>NC_081292.1:44717142-45339285 GCF_030435805.1 Mustela lutreola
CTCTCCAGAGAAAGAATGATGAGCAGGACTTGATTTCTTAAAATGCCATTTCATATAATAATACCATATGTCTATACAAATCAAGTCTTGCCAGCTGTTTAAGACTGCCACTTGGATCTCTATATTTGCTCAGTTTTTACCACCAATTCATTTCATGTTATGTTATATAGATGGGCTTGTACTACTTCTCATGTTCCTAAATAAAAACACATTCTTTGGCAGCTGCCTAGCTTAAACAACCTACTCACAGCAGAAAGTGGCTGAAACCAATACTCTACAAACTTTCATTAAGAAAATGTTCCCACCCTTATGTACCCACACCAGATTGAGATCTTTAAGGCTGAATAACAAGATCATATTCTCATATACTTTGTACAAATTTCTGAAGAAGGGAAAATAACAAGGCCCTTGTGGGCTGGATTGTTGTCTTATACTTCTCTGTCTCTTTCCAAGAACATAGCAAAATACTGTGTATTCTTTCAAGTATGTTTTTTAATAGAAATGAATAAAGCACCCTAGGAAGACAGATTAGTATTCTTGAAAACAAAATAATTAGGTGGCAGTAGGTACTTCCAAGAACTACACATAAGAAATCAAACCCAAACTGTGTGGGTAATGATGAAAGTTTATTTCCCTCTGGTAACTGGTTTGTGGTGGTCTTAGAATTGTTATTAGAAAACCACAGTATAATCAACTGTCTGATTCACAGCATCAGTGGGCTCAGGGCTAAGCAATATCACAAGTGGGTCTCCCAGAGTAAATTTACATATATTCAAGAACCACAACTACAGGCAAACAAAATTCCTATAGACACACATTCTCTAGGTTCACAGAAAAGACTGTAAATCAAAGATCATTGGTTCTAATCACTAGAAAAGTTAAGGCAAATCATATCATTCTTTCACCCCATACATAGCTTGTTATACAGGTGAGAGCTCAATAAGAGTGAAAAATAAAGAAATTACCATGACCAAGAAGCTTCAGGATGAACAGACTAAAAGCTGATAAAGCAGAAGGAGTAAGAGACTGAAAGTTTCCATGGAGAGAGTAGTCAACAAAAGCAGAGTGAACATAAGAAAATTTGGTCCTGTCTTCTCAATTATGATTTTTTTCAATGTCAACAAACATTTGAGTACCTACTAGGCGATAGGAGCTGAAAGGGTTTCCCAGGACTCAGGACTTTCATTGCTGAAACCAGGATGGTTGATCACTCGAGACTATAAATAGCCCCTGTCCTCGAGAAACTTGAACTAAGGGGGGAAATCAATACAAATTGCAAACGAATGCAATAGTTTAGCGGATAAGTGAGAGTACTATGGGGGAACAAAATCTGTAATTCTCAACCCTAGCAACTCATTTTACTTCACTTTATTATCAGTTGAGGAAGCTAACTAAGGCCCAGGAAATTAAATGATTTTCCCTAAATGAAATTCCCCCAAATTCTAATTTAGTTGGTCTAGCAGTTGAGAATAGGTTTTAAATGCTAAAAGAGATTCTTCTTTTTTTTTTTTTTTTAATTATGTTATGTTAGTCACCATACAGTACATCATTAGTTTTTGGTATAGTGTTCCATGATTCACTGTTTGCATATAACTCCCAGTGTTCCATGCAATACATGCCCTCCTTAATATCCAACACAGGGCTACCTAATCTCCCTCATCACCCCCTACTCTGAAACCATCAGTTTGTTTCCTGGAGTCCATAGCTCCTCATGGTTCATCTCCTCCTCTGATTATCCCCCCTTTATTTTTCCTTTGCTTTTCCTCATGTCCACCATGCCATTCCTTATGTTCCACATATAAGTGAAACCATATGATAATTGTCTTTCTCTCCTTGACTTATTTCACTTAGCATAATCCACTCCAGTACCATCCATGTCAATGCAAATGGTGGGTATTCATCCTTTCTGGTGGCTGAGTAATATTCCATTTTATATAGGAACCACATCTTTATCCATCCATCTGTTGAAGGGCATCTTGGCTCCTTCCAGAATTTGACTATTGTGGTCTTGTTGCTATGAACACTGGGGTACATGTGTCCTTTCTTTTCACTACATCTGTATCTTTGGGGGTAAATACCCAGTACTGCAATTACTGGGTCATAGGATAACTCTATTTTTAACTTTTTGAGGAACCTCCATACTGTTTTCTAAAGTGGCTGCACCAACTTGCATTCGCACTAATAGTGTAGGAGAGTTCCCCTTTCTCCACATCCTCTCCAAAATTTGTTGTTTCCTGCCTTGTTAATTTTTGCCATTCTAACTGGTGTAAGTGGTATCTCAATGTGGTTTTGATTTGAATTTCCCTGATGGCTAATGGTGTTGAACATTTTTTCATGTTTTGTTAGCCATTCATATATCTTCTTTGGAGAAGTGTCTATTGATGTCTTCTGCCCATTTTTTGACTTGATTATTTGGTTTTGGAGTGTTGAGTTTGAGAAGTTCTTTATAGATCTTGGATACTGGCCCTTTATCTGTAATGTAATTTGCAAATATCTTCTGCCATTCCGTGGACTGCCTCTTGATTTTGTTAATTGTTTCCTTTGCTGTGAAAGAAGCTTTTTACCTTGATGAAGTCCCAAAAGTTTATTTTTGCTTTTGTTTCCCCTACCTTAGGAGATGTGTCCTAAAAGAAGTTGCTGTGGCCGATGTCAAAGAGGTTACGGCCTATATTCTTCTCTAGGATTTTGATGGATTCCTGTCTCACACTGAGGTCTTTCAGCCGTTTCAAGTTTATCTTTGCATATGGTGTAAGATAATGATCAAATTTCATTCTTCCATATATACTTGTCCAATTTTCCCAGAACCATTTATTGAACAGACTATCTTTTTTCCCTTGAGTATTTTTTTCCTGCTTTGTCAAAGATTAGTTGACCATAGATTTGAGGGTCCATATATAGGCTCTTAATTCTGTTCCGTTGATCTATATATCTGCTTTTGTGCCAGCATCATGTTGTCTTGGTGATCACAGCTTTGTAATATAGCTTGAAATTGGGCAACATGATGCCCCCAAATTTTGTTTTTCTTTTTCAACATTTCCTTGGCAATTCAGGGTCTTTTCTGGTTCCATACAAATTTTAAGATTGTTTGTTCCAGCTCTTCGAAAAATGCCATTGGTATTTTGATTGGGATGGCACTGAAAGTATAGATTGCTCTGGATAGCATAGACATTTTAACAATGTTTATTCTTCCAATTCATGAGCATGGAATGTTTTTCCATCTTCTTGGTCTTCTTCAACTTCTTTCATAAGTGTTCTGTAGTTTCTAGAGTAGAGATCCTTCTTTTAAAAGACTTTATTTATTTATTTATTTATTTATTTATTTATTTATTTGACAGAGAGAGAGGCAGCGAGAGAGGACCACAAGCAAGAGGAATGGGAGAAGAAGAAGCAAGCTTCCCGCTGAGCAGGGAGCCTGATGTGGGGCTCAATCCCAGGACGCTGGGATCGTGACCTGAGCAAAGGCAGACACTTAACTACTGAGCTACCCAGGCACCCCTAGAGTACAGATCCTTTACCTCTTTGGTTAGGTTTATCCCGATGCAGCTTATGGTTTTTGATGCTATTGTAAAGGGAATTGGTTTCCTAATTTCCCTAGTATATAGTATAATTCCCATTATACTATATAATGTATAGTTACATTATAGGAAAGCAACTGATTTCTGTGCATTGGTTCCACATTACTGAATTGCTGTTTGAGTTCTAATATGCAGCCAAGGTTAAGAACCACTGAGCTACAGGGTCATGATCTCAGGGTCCTAGGATCAAGTCTCGCATTGGGCTCACTGCTCAGCGGCAGGCCTCCTTCTCCCCCTCTCTCTCTGCCTGCTTCTCTGCTACTTGTGATCTCTGTCAAATAAATAAATAAAATCTTTAAAAAAACAAACAAAAACAAATAACACTGAGCTAAACCCAGCCCTTATAGATGCTAAGATACAATCAGGTGAAGATATAATCTATATAGAGTGAATCCAGGGGGAAAGGCTATCCATTTAAGAAGAAGCAGTATGTGCAAACGTCCTGAGGCAAAACAAGCATGATCCTTTAGAACACTAAGCAGTTCAGTGTAACCAGAACATAGGGTGAATAAGTAGTGATGTGGTTGGAAAAGTGAGATCCAGATATTCTGCGGCTTTCAAAAACATCTTCAGAAGTGCAGTGCTATCTAATGAGAGAAAAGCTGGCTATTTATAGCCATAACTACCTTCTAAATAGTGTATGCTTTTATATTAAATATGTTGTTCTTTGAATACTTGTGAATTTGGATAATCATGGTGCCATGAGCTGAGCCTGAGAACATCCTGCCCTAGTTCTGATGAGACTGAATAAGAGGAATGAAGTCGTACTAATGGAAAAGAATAGCAAGTGTTGGGGAATATGATAAATTGGAAAGTCCACGCCCATAGAAAGGGTACAAGCACCAATAAACTTCAGCCTACGGTGTTCATTTAGAGATATGAGTCACTTGTTTTTAAATGATTACATTTAAATAAAGGGGGAAACCCTCTCAGTTTTAAAATGAAGTCTTCTGATATTTGAATGTCAGCTCTCAACATGATACAAGTCAATAAACACACACCTGAGGGACACATGAGTGAAGTGATGAGAGGAAAGATGGCTGGGAAAGTGAGAGAGAGACCAATGAAACAAGGGTGTTCTATGGAGTCAAATCAAAAAAGGTCCAAAAGCCACTGGCACAGGTGTGGCTGAAGGAATTTAAGACAAACATCCCCATCTAACTCAAAAAATTTTTGTTGAAGTTTGAAATAAAGAATACAGAACAATACTATAAACAAGAAGACATTCTAACTGGCATGGAAGAAATGATGGTGGCTTTTAATTAAGATAAAAGCATGGGCTCAGGAGCCAGAAAGACAAATATTAGAACACTACCTCTATACAATTAATTAATTAATTAAATTTTAAAACTTAAATAGTAAATGCTCCAGATTTGAGCAAATATGCCTTTAAACTCCTTCTGAGAGAAAACTTACATTCTTTCTCTGTTTTTGGAGATGGAAATCTTATTATGTACTTAAAATGTAAATGTCCAAGAAGATAACTTCCAGCTAAAGCAACCCTGTACAACTGCCTAGGGCTGAAAAATCAAGTAAAACAAAAAAGAGGCTTTTTGGGAAAAAAAAAAAAAACAAAACCCTCTGCTTTATAGAAACTGTACTACTTGGCACTACAAACAAACTAATCCATTTTCTTTCATTAGTAAAATACAGATAATCATAGTATCAAACTCTTATTCTGAAGTTTAATTAATATAATACGCAATGCATGTTTAGGACCATTTGTGGCACATTTTAAGCACTCAGCAAATAAAACAGTACCGGTTAAGTACAATAGTACAATATTAATACCGAGGTCTAATATCTAATTAATATCTATTAATACTATTAATACCAATGGTCACAAGGGCAATGGACATCAGGTATATTTAAGAGATGTTAAGAGGAAATTCAGAGAACCTCCTCAGCTGAATACAGTTGTTAAGGGGGAAGGGCAGTAAGGATCATTCCCAGACTTCTGGTATAGACAACTGGGTAGATGGGGGTGACTCTCTGTATCATATAGAATAGAGGATAAGGACTGATTTTGAGAGGGGAAAGTCATGTGTCCAGCTGTAAATACATCCCTGGGAGATATTAAGATGATGTGTAATAGGTAGCTAGATATTTACATCTAGTACAAAAAAAGAGAATATTGTGCTAGAAATATATTTTTACAACTCACCAACAGAAAAGTGGGAACTGAAGCCACAGAAATGGATTAGCCCATGAGAAACAAAACGTATAGAGAAAAAGATGATTGAGAACAAAGACTAGACGAATAGGCTATTGTGTTTTTTATTTATAGAAATGGTGTGAAGCTGAGACAGACCTATGCTGCTGAGCTCATGGCTACGGAGGGACATAGAGTCATGCCTGGTGGGCAAACATCTCTAGTGGCAGAAAAGTTAGAAGAGCTCCTGGGAGGCTGCCTTCTCTTGGGCTTAGAATGGCAAAGGATAGATATGCACAGTGCTGCCCTGAGCAGGGGTGGTTAGGATTACAGATGGCATTTACTGTCATTGAGGACAGCAGAGCTGAGAATGAAGGGGAACAAACGGTATGAAGATGAGTAAGCCTGGTTACAGACCTGCGGCACTCCACTTTTCACTTTTATTGCCTCCTAGCCTCTAGTAAAGTCTCATCCAAACATCTGAAAACATCTGATCCGCGTGCTCCCTCTGCCACATGGTACAAGTGGTACAAGCTATTGTTCATTGATGCTCAGGGCCAGTGTTCAAACACATCTCCTCTCCCTCTTTCCTCTGAAGCAAGTCTAAGGGGGGCAGTGAGACGCTCTGGAGGAAAAGAACAGGAGCCCCACCTCCCAGGGGCAGAGCCCTCTTCCGCTCTCAACCGGAATCTCCCGGTTTTTATTTCATCAGCAAGGTGACATGTTGTCATAGGAAGGGGCACCTGAGGGGTGGCTGGGAAGGGAGGCTAGGGCATTCTGTTGCCCAGAGTCAGTCCCAGTCCTCCTCAGGTTATATCTGTTCTAGTCGAACAAAACTGAGGGATGGAGCCTGGCGTATGTAGATTTGAACCCCTCTTAAGCTGCCCATTATCTAGTGTTCTGAGCCTCAAACTCCTCTTCTCATAAAAATAAAAAGTATACTGATATATATCATGCTGGGTTCTGTAGAATTAGAAAAAAATTGTGTGATACATTTAAATTTAACAACACTCAAATGTGTAGTTAAGGTGATTAGAAGTAACCCAGCTTAAACCTAATTAAGCAATTAAAAATATGTGTTTGTACATGCAAGTAAAAATTTGAAGGTATACTAGCTGTCATGAGGACTGTTTCTCTCTGCTATGCTCTTTGCCGGGCTGGCTTCATTTTCCAGCTGTGGAGATCCTGGGAAGCTACAGAGGCACAAAGCCTCCCTGCCAGCAGTCCCAGGACAAACAAAGGTGTCTCTTCTTGAAAGGTCCACACATACGCTGGGATCCAGACTGATAGAACCATTCGGCCATCTATATTACCATTCTCATTTTAAAACAAAAAAATGACTGACTTACTGCATCGTAAATCCACGCCCTTGTGTGTAGGTGGCAGATCTCTTCCCTGAACCGTCGCGGGCCTGATGTATGGGATTGTACCAACTACCATGGCTTTAGCCGTAAGCCTTCCCCTGAACTAATCACTGTGTCTGCATCCAGTTCTCAACACTGATGCACAATAGAGTCTGGGACAACTTAAAGAAGAAAAAAACATAATGCCTCGATGTCTGGGAACCCTTCCCAGGAAGTCTGATAATAGCTTGATAATGGGACCCAGGTATCCACATTCTTTGAAGCTGCAAGGTTGAGAATCTGGTTGAGGGGGACCCAGCCTATAACTGGCCTTGACTCCAACATTAGAGTCAAAATTCCAACCTCATATACACATATACTGAACCACATATGCTAAAAATGGATATAATCACTAGCAAAAGTAAGAAAGAATGGATCCTAGCTGATAAAAATAGAAGTCTATTCATATATAGGCCACACAATTTATCCTCACACTCACTGCCGGTCTATTTCATTGTAAACCTTGCTAAGGTCTGACGCACTAAAAAGGAAGGTCATGATTCTTCCATGCGAACAATTCTAAATATTACCAAGAGCATTACTTTAGGGGCAGAAGTATGTAAATGGCCCTTTACTATACAGATCATCATCTTTTTTACATTTAAGAAAAATAATAAGAAAACCAGAAGTATCGAATGAAGTCTGGAGTTATACTGTGAGGATGGGTCATGGGATAAAAGGAAATGGAAGAGAAAAGCCAGCAAAGAGTTACTAGCTTGTGGGCATATTTGTATAAGGATCAGGACAAGTATACTTTAGACTTACATAGCAATATTTTGCTGCCCTTGTTTCTGAGAAGAAAAAAGTTACTAGCAGGAAGTAATAGTCTAGGGGGTTAGGTTAGAGAGACGTAGCTAATGCCAGGATTCTGAATCCTCAAGGCTAAGACCATGCAGCAAAAAATTCCCAGACAAGCCTTTCATCTTCCCAAGGCGGTATGCTTCAGGAATTTCCACTTATTGTTCCACATGTCCCTAAGCTGCCCTCAGGAGTGCAACGAAGCTCAGCTTCCACACATATGTTTCGGTGCCAGTAATGCCACACATTCTGCATAATTATAAGGAATATCCATCTTTTGTCTGTGGCCCAAAACACTGTGGTTTGAACATCAGGCAGCCCTATGGCAGCATAAAATTTTCATGGCTTGGGAACACGATTTCTAGGTGATCCCTTGGAATGCAAGGCAAAACATTCTCATATTCCTTCTCAGTGGATTAGCGTCTTACGCGGCAAGTCATGCAAGTTAGGGCTCTGCCCTGTCTCAGTGCTTGAGTTTTCAGGTTGGAAACAAAGAACCTACCTCCCCCCAAGTGCTTGCTTGGGCTAGAATGTGGTCCAAATACCCTAGAGACCACAGCCTTGTAGTGCTTAGCTCGCCCACCATGTCTGGGACATGTTTTAAATCAATGACTTTCTCTACAATGTTTGCTCATCTTCAGAACACATTCTGTAGTGAGGTCCCACAAACGATCTGTTAAAGGAGATTGTGGTAGATACAAACTCTAATGGTAATGATAAGAGCCTCCAGATTCGTTAAATAGTTTTAAAAGACAAATTGTTTCTAGAAATACTTGAAACGTGCCGAAAGAGGGTCTAAGGTTTCTCTTACTTTGCAACGAGGACACCCATACTTTCATTGATTTACTTTGAGGAGGTGCGAGCTCCCCTTTTAGCAGTCTGGCAGAGCCTGTGGACGCCTTCCCAGAAAACTCTTTTAAAAAATAATTAACAGAGAATACAAAGGATTATAAAGAAATAAAGTCTACTGGAATACATTAATCCAGGTACGTAGACCTAAGGGTTCTGTGGTTCTAAGTTAAGAACCTAATCTTACATAATCTCTCTGTAAAGGTTTTGTTTAGGGATGAGTTCAGACATTCATGGGCCTGGGCAGGTAACAGGAGCACTAGCAGGAAGGGTGGCTTGGCACAAGTGAGTATGAAGAGTGTGGCAAAATGCAAAGTGTGTGCCCTGTCTAAAAGGGGTCCCCTCTCTGAAGTCCAAAAGATTTTTGCCAAATGGGAATGTGGACCCTGTATGGTCATGTTTTCCCCTCCTTTTTAAAAAAGTCTTTTTAAAGAATTTTTTTAAAAAATTTATTTATTTGACAAGGAGAGAGATCACAGGCAGAGAGGCAGGCAGAGAGAAGGGGAAGCAGGCTCCCTACTGAGCAGAGAGCCCGATGCCGGGCTTGATCCCAGGACCCTGAAATCATGACCTGAGCCAAAAGCAGAGGCTGTAATGCACTGAGCTGCCCAGGCACCCCCATGCTTTCCCCCTTTTCAAGAGAAGCCAGGCATCTGGATTTATATATGAACTCTTCATATTTGTTGATGTTGACTGGAGAAAATATTAGCACTTTGGGGAAGTGCTAAGACAAAGGAAATCTATTTTTTACTATATTTGTCTGGAGGACTGCACATCTGTAACCTCAGCGAAGTAAGAGGAATTGGAAGAAATTAATTACTCATATTTGTAATGTGCTTTTTACTAGTAGTATTTCTGTTGCATATATTCTGAAAATCTAAGAACATTAATGTCCTCCCTCGAGTGGTAACGTGCTACTATGGGACGATCTGAGGCAGCAGGAGCTAAATTGGTTTGTATACTTCCAACAGATATTTATTGAAAACCTACTCTATGTAACAGGAAATATACAAGTTGGTAATAACAGGAAGATTAAAACATTATCTTTGTTTCCAGAGCCTACAGACCAGTGTGGAAAGGGCTGTATCGAAATATTATAATACAATCTGTTAAGGCCTATCATAGAGATACCTAAAAAGTACAGAGGGAGTAGGAGGGAAGAAAACAGGCATCTTCCCAGGAGACTGAGAGGGATTCTCAGAGGAGAGATCTCTTTGAGTAGACCTTAGTATCAAGGGGCCCAGATTATTAATGATCTAATAAATTGTTCAGAAGAACTGGACTTTTATTCTAGAAGAAAGAGAGGATTGAAGGTTTTTGAACAGAGAAGTGCTGCGTTCAGTCTTTTATGATCATTCTGACTGCAATACAGAATATGGCCTACAGGAGGAGACAAGGGAGAAGGAAGGCCCACAGAATGATGACTGCAATGGCTCAGACAGTGAACTAGGCCTCAGCAGGAGGCATGAAGAAGACTACCCCGTTGGAAAGATAATCGGGGACTGGAAATAACAGAACCTAGGGGCTGACTGTGTGCTGGTGGCTAAGTGGCAAAAGACAAGAAAGATTTGGAAATGGCTCTTGGGCCCTGCTGTGAGACACAGTCTAGTCTAAGATGAGAGCCTCATCCCTGGAGCCTGACTACTTGAGTGCAAATCCTAACTCTTTTGCTGTGTGACTTTAAGCAAGTGACTTATTCTCTCTGAACCTCAGCCTTGTACATAATGTCAAATATTCTTACAACAGTGTTTACATGCATGCCTAAAAATTACTGCTATTATTATTGATTATTATAATTCTGGTTAGGATGGTGGTGTGATTCAGTTTGTTTTCAAAGACTAAATGTTGCATTTGAAGCGCTTTTAGAAGGGCATGTGTTGTGTTATATGCAAATGAATCCTTGAACACTACTTCAAAAACTAATGATGTACTACTATATGTTGGCTAACTGGAAAAGAAGAAGACAACTCCAGGTTTGCACAACTGAATATGCAGATCTCGGGTTTATAAGAAAGTTTCTTCTGAAGGATGATGGTAGTTAAAACCTCTTGCGCTGATTATATAGCCTCCAGCATTCTTGGAGAAGAAGGCTAGAGGTTGAGTGTCCGCGACACAGACGCTTAATGGGTGGATAGGATAGGGTCAAAGTCTGCAGAGACTCACAGCAAGAGAGGGACAGAGGCGTAGGAGCAGAAAACTGAAAGAGCAATGTCTCAAAACCAAGACAAGAAAGTTTTAAAGAAAGAGTATAGTCAATACAGAAAATGCTTTACGTGAGTTAAATATGATGATAACTGACAATCATCTACATGGAACAATTGGGAAATCTTTAATAAAGTGATTTAAAATACATAATTTAAAATATCTGACCTATAGAATACATTCACAGGTTAGTTTCCATTATTCTTCTCAATTTTAAATGCATTTATAGAGAGGGAAGAATGAAAAACTACTGGATTGAACCATATAACTTTGCATATTTGTAGGTAAAAAGTGTTAAATTCAAAGCTTTCATTTAATTCAACTATGCTGAGTAACTGAAAAGCTGCTTCAAAGCTCAGTAGAGTGAAAACAGGTAGTTGTTTCTATTGTGTTATGACGCAAGAGCAAAAATTACCCCTTTCTTCTGATTTTCCCAAAGAAATGGGCGGATAATGATTGCGTATATTCACATAAATAGAAGCTAATGATATCTAAATGCCGTTCTTACTCTATATTCTATGGTAGTTATTTCCCTCATCACTCACCTTCAAGTCTAAAAACCTCAGGGATGAAACTTAAATGCAAAAGTAATTTGAAGGGAAGGATATTCATACTTATCCCAAGAAATAGCTTCTATTACTAATAACATTGGTATAATGAAAAAGTCTAGTTATCTTGGCAGTGTACTGCCTAAAGTATAAGATGTTGAAAGTGTTGGCTTTGGAATCAAGTCCTAACTCTACCACTTATCAGGTGTGAGGTCCAAAGAAAATTACTTGCTTTTCTAAGCCTCCATTTTCTCATGTGGAAAATAGAGAAGAGACTGCTGTCTCTTGGGATTTTATTAGGAAAGGGGAAGATAATGAATAGGGGAGTTTAGCACAGGGCCCCTGACAACAACAGTAATTTATTTATATTTCACTTTTTATCTCCCCATAGTGCATAAGCCTGAGAAAGTTTGAATTGTCTTTAAAAGAGTAGGTACTTTTAGGAGGATTAGTCTTTTCATATATCAAGAAAAACCCTAAAGAGCTTTCTAGCAGTGTAGCCTTGACCAGTCACTGGTAGCTTTCCAAGAGAACCAACAGCCAGATCCGTAACTTCAATGTACAGAGCTGAATAAGCTTTGTGCTTCTCCTCAGTCAGGGGCTGGCCAGTGTGCTTCTTTGTGACCAATGAAATATATGACTCATAAAACAAAATCCCCCCAAAATCTATATCCAAATGAAAGCCGTACAATTAATTGCCAAGGACTTATACATAAATACTACTGCTAAGGGTGTATCATAGGTATTTATCACATCCCCAAATTTCCCTATTAACTTGATATTTTACAGAGATGGAACTACAAATTGTTTTAAAAATACATTTCTCTTTCACTCTACATTAAATTAAAGCAAAATAAATGTATAACATATACTGACCTATCTGGTGAAAAAGTCCTTGGAAGTCAATCACCTAAGATTCAAAACACATAGTAGTGTCTCATTTTGAATTTAAACAAGGCTGAATAAAACAAGGCTGAAAATGTCCTAACCTATTATTTACTTTGCATTTTTATTAAAGATTACCATGCTTCACTCTTGGCAAAATGGTCATTAAAAATGTAATATAAGACTATTCAGGGAAATAGAATCCTATAAAGTATGATAGTATTATGGATCTTAAAGTAAAGCCACCAGTGCAGATGTTCCTAATCATACTAAAAATACAAATACACAAACCAGTTTGTTCCAGCTACAGAATAATTCAGTTAAAAGAGTGCTTATAATTTAACAGTATGAATAATAGTTGAAGCCAGGGATACAGTAAAACTACAAGGAAATATAAATCTACAGAGTCTATGCCAAGGAAAGTGTTCCAAATCCTCAAGGTTGAGAAATTGGTTTCTTTCCTTGCTACAGGTAGGAAATTATTACTTGAATTAGAAAAAAATCATAATAACACTAATAATAATACAACAAATGTACCTTTAAGGCAAACAACATGTGCACACACACAAGCTCACACACACATGTACACACCACTTAACTTACAGCTTTCACCAAGAGAAACACATATCTAAATCCAGAATATCACTTAGAATCTGCTTTGTGAAAGTTAAACTCAGACTACTCAACCGTTTAAATTTCTTATTGAGAAATAAATACAGGACGTAATGTAATACAGAATTAAATCAGCATGCACAGTAAAACATAAGCTCTAAGGACATACAGGATTCTCTTTGCAAATAATGATCTTGGCAAAGAGCCTCCTTTATGTACAGAAAGCTCTGTTCCTTGCTTACAGCAACTCAAAAGGCTACAACAGGTCATTGTGTGGTGCTAATTAGGTTTACAAACTTTACGTACAAGCCAGGAGATATTTTATAGCCTGATTCCGTGAAAGTAAGAAACTATTATCAGTAAGGTCAAACTATAAAATCTCACTTTCCTACAATTACTGATCTTTTCCTCTTACATAGTATGTTTTAACATTATAAATACATATTAATGCTATTCAAAAATTGGTTGTGCTTAAGAGCTTTCAAAAATAGAAAGAAAAAAAAAAGACCACTAGGAAAGCCTTCGTGTACAGGTATTCCGTGTGCTTATTTCCCCCAGAGTTAACAAACTATCCATTTCACTAGCAAATTATAGCTCTTGGGTCATATACTCTTCCAAGAAAGCGAAGTGACATCTATTCTGCATAAAACAGGAAAATCAAATGCAGTACATTACCTTGTGTCACCTGTTGAACTGCCAACATTATCCCAGACATGGTGTCTGGAAGCAAGTTTTCTTTTAGATTGTACTGTGGTGCCCATTCCAGAATAGGCAGACGCCTTCGACACCACTGTTTAAAGTCTTCGCAATGGGGGGTTTGCATCTTGCTCCACAGCATGCCTTTCTTTTTCCTCTTTGTCCCTGTCATTTTTCAGATTCCCTCTTGTAGAAATAAGCTTCTTTAGACAAGAAAAAAAAATTGTTGCAGAACACCTCCTTTCAATGCCAGGCTCCAATTCGTCTGTGGTTTTCAATGTCAAAGCTATCCAGAAAACAAATCAATAAAAGAGAGAGAGAGAGGAGAGAGATTAACAGAAACACTTAAATATATGCAGCCAGGCTGTATGCCTTATTGTGGTGAAGCTAATTATTCCAGATAAAAGGTATAGATTTAAAACCTTGAATCGTTATCTGAACAAGATGGGGAAATGGTTCCTGTTAGTGTATGGTTTTTCTGAGCTTGGAAAAGTAATGGGTTCAGTGTTAAGCTGGTCTAGAGCTCTTTTGCCAGTAATTCCCCTTATATTCTCTGTAGTCTTATGTTTTTGGCTCCAATCCCAATGGCTAATGAGGTAGTTCTGGGCGTGTGTTGGAAGTGGGCTGGGTTATGCTAATGCAACCAGGAAGCTAGTCCAGTCTCTGCCCTACAAGCTGTGCAAAAACATAAAACTGCCGGAGGGGTCTATCGTGCGCAATACATTCAGACAATCTAGGCTTACTTTTTGAGAAAGTATATATTTTCAATATATCAGACGACTGCCAGTTCTACAAAGTTTAGAAAAAGAAGAGGGTATTGCTAAATATCCTTATCTTTTTTATTCCTTGGGAGATGAGCTTTTCATTCATAAAGAAACATTCAGACAGACGCTGCCCAGTCAGAGAACGGAATAGCCAGTTCACACAAACAAACTGAAATTTCATCTCACGGGCTAAGAAAATAAGCATCACCATGAACAAATACTTGTGGCAACAGTGCTTCCTTGCCTATGACATTGTTCATTCAATTTTTCTCTAAATCATCTAATTCTCACACTCATGCTATTGTAACTAGAATTTCTTTTTTTTTTTAATATTTTATTTATTTATTTGACAGAGAGAAACAGAGATCACAAGTAGGCAGAGAGGCAGGCAGAGAGAGAGGGGGAAGCAGGTTCCCTGCTGAGCAGGGGTCCTGATATGGGGCTTGATCCCAGGACCCTGAAATCATGACCTGACCCGAAGGCAGAGGCTTAACCCACTGAGCCACCCAGTCGCCCCATAACTAGAATTTCTAAAGGAATAATGTATGGTTCAAACTATGGTTTAAAGTCTCCCCAAATTGTTTTGTGCTGCTGCCTTCTTTTCACATGACCTTTGGGGGGTTTCTCTTTTTTTAGGTAGTGTGTTACATTTTATAATAGGACAGGCTGTCAAAGGTTTTTATTTTATGATGATTTCCCCCTACCCCAGAAGAAAAACACTGCATTTATGAGCTGTGCCATTGGAATTAAACCAAAAAGCCAATATATTAACTAAAATCCTGAAGCCAAGAAAAAGAATATCATGTACAAGTTTGCACAGCCTCTTTAATACCTATTTATTGAGAAAGCAGAAATCTGATTTCTGAAAACCTTAAGAATAGCAGAGTACTTGGAGCCCTTGACTACATCCAAGCTCCTCTACTGTACCTTTTTCTATTGTTTTTAAATTAAGGTAGAGAACTATTATCTCTGCTTTCCAAATATGAATGGCTTTCTATCTGTGCAAAAACAACTTTCTTTATAAATACAATAAGTCCCAAATATGTAGGGATGCAGGTACACTTCATTCGTACATACAGGATAGAATTTGTTTTGCATTTTTCCAATTGTTTACATCATGTTAAATTTACAAATCCTCCCTTAGTTTAGATATTGAGTCCATTTAGAGACTGAGTCATAGCATTTTAACCCTACCTCTTGGTATGAAAGATAAAACCACCAGATAAGTAAATCCAGTCTCTTTCTGTTTTATTTATTTATTTATTTTTAAGATTTTACTTATTTATTTGACAGAGAGAGAGATCACAAGTAGGCAGAGAGGCAGGCAGAGAGAGAGAGCACACTCAGGAGCTGGGGGTGGGGGGGTAGAAACAGGCTCTCCACTGACCAGGGACCCAGGTGCAGGACTCAATCCCAGGACCCTGACATCATGACCTGAGCCAAAGGCAGACACCCAACAAACTGAGCCACCCAGGTGTACAGTAAATCCATTCTTAATAGAGATGCTCCATTGCTTTTCCTTCACAAACAGCAATCTTTAACTCTGTTTTATATATTACATTCAGTAACAAAGATATATATGCATGTGTGTATGCTTCTATAATCAAAATTAACACTAAAGATATTTTTTCAAAACAAATCTAAATCATAAATTCAAATCTATACTGATGAAAGTAAAAAAAAAAAAAAAACTTGACTGAAATCACCAAGCAACAGCTACGATTTGTGTAATTTCAATCATTTTTTAAAAACCCTTATGTTAAATATTTATCACAAAGAATTCACATGAATGGACTTTTAGAATTGAAGATGAATCTGTATGGAAGTATCTAAGTATATTAGTACCAGCAAATGTTCTAAAATATCCTAAGACCAGAAAAGAGGAGAAATTAGTTTGATAAAATAGTTCTGTTTTATTTCAATCAAAAAAACTCTTTTAAAATACAATAAATCTTTCAAAAATATTTTTAAGTATAAATCTAGAATTCCAAAATCCAGATTTTTTTTCAATTTGATATGCTATCACATTTTTAAAAACATGCCAAAATCTCACTCCAAAGCAGGGTATCACTCCTATTTATAACCAACAATACCAAAAAACCTTATGAAATTTATTCACACCCACAAGATTCTCAGAGTACTTTGATCCAGCCCATAAAATTCAAGAAGACTAAATATATTTGTTCAGAAGTTTCAATGACTAAAATTAGCTTCAAGTTCAGTACTGTGTATAATCTATATGAGACAGCTCTTCCCAAATGTCCATGTAACACTTATACAATAAAAAGATGACCTTATCTTCCACCTCTACCACTTAGGCAATGACAGAAAAATTCTTCTTCCTAAAATAATATTTTGATCACATTGGTGACATTTTTGAACTTCCAGTGATGTCCAGTATCAAACTTAAACTCATCAGCACAAGCATATGACTCTATTCCATTCCCCTAACCACCTCTGACTAGCTTCTCATCAAATCCATTGAATTATTTATTGAACACCTACTATTTGCTAGATTCTGTGTGAAGGGCTACAGAAATGGAGTAGAGTGGTGGGGGCAGGCAGATTGTCTTCATTTCTGAGAGTTAGCATTTAATGAACAAAATAGGAAATGTATAACTAACGGACTCAAAGCAGAATGGCATAAATTAATAAAAGGTCACACAAGAATGTGATGGTTGCCCAGAGAAGGGAGAGAATTGCATGGCCGCTGAGAAAAAAGGCTTCCCACCTTACTTAGACCCTCTGTTCCAGCAGATAAATATACTCATGGTTTACTCTTTAATAGATTTCTATGCTAATTTCTCTTGTTCCATGGTCTTTTTCCTCATCTAAACAGTTTACTCAGTTCTACCTCTTCCATGAAGCCTTCCCTGGCTTCCCCAGGTAGCCCTGAAGTTATTAATGGATCTACAGTTATAGTCATTTTCACTGTCTATTGGTTTTCTTCTTTGAAATCTATTTCATTTGATTTTATTCAATTTGGCTCATGAGATTGTAAATTCCTTGTGAGTAGGGATTATTCACATAGCATGTTTTGTCTCTTTTCCTTAGGAAAAGTCTGGGAAGTCTAAGAACAAGGCACCCAAAGAGTAGATGTTTGGTGAGGGCTCTCTTCCCTTTGTAGTTTGTAGACAGCCACCTTCTCATTGTATCTTATATGGCCAAGAGAAAGAATTCGTGTCTCTTTTCCTCCTTATAAAGGCCCTGATCCTATCACGGAGTCTCTACCCTCATGACATCATATAAATCTAATCATTTCCTAGAGTTCTCACCTACTAGTACTATTCCATTTACTGTTAAGGTTTCAACATAAGAATATTGGAGGATACTCCAGAACTGTGAGAAATAAATGTGTGTCATTTAAGCCACGCAGTCCATGGTTTTTCTGTTACAGCGTTCTGAGCAGAAAAGGAAAGAATTGAAGGATGTGGAAGGAAGGAAAGAAGGGAGAAAGGAAGGAAAAAGGAAGAAACAGTAAAAATATTAGTTCATTGAGAATTAGTAAAAGCCCTTTCTCATTTCTGACCACCAACTGATACACAATAAGTGAAATATACTATGGCTGGGGACATATCATGATTTAAGATTTGAAAATGCCAAAAGAGGGAATTACCCAGTACACTGCTAGAAATCCACCCTCTAAGAGCTCCATGATTGTGAATCTATAAATACTGCTTTAGCTTTCCTACTTCTAAAAGCATTAACATGAACATTACACATATTAAAGGAAATATGTGTAAATTGGAGGTTGTGATTGTGCTTCTCTTATGTAGCCTCATTTTCCAGCTACATGTCCTAAGTAACTTCAGTTATTGGCATAAATTGTAATTCTTTGAATTATTTAGACCATTTAAATTGATATGATTATTGATATGGTTGGGTTTAAATCTACCATTTTTGCTATAATTTTATACTTATTCCATCAGCTCTTTATTTTTCCTCTCCTATTACCATCTTTTGGATTATTTTCTATGATTATACTTTATTTCATTTGTAGTTTTTTTGCTATAACTCTTAATTTGTTGATCACTTTAGGGCTTACATTGCACATGTTTGACTTATCAAAGTCTATCTTCAAGTGATAGCATACCACTTCACATTTAGTATAAGGACCTTACAACTGTACACTTCCACTTTCCTTTGTGCTATTACTGTCATAGATTTATATCTACATTATTATTTTCCGTCTTAAAGTTGCTTACCTTTTAAAGACAGTTAAATAATTTTAAAATTCTATTATATTTACCCATTAAGTTACCATTCCGTTGGTCTTCATTTTTCCCTGGATAGTTCCAGATTTTCATCTGGTATTATTCTCCTGTCTGAAGTACTTCCTTTAATATACCTTCTTGCAAAGATTTGCTAAATAAATTCTTTCAGGTTGTATATATCTGAAAAAGGTTTTATTTTGACTTTTCAAAAATATTTTGTTTATTTATTTGAAGGAGGCAGAGAGAGAGAGAGAGAGCACAAGCACACAAGGGGGCTGCGGCAAAGGGACAAACTGACTCCCCACTGAGCAGGAAGCCTGACTCGGGGCTCCATCTCAGGACTCTGAGATCATGACCTAAGCCTAAGTCAGACTCTTAGTCAACTGAAACCCTCAGGCACACCTAATTTGCTTTGTTTTTGAAAGATATTTCCATTTGGGTATAGAATTCTAGGTTGACAGAGATTTTCTTTGTTTTTGTTGTCCCAGTTGTGTTCTTTTTCTTGTTTTAGTACTTTAAAGCCATTGTTCCACTGTCTAGCTTTTTCCAACAAGAAATTTTTTGTCACCATCTTTGTTCTTCTGTACGTTATGTCTTTCTTCTCTAGATCTTTTAAGACTCTGTCTTTATCATTGGTTTTTAAGTAATTTCATTGTACTGTATCTTAGTGTTTCTTCCTTGCAGCATATTTTGTTCCTTTTTTGATGTATGTACTTGGTGTTTGTCAAGCTTCTTATATCTGTGGGTTTACAGTTTGAACCATATTTGGAAAATGTCTGACAACTACTTATTCAAATATTTTTTTCTGCCCTACATCCTTTGGAGACTCCAAATAAATATACATTGGGCTACCTGATACTGTCCCACAGTTTGCAGGTGCTTCTATGCATATTTATGTCAGCTTTTTTTATGTTTCATTTTAGGTAGCTTCTATCATTGTCTTCAAGTTCAATAATATTTTATTCTGTAATTTCTAATCTATTGTACATTCTATCTGGTGTGGTTTTCATCTCAGAGATTAAAAGCAAGACCTGAAAGCATTTTACTGGTAGGTGGGACCAGAGGAACATTTATTCCCACTATTAAGATACAACCAAAGTCACTACCTGATGCTCTGTGGATCATGAGATTTTCGCTCAGTCTGATGGAAATGTGAACTATTCCTGACACTGTAGGAATCCCTAGGATTGTTCCTTCTAGCCATTTCCCTAATGTCTGTAGATTCCTCATACTCTTGCATTCATCTTTATTTAGCTGAACATTTTGCATGTGCTGATTTCTGACACTGTCTCTGTATCACTCTTTTCTCTTATACTCTGTGTGAAATCTCTCTACTTTGGCCTCCCAGACTCCAAGTTAAATAGACTACCAGTCTTCTGAGTTCTCATCTACCCCTAGGCTCTGCTATACCTTGGCTTGGAGATTTTCCTAGCAGTAAACTGGGACAATCAGTGCCTCATTTAGTTTGTTTCCAATCTTTTCAAGATTACTGTCCTTTGTTGCCTGATGTCCAAATTCTTGACAGTATTGTTTCACATGCTTGTCAGGTTTCTTTTTGTTTCAGACAGAAAGATAAGCTTAGTCTCTGTTACTCCATTCTGGATGGAAATTAAAGTTATTCATCATATAATATGGCTTTCAAACAGTCTACCATTGTGATCACTTCCTTAAAATTTGCTATACCTTGCCAATTTTCTTTTTAGAATATGGTACCAAAATTTAATAGTGATTAGCTGTGTTCTGACTTGAAAAGTGTAAACAGTACCATACAATTAAATTCTAGTTTTTTCCAAACCACTCTGTTAAATGATTTGTTCTCTATCCTTTTTATGTAGGAGATTTTATAAAAAATCTAAATACTAAATTTTATATTAAACCTTATCTGACATCTTGAATCTGGTTAATTAATTCATTGGGACAAAGTCTTTCTGAATCTGAGATAGCTGTTACTAATACTGGTAATTATATACTTCACTTCAACATATTAGTTATTCCTTCAAACACTGTGTTACCTGTATTAGTTAAGTTCGGTTGCCATACAAAATACCATAGATTCGGTAGTTTAAACCTCAGGAATTTATTTCTCACAGTTCTGGAGGCTGGGAAGTCCAAGATTAAGGTATGGTGATTGTTTTTGGTGAGGACCTCTTTCTACCTTGCAGACATCCACCTTCTCACTCTGTTCTCACTGTGTCTCACAGCAGGGTGAGAAAGAAGCAGCAAGCTCTGATAGCTCTTCTTATAACGGCACTAATTCCATCAGAAAGGCCCCATCCTCATGACCTAATCTAAGCTTAAAGATCTCCTGAAGACCTGTCTCCAAATATCATCATATTGGAGGTTAGGGTGTTATCATAAACTTAAGGATACAATTCAGTCCATAGAATTGGGAAAAAATGATGCATGTTTTATGTCCTTATTCAAATCAATAGATAAGAAAAACCAGACACATCTACTAGAATGTCCCTCATTTAAAATTTATTCTTTAGTAGGAATTATTTGAGAACAGTCAAATCTAGTTGTTCTCATTTTGTCTAAAAAGTTATCTTAAGAGTTTATATCAAACTTAATTCCTAAAATCAAATATACTGTGTCTTAAGCAGTCATGTAACTTTGTAACCTTTCAATCTCATACTTCTATTGAAAGACATAATGGAGTTTGTCTACTAGCTTCATTAGACTCTCCCTCTGGACACAGAGTCTTCATCTAGAAAGGATCATGGTATCAGAGAAAAATGGACTCTTTGGAACTGTTGTGTATGTTGCTCCATGAGGATCAACCTAAAAAAAATTTTCCCAACATTATCAATATTATTCTCCAATATTATCAATGCTTAATTTATTAAATTACTTTTAGTGAAAATTTTTTTTTAAGATCTTATTTATTTGTCAGAGAGAGAGAAAGAGCCAGTGGGCACAAGCAAGGGGAGCAGCAGAGGAATAAGCAGGCTCCCTGTGGGACTCGATCCCAGGACCCTGGGATCATGACCAGAGACAAAGGCGGACGTTTAACTGGCTGAGCCACACAGTGTTACCTGTAGTAGTTAACTTAGGTTGCCATACAAAATATTATCCCTCATTTTTAAGTCTTAAAGTACCTAGTACTAAGTAGTACCTAGAGATAATCACTAATGAAGAAGATCCAAGCAATGTGGAAATAATTTTTATAGCATTTATGAGATGGTCACTCAGCTTTTAATGCATGAAACGGGGCTATTCTAAGATGGGACTGATAACTACTTTAGGTTCTTTAGGTTCTTACTTGTAAGAAGAAGTGTTTTTCTTTTACTTGTTTTATTTTTAGTAATCTCTACATGCAACATGGAGATTGAACTCATGACCTGAGAGCAAAAGCCACATGCATATTCTGACTGGACCAGCCAGGCACCCCCAAGAAGTATTTTTATCAAGACAATTACTTTATACATGGAATATGAGTAAACTTACAAAACTGAAAATTAACCAAAGTACTCTCATAAACATATATGTATTAAAATATCAAAAATTAAAACTCAAGTTCCTACTCATTCAATTGCCTTTACTTTCCATGGTTAACCTCATGGCTTTGAGGTTAGAGATGAAGAGAGCAAAATGCAGAACATTTACACTTCAACAAGAATTCAGAAATTATTTATTTTTCTAAATATTTTTCTTCATTTCTCTGGTTATTAGATAATCAAATTACTATTATAAAATAGAAATTTTTGAAAAGTATAGAAACATTTAAAAAAATAGAAAAAGAAAAATATAATCCAGAATCATACTGATGATTGAAACTTCGGTACATTTGTCCTCCATTTTTTTTCCCCCATGAAAAGTTTTCCCCTAAGTAGTTGAGACATTACTGCACATATAATTTTTCATTTCACTGAGTAGTATATCATCAGCCTTTACCATTTCATAGAAAACTCTAAGGGAACACCATTTTTTTAAATGACTGCACAATATTCCTTCATAAAGATGGTTTGATTTACATATCCACTCCCCTAGGAGTAGATACTTTGGTTCTTCTAGTTTGGGGGGCTTTTTTTTAATTACACATAACACTGGAATATACATCTTTGGACATAAATCTTAAACCAGATCTTGGACTATTTCCTTACAAGTAGAATTATTAGGGTCTAACTGGCAAGGAATCATTACAAATGATGTCATTTTTTATTGGTGGATATTTTTCTCATGCTCCAAAGCATTTTTTTGGGGTTAACATCTTACACTAGCCCTAGATTTATAATAGATTCATCTTTTGAGTGGTCTCACTGGGACATTCTTTGACTTGTCACATGTTGACTTCTACAATACTTAATGATGTCTAGTTTTCTGGATCAATTGACTTTCCAATAAAAATTTAAAGCACCATCTTTAGAATTTCTTGGGACTTTGAAGCCACAGAACATATTTTTCTTTTGAGATAGTTTTTACTTTCTGATTTACATTCCATATCTGACAACATAATTCTAATGTGGGCTACCACTAATGTCTTGTTACCAGAAAGCACATAATAATATTCAGACAGCATAGGAAAGATAGTCAATAATACTATAATATACTTATTGTGGTGAAATTTAATAATGTATATAATTGTTAAGTTACTATATTGTACACCTGAAACTAATTTAGTATTATATATCAACTATACTTCAATTAAAAATTTAAAAATTTTAAAAATAACAGTATTCAGAAATTCTCAGTGTTCAAGTTTATTTGTCCTTAAGAATTCAAATTGGGTGACTATATATAACTCTAACAGTGAAGCCAAACAGAAAAAGAAATAATTAATAATTATAAATTTATCATTTATTGGAAGATGTAAACAAATACCCAAGCCATTTTAGTTTATTGAAAATTAATTCAAAATTTTAAGGGTCTTTTTATACCTTCCATAAAGCACTTCTCTTGCTTTAAGAAGTAGCATATAGGGGATAGTACCAGACTTCTCATTCTCTCAATTAATTATTGGCATTACTGAAAATTACACTAGAAGTTGCACGGTTTATACTGCACATAGATTACAATGATATTTTGTACCATATCCACTGTAATATTGGCAGTAAAAACTATATACACTAGAGCAGATAAACCAAACCCTAGAGAACATTACCTTTTATTCATGTCAAAAGGAAAACAACAAAAAAGAAATATTTGAAGTGTTATACTGCGGAGCCAGACAACCAGGCAGCACATTGGCAAGCTAAGCTGACACTCTATGCTAACTTTTCAAGGTCGTTGAGGGGAGGACTTAGATAAGTAGAGTACCAAGGACAATGCCTGGTGCATGGGAAAGGCATAGATAAATCTTACTTGTTAACTCCTATAAATTTCTTTCATTGGTTGCTAAGATGATTTGAAAGATGTGTGTGAGTATTTCAACAGTTTTGAACTGAGCTTTTAGAATGCCTTAATGCGTTAAAAGCATAGAAGAAGAACACCATATATGTCTTACTTCCCATCATTATTCAATTAGAATGGAATGTTTTCTTCTTCTGGAATGGATACTCCTATTCAGTTTATAATTTTTTGCAAACCAGTCTACTTAGCATCCACCCTGAGTTACAGCCCAAATCTATTGCCATCGACCTTGCTTGAATCTGAAATTCTGACTTAGGCTACAGCATTATTTATTTATCCTCAAAACACGGTCGTCTACTCCTGTCTGTCTAGTCTGCAGATCTGCATGTCAACTTCACTCTCTCTGCTCAGATCCTAATCATTGTCGTATCCTCAAAGTGGTCCTGAAATTCCTAAACTCTTGACTTTATCTTCTGGTATTCATCCTCTCTATTCTGAGTATAATTAACAAAAGGGCCACCCATATCCTATGTCAACAGAGATGAATTTTTTTCTTCAGTTGAATTACTGAAATTAGAAATTGACAGAATTATAAAGCAGTTCATCAGCAAGAAAGTTGGCATAGATATATTGGTGATGTCTTCCACAGGCATTGGCAGGAGTGACCACATATACAGCGTAAACTTACCATATTTGCTCTAAGAATTTTTAATCTAAGGCAATCCTTTAAGAGAGCTAGCAGAAACATTTTCTCATATTTTTGATCTATAAATTGCTTTTAACAAATTGACTATCTCAACCGAATCTATAAAAAAACAAGGTTTTATTGTACTTAGAAATTTAAAATTAGTGCAGAATAAAAAGCAATGAATATGTTTAGTAACACATAGTGTTGTGCCTATCAAGTCTTTTAGAGAAGAAGTTCTTTGGAGAAGAAATTATTTTTGATGGACAGTTGACTAACCTGTACTTAAAAGACAATCTCCACCTAATTAAATATATATTCCCAAAGTCTCCAATCCAATGAACATTCTTATTACTTGAAACCGCTGTTTTGATGGGTTGCTTAAAAAATTATGCAGGATGATCAGCATGTTTTCTGATGTATCTCCATGGACTGCCCATTCCCCAGGAAGTCTCAAGATGAGGAAGCATTATAGTTTAAGAGACCTAACATAATTAGGGTTGCAAAATCAAGGGCAAAAAATTTAAGAGTTCAAGATATAAACTGCCTTTCTGGAATGGTCCTTGAGACTAGAAATAAGGCAATGCATATATATGATCTTTCCCATATTCTAGACCACATCTTGAGTAGATAATGCTTAAAACAGTGAATGTAATGAAAGTACCTGTATCATGTTTATCAATAAAGCAATTTCTGAACCTGTGAACCTGTTGACCCACTTCAGGTACAAGATAAGAAAAGTAGTTCATCCCCCACCTCCATCTTCATGGGTCAGGAGATCACTCCCCAAAAGCATACAGCTGAAAGCAGAGAGCTCATCAACTTAACCACAAGTCCAGAAAAATAAAGAACGCCTTCACTAGAATATGCTTTTTATTCCTGTCATCCCAGGATAATCATCAGCTAAGCAGACTAAGGTGGAGAATAATAGAAGAAAATTCCTTTCCTATTAATCTTAATTTTTTAAAAAATCCCCTTCCTTTGTTTGATTAATGTGATCAAATTAAAAATCAAAAGGAATGGATAAATGCGAGGATGTAGTAGAAACAGAAGCTGCATAATAGAGCAAAAAAAGGGGGGGCACCAAAGAATGTCAAAGACAAATCTTTCTAGTATCTGGGTCTACAGTGATGCCATTATTACAATAGAACTAAAGATACTGAAAATCTCAGAGTACACAAGAAGGTGATGATGCAACCATGGGAAATAGCACTGAGAACTGAAATAGGGGATTAGAGATGGAAGACCATCAAACAGAAGGAAAAAAGAAAGATGAGGGCTTAGAAAAGGAAGGAATTTAGCAATTAGAAAGGTGGTAATCGCCCTTCAGATAGACATTTTATTATAGTAATAGGTAAGTTACCAAATTGCAGCTATCTGAAGAATGAATGGATGGTAAGAAAATATGGGCTATGCATTCAAGAAGTATAAGCAAATAGGATGCAGAGGAAGCCTGAGGTTTTTTGAGGTAGAAATCTCTAATCACTTTTATAAGTGAAAAAAAAAAAAAAAAGACAAAGTAGGGAGGTGAAAATGAGACCTGCATGACGGTACCAGATGGAGCAAATCTGGGGAAAGGCAGGAAGCAAAAGGATGAGGGACAGAGACCACAGGATCATCCTCTAAAAGAACAAATGTGTACTCCTCAGACAGGAATGGAAGGAGACATACAGAGCAAAGGGAGAAAGTCCAAGATACAGGGAAAGAAAATTCAGTGAGTTTTTGTTATCCTGCCTCAAATTAACTGGAGTAATAGGTAAGAAGATGTTGCCAGATCTAGCAAACTAAAATGGATACCTAGTTAAATTTAAATTTCAGATAAAGAATGATTTTTCTTTTTGTAAATATAGATATGCTCCATGCAATATTTGGAATAGATTTACACAAGGAATAAATGTATCTGTTGGTTGTCAGAAATTGAGATTTGTGCATGGGACATACACTAAAATGTCATTTATCTGAAATACAAATTTAAATGCAGATCCTATGTTTTATCCAGTAATCCTAAACTCAGGTTATCTTCTGTGAATAAAAATATTAATAGGTATATCAAATAGACACAGGTATTGTTTTTCCCACAAATATGAGTTCCCAAAAATACCTTTTAAAAGTAATGTAAAGGAAATCATATTATGCTTATGTTAAACCTGCTCTACTACTTTTTTCCCTAGACCCTGTTTTGTTTTTTTTGTGTGTGTTTTTTTTTTTAAGATTTTATTTATTTATTTGTCAGGGAGAGAGTGTGATCACGACTGGGGGAAGAGGCAGGCTCTTAGCTGAGCAAAGAGCCTAATGTAGGACCCGGTCCCAAGACTCTGGGATCATGACCTGAGCTGAAGGCAGATGCTTAACCGACTAAGCCACACAGGCACCCCTCAATCTTGTATTTTGATATAAAGAACTGGGTTGGAAATGCCATGACAGAGCTCAGGTAGTGTCCTGACCCCAGCCTACCAGGGGACTGATCACCACATTATCCATGAAGGGGCTGGAGTACCAGCTAAATGGGATCTGAATTCTTACTCTGCCACTTCTCAGCTATATTATCGTTAGCAGGCTTTACTGACAGGGATCCAGTAAAATAATTACCTAAAAGACTAAGCACAAAGGTCATCAGAGACCTAGCAGCTGATAAACACTAGCCATGTGTAGCAGCCGAAGTAGTAGTTCGCTTTATTCTCAGCACGTGTACATTGTATATAATAAATAGTATCGTCAGAGATATTTCTAATAATACTGACAATCAATATTAGGTCAACTTCAGGCCAGTAAACCAAATATGCTTATTTAAACATTAAAAATATGTTTATCACAAATATAAACAATAGCCCTGCTTCTATAACTTAAACGGTTAATGGAATGTCCCGCACTAACTCTATGAAGCAACAGCGTCACCTAGTGGTTGTCAAGTCAATAATGACCAACTAAGAACACCTAGAGATGAAGATTGTAAGGGCTTGTATCTGCACAGAACCCAACAAATTTATCTCAGTGATGACTGATCACTAGGCTGATGCTCGTTAATATTTTCTGTAATATGATACATCAGTTCTTCTCAGTTTGTTTGATTAAAATGATGTGTGCCCTCCCTCAAGAGGGTTTTGGCTATTTGCTGCTTTTACCTGCTTTCATCTGACAGTCTAACATACTTTGCTAAAGAATTTAACTGCCCAGGATGCTTGAATTATGCAATGATTCAAATGGATCTTGGACTTTTCACTGCTTCTTCTGACTCTTACTTCCTGAAACCTTGGCAGAAGAGGAAGGAAAAGTGGGGAGAGCTGGAAATTTGAAGCTTGAGGCTTACTCAATTACCAGCTTTAATTTTGTCCCCTTCTATTTAGGTTAGAGGTTTCTCTTTCCTTTCTCATGCAGTCAAGAGGATCTATGCTTTTCTTTGGGAAAAGAAATGATATGATTTTCCCAAAAGTCAAACAGATATAAATAAACTACTGCAAATCTTGTTTCTGTATTAATTGGGACTAATGTCTACTCCAGATATATTTTACCACTTCTGTCCTAAGGGCCTCTCAAAGAAATGACAGATTTATAGCTCACAGGGTTATGCATGTAAGTAAAATGTTCAAAAATTAATGAATAGTTCAGGGTTTTGTTTTGTTTTGTTTTGTTTTCACTTCCAGAAACGTCAAGAGAAATTAAGTTAAAAATTCTAAGTAGCTTGGGGGAGGGGGGATTTTACTCTGACTCTATTTAACCTATTTCTTCTATGAGAATATTACAGAAGTTCCAAACCAAAATTCTAGTGGTCAGGATATGGTTAATTTAAGTAAACTTGGCACTTAAACTGGTAATATATCAATTCAAATATGACTTGGGAGTTATTAGTCAATGGCTGTTAGAAATTTTTCCTGTGTTTGTGAGAAATATATATACTTGAAACATCCAATAGGAACCAGTCCTTTTAAAGAACCAATCTTTTCTTAGCTGTATTTTTTAAATCCCCAGACAATGATTCTCAATCATCAAAATATTTGTGTGTCTCAGACTTTTCAGTCCTTTCCTCCCTCAGACTCTGCTTCATCCAGAATCTCTCATAAATATTTCATGGCTGACATTGTTTCACAATGTTCCTAGACTGGTAGGAATTTTGATTTTCTCTTTTTTCTCCTGATAGGAATGGATAAGAATAGGCACATGGATAATTTATTAGAAAGTGCATGCCAGTGTCCCAAAAGTCAGCCCCATACATGAGAAAGAATATATCTCTTGCAGTATTTCCTTCCATCTCCTCTAGTTGCTCTTTCTTTTCTGGAGGCTTATTTTCAGAATGTAGGGACTAATCCCTCCATGTGCAGAGGTAGACAACTCAGACACAATTGCACGTTGCAGAAATCCAGGTACAGCAACAGAACCAGACCACTGAATCCTCCTAGGACCTCCAACTCCTGCACACCTCAGAAACCTGCTCAGTAATTCATGGCATGCCTATTTGTAAGGCATGAATGACTGTACTTAGAAGAAAAGGTAAACTTGAAGTAACAGGTAATACTGCACAGTCCCTTTGAACTCACCCATGTGAGTCAGGTGGAGAAAGAAATGACATATTCTTCCTTGAGCATACTGTTTGTCTGAATACGTCTAAGAAAACCAAGTAACAATACAATGATAGCTGGGTCATATGTCTATTCATTGAATGGGAAGATTGTTTTCAATCATGATCATTTGCAATCTAAAAAATACAGAGTTCTCATTCAGGTTTGGCTGTCTTATTTAAGAACATCGAACACTTCAAATTTGGTTTCTCAATTCCTTCATTAGAATTGAGAATAAGCCAGTATTTCATGCAAGTGAAAAATGGGCAAAGATACATGCCCTTTGCTGCCAAGTCTTTCTGCACCATTTTAATAAATAATAACAGAGGAGCCACCTAAATTTAATCCATGCAAGGGCAATTTACATATGTGTGTATATATGTATTATATATGAATATATATATATGTTTAGCAGATGTACATATCTGCTTTTCCTTAGTAATAACTTAGTGGTAAGCAACTACTGTACTTCCTATTCTACTTCTTAAGAAATGTAGAAGAATTTCCTAATACACAAACCAACTATAAAGGCTTTGGGAAGCCACTCTGAAAAATAATGGGTTTAACACGTTAAGCAAGCACTGAAAAGAAAAGTTTGTGCTATAACCAATAGACTTGATTAAAACCAATTAAGTTATAAAGCTAGTAATCTCCAAAATATATTCCTGACCAACACTCCACCCCTAGAGGTGGTCATGCTTTGAAGAGCAAGTAAAAAACAGAAACTGAGACTTTCAGAGAATTGAGAATTATACTTGTTGAAAAGAAATTAAACTAAGTTAAATATGAAAATTAACTCCATATTCATGGCAACAAATTAAATCCATTCTTCTTATTGCCCTGGTCTTCTACATCTGCCATCTGATCCATCTGGAATAAGCAAATGTTTCTGAGAACTCGAAGCTGGAATATCATCTTTAAGAGTGTTGGAGAAGAGGAGAGATAAAAGACAGAGATAGGTGCCATGGAAAGTCTACGAGTACTAAGCTAATGGGAATACCATTAGCACTGTTAAGGACCATAGTAGAGTGGAAAAGTACTTTTCTAACAATAAATTATTCCTTTCATGAAATGAGAAGTTCGGAATTAGCAGTAAAATACCTGGTGTCTATGACATGAAAGATTCTCTGAGTTTCTCTAAATAACTCTTTAAAAACATAATGTATCAGAATTCTTGTTCAAAATACAAAGACTTGCATGAACATAAATACAAATAACGTATTGTGAGTAGATTCACTTGGTTAGATAGATAACCCCTGGAAATGTTTAGATGGAAACAATTTTACTCCATGACTATTTCTATCAGGAAGACAGGACTTTATTTATGGCTTTTATTTATGTATTTCTAAAATACATCCAGAGAAAAAAATTTAAGTAAGATCAGTTTCTTTTTTCTTAATGAGTAATTCTGTCCTAAAAGGACTTTTCAGTTCAGAAATCTTGGGTGATTTTTGTTATAATACACTCTATAAAAACTATATAGAGTAATAGATAAAAATTGCATACGCCTAATTCTCTAAAAAGTGACACAAAGCCCCAGCATTACAACTAGGAAGTTTTTATTAGTTTTTATTTATTAAGGGATGGCCACAGTAGCAGTGCCAGATGCTGCTCTGATCTCCAGTTCCTGCCTAGCAGTGGAAAAGAATCAAAACAAGGAAGACAGACAACGCATGCACAAGCGTGTGTGCACGCACACACACACACATTCTCTCTCTCTCTCTCTCTCCCCTGTGTCATGTATTACTGGCCTCTTGCCTTGAGATCAGGAATCTAAAGGCTACCTACAGACTCCATCTTTTTCTTCTCAGTTTTTGGATTTAAAATAATCCGCCCTAAGCTGCAAATTGGAACACCATGATTCAAAGTACCAAAGTCTTAATCCTTGAGAAGAAAGAAAAAAAGAAGAAAGAAGCAAAGAATCACAGCCAGAGCCAGACCTTATTAAGTAGTTCCCTTCAAACACTGCTTCTTCTGACTTTTAAACAGGCTCCTCAGGTGAGCCCTTGGCCCTCTTCTACTAAAAGAGCCTTCTCCTGTACTTATTCCTGTATCTTTGTTACCTGAATGTGGAAGGAACAGAGTTGTCCACTTATTAGAATCTTATCCGGGATGAGTCTAAAAAAGGAATGAGATCTATAGAACAGCAATAGAAGCATCACCGCTTTATTTCCTGGAAGACAAAGTCCTCAGATGATACAAGGATATAATTCATTCCTGATCAAAATCCATGCTTTTGATTTTATTTTCTTTTCCAGTGTTCTGGTGGACAGTTCCACCTATGTCCAGTGAGCATCCTTAATTTATCTAAATAATCTAAAGTCAAACGTATTTTTCACCAAATCCAGTCCCTCTACCTGAGTCCCTTATCTTATTACTTTGCACCAAACTTGTTACAGATAACCAATACAGAAGGCTCAGAGGTATCTATGTCTCTACCTTGGACTTCACTCTTTGACATTCATTCAGTCAGTTCTGACTCCAAAATAAAGGTCTTCTGAATCTTTCACATTTTCAATTCCTACTGCCATTACCTCAATTCCCACTGAGTGTACTCACATAAACTATTACTCTCAGCTAGTCTTGCCCCTGTGTTGGCCTGCTGCTCCTAATTGCTCTTCCACTCTGCTGCCATCCCCTTCCATGATTCCCCATTCATTTGTATGCAGTAGACCTAAAGCATAAGCTTCTAAAAACTCAAGCTCTCCATAACATGGAGTACTAACATTGAACACTTACTGTGTTGCCTAGCTAAGTGCTTTCCATATGTTAGTTCAGTTAATCCACATAACAACCCCTTGAGAAAGGAATGGTTATTATTCCAGGACTCTGACAAAGGGTTAGGGATAGAGGCCCACAGAGATGAGGAAACTTGCCTATAGTCACCCTACAGTAAGTGGAGGAGCCTGAACAAAATGTGCCAGGCAGCCAGCAGTAGGATTCCAATGGGGGGGACTTCATATAAAAGGCCCAACGTGGAAGCAGCATAGAAACTTCGGGGCACTGAAAAGAAGATGACTGGAGAGGAGTGAACTTGAGAAAAGAACAGTGAGAGGTAAGACCAGGGAAGAGGTAAGAAAAGCTAACGTAGAAAGTGTCTGTGAGGCATAATAAGGAGTTTCTACTTCATCTAGAACTTGGTTGGCAGCCACTGGATGTTTCCAAGCACGGTCTGGTTCATAGCAGATTATTCATAATAGACAGAAACTGGAAAAAAAGCCCAAGGTGAAGAACAAGTGAACAAAAAGTATTAAACTTATATTATGGAATACTATTCAGTAATAAAAATGGGGAAATGCATGAAATACATAAACAATATGGATGGATCTCAAAACCATCACACTGAGTGAAGAAAGTCTTATAGAAAAGAATACATATTGTACACCTCCTTCAGTATACACAATCTATAGGGGAAAAAAATCAGAATGATGGTTCCTCTGGGGCTGAGACAAGAATTTACTTAAAAACTAGCATTGCTAGATAAATACAGGATTTCCAGTTAAATTTGAGTTTCAAATAAACAACAAAGTCTTTTTTTATTATAAGTATATTCTGTGCAATATTTGAGACATTATTATACTAAAAATGTGCTCGTTGTAATTAAAAAAAACAATAAAACAGTTGTAGCAAAAATAATAAAATACCTGGAAATAAACTTAGCCAAGGGAGCAAAAGACCTGGACTATAAAAACTATAAAACATTGATGAAATAAACTGAAGATAACACAAACAAATGGAAATAGAGTCCATGCTCCTGGGTTGGGAGAACAAGTATTGTTAAAATGGCCGTACTACTTAAAGGAACCTACAGATTTAATGCAATCTCTATCACAATACCAAAAGTGTCTTTCACAGAACTAGAACAAATAATCCTAAAATTTGTATGGAATCACAAAAGACCCCAAGTAGCCAAAGCAATCTTAAAAAAGAAGAACAAAACTGGAGGAATCTCAATTCCAGATCTCAAGGTAACACTAAAAAGCTGTAGCAATTAAACAGTATGGTTCCAGCACAAAAAACAGATACATATATCAATGGAACATAATAGAGAGCCCATAAATAAACCCCTGGTTATATGGTCAATTAAACTATGACAGGAAGCAAGAATGTATAATGGGAAAAAGATAATCTTTTTAATAAATGGTTTTGGGAAAACTGGACAGCTATTTGCTTAAAAAAATGAAACTGAACCACTTTCTTACATGATATATAAAAATAAACTCAAAAATGGATTGAAGACCCAAATGTGAGACCTGAAACTACAAAATTCCTAGAAGAAAACATAGGCAATAATCTCTTTGACATCAGTTACAGAAACACTCCCATTCCTTTGGTAAAGGAAACAAAAACAAAATTGAAATACTGGGATTATACCAAAATCAAAAGATTTTGCATAGTAAAGGAAACCATCAACAAAACAAAAAATAATACAGTGAATGAGAGAAGATATTTTTAAATGATATAGCCAATAAAGGATTAATATCTAAAATAAATGAAGAACTTATACAACTCAACACCAAAAAAAAAAAAAACCCCACAAATAACCCAATTAAAAATGATCGAAAGACATGAACAGATATTTTTCCAAAAAAGACACAAAGATGGCCCAGAGACACATGAAAAGACGCTCAGCATCATAATCATCAGGAAAATGTAAATCAACCATAATGAGATATCACCTCATACCTGCCAGAATGTCTAAAATTAAGAACACAACAAACATGTATTGGTGAGGATGTGGAAAAAAGGAACCCTCATGCACTATTGGTAGGAATGCAAACTGGTGCAGCCACTGTGGAAAACAGTATTAAAATTTTTTTTAATTTTTAATTACAAATTAAAAATAGAATTACCATATGATTTAAAAATTGAAATTAGAATTTCATTTAAAAAATTAAAAATAGAGGGGTGTCTGGGTGGCTCAGTGGGTTGAGCCTCTGCCTTCGGCTCAGGTCATGATCTCAGGGTCTTGGGATCAAGCCCCGCATCAGGCTCTCCGCTCAGTGGGGAGCCTTCTTCCCCCTCTCTCTGCCTGCCTCTCTACCTACTTGTGATCTCTCTCTCTCTGTCAAATAAATAAATAAAATCTTTAAAAAAATAAAAATAGAATTACCATATGATCTAGTAATAACACTACCTGGGTATTTACTCAAAGAAAATAAAAACAATAATTCAAAAAGGTATATGCACACCTATGTTCATGGCGGCATTATTTACAATAGCCAAAATACAGGAGCAACCCAAGTGTCCATAAATAGGTAAATGGATAAAGAAGATGTAGTGTACACACACACACACACATACACACACACCTGGAATATTACTCAGCCATAAAAAAGAATGAAATCTTGCCATTTGCAACAACTTGGATAGAGCTATAGTGTATAATGCTAAGTGAAATAAGTCAGTCAGAAAAAGACAAGTACCTTGTGATTTCAACCACAGGTGAAATTTAAGAAACAAAACAAACAAAACAAAACAAAAAAAAAGGACTCTTAAATATAGAGAACAAACAGCTGGTTGCCCGAGGAGAGGTGGATGGAGGCATGGGGGAAATAGGTGATGGGAATTAAAAGTACAGTTACCATGATGAGCACTGCAAAGTATATAATTGCTGAATCACTATATTGTACACCTGAAACTAATATAACACTGTATGTTAATTATACTGGAATTAAAGAGATCAATAAAAATTTATAATAAATCAAAATCTATTTATTGCTTTGCTGAAATTCAAATTAACTGGTTGTCCTGTATTTTTAGTTATGAAATCTGGCAACCCTACAGGGAAGGCACAGGGGAGAATTTTCTGATGGCAATACTGTGTATCTCAATAAAAGGTATATAAATGCACTTGTCAAAGTCATGTAACTTTGCACATGTAAGCAGATGCATGTAAATTTTACCTCAAGGGGAAAAAAAAGAAACAAGTATCGAACTCTAATTAGTTACATGCACTCTGAAATATTAGAAGAAAAATATTCTGTCATCTCCAACTTCAAATTATACCAAAAATGAAATGGTAACATGGATTCATGCCTGAATAGAGGGATGAATAGATATGTAATAAAAGCAAATATAGTAAAATGTAAATTGTAGAATCTAGGTAATGGGCATGTGAATGGTCACTGTAAAATTCTCCCAACTTTTCTGGGTGTTTGAGAATTTTTATAATAAATGTTAAGGGGAAAGGCTCTGCCCTGCTCTCATGGAGTTTACATTAGAGTGGAATGAGACAGACAACAAATAAAATTGGTAAGTCAATTATGAGTGAAAGAGAAAGTGACAGACGCATAGGAGAAGCAGAAGGTGAAGGGTTTAGTTATGCTGCATGGAACTCCCAATCAAATATGTGGCCAGGAAGTACTTTTCTTTCAAGCCAATCCTACTACTTGAGGAGACATTTAAAGTGGTAAGCTTTAAAACCTTTTAAATGCCCTTTTCTCTTCTATTTGAAAAGATAACATAAAATGACATGCCACCCCTGCTTTACATGAGCAAGAAATCAAAGTTTGTGGTTATAATTCGATTCATGGGAAGCTGTTTCTAATTTTACCAGGAGAGAGGTGGCTATTTATGATCTATTTCCCCTGCATCCAGCTACCGCATTCTCCAAAACACTCTCCTTTTTCCTCTCTCCAAATTGTTATCAACTATTTAAGGGAATAAAAGGCAGATTTCCCATAAAATGGCCTTGTGAACGTGCTGTGCCACACGGCCCCAGCTCCACACTGTCTGCCTGCTAGCTGCAGTCCAAGCTTGTCCTCATCTTGAGTCTGCAGTGATGCTAAGGAGCCCCGCCTCTCCTTGCAAGGCCCAGACACCAGCCCTTGGTTGCGTCTGATCTTTCAGCTGCCCTTTCAGCTGCCCTGACTCGACAACATCATAGATCTTTTATTTTCTCCGCCCACCTTCTAAAGCAGCTCTCCTAGCTCATTCACCCAACCGCAGCCCAGGTGCCTCCTGATGCTGTTGCCCTAGTAGCCCTCCTCACTCACACCAAACCTATGTAGAGACAGGGTGTGTATGCTACACTCCTCTCTACCTCAGGTGATGGCTCTGGCCCCTCAGGGTACCCACTCTAGCAGGATGAGGGTTATTTAAAAGTCCCCTCATCGGGTGCCTGGGTGGCTCAGTGGGTTAAGCCGCTGCCTTCGGCTCAGGTCATGATCTCAGAGTCCTGGGATCGAGTCCCGCATCGGGCTCTCTGCTCAGCAGGGAGCCTGCTTCCCTCTCTCTCTCTCTCTCTGGCTGCCTCTCTGTCTACTTGTGATTTCTCTCTGTCAAATTAATAAATAAAATCTTTAAAAAAAAAAAAAAAAAAAAAAAAAAAAAAAAAAGTCCCCTCATCAATCCTGCTGTGCCACAGCTGGACTAGGCATCTCAAAGTACCTTCTGAACTGCAGGTCAGGAAATTCCACGTGATTTGGAGTCCTGGGGCCTGCAGAAAGCTCCCCAAGTTCCAGCACTGGGTTTGCAGATTAAACTGCCGTGCCTGGGAACTTTCTTTGCACCAAGAAACAAAACCATTCTTTTTAGCAAGTGCAACTGACTTGCAGTTATTTATTTTCTCACAGCTGCAGTCTGGGAAATAACCGAGACAATAAGGAACATGCAAAGAGGTATTTCATGGAGAAATACCCATCAGAGTTCCAACGGTTATTTTCGAGTCTTTAGAAACTTTATCAGCCAAAAAAAATTAAATCTCCTTTCATCTAAAAGGGGTGCCTCCGTGAGGTGCCTGGGTGGCTCAACAGGTTAAGCATCTGCCTTCTGTTCATGTCAAGTACCACATCAGGCTCTCTGCTCACTGGGTAATCTGCTTGTACCTCTCCCTTGCACCTTACCCCTGTTCAAGCGTGCACACTCTCTCTCTCTTTCTCTCTCTCTCTGCTCTCTCTCAAATAAATAAAATCTTTAAAAAAAAAAAAAAAGAATATCCATCTTGAAAAAAAATTTAAAAATAAAAAATAAAACTTTCTCACTAATGGTCATTAATAAACATTAACATAAAGAAAACAATGTTATTTTAACCAAGAAAGTGAAAAAAAAGGCAGATATCACAAATATCATTAATGGCTTATTGCTTTGACTATACAAAAATAGTACCAGTACTTGGCTAGATTTATTGATTCTTTGCCCACAGAATTAAACAAGCACCATTCTGAACAGTTGTTGGAAATATTGGGTAATTAATACTGGGAAATATTGGGTATTTAATATTAATTAATAAATATTGGGTAATTAATACTTGGGTGGCTCAGTGGTTAAGCAGCTGCCTTTGGCTCAGGTCATGATCCCAGCATCCTGGGATCGAGTCCCACATCGGGCTCCTTGCTAGGCAGGGAGCCTGCTTCTCCCTCTGCCTCTGCCTGCCACTTTGCTTGTGTTTGCTCTCTCTCTGACAAATAAATAAATAAAATCTTAAAAAAAAAAAAAAAGTACTTTCTCCATATCTTAAAAGGATCTTTTAAAAAAAGAATTAATACTGGGAGAAAAATCCACATTGGATTGTGTACACAAAGCATATCCACAAATATATTTGTGAGATTATGCTTGGATTATTCATAGTAACTATAGACATATTAGAACAGAATAGGAATAGAGTGGGAAGAAACTAGTAACTAGGGACAAATAGAATTCATTAGTAACCCTAAAATAATAAATAATAAATAGTGTCTCGGATGGATACAGATTGGCAAGGAGAGACCACAAACTCACATGCACATACACACTCACATATATACGGAATAACATTAACTAAATTTCTGATTTAATTAACCAATGATTCAGAACATGGGGTGGCCCCAGAGGGTAGAAGCAGATGCACCCTTCCCCGGTCTGGTTGCCATGGTGACAATTGATACATGACCATGTATCCAGCCACACTAAATTTTCTGACATCAGAGTCACGATTTTTCTTCAGCACACCACTGGTTACCTGGCACTTTTAGCATCATCTTGAACTTTCTGCCTTTCAAATACTCAAATGATCCCAATTCATTGAATTCTATCTGTAGAGTGCATGCCCTCATTTGCTTCAGATCTCTGATCAAATATTACCTTATCAGGCCCAGACCACCCTCAATAAAAAGTATTCCCATCATTCTCTATCTCCCAAATCTTATTTTACTTCTCTTCAAAGTATGTATGTGTGTGTGTGTGTGTGTGTGTGCGCGCGCGCACGCGCATGCATCTCACCATATTATTTGTCTTTTTCCTCATTTGCCTCCCCTGCCTCATTTAGAATATAAGCTTCCTGAGAGCAGGCTCTGCCAGTTTGTTCTGCTATATTCCTAGAACAAAAACACAATGCCCAGCAGAGAGTAGTGCCTCAATAAGTATGTGTTTACTACAATGGAAGACAAAAATTTGTAAAGAAGAGAATCAGTCTTGGGGTGCCTGGGTGGCTCAGTCAGTTAAGCATCTGCCTTCAGCTCAGGTCATGACCTGGGATCCTGGAATCAAGCTCTGCCTTGGGCTCCCTGCTCAGTGAAGAGTCTGCTTCTTCCTCTGCCCCTCACCCTGCTTGTGTGCTCTCTCTCATATTCTCTCTCAAATAAATAAATAATCTTTTTTAAAAATCTTAAAAAGAAGAAGAAAAGAATCAGTCCTATTTTAGAGATGTTGAAGTGGAGGAGCTTGGAAACATGTGCTAAAATTAAAAAGACTAGGGAGCTACCCCCGGCCCTCCCACCCCAGGTGTGATAAATGAAGCTCAATGAAACTGGTGTGAGTAGATGACTTCTTTCAGGTAAAGAAAACATGCTAAGAGAAGAAAATGGTACTGAGGAGAGAGTCTCATAGAACTCTTGTTTTTGAAAGAAGGTATGGAAGAGAATTAAGTTAAAGGTATGGGGAAGAGGCCACCATAGAAATAAAGAATGAACTTAAGGCATTTAGTTCCAAGAGGCAAAAGATGGTCAACTGAGCTCAAACTTGAAGGGAAGACCAGCCAGATGACGAGCAGGTGGACTGGTAGAAAGTCACAGATGACCTCCAAAATATCAGTTTTGGGAAAGGGGGAGAAACTAGGTCTCAGGACCCAGAGACAGAAGAGAATGAGGGTGGAAAAGTAAAGAGTTAACATTCTTTTTTCATGTCACTTGAGGTTCAAGGGTACTTGAGATATTTTGTTGAACAAATGAGTGCATAGATGAATGAATGGATCCATTGTTCTCCCCAGAACCAGGATGGCACAGAAACTGTGGCTGAGGTCAAGAGATTAAAATGGTAAACAAAACACTCTTGAACAGCACATGTTGCATAAAAATATTTCCCTAATCAAAGTCAATTTTCCAAATGGTTTTCCCTCGATAAACATACACAGTTTATTCCTCTAACTCATTTTTAATGAGGTCCTATGACTTTCATTTGTACTTTGTTTTTTATTTTTGTTTAAAATGCACTCTTGATTAATGGAGCCTTCAGAAATTTACCTTGAGGCCCCATCTCTGTCTCAGTGGGGCCTGACTCTTGTATTCTTTGGGATTGAAGGCCTTTCAGCTGAGCTCCATTGAGTTACCTTCCCAGGCATGCTAGAGGCAACTTTGGTACATAGAGGAGTATATCCTGAAGTGAACTAAAAAAGGCCTCGCTGGGAAGGTAACATAAATAATAAAATAAATGAAAATGAGAATCCACTCAGCTTTCCACCAGAAGTACCACCAAATAGTTACGTGAAGAAACATAGTTCTAGTGGGATTTAAACATAAAATGATTAAATTTCTTGCTTTTCTGAATCTATAGCAAATTTCTCTTCGTCAGTACCTATGGCTCTCACATGACAGCATGGCTCAAAATCACCGGGATGATCTGTTAAAACACAGACTGCTGTCCTACTCCGCCAGTTTCTGATTTAGTAGGTCTGTACTTGTACTTTCAACAGTTCGCAAGTGATGCGGCTGCTGCCAGACCAAACCACACATACAAAGACCACTGCTTTATGGGACCTATGTCATGTATTTTCATAACTTCTTTCTCTACTTTTCTGTTGTCCTTCAGAGAAAATGAGTCAAATTCTCATTTCAGCGCCACTGCCCTGGCTTCTGTACGTTTCTTTTGTGAAAAACAAAAACAAAAAATTACAAAACTTTAAAAGTAGAAACAAAGTGACGTTAGGATCAACCAAGCCTCAGTTTCCAGGTTTCTACTCAGTTTTAAATGGAATAAAGTTTTTACCTTAGTCAATAAGACGTTAGTGCCTCTTAAAAATAAGAGCTCAGCTGAAATCATACAAATGTGATACAACTCACACTAAAAAGTAATCCTCTTTCAACTGCAAAACATGCATAAAATAAATACTTGTCCCCATCAAAGTCTCTTAACACTTATCTAGAAAAGGAGGGCGGTGGCCATCAAATGACAGGAAAACATAACACTCACTTGCCACACAGATCTTTATTTTTCCATTCTTTATTTTGTTTTTAAATCGAAGAAGAAACAGCACACCTAGATTCTAAACAAGTTAAAGGTAGAGTATAGCAGTTAAATTGGGATCTTTACAAGTAAATTATTTTTCTTCCTTTGTTTAATGTGCTGGCAAAAAGAAGAGACACAGTATGGTGTCCTAAGTAGGGTATAATCTGACTCCGTGTGCATGTGAGGCTCTAAATGAGCTGCTCACCGACTCTACACTTGAGCAATTCCAAAGAGGTTAGGGCCACGTTGATTAAAACATTTGTAAGAACAAATTAATATTCGAAGAGGTACCAGCTGTAGATTTCTGCTTATCTTCCAGTTCTAAAAGGTAAAGATTAAAAATAAAATTAAAGCAGTACTCAATAAATATTTTTGAATAAAATAAACATTAACTTTCTCTGAGATTTCATATCATTAACTTCTAAAGGGCACACTATTCTATTTATGCTTGATTTGCTCTTTTCCCACACACAAATAAATTAACGAGCTAAGAAAGGCATCTTCAAAACTAAACAAAGGGGTGCCTGGGTGCTTCAGTCAGTGGAGTGTCCGACTCTTGGTTTCAGTTCAGGTCATGATCTCCGGGTCCTGAGATCTAGCTCCATGCCGGGCTCAGTGAAGAGTCTGCTTGAGATTCCCTCTCTTCCTTCCCTCTGTCCCTCCTCCCATTCTCTCCCTCTCCAAAATAATTAAATCTTTTTAAAAAATTTAACAAAATTCAAATGATAAAGGTTTATCTATGCTTTTACCCAAATATATTATTACTCAGTCTAACCATAATGAGTTTCAGATGAAAGTAAAAAATGATACAGAATCCACACAAACCTGACTTCTTCCCTATAGGTATGTTAAATTGATCAATCAGCAGACATTTATTTAACTCCCTAACGGATATCTTGGTTTGGTTGTCCACCATCCATTTGCCCATGGAAATTAATCGTAATATTCTTTGCTCACTATGCATAAAATGTTCATTAAGATTGGCTAGATTTCAGACCATTTGCCCAATGCATGACTTAAATTTCTGTACTTCAAATCTGTTTTTCATTCTCAATGCACAAAATAGGCAATCAAAAACCTTGTTAGCCATCTCAGCATACATGTCTTCACCACTAATGCTGGAAATAATGGCAACTTCAAAAGCTTACCATCTGTATGCTTTATAAACAACCTCAGAAGTCAACATAGCTCTCAGTCAAAGAATCCAAAACAGTCACACAACTAATAGTGTAACTCGTTGACAGTGCCACTTGCTTTTATCGTGAACCCATTGGGCTGTCATCATCACAATCCACAGTGAGAGATTTCATTACTGTTCTGTTCACTCTTCCACAAAAGAACAGTGAGGGCCCATTTAAAGGCTCAAATACCTAAGCACAGTTATAAATCCACCCTTGAGAGAGTAATAGCCTTCCAACCTTGGTGGTAAATCAGTGGGGAAGTCAAAGTCATATGTGATATCACCTTTTCATCCCTCCAACCATGACTATGAAGTGCTCAGAGGATACATGGCACTTTCTAATGATAAAATATCTGGGATTAAGGTGGAAAATGGTACAGACTCTCAACAAATTTGACTTTATTCCCAAAAGGAAGTTTAGCTGATCAATCAGCAAGTATTTACTGAAATCTTGATTCAGTATCTTATTTTTGCTTATCCAGCATCTATTCCCCATTCTGCTGGCACAAAAGACCGTCTTTTCCTTTTGGGAACCGCCCCTTCACTGATTTCAGTGTTTATTTTATGGAAGAGAGAAGATAACTGATCCCACCCCCTGGCTCAAGACTTAGCCATGTAACTTAAGCCTGGCACTTAACCCAAGAGAGTCCAATAAAGTCAAAGAACATCAGCCCTAGGGCTTTCCCTGGATCTACTAAGAGAAAGAAGCTCTCCCTCTATTGCCAGAGGGCACAGTGTAGGGTACAATGAGTGCAAAACCAGGACAAAGGAAAGCAGAGACAATACACATAGAAGGACAGATTCCTGATGATAAATTTGGGTTACCTGACCCAGCATGACTAAATATTCAGACAGACCCATTCCTAGGCCTTGTTTATTACTCATTATTAGTTAGTTAGTTGGTTATTTAGTTAACTAGTGCATAAGTTGGGTTTCTTTAACTTGCAACCAAAAATTCTGACAAATTATAAGCAACCTAAAATCTGAACCACATTAAGCGAAGTTCCAAGAATACAAAGATATAAATAACAAATAATCTCTGCCTCAAAGAATCTTTTCAGTATCTAGTTGGAAATCTAATATGTAAACACAAAAAATAACTAGAAACATATGGTTCAACACCATGAGAGGTTCTATATTAATTCAGAGAAGGGAGACACCACCATAGGCTGCACATTAAGCAAAATTTTGCACTGTAAGAAAATAGTGAGCTGGGTTTTGAAGGATGACCAGGTTGTGCCTGCCTGAAAAGGACATGAAAGGACACTGAAAAAGAGTGAGAAATGAGAGCATAAGTTCAAGAATGTGCATACTGTATTGGGGAAACAATACAGTATAAACAATAAATAGACCATAAAATATTGAAGCATGGACTATCAACAATAAATGAATACATTAGTCTAGAAGTAAGAAGAATTCATAAAGTTTTCCAATGAGACACACATTATATACAGTATTTTAAATCTATATGAGATCATAGTGATCAACTGGATTGTAATGGCTAAGTGTTGAAATTGTACTCAAAAGCTAAATGTGTTTTTTTCTGCTTTGCATATGGGTCCAACCAGCTACCCCTGCTTACTACTGTAGCACATTTCATCTAGAACTAAGGGCTGCCAAAATAAATCACACTAAAACACTTCACTTAGCGGCTATTGAAGAAACTAGAACAAAAAGACTACAGACATGAACCAAGAGGAGTTTACAGAAAGAAAGACAAACATAAACCAAGGAAACAAGTGAAGCCATACAGTTAATCTGATTTGCTTTGTCCAGTTTCTCCATGAGGTAAGAAGTTTACAAGAGAAACGATTAAAGACATTTTCCATTTCCACTGTGGTTTCAGCCATTTCCCCTTGTGTCATTAAGAAACTGTATGGGCAGAGTTTGGATTGGCTCTTGTTGCAAGCAGAAATGCAAAGGTTCTGTATCCCTCCTTCCCCTTCTTGGGGTATCAAAGTTTAGTTAATTAGAATAAAATGTTTTGTTTCATTTTTTAGAAGTTTATGTTATCAAGGACCATTATCAATTTTGTACTGAATATGAAACTTTGCTTGTAATTATTGTATAACTTAATAATTACTATTTGTGATATGTCTCAGTACTGTGAATTGTTTGAAATTTTACTAAGAAAAATGAACTCAACATAATTCCTTGGGAACATACTTTTCCATCTAGAATCACTGGACACAGTAATGTTTTCATTAAAAAAAAAAAAGAAAGTCTCCAATGCCTGACGTGCTCCATTTAAATATCCATTTAAATTTCTATGCCCATTTGTGGCTTCATCACAATGGTTTCGACCAGTATGACACTCCATTTGACATGAGCACGTTACAAAAGAATAATGACACAACCTCTTATAGAGGACCTCTCTTCACAGGCCTCAATTAACATAACTTCAAGATTCTGTGGAAGATAATTACTGCTTTGGTTGTTGTTTAAAGAGAGAAACTGAAATATCTGAAATCTCCTTTCTGTCAAGCTGAAGGTAGAAAAGGAAAAGGAATTGTCTATGATTAGACATGCTTTTATTCTGAAGTATCTTTATAGCAAAAAGCTTTAAGATGTGAAAATATACTAATTTTTCACCCTTTACTAAGTATAGCGAAATGCGTTATTTCCTAAAGCAAATGAATATATGATTACATCCTCTCCCTATTTTAGGAAAAAGCAGTTTTATATTTTAAGTTTAAAAACATACATTTACTAAGTTTTGTATTTTTTGAATGGCGGAATTGAGTTTTTTAAAAAATTCAACACATGCTTTATCAGTGACAATTACTGTCATGTTTTAAACTGAGAAATAAAAAATTGTCAAAATATATATTAATATCACAGTATAAAGCAAAGCTTTGAATAAGGTTTCAGTATTACATGAACCAGAAAGCATAAGAAAAAAGAGTAAGATGGTTTCCTGTTCTCTTCAGAAAAGTATCATAGTAGGCAGAGTAATATCTGAACCCCCCTTGCAAAGAGGTTCATGTCCTAATGCCTGGAATCTGTGAATATGTATGTTAACCTTACATCGCAGAAGGAACTTTACAGATATGATTAATGCAAGGACCTCGAGAGGTACATATTTATTCTGTATTATCTAGGTGGGCCCAATTTCATGACACAGATTGTTAAAAGTGGAAGAGGGAGACAGAAGAGAAGATCCAAGTGATGTGATGTGAGAAGGACAGTCCTGCCAATGTTGGCTTTGAGCCACGGAATGTCAGTGACCTCCAAAAGCTGGAAAGAACAAGAAAATGGATCCTCCCCTAGAATCTCCAGAAAGCAATGCAGCCCTACTGACACCTTGTTTTTAGCTCAGTGAGACTCGTGTTGGACTTCAGACCTTCTACTGAACTGTGACATCATAAATTTCTGTTAGGAAACCAAGTTTATGGCAATTTGTTACAGCAGCAATGGGAAACTAATACCGGTCTCATAATCCAAATAGCAGGACCATGAAAAGCAGAACTATGACAGCCCCTCAGACACTCTGAAGCTAGGAGAGGCTTTGGTCTAATCCCTTCATTACCCAGATAAGGAAATTAGTCCAGATATAATGAGAAGAAAGGTGGTTTAGCTTAAGCTTCAGAATTCAAGCCAGAGAGAGAACTAATGAAGTTCACAAAACTCTTACTCAGTGTTAGTCAGAATATTCCTCCTAGCTTCTTTCACCAGGGTAGGATTTGGGTTATGGTTTAATAACAATATGCAGAATTCTCGGAAAGAATAAACAGTTGTTGGAAATTGCACACATTTTCAGATAACGCACAGAAGTACACTGCTTTGCTGTTCTGATCTATCTGCAACCGGCTAAATATACTCAAGTGAATTACCTGCACAACACTTGAAACTCAGTATATCTGTGATAAAACTTGGGGTCTTGCCTCCCAGATCAGCTCCCTCAGAAGTTTCCTGGTTTTTCTCCTTCACACCCTTCTGCAGTTTCCCTTATCCAATCAGTCAAGTTCCATCATCCATTCTCCTCCCATGGAGGCTCTTTCCCTGCATTTTCTAATGACATCTTACACCCACACTAGGCAACCACTAATTGGTCTCTTTTCTTCATCTTCCCTTCTCTTCAACCTCCAATTAATCCTGAACAGTACTGCCAAATGATTCCTTCTCAAATACATCTTTCTTTATATCATTGAGTTGTCCACATTTAGTAGGACTCCATTTCCAAATGGGATCAAGTTCAAACTCCTTATGCTATGCTTTGACAGGTTTATAGAATTTGACCTCATTTTTTTAATAATGTCTCCTCCCATCCCATGAACTTATTTAACTGATTTACTGTCCTATGAACAAGATCCATTCTCCTTCATATCATTCTCTTTTAAAATATCGCCTCTGCCTCCTTCTCCATGTATCTGAATTTTACCTATGTCAAGGCCTTGTAAAGTCACAGCATCTTTCTGGGTACCTTCCAGGCCAGACAACGTACAATGATCTTGTCTTCCACTTTGAAGCACTAAAGCTCTTACCACACAGTTAACATTTAGTTTGTATTGCTAGTGTCATTTTCATCTTTAGAGTTTAAGCTCTTAGAATTTAAACCATTTGGGACCAACTAGTTCCCCTACTTATCTGCCCTGTACTTGGAACCGGAGTTTCCTATTTAAAGCAGGACTTCAAATATTTACAGAGTGACTGAAAATAATTTTTAAAAATCTAAGAATGACAACTCTCCACACCAGCAGTGAGAAAAGCCAGCAATGAGCACTAAAGTTAACTGCTCCATTTAAGAAGGGGAGCCATACATTCAGATTTGCCCAGGACAGTCCTGATTTCTTGCTGGTTTTCCAGCTTATTAATAATGTTCACTTTTACTTGCAAAAACATCTTGGCTGAAGTAATACATGACATGCTCATTCTGCCTGTAGGGCACTTTGGACTGTGGAAAGAGCAGAAACCAGGAAGAAATCCCTGCTTATGTTCCAGCCACCCATCCAGCTAAGCAGCATTCTCTCCTCTACAGAGTGACCCTGCTCTCCAACACCATGTCTGCGTAATCAGTGTCTTTTGAATTTCACGTGAGAGGTTCAAACATTTTGGGGACACACAGGTCCAGATAAAGGTGCGAAAGTTGAATGCAATTAGGGATTCTTTAGAAGAAAAAATAATCATAGATATTGAATACAACTGTGACTCTACCCAGCAGTTTAAGAACAAAAGGGAGAGTTTTCTAAAAAGAAAAGAAAATTCAATGAGTTCCCATAGGAGTAGAAGTAATCAAGATGCAGTGTGTGAGTTCATTTATACTATAACTGTTTTGGCTATTTTCTGAATAAAATAATAAAGAACATTCACACCATTTCAATTTTTCTGAACAATAAATACATATTACTTTCACGACTGTTTAGAATTAGAAATGTGATGCCTTCTGATCCTCTTAGTGCCTAATGTACATTAAATTGACTAACCACTGCATAAATGTTTTAAAACCTACATTCATTTTCACAGTTGGCTGGCTGAAATGATCAGTTTCATAAATGAATGTCAGTGGTATCTAAACAGTAATAACTTTTTACTGCAAAGTAAGATTTTGCTCTATAAGTAATGAGTAAAATTATTAAATGTAATCTTATGTTTCATTACTGGCAGCTTGTCATAAAAAAGGAATTAAGGTCGCAAATTTTCATTTATTTTCATAGAGTAGATCAGCATTTTCACTCATTTGTAGTGAAACCTACTCAATCTAATCTCTTTTGAGGGTAGTTTTAATTACATTACATCATTCAACACAGGGTTGAGAGTTCATGTTCCAAATGGTTCCCTCCCTAAACTCTTCAACTTTAAAGGTATCTGGGGAAATGTTAAGTTCAACCAATGTAACTATACAAAATGAAAACTATCAAATGCATATCTTGGGCCCAGGATCATTTTTAAGTGTTTGGAAAAGATTTTATGAGACTATTTAGGTTACCTCTAAGTTACTAGTTCAAATATGGCCAAGCTGATACTAACTAAAAGGATTATCTTTTGTTGATATTTTAAAGATTTATATCATTAGCAGTTAATACTTAAATATCTACTACACTGAAATTATTGATAATTCTATCATTGCTAAGGACTTGTTTAACTTAGATGGCAAGAGCTGTAACATTTGGAAAAACACAATAGCATCTGGATGAATTATGGTAAAGGTTAATATTTGATATTGAGCAAAACTTTTTATCAGCTACTTTTCAGTCCTCATCTCACTACTTCATAAGTACCACATAATTTCACATTCATCTGAATACAAGCAATTACAATTCGATATTTGGTTGTTCCTAGTTGTTTTATGTCAAGAATAAAGACCCATTTGTCATCAAGTGTCTCCCCTCTTCAACTGTGCCTTCGGATGGCAAACTCCGGCAGAGACAGAACATTCTATAAAGCACAACAAAGCAACCAGACGTTGGCATTATCAAATGGGCTCTCTCTTCATGATAAAGTATTTACTTTAAAGGTCAGCATTCTCTAAATTTCATTCCTGAAAAGATAATTAAGATATTAAATTTTTTAATAGAAAGGAAGGCTTCTAGGCAAACTAGTTTTTGTATAATCTCTTCCTACTTAAGTGGAAAAGCAACACAAAATCCTAAAGACATATAAAAGCAACTGTTTACCAACATGGTTAACCTGATTATCATCCCATGTATTTTGTGCACATTTTCATTCTAGAAACAGGGAACTAAACAACTCCATTAAAATAAGATGCTTTAACTGTCAAGTACCAGGTAATGTATATCTCAATCTAAATTTTCGTTATCCAATTTTTAAATATCCTTAAATTTATTTGGCATAATTTATAAATTCATAGTATACAATTATTCTAATTCCATTGTTACATACTTTTTTCACTGTCACAAACTTACTAAATGTTACTTAATTTTTTCAATTATTTTAATAAAGTTAAGATCAGTGGCTATTTCAAAGCAAAATAATTTTCCTTTTCAAATTTTTTCTTCTCGTCTACGGCCATACCACCCTGAACGCGCCCGATCTCGTCAAATTTTTTCTTCTCACAGTTTCTTTTCTTTCCAATGTCTTTTGCCTATCAACTTATCTAGGCATATAATTCTAGATTTTGAGTTATTTTCTCTTAGTGCTTGAGGATATTATGCCATTTTTTCCTGGCATCTGCTTTCAGTCCATTGTCATTTCTTTGTAGGTGATCTATTATATTAAAAATTTATCTTCAGCTCTTAATAGCTCCTCTTTGGCATAATGCAGTTTTACCAAAATGGGTCCAGGGATGGATTTGTTCTTTTTATTCTCCTTAGCACCCAATGTGCTATTTCAATATGAGGAATCATGTATTTCTTCAATAACTGAATATTTTCTGCCATTTGAAAGTGTTCACACACACTTTTTCATGTCTCTGACTTGTTTTTTTAACCATTATGTTTTTAAACCATGCTATATTTTTATGCCATTCTGTTATGTTTATAATGCACTCAGACATACTTAATTGATAAAAAGGTATTCTTATCCCTCTTTTAATTTTTTTAAGGATTTTATTTACTTATTTGTGAGAGAGAGAATATGGCTTGGAGGGAGCAGCAGAGAGAGAAGCAGGCTCCCCACTGAGCAGGGAGCCTGATGTGGGGCTTGATTCCAGGACCCTGAGATCCTGACCTTGAGCCAAAAGCAGAGGCAGATGCTTAACAAACTGAGCCACCCAGGTGCCCTTTGCTTTTAATTTTTAAAATGAAATTATGTAGATACCAAACCTTGTTATTCTCCTATCCTTTCTTCCATCCTTATTGTCTCTTCAGTAATGACCAGTGTTAACACGCATGAGTGCATATGTGTGTGCATCTGTATGAAATCCCATAGGAAAAGTCTTCCCTTCATCTGGCCTGAATGCCAGTCATGCTAGGTTCCACTCCATAAGTCAACAGAGGAAAAGCCTCATCTCTCTTCCACCTGACAGTCTTTCAAATATAGGAAGGCAGCTGTTGTGGATAATTATATAACCATCAATCAATGAATTTATTTGCACTTTCTTTTATGGTTCAAAATAAAAAAGTGTGTATGCTATAGAAGTACAACAAAGAGAGACCTGAAGGGGCTATCAGGAGGCATTAACTCAAGTCCTAACCTCAAGGATTTGAAACTTAGGATGAACAAACTGCTTATCTTATTTAGTTGCTTCACCTCTAAATGGAGGCAATGAAAACCAAGTAATCAAGTTAATACGAACATTGGGACCTCATGTTATTCAAATATCACCTCCTCGGGAAAGTTTCCCCTAAGCCTCCTGCCATAAGATGAATGTTGGTGTCCTTCCAAAATTCATGTCTTAGTCCTCATGACTAATGTCGTGATTTTAGAAGAGGGGCCTTTGAGGGGTGATTAGATCAGGAAGACAGCCATTATGATGGAGCCTTAGAAGAGACCTCCTAGCATCTTCCAACATGTGAGAATACAACAAGAAATGTGTGACCCAAAAGAGGGTCCTCAACCAACCATGCTGGCACCTTGATCTCCAACTTTTAGCCTCCAGAACTGGAAGATATAAATTTCTGTCATTTATAAGCCACTCGGTCTTTCATTTCATTATAGTGACCTGAACAGACAGGGACACCTCCTAAGTAGCTGCTTACTTTGTCTGTGATGCCACAGTAGGAGTATATAACACCTCATTATAATGCTTATCACACTGTTTTTTAATAAATAGTCCATGATTTCCTCAATGGCATGGACTGTCCTATTCATCTTTGGATGCTTAGAGGCTAGCACAGTACCTTGCACAGAGTAAGCACCCATGAAGGAAAAAAATACATATAAATTGTACTCTAAGTGGGAAAGTGCCACCACTATCCATTTTCTAGTTATTTAAGAACTTTCAAATCTGTTCTTTTTAGCTTACTCAATCCCTTAAGGTGATGGAAAAGATGCGGCTTATCATGTGGTAACTAATTCTAGTCCTATCAATTCCTTAAAGTAGGCAGCACATAATCAAAACAATAAACCCTTCCTGAATTAGCACAAAACACAGACTAATTTTAAGTTTCATCTTCTATTATCTGTCCACAGCCTACAAATCATGTATTTCCTCATCCTCAAAATCTTTCCTCAAGGGGCGCCTGGGTGGCTCAGTGGTTTGGGCTGCTGCCTTCGGCTCGGGTCATGATCTCAGGGTCCTGGGATCGAGCCCCGCATCGGGCTCCCTGCTCCGCAGGAAGCCTGCTTTCCCCCCTCTCTCTCTCTCTCTGCCTGCCTCTCTGCCTACTTGTGATCTCTGTCTTTCAAATAAATAAATAAAATCTTTAAAAAAAAAAAAAAAATCTTTCCTCAAGCCTTCCTCACCCTCGAGGAAACATTCTATTATTCTCCTACCTTTATCCTATGCATTTCATGGAGATTAGTCAAGACTTGGTAGACTTTATTTCTGTGTTCTCATTTGGTTTCTGACCAATGGAACCTGCTTCCCATTTAATGACATTTAATGACACAAAGAATACCATCTTCCTCTCCCAATTTTCTAGCCCAGTTTTTTCTCCTCAGCTCTGAATCTCTCAGCTTGGCATCTTTAACCAACTCATGCTTGAGCCTATAGCAGAATAAGGGAACAGCCAAATTATCTCACCCAGAGAATACTGTGGTAGGAAAGGACAAGCAGGACAAAGGTATTCTAAGATCAGAACTAAAAAGGACAGGGCACAGAAGAGATAAGCAAAGGTCAATGGGAAGTGGGTCACTGAGCAGACACCATCAGGAAGATAGGACCACGTGTGAGGTCTTGACAGGATGACCATAAACTTCAGAGGATGCCCATCTGGGACACTACTCAACAGCTCCAAAAATTGGATAATACAGGAAGAAAAGGAGGAGAAGGAAATCCTGAATGATCAAGATTATATTTTAAATAACCCAAAACATCATAAAATTACCACATAAACTTGGAATTAACTAAAATAAGTTTTCCAGTAGAATGAGGGCCCAAATAGAAGATAAGTTCCGCAGAAGAAAAAGTGAGAAAATCCTGTTTCTCACATATTTGTGTTTTATAGCTAGAAAATCTGTGCTTGCACTACGTGATTTTGGTCCTCACCGATTCCCTGACTATATTTTCTCATTCTCCTTTGCTGACTCCTGCTTTTGTTCATCCCTCTGATATAATCATCCTCAAGGGTTCTGTCCTTCTGACCTTCTCACCTCACCAGGTAAGTCTCCTTGAGCAATCTTCATTCCCCTGGCTTCGGGTATCTCCTATAAACAATTCTTAAATTCCCATCGCTAGCTCCAACCTCTCTTTGTCAAAAAATTTAAAAACTTCATCTTACTACTCTGTTGTTTCAACAACGGTAAGTAGGTCTTATGGGCTGAAACATGCCCTCCACAAATTCAAATGTTGAAATCTTAACCCTCTGTACCTCCAAATGTGACTATATTAGGAACTAGGGTCCTTAAAATGGTAATTATGTTAAAATGAAGTCATTATGGTGGGCCATAATTCAATGCGACCATGTGCTTATAAGAAGAGGAAATTTGGACATGGATGGGCACAAAGGGAAGATTGTGTGAACACACAGAAATGATGGCCATCTATGAGACAAGGAGAGAAGTCACAAAAGAAACCAAGCCTTCTGACACCTTGGTGTCATATTTCTAGCCTCCAGAAACATGAGAAAATTAATTTCTGTTGTTTAAACCTCTCGGTCTGTGGCCCTTTGTGACAGCAGCTGTAACAAACTGTAACAAACCAATATAGTATCTTTCAAAATTAAGTTCAAACACAAGCGCCATCCTCATCTCACACCTACTTCTCTCTCTAATGTCATCTCCCATCTCTGCGAGTTTCCTGCACTCACTGTGTAATTTAGTTGAACAATGTTACCTTTGCACAGGCAGTTCCCTTACCAAAAATGCCTGTCTACTGGTTCTTTATTCTAATACTTCCCTATCACTCAAAGCACATTTACAAGCAATGCTTATTAAAATAATGTTAACATGTATTATGTGTTCAAGTACCAAGGACAATCACTGTTTTAGGCCCCAGGGATAGATGGAGAATGTTCCCAGTTAAATGAGATTACTTCTTCTCGGAGCACTCTGTGCATTCTTCCATCACTGTACTTACTCAAGAATGTAATAATTCTTTCTTGTCTGAAGGCCTTAATTTTTTATATCTATCCTGCTGGTATCTAATATGCACTAGTGTGCATGTACTGTGCTAAGCACCATCTGTACAGAACCTCATGTATCATTCATCTCAACCCTGTGAGATGTGCACTATTCTTATTATTGCAATTTTACAATGGAAGTTTAGCCTCAAAGAGGAAATTAAGATGACCCAGGTGGTTAAGTGGCAGGGCTGATCATCAAGCCTAATTTGTCAGATTCCAATCACCTTCTTATACCACTTTCCTTAGAACGTGTAAGTTCCTGAGAGACTGGAGCTCTATATTCCTAGCCCTTGGTAAAGTACCTGACACATAGTAGTAAAAAAAAATTCATGAGTTTGAGTCGATAAATAGATGATGATAGAATAAGTTCTTTAACATAAATGCCTTAAATTCATTTGAAGCAAATGAGATATAACTGGGTTGAAAAGCATAGGAAAAATGGTCTAACATGTCTGGTTAAGAGAAAGGAATAATGGGTTCCCTCCACAGAAACCCTACTCAGCAGCTTTGTGAACTGAGCCAAAGTACTTTGCTCCTCTACAACTTGGATTTAACACTGGTGTCATGAGGTTACTCTGTACGTTAATTGAGGTATACCATGCTTAGTATGATATGAGGTACAGGACCAAATAAATGTTGGAGGCAGTTACTATCATTAGGTGTGACTTCTCTACTTGAAATGAGACTAGCAGCTCATCAGATGATTTTAAGAAAAAAAAAAAAAAAATCGGGGCACCTGGATGGCTCAGTGGGTTAAGCCACTGCCTTCGGCTCGGGTCATGATCTCAGGGTCCTGGGATTGAGTCCCGCATCAGGCTCTCTGCTCGGCGGGGAGCCTGCTTCCTCCTCCCTCTCTCTGCCTGCCTCTCTGCCTACTTGTGATCTCTCTCTGTCAAATAAATAAATAAAATCTTTTAAAAAAAATCTATTTCAGAAAGAACATTTTCCTCAAGAAAGACTGAAAGATGTTCATTGGGGGAAAAAAAGAAAAATGGCAACTTCTGCAAGGTGTTCATGTCATGACCAGTGAAAAGCAGAGTTTTTGGACAACTTTTACCAAGTAATATGGCATACATTATACTCATTAAATGTCTCTTGAACGTAACTATCAATTCCAGATGGTAATGTGAACAATTCACAGATAGGTTACATAAGCAATAAGGACTACAGATTTACTCCCATCTTGAGAACCAACTTACATTTTTATTTTCAATTTTCCACTGATGAGTTCTCTCTTCTCTTGGATTTCATGTCCAACTGGTTTTCACTTTCAAATTTCTCTTCAGCCATTATTTTACCTTGACATTAGCCCTCACTGGCAGCAGTTCTGCCAGGTTTTTCTCTAAGTTACATTAGATATATTAATAACCTAATAGAATGGAAGAACTGGATTTTCAAATCCAGATCTTGTGATTCATCAGTCTATTTCAGAAATAAAATATGTACCAAGCTCTGTGCTCAGCTCCCTATAGTCTCACTCCTATTCAACAGAGTCCTGAAAATCCTGGCCAGCACAGTCAGGCTAGAAAATGAAATAAAAGGTGCCCTAATAGAAAAGAAAGCAGGATAACTGTCCTTGTTTGCAGATGCTATGATATTATGTAGAGGAAATCCTAAAGACTCCTCCAAAAACCTGCTAACACTAATTAATAAATTCAGTAAGTCAACATACAAAAAAATAAAAAGTCGTGTTTCTGTACACCAACAATAAAACATCCAAAAAAGAAATAAAGTAAGCGATTCCATTCACCAGCATAACAAAAACAATAAAGTTCCTGGGACTACATGTAGCCAATAAGGTGAAAGTACTCTACACTGAAAACTAAAAGACTTTGATGAAAGAAACTGAAGGTACAAACAAATGGGAAGATATCCTATGTTCATTGATCAGAAGAATTAATGTTGTCAAAATATCCATATTACCCAAAACCATCTATAAATTTAATGCAATCCCTATCAAAATTCCAATGACATTTTTCACAGAAATAGAAAAATAACAATCCTAAAATTTAGATGAAGCCACAAAAGATCCATAATGGCCAAATGAATCCCCCTTCCCAAAAATAGAACAAAGCTGGATACGTCACACTTTCTGATTTCAAACTGTATTATAAAGCCTATAGTAATCAAAACAGTACCTTACCAGAATAAAAACAGACACTTAGGCCAATGGAACAAAATCTAGATCCCAGAAACAAACCCTCACATATATGGTCAACTAATGTTGGAAAGCAAGCAAGAATACTCAAAGGAGAAGAGATAGTTCTACAATACTACTGGAAAAACTGGATAGTTACATGTAGAAGAATGAAATTGGACCCCTATCTTACACTAATCATAAAAATAAACTCAAAATGGACAAAGATTTAAATTTAAGAATTGAAACTATAAAACTCCAAGAAAAAAACATAAGGGAAAATCTCCTTTTTACCTTGGTCTTGGAAGTGATCTGGATATGACACCAAAAACACAATAAAAGGAAAAATAAATAAGTGGGTCTACACCAAAGTAAAAAGATTCTGCAGAGCAAAAGAAACTCAGTGAAATGAAAAGGCAACCTACAAAATCAGAGGAAATATTTATAGGATATATGTTAAAAAGGGTTAGTGTCCAAAATATATAAAGAACTCATTAACCCTACAGCAAAAAAAAACAATTACCTAATTACAAAATGGGCAGAGAAAATGAATAGACATTTTTTCAAAGATGACATACAAATGGACAACAGGTACAGGAAAAGGTGCTCACCATCACTATTCATTCAGGGAAATGCAAATCGGAACCGTAATGAGATACCGCTTCACAGTTACAATAGCTATCATTAAAATGGTAAGAGAAAAGTGTTGACAAGAATATGGGAAAAAAAGAACTCTAGTACACTGTTGTTGGGAGTGCAAATTAGTACAGCTGCTATGGAAAACAGTATGCATGTTCTTCAAAAAATTAAAAATAAAACTACCATATGATCTAGCAATCCCACTTCTGAGTATATATCTAAAGAAATTGAAATTAATTCTCTCATAAAGGTATCTGTACTCTCATATTCATTGCAGCACTACTCATGACAATGAGTAGTCAAGACATGGAAACAGTCTAAATATCTGTCAGTGGATGAATGGATAAAAAAAGATGTGAGATACACACACACACACACACACACAGAGGAATATTATTCAGCCACGAGAAAGGAAATCCTTCTATTTGCTACAAATTGGATGGATCTTGAGGGCATTGTGCTAAATGAAGTAAGTCAGAGAGAAAAATACTTTATAATAACACTTAAAATATAACGTATAATATCTAAAAACGACAAACTCAGAGATACAGTAAAGTAATAAAGTGGTGGTTGGTTGGAGTGGGAGAAATGGGGAGATATTGGTCAAACGGTACAAACTTCAAGTTACAAGACTAACAAGTCTAGGGATCTAGTGCACAGTCTGGTAAGTACAGTTAATAATACTGTTTCATATACTTGAATGTTGCCAGTTTAGTAGATTAGAGGTGTTCTTATCACAAAAAAGAAATAACTATGGTGGTAATCATTTTGCAAATTTATGAATGTACCAAAGCAACAGGACTTACATAAACCTTAAACTTACACAATGTTATGTGTCAATGTATCAATAAAGCTTAATAAAAAACATTATAATATCTAAGAAGTAAATTCTTAGATAAAAATCTAGTTAGTATTGGTTGACTTGGGTAAGGACAAAGAATAAGAGAAGGTCTTAGGCTCTATTCACACAAAAAGCACCATTTACCTTTGGTGGAGGAACAAATTCAACGCATTCCAGCCATATTGTTAAAAAGTAATTTCCACATATTGCACATTTTCTTCTCTGAGAGATTATGTTCCTGACCTGTGGGTGCTGTTCTATGACGTGCATTATGAAAGGTTTCTTTACTGCTAGTTCATTCATTATAAATCTTGATGTTATTTCCTAGATTAAAAAAATACAGTTCCTCAGATTATTTTTAAGATAACTATTTTATATTACAACTATTCTCATTTCACTAATTTACTTTTTTTGGCCTATTTCTCATAGTTTCTGTTAATTTTCCAGAATACATATATAATAAATTATATTGCTAGTGACTGATCTTATAAACTCATTTTCAATAATATAAGAAAAGCAGTTTGGGGCGCCTGGGTTGTTCAGTGGGTTAAAGACTCTGCCTTCGGCTCAGGTCATGATCTCAGGGTCTTGGGATCGAGTCCACATCAGGCTCTCTGCTCCGCAGGGAGCCTGCTTCCTCCTCACTCTCTGCCTGCCCCTCTCTGCCTACTTGTGATCTCTGTCTGTCAAATAAATAAATAAAATCTTAAAAAAAAAAAAAAAGAAAAGAAAAGCAAGTTACTTCCATTTCAATATTTGTACATCTCTTACATTCAGAAATCCAAATTATTAAAAATTTACATCATTAAAGTTTAGGTTCAATGTTATACCTCTCATTATAATAAGCAAAAAAAAAGAAACAAAAAAATAATAAAACACGGATTGTACAAATATTCAGACTGGACTAAAAAATTGAGTCTGTGATATTAACTAACATCTAAATCCTTATTACTTAAACTGTGACTCATGGGCCAATAGAACCTGTATCACCTCAAAACCTATTAGAAATGCAGACTTCCTGGGGCACCTGGGTGGCTCAGTCGGTTAAGCTTCCAGTGCCTGATTTTGGCTTAGCTCAGGATCTCAGAGTCCTGAGATTGAGCTCTGCACCAGGTTCCGTGCTCAGCGGGGAGTCCGCTTTTCTCCTCCTTCTCCCTCTGCTCCTCCCCCTGCTGTCTCTCTCCCACAAATAAATAAATAAACAAATCTTAAAAGAAGAAGGAAGAGGAGGAGGAGGAGAAAGAAATGCAGACTTTCAGTTGCACTTCAGACCTACTGAACCAGAATCTGCCATTTAAAAAGGTTCTCTGGGTAATCAGTGTGCCTGTTGAGCTTTGAGATGCACTGGTCTAAGTTACCTACTGCAGTGTGTACCTGAATAGAGTCATATTGGTAAAGAGCACTGATTCCTATTGCCCAAATCTCTGAATTCAATCTGTATTAAATCTATCTACCCAGCCATGTCCAGAAACTTCACTTCAGGTAATGACTTAAAATATTAAATAACAAAAAGGGTGGTGAGAATATATAAGCTGGCTTTTGCCATGACCACCAACAATATCATCACCCTAAAGTAAAATAGTATATAATACATAAAATTAAATCTTCGCTGATGAAGCAAACAAAATAAACATTTAATTTACTCTGCTAAAGGAACCTCATTGTTTGTGCCGGTAGCATGAAGTCCTGTATGAATGTTACACAAACATTGCATCAGTTGTAACAGTTTATGGGAATGGGTGTTTTTTGTTGTTGTTGCTTTTGTTTTCTGTTTTTTTGGTTTTTTGGGTTTTTTTTGGCCAAAGTGAAAGATTTCCCTCTGGCATTAAGATAGCCTATATCAGGCTCTTTCGGAATAGGGTCCTAACAAGAATCTTTGGGAATACATGCATACCTACCTACCTACATACATACACACACACACACACACACACACACACACACACACACATGTACATACATAATCTTCACTCATTTGCCCCAATTAAAATCTTAAAAAAATAAGAACAAAGTTCTATAGATTGTTGTCTTCTTATTACTCTTCTTATTGCTCTTTATTACTCTAACCCTTCCATTTACCAACTTCTGAGAAAGCAGCCTTCGTACAGCAAACAGCCATAAGATTGGGCTCCTTAAATGTCTGATCCTCAACAGCACAACCTCCTCCCTACTTCAGCTCTTTTTCCTGGATTGTTACATGATAAGGTCATCCTTTCTGGAATAATTACTCTTTCATACGAAAATTACCAGGACTCCTAAATTAGATGCCCATTATCAAATCCTCTTCTTTACTTACACAGAGAAGAGTTTGTGATTCGGAATGATATACTAATTTTAGAGGTCAATGTTTAGCTATCAAATCTCAATGGCTAGGTCTCACAATAAAGCAGAAAACGAATAAACAAGGATTCACTTCCCAAGCAGCAGATGGTAGGAAAATTTGCTGAAATACATGGGACCTATAAATAGGTCACAATTCATACAGTTCACTTTTTCAATTTACAGTTTCTGGAACCAAACATGTTTGTTGCACTTGATATGTCTCTTGACAACTCTTATATTACCCATTAATTATGTTCTTCTCCTACTTGCTGCCAATATGTTACCTTGGAAGAATAACACATACCGCTGAAACATAAGGTTATGACTTGGAACTGCTAGCATATATAAAGTAAGATATTATTGGCATGACCAATAGTAACTTTTAGGACACCTCTTAAAGGTACAGGCAATGCAGGGTGCCTGGGTGGCTCAGTGGGTTAAAGCCTCTGCCTTCAGCTCAGGTCATGATCTCAGGTTCCTGGGATCAAGTCGCACATCAGGCTCTCTGCTCAGCAGGGAGCCTGCTTCCTCCTCTCTCTCTCTGCCTGCCTCTCTGCCTACTTGTGATCTCTGTCTGTCAAATAAATAAAATCTTAAAAAAGATACAGGCAATGCAGTTTTTGAGAACATACAGCTTAATGATGGCTTAATTCTAGCGTTATTAAAAGTCAAGAAATCTTTTATGAACAAATAAATTGTTCCTTTTGAATAGCTTATGTGCTATTATGTTAGAATATTTTTTTATCTAACTATATGTACATCAGAGATGATTCCTATGCTTAAACCATCATATATTAAAATCAGTTTCAGCTAGATGTTTTTATTTTTCCTTACATATGATTATTTAATTTGAATTTTAAAATTATCCATACACAAATTATATTTTTATAAATATTAAAATTATACTCTTGGTTTCAGCTCAGGTCATGACCTCTTGGGTCACGAGATTGAAACCTGCTCAGGCTCCAATCTCTGTGGGGAATCAGCTCGAGGATTCTCTCCCTCTGCCCCTCCTGCCACTCACATCAGCCACATCTGCTCTCTAAACAAACAAACAAATAAATCTTTTTAAAAAATTGGTGTTCATCAACAGATGAATGGATCAAGAAGATGTGGTATATATACACAATGGAACACTATGCAGCCATCAAAAGAATTGAAATCTTGCTATTTGCAATGACGTGGATGGAACTAGAGGGTATCATGCTTAGCGAAATAAGTCAGAGAAAGACAACTATCATATGATCTCCCTGATATGAGGAAGTGGTGATGCAACATGGGGGCTTAAGGGGGTAGGAGAAGAATAAATGAAACAAGATGGCATTGGGAGGGAGACAAACTATAAGTGACCCTTAATCTCACAAAACAGACTGAGGGCTGCTGGGGGGAGGGTGGTTGAGAGAAGGGGGTGGGGTTATGGACATTGGGGAGGGTCTGTGCTATGGTGAGTGCTGTGAAGTGTGTAACCTGGCGATTCACAGACCTGTACCCCTGGGGATAAAAATATATGTTTATAAAAAATAAAAATATTTTTAAAAATATTAAAATTATAAAATGTAACAACAGTTATAAAGTCTTAGAAGGAATGATGAACTTTGAAACTGTTATATGACCAAATGTTACTGTGTGTATGACAGGCATTAAAACATCATCAAGAGGAAAGATTCTTAGAGACAGACAGATAAATAGTAGAGCCAGTAGAAATCCTGGCTCTACAACTTTTCAGCAGGGTGATACTATCTGGCAAAGTCCTTATTAACTTCTCTAATCTTGGATACCACACCTGTAAAATAGGGTTTTTTTTTTTTCTAATACTATCACACAGAATTCAGAGAATTAAATTAGATAACATAGATAAAACTTTTAGTCCAACATTTACTGGTGCAGTATGCTTTGGTTAATATTTTGTTATAATCTAGTCATAAACATTAAATTTTAGTTCATAAATCTTTGAGGTGAAGAAAAGTTTTTAAAAATCTTTTTTTTTAAGATTTTATTTATTTCTTTATTTGTCAGAGAGAGAGAGAGCACAGACAGGCAGAGTGGCAGCAGAGGCAGAGGGAGAAGCAGGCTCCCTGCTGAGCAAGGAGCCTGATGCGGGACTCCATCCCAGGACGCTGGGATCATGACCTGAGCCGAAGGCAGCCACTTAACTAACTGAGCCACCCAGGCATCCCAGAAGTTCTTAAAAATCTTAACCAAGGCATAGCCTAAATCAAAGCTCTACAATTCTTTGACAGATCAAGTAGTTTAAATCAGGGGTGCCTGGCTGGCCTAGTTGGTGGAACATGTGACTCCTGATCTCAAGGTTCAGAGTTTGAGCCCCATGATGGGTATAGAGATTACTTAAAAAAATCATTAAAAAAATTTTTTTTAATGTATTTATTTATTTATTTACTTTTAATTTTTTATTTTTTATAAACATATATTTTTTATATACATATATTTTTATCCCCAGGTCTGTGAATCACCAGGTTTACACACTTCACAGCACTCACCAATTTTTAATAGTTTATATCAGTAATGTCACTTTTTCTCCACATCCTCGCCAGCACTTGTTGCTTCTTGCATTTCTCATTTTAGACATTCTGACAGAGTGAGGGAATATCTCATTGTGGTTTTGGTTTATAATTCCCTGTTGATGAGTGATGTTAAGCAACTTTGTCTCTTGGCCATCTGTGTGTCTTCTTCAGAAAAATGTCTGTTCATATCTTCTGCCCATTTTTAACTGGAGTATTTGTTCTTTTGGTGTTGAGTTGTATAAGTTCTTTATATTTTTTGGATATTAAACCCTTATTTTTGTTTCATTTATTGTTTCTTTTGCTGTGCAGAAGCTTTTTATTTTGGTGTAGTCCCAATAGTTTATTTTTGCTTTTGTTTCCTTTGCCTTAGAGACATATCTAGAAAAAATGTCAAAGAAATTACTGCCTGTGCTCTCCTCTATGATTTTTATGACTACTGTCTCACATTTAGGTCTTTCATATATTTTCAGTTTATTTTTGTATGGCATAAGAAAGTGGTCCAGTTTCAATCTTGTGCATGTGGCAATCCAGTTTTCCCAACACCATTTTTTAAAAAGATGGTCTTTTCCCCATTATATTCTTGCCTCTTTTGTTGTAGACTGACCATAGAAGCATGGGTTTATATTTATATCTGGGATCTCCATTCCATTCTACTGATCTATGTGTCTATTTTTGTGCCAGTACCATACTGTTTTGATTACTACTGCTTTGTAGTATACCTTGAGATCTGGAATTGTGATTCCTCCAGTTTTGTTCTTTTTTAAAATTGCTTTGGCAATGTGGGTGGCTCAGTTGGTTAAGCATCTGCCTTCAGCTCAAGTCATGATGCCAGGGTCCTGGATTCAAGTCCCATATCAGACTTTTTGCCCAGAGGAGAGACTTCTTCCCCCTCTGCCTGCCACTCCCCCTGCTTGGGCTCTCTCTCACTCTGTAAAATTTTTTTAAATCCTTTAAAAAATTGCTTTGGCTGTTTGGGGCCTTTTGTGGTTTCATACAAATTTTAGGATCATTTGTTCTAGTTCTATGAAAGACACTATTGATATTTTGATAGGGATTGCTTTAAATCTGTAGAATGTTTTTGGTGGTAAGGCCATTTAAACAATATTTATTCTCCCAATCCATGAGTATGGATTCTCCTTCCATTGGTTTGTGTCATCTTCAATTTATCTCATTGATATTCTAAAGTTTTCAGAGTTCAGGTCTTCACTTTTTTGGTTAAGTTCAATCCTAGATATTTTATTATTTTGGGTGCAATAAAATAAATACCATTACTTAATTTCCCTTCCTACTCTTTTGTTATTAGTGTATAGAAATGCAACAGATTTCTATATATTGATTTTGTATCCTGTGAGCTTATTAAATTCATTTATCAGTTATAGTAGTTTTTTATGGTCTCCTGCTCTTATAGGTAGTGGCCTTATGAAGGAGAGGTCCTGTGGTATCCTGTAGTAAAATGTCCCCTGGTCATCAGAATCTAGAGTTTCAGGAGTGTCTCCTATGTGAGTTGTGTGTGCCCTACTGCTATGGCTGAGCTGTATTTGTTTCAGGCCAGTTGTCAGCAATGGCTCACTTTCCCTGTTGTTGGCAAGTTTGGTCCCTCTGTTGTTAATGGGCAAATGTGGGGCTGCCCTGAGCTTGAGTGGGGTCAGACCAGGCATTTGTCAGAGCTGCAGTAGCACCAAACTGCAAGGCACTCTCCCGGTGTTATACCAAGGCAGGGGGGTCGGGGGGGACTTTCACCGATGGGTAAAGTGTGTAGTTAGACCAGATGTTTGCCCTCAGCCCACTGCTGGGGCTGCAATTTAACTGGTATGTGTGGTTATCTTCAACTCTCGCCAGGACAGGAGTCATGTTGGAATGGTGCTGGCCCCTACTGGGACTGCTTACACAATGCCACGCTTGTGGCATAGATTTGGACTCTTGTGGGGGGCAGGTTAGAGGGTTCTGCTCAACAGGAGAATGCAAGGGCAGGGCACATAGTGTCAGCAAGCTTTGTACAGGTCTGCTGTGGGAGGAGACCTGTACCGATCTGGAAAACTCCTGGGGAAGCCAGGGTTGGAGGGAATGAGTCTGCAGAAGAGGTGGGTGTGGGGTACACTGTTAGCAAGCTCTGTGGAGTATTCACACTCTGCTGGTTCCTGCATGTGTTTGTGTATCTAGGCCGGGGGTGTGGGCCTTCCAGCTCTTGTTTTCAGAGAAGTCTCCCAAAGATCCCTGCCCCTCCTGCACAAGCTCTGAGATAATAAATAAATATCTCTCCCATCCCCCAAGTGTTGCTCAAACTGCTGCTTCTATGCTCTATCACTGGGGCTGTTTGTTAGGCTGTCTCTCTCTCTCTCGCTCTTTTTTTTTTTTTTTTAATTTCTTTTCAGTGTACCAGAATTCATCGTTTATGCACCACACCCAGTGCTCCATGCAATCCGTGCCCTCCCTAATACACACCACCAGGCTCCCCCAACCTCCCACACCCCGCCCCTCCAAAACCCTCAGGTTGTTTTTCAGAGTCCATAGTCTTTCATGGCTTGTCTCCCACTCCAATTTCCCCCAACTCTCTTCTCCTCTGTCTCTTCAAGGGTGGGGACTCAGTTTTTTATCGCCCTTTGGCTCTCCCAGACCTAAGCCGCTGATTTTTAAAGTTCCAGGTGTTAAGCCCCACTGATTATAAAAACTCGCAATGTGCCAAAACAAAACAAAACAAAAATGGTAAAAGCTCACAATGTTAAGCCCCTCTGGTTTTCAAAGTTAATGAATTTTTCAATACGGTGTAGTACAATATTTTCTCTTCTTTATGATTTTAACATTTTCTTTTCTCTAGCTTACTTTATTGTAGGACTACAGTATATAATACATATGTATATTAACTCTTATTTCTTATATGTTAATATGTTCATCAACTATTTATGTTACTGGCAAGGCTTCCAGCAACAGTAGGCTATTAGTAGTTAAGTTTTGGTGGAATCAAAAGTTACACATGGATTTTCAACTGCATGGGGCTGATGCTCCTAGTCCCTGTGTTGTTTAGAGGTCAACTGTGTGTGCGTGTGTGTGTGTGTGTGTGTGTGTGTGTGTGTGTGTGTAAATGCTTGTGCTCCTGGCATAAAAAAAAGAGAAAAGAAATACTGCTCTCTCACTCTGTGTCTTCATCCTAGTCACAGGGCAACATTCTTGACTACAAAGGCTCCCAATGAGACCACTGCCAGGTTGGGTTAACTGCTCATTCAGTCCCCTCGACAAATCAGAACCTCTTCCAGGAAGGGACTAACTCTATCCCCTTTTCCCTCACCTTCCAGCAGCATCTTTCTGAGACAATGGACCTTTCTGAGAATGGAATCTGAAGCCCAGCTGCTTAGGTGGGCATCATCGTCCCAACACCGGCTAGCTCTGTGAACTTGGACAAGTTATTTAATGTAGAAGGGGGATAATAATGGTGCTACTTTTTAAAGATTATTACAGAACTAAATAAGTTCATTCCTGTTAAGCACTTAGAACCTGAGAAGTTCAAAGTCAGGATGGAGACACATACTCAAATGTGGGAAGATTACAATCTTTAATTCATCTATCACCAAAAAACCACATAGAATCCTCTAATATGCTTTTCTCTTCCATCTTTTAATATCATCAATTTGTCTGACTAACATTAACATGATTTCTGAATCAGATTCATTCATCTACTAGAAATAGGGACAAGTGAAAATAGGATGGAAGAGGCAAAGATCCTGGTAAGAACAAATTAAACATATTCTTAGACAATACTGAAAAAATACTTGGAAGGTTAAAGTGAAAACAAATTCCTCTTTTCTTTTCATCCAACAAAATGTTTCCATTTCTCTAAATCTGGTCATTCTGGAAATTAGGATTACATTGGATTCTGTAAGCCAGTCAAAGAAGTTATTTCTAGGATCCACAGTGCCAATGGACTAAGGTTGCAACAATCATTGGCTGGCTTGCAAAACTGCTTTAAAGAAAACTCTTTAAAATTTAAATCAGGGCTTTCGCTTGAAGACCTGTGTAAATGATAGAAGGCTTCACCTGTAGACTCCAGGCGTCTTCCTGTTGTACAGCATTAACTGGCTGCCTCAGGAACAGTGGATTTCCTTCACAGTAGAATTCCTTTAGCTTCAGGTTCTGAAACTTTTGAAACAAAATAAAAACTTCATTGCCTGATAAAATAACAAACTTTACTTTTCAGGCTACATCTTACTTTATTTAGAACTTCTATTCCATGTTAGTATTTTGAGAGCAGGACATACTTTAGTTTTTAGAAGCTTAAGAGCCTTCATGCTGGCATGAATGGCAATGCAATGACCTTTCAGGTCCCTGGTGGCATCCTCTATACTAGACAATTGTGAAAACTTGTTCAGGATAATAGGATTGATTAGTAATAGAAGAGATACCAGTTAATTAATTAATCAATTATTAATTATTATAATTAATAATATTAATAATTATTATTAATCAATTATTTGATTATTCCCAATCAAAATGCTGAGAATATATTGCAAATAATGTATTTATTAAAAAACCAAGTATAATGAAAAATAACATTCTAATATACACAAATACTCAGGTCTCAAAGGCTGTGAACCAAGATCATTTATATTCAGTGAGAAAGGTAAGAGAAACAGAGGAAAATCAAAATGTTCTCATTATAACCTATTGTGCACAGTGAAAATAAAAAAGGAGAACAGATTTCACAAGGATATTTAATCTTCTATGAAGAAAACTTAAATTCAATTGTCTGCCATTGAGTCTACCATTATTAGGAGAAAAATAAAGGATTCTCTCATATTAATAGTGTGCCTTGCCCCCCAGGAAATCATGTGTTTTCCAAGTTAAATTCATTTAGAGAATTACTTTTCCAAGCCTTAGTTTCAGCTGTGAAATGGAAAAAAGAAGACCTATCTTCAGTGGTATGCTGGTAAAACAGTTCTCTGGAGATAAAAAATTTTTAAAAGCCCTGAATTGTAGCATGTTTTGATTAATTGGTGTAAATACTGCTACCATGGCTGATTCCATTCACCAAACACAGAGCCGGGAAGAGATGTGGAAAACTGGTTTCTATGAGCCACAATGAGCTGGCATCCTCACACTTACGGGAGAATTAAAGATATTTCCCTGATTTCAGCTTAGCGTTTGAAATTCAGCAAATTAAAATAATTGATTTAAAACATCTTTCGAGGGCACCATGTCACTAGGTCTCAAAAGTCTCAGGAAATTTCTACAACGTAGACAACATTTTGAAATAAAATACAGAACTCAAGGCCACATTGGAACCACCTTGTCTCCTAGTCCCAAAGCAGACATTCTGACTTTCCTAAGACAGTTTCCTATGTTGTCTACCATCAGGAAGCAACCTAGAGAGTTGAATCCAGTGGTAGCCCCAAGTCAGCGCTGGGTGTGCTGAAATGAAGAAAGCACTCTCCATGCTTAATAGAACCATCATTTTTCTCCTTTATGTCCTAAAGAACACTCCATAATTTATATCAAAATGCATAGCCCTTTTCCAAAACAGATACAAACTTGAATACCTTGCTATATGTAAATATCATTAACATATGAACCTCATTTCAAATTTGAGCATGGTTCAAAGGGCATACATTTCTCTTTAGGGGTCATGCTTCTCTTCCTTCAATTTCTGTCACTACACTTCCACCATACATGGCAATGAATCACTCTGTTTGCTACCTTGTTACACAAAATATTTCAGAAATAAGTTATCCTCCTGAAGGGGCATTAATTAATGAAATTCATTAGCATGTGTTTTGCAGGAGGCATTTCAGTAACCTGAAGTCACACCAATCTCTCAACGTCCATTCTGAATATTCCCCAGAATAACATTTTTTCATACCCTCTCTCTGGGCACTACTGGGTTTCTGGTCAGCCTTCCTTCTTAATAGGACAATATTTTTGGCCATTGTTGCCACTCCAGTAACATAATAAGTTACATTGTCTTCTATTTAATAAAATGTTGTTACAGCTTTTCAGAGTCTCTGCACCTGCCTACTCAACAACAGGAGCTATGAGTTTTATCTCAACTGGAACAATTTTGCCCCTCCCCCATAATAGAAATTTCTAGACATCTTTGGATGTCATAACTGGGAATGGGGGCATATTACTGGCCTCTAAGTAGTAAAGAGCAACGATGCCGCTAAACATTCTACCTTGCACAGGAGAGCCCCCACAGAGAATTATGAGGCCCAAAACTAGGTTGACTTTGGAAAACTCTTGATATAGAGGCAAAAAATTATAAATGCTCATTGATCTGTTCCCTGTGGAGAGGAGATTCTCAGCTGTAGGGAAATGAAGGTTCAAATGAGGGGTTTTATTTTTTTTTAAGATGAAGATCACTTGAGCACATAGAAGGCAAATGCCAACACAGAGATTAATGTGAAGGAGATACAAGAATAATTGAAATAGTAATGATCAGGTGAACACAGAATGACCTTTGACTTCTAACATCTTTGAATTATTTCCTCTTCTGTAACCAGAAGAAAGGAAGTGTAAATGCAGGCAGGGATATGTTTGAAGGTGTGGGCTTGGATCATTGAGGGAGTCAGACATGATCCCTTCAATTTTGCCTCTAAAATAGAGAGTAAGACCATCTGTCAACTGAGTTGTGAAGCAAGGTGTCACTGTGGAAGGAGGCAAGAAGAATGTGGTGAAAGTCTGGAATGTGCTACAGATTTTTGAAGAGAAACCTGGCCAGGGACAAGCAAAAATATTACAGAAGTGCTGAAGGACCTACTGGAATCCTCACATGTGGTGATTCCTGTCTACATATTGTGTGCTTCCATTTAGCACCCAGCAGCCCAGATCCAGCCTGGAGAGTCTGCAGAATGGATATGTCAGAAAGCAAAGGAATAGGTGCACTGTATATACTAAAAGTAAATGCTTTGAACTTTATGGTCTAGGACAGATAGAAAAAGAAATAATAGTACAAAATTTCAATGGACCAGAACTAAAAGGAGAAATAAAGGGATATGACATTGTCAGTGACCCAAAAGAAAAGATATAGCTGTAAACCAATAGGGAACTGGAGGAACCAGTGCTCAAACTGCCATACTAGACTTTCATTCTTCCAATTTAGAGCAGGTGAAAATAATGGTAAGATCCAGACATGAATGTGGAGGTGGTTTGCTGAAGTGAAAACTTGGAAAGCTCATTAAAATCAAGGACTAGGGGCACCTGGGTGGCTCAGTGGGTTAAGTCTCTGCCTTTCGTCATGATCTCAGGGTCCTGGGATCGAGCCCCACATCAGACTCTCTGCTCAGTGGGGAGCTTCCCCCTCTCTACCTGCCTCTCTGCCTACTTGTGATCTCTCTCTGTCAAATAAATAAATAAAATATTAAAAAATAAAATAAAATAAAATCAAGGATTAGAAGATCTTTGTGTGGAAGTCCAAACACCTTTACAAATGAACTTCCTGGGTAATGCTCTCAAATATCTGGCTATCTGTGGAACATCTCCAGCCAGATATCACACAATCAATAAACTGCAACATTTGAAACTAAACTCATGTTTCTTCCACATTTTCCTACATCAAATCTCCCTCCATGTTCTGTCAATTCTACCTTCTTAAAATTTCTGTAATATATCATTTTTTTTTGAAGATTTACTTATTTATTTAAGAGACAGAAAGAGCATGAGTTGGGCAGAGGGAGACGGAGAGAGAAACTTAAGCAGACTCCATGTTCAGTGCAGAGCCCAACATGAGGCTAAATCTCACCACCCTGAAATCAAGACCTGAGTCAAAACCCAGAATTAGACACTCAACTGACTGCGCCACCCAGACACCCCTGGAATCTATCCTTTATTTCCACCCACTCTCCCACCCACCTCCTCACTACCATTGCAGACTCTCCTCCTCCTTCCAACCCTAGCCACTAACCCTCTGCCTTGATTAAGGCCCTCACCTTATATGAATTACTACAACAGTACTCAAATTAGTGTCCATGCAAACTTCTGCTGCCAAAGTAGTCTCTTAAAATGAGATTCTGATCATAATACAATCCTGCTTAATACTTTTCAATGTTCTCTTTTGCCCGCAGAATAAATTCAAAAGCCCTAGTATGTCAAAATTGGCCTTTCTTGGCCAGTTTCTCCAAGCCCATATCCTGGTAAGCCCAACCTTCACCCTTATACGCCAGTCATCCTAAGGTACTCAGGGGTCTCACAAGAGGCCTGTGTCTTATCTTTCAGTTACTACTCATGCTGTGCCTTCTACTCATCCCACTCCTGGATCACATCTTCTTCAAGATGAAAATATTGAAGATAAAATATTACCCACCTAAGCTTCTTTGGCTTCTGCCAAATGTTTCCATGTCTACCCCTTGGGCCTTAAATATAAATCATACCACCTTCAATACTAGAAACAAACATTTTCGAAAATCCTATCTTCATCTATCAAGCTTTAGTCTCTTTAAGAACCACATCTTAAGTGCCTATGTAATGCAATCCCTAAATTCAGTACTTACAACACAGCTGATACCCAGTAAATAACTGGTAAGTTAACAAATGTCTTCTCCGAAACCCAGACACACACGGCTCTCCCTAAGAACTCAAATTTTTCAAAAACCTTCTTCTGCAGACGTGATCAATTGTTAACAGTTTCTCCAAAGCCCCAGGCCTCAGGAACAATGTATAAATTCAACAAGTCCTTCTGTTGCTTTAGACTAAAGTAATAAGGGAGACCAGAATGGTCTGGTTCATCAAGAAGGAAAAAGGAGGCTGAGATTTCATATTGACTAAAACAGAACTGATAAGTAAGCTAACAGCAAATTACCATGGGGTCTTCGGACCATCCCAAATCTCATGGGTTAGCAAGAATTAGAATTCCTAAATAAGCTAAAGAGGATAAGATTTTAAGTGTGGAGCTATGGCATTCAAAAAATATATGAACAATTCTAAAACGACAAACGTAAGATTTGTGACCAATGAGAAATTTATAAAAATACATGATAAACTTCATATCTAATCAGAATTGTAAAATGAGTAGGCTGATGATATCATCTGAACATGACAAAGCCAAAAACTCTATTCTGGGAACCCTTCTCTCACACACCCTAGATGAGTGGAGTGAAAATAGGCATAAAGTAACCTAAAGTAAGGATCCTTCAGTATCTGCTGGATACTTGTCCCTTGAGAAGACCCTTAAAAGGAGTTGAAGAAGGGAGGGCAAGAGAAAACTAGAGGGAAGGATATTACTGAACTCCTCAGCTCTAAATATGTACACACCTCTTCCTCAAATCTGGCCAGGAAGAAGTGGCCAAAGCCCCAAGCCCAGACCCATTCCTGCCTTCAATTCACTGGGCCTGAACCTGACGGGGCAGTGGCTCCAGCATCCTCTTCAGGATTCTTGATTTAAATATCACTGTAAAAAGAATAGCTGGTCTACAAAGGCTTATTTCTAACTTCTCACAATCCCCATCCCACCCCTGCTTTAGAGCCCACTTCTGTCCTCAAACCACCGAGAACCAGCAGGTGAAGAAGCCTTTGTTTACACAGGCCCTGAGTGCTCCATCCTCAACGGTGCGGTCTCCTCACAACATAAATTAGATCATATTACTCTTGATAAAAACCATGCAGTGGTTCTCATCTCACTCCAGATGAAATGTAAAATCCTCACACTGGCCTATAGGACTCTTATGATTGGATCCTGCACTATTTTCGACCCCATCTTTGACTCCTAGAACTCACTCTCTCACTTTCTCTATTCCTCTCTCCAGTCTGGAAATACTGGCTTTCTTTCTACACATTCTTCACCTCAGAAGTGCACTACCTGCTTCTTAGCACTCTGCTCTCAGATTTGCCCACACCATTAAAATTCAGAATAAAATGGAATCTTACATTTAACCATTTGAGAAGGGAAATGCTGATGACCCTTAGATTCGAAATCCAGACAAGTTTTCATTAATGTGCAAAAACAATGGAAAGGCATTCTCACATGTATGAGCCAATTACCTTAACCAAAGAAATTTCTCAAAAGATACAAAGCAGTGAAAGAGAGTAACAAAAATGAAAAATTTGGGGAATACATTTATTTTGCCTGCCAAAATGCAAAAAAAAAAAAATAAATAAATAAAAATAAGGAGATGGGTGAGGACTTGGGTGAAATAGACAAAAGGGATTAAGAGTACACTTACGATGATGAGCACTGAATCATGTATAGAAATGCTGAATCATTACATGGTACACTGGGAACTACGATTACATTGTATGTTAATCATACCTCAATATAAATAAATAAATAGCTTCTTAGAAACATCTAAAGAAAAAATGTTTAAATAAAAATAAACATTAGAACACACCCTGTCCAACATAAACAAGACTAGGGCAATCTGCTTATAAACAAATTTACAATGTCATCAAAATGCCTGAAAGTCATTCTTTCTCTTTGATAATTCTACTTGAAGGAATTCCCCCAAAATAAATATTTGAAGTAGAAACAAATATGTATGCACGAAATACTTTTCTCAGAATTACTTAAAATTTTAAAAGCTTCTCCTATATTTAAAAAAAAAAAAATGTCTGGTAAATTAGAGACATACCTGAATCCTCTAGCTCTCTCTCTCTCTTCACTCCCTGTGTTTAAGAAAACCTAACCCTGGGTCATCCCTGCCATCAGTTTTCCCTGTTTCTGCACTCAAGCAAATAAATCCCATTTGCAGAGTCACACTGCAGAATAGACAGGAATCAAGTCACCAGCTTCCAAAATGCCCTCAGTGGTTGCCAGAATTTCTTCTCTACTCAGCATGCTAGCCAACATTAACTCTGCTCTTCCTTTGTTGGCCTATCATTCTTTGCCCAACCATGAAATAGTTGTCCACAGAGACTACCACATTCTCTTTTCACTTTTTCTTTTCCCTAGGCAATTTACCCACATACACAATTTCAATTAAGTCTCTATGCCAATGACTCTGGCCCACACCCAATAGCCAACTGCTTACTCAAAATCTTCACTTTTGTGTCTTAAATACAAGTCAAACTCATCATGTCCAAGAGTGAATTCATGATCTGCTCTCCTAAGGTTGGTCTTTTTCCAGCATTTTCTACGCTAGACCACAGAAAGCTTACTAGCCCATCACCATTTCCAAATTTATCTTTTAAATGACTCTTAAATCTGTTCAAGTCTTTCCACTCCTACTGTTAACACCTGAGACCAATTTACCAAAATTTTTTACTTGGCTTCAGCAAGAGTCTACCTAAAGCGCACCCAACACTCCTTCTGGTCTCCTCCTCCAACATGTCCTTTACCCTTCCGACAAAACGATCTTTTCAAAATGTAAATCTGATTATGTCACCTGATTATGTCTCCTGCCTAAAATCCTTTGAAATTCATATTGCTTTTCAAATAAAGATCAAAATCCTTACCACATCCCCTATGTTCTTCATCCATGGCCTCCTCCCATCCAGACTCTGAGCTCCAGCCACACTAAATTATTTCCAGTTCCCTAAACATCCATGTTCCTTCCCAAGCCCTTTCCACATGCTTTTCACTCTGTATGAAATGTGTCTTTTCCTTTCACCTAATTGATTCCTACTTATTCTTCAGCTCTCAGCTCATGTTACTTCCTCCTTGCCTTCCCTAACCTACCTGTTGACTACTGGTCTCTCTCATCGACCAGTGGTTCTTTCTTTTATGTATGGATTTCAGTTTTTAATTAAATATTCATAATGTTAATCACTTGATTAATACATTTTCCCACTATACCACAGCTCTGAGAGAGCCGAGACCCCTGGTTCCTCACCATTATATCCCCAGTTCCTAGTGCCAGACTTAGTATATAATATGTATGGGTTTAGGAAGACAGACTAGGTAATCAAAATGCCTTGTTTAAATTTCAGCTCCATTAAACATATACCAGGACCACCAAACTTTTCCTGCTGATGCTGCTCCAACCCTCACCTTCCACCATTACCCAGGGACCCTGCCACCTAGATTTTACATGGTATGATTCTGGTACTTGGACATTTGAACAGGGGCTTGACTCCTGAGCCAAAGAAAGCTAATCATAGGCCTGATCAAATCATATGCACTCTACAGCCTTGCCTAATCATATACTCTTTTGGGAATTTAAACCAAGAAACATGGACATAATTTGCAACTGAGTTCTGGAAGCTGGAATAGAACAGCTATTATATCAAGTTGCTGGAAACTCCACAGTAGCTTATGTGTATGCTGATCTTATAGGAGACCAGAAACAAGGTATAAGCAGAGCAACATTCAGAATGTGGCTACATTATAACATACCAACATTACACCAAGTATGATAGCCTAACAGTTCATGTTCCTGCTGCTGAAGATCCCAGCAGCAACCTGAGCTGAGAACACACTCCAATACCTCTGAGCTCTGCCTAGTTTTAACAGTAGATCTTGCTCGAATCCCCATGGCACTCTCCTTATTTCTCCCTATGTAACTCTAGTTAAGTTTTATTTATGTTGCAACAAAGGGCCAAAAGAAAACACACACGCCAATTTCAATATGTAATAGAATTTTCTTGTCCCACCTTCAGCAGATAAACAATTCTCTCCACTGTCTCTGAATTACTCCAACTAACCTTCTTGGGGGGCTTTTCTGCGAATCCTTTGCAAAACAAAAAAACCTACTTCTCTCTTTTGTCAATCTAGCTAAGATTTTCAAACACTCTTTCGAAATAGTTTCAGGCTTCTGAAAGCAAATTATGTAATTATTACCTCTCCACTGGATAGGGAAGCCATATACCCAGCAATATTCTTTCATCCATATTTCTAAACCTCACAGACCTGGTTACAATAAAAAAGTAGTCATCAGCAGTAACCCAACTGTAAAAGGCACTTTCCTTGGGGAATAACAAAGAAATCAAAGTTTCCAACCTCTGCCCTGAGATAGTCTACAATTTAAACTGAAGAATTCCATCTTAAAATTTATTCAGACCAGGCAACAATTCAGATTAGTGAACCACAAGAAAAATATTCAAAGATTTTGTGAAAGCTGTTTATGGTTTGAAAACCAGTTGTGAGATCTTTGGTCTTCCATTTTTTTATTCTGACAGGAAATTAAAATTTTAGTGTTCAGATTCATGATGAGAACTGAAGAAAGAATGCCAGTTTGTAGCTTCTGCCTTGGTATCCAAGCAAACCCTAAAGTGGTCTTAAATAAAGCTTCTCAAAGGTAAAAACACCTTTAATTCCACTCTACATATCTTTGTTCTTCTTTATTCAAATTAGATATCAATGTTTCAAGAATTCTTGAATGCTTTTCTTTACCTTCCCTTAGTCACTGTTATTTTAACTAAAACACCTTTTCTTTTAAGCTTTTCATATAACTAAATCTATACTTAGTTATAGAACAGAAAAAGAATTGGTCTTAAAGGCTGGGGACTGGGACCAAATCCACTTCTTCCACACAATCTCTTTGTACAAGTCATTTAGAGTACCTGAGCCTGTTCTTCATGAATAAAAATAACAATATCTATTTCACTGCTTGTGAAAGTCAAATGAGGACGTATAATGTACGTGGTAAACTTAAACACATTCTAGAAAAACTAGGTACTACACCAACATGCAGTCCATTGTCTAAAATAGGCAAGTCACATTTACTGTTTTTCTGGCTTGTTAAGATCAGCCATTATGTTGTCTACCTTTTTCCCTCCCAAAGGCATTTTTGCATGCTGCAAATGTATTAGCAAGTTGATAGAAGTACTTCCAGTTGCAAGATGGAAACACTGAGTCCAATCAGCAATATCGCTCTCATATGACAAATCCTAAAATGATACAAAGATACCTTTTCAAATAAAAAATAAATAGCCATTTAAAAACAGGAAGAGAAATTCTCACTGGAGCAGAAACTATCTATAAAAGGTTATCATTTGAAGAAGGAAGTATTAACCCAGGATTCAATGGAAGCCCAGGGGGAAATTTCCACACACAAAAAAAATGGAACTGAGGGAACTCAGTACACAGAGGTAGGAAAGGCCTCCAGAAAAGAACAGGTAGTGAAACAACAGACAGAAGGATTACCCTACTAAGAAGCTGGCAGATTCCTATGGATTCAACCACCCATTCTTATCTCACAGCTACACTCCACCTCTCACCTTCATACCTCCTTTCCCTGACTTCCACACACCTATAGCCCAAGAGGCTCAGTGCTTTGAATAGAGAGCTGTGAGAGGGACCCTGAGTGGCTAGCAACAGGGAAAAATGAGCAGCTATCAGAATCCATTTTACCTTAGGAATATCTTCTCAACCATTTCTCTACTGTCACTGACCAATACAAACTACTGTAAGAACTTTATCTTCTCCCATAAAGTGAACTGCAAAGATAGCTGCCAGCTTTCAGGAAGTCTCAAGTGTGCCTAATTCAAAAATAAGATGAAAGTTTAAAATTAAAATTACCTGAAAATCATTGGGTGTCAATATCATTAGAAATAATAGAGGCAAGAACTTACATCAGAAGAAATAGAGCTGATAGGACAGGACTCTAAAGTAATTAGTATAATCAATATTTTTAAAGAGGTATGTGAAATATTACCTAGGTAAAGAAAGAATAAAAACCAATTTTAAAACTTGAAAATGTCGAGTTCTTTGAAGCAAAACTTGCAACATTTATTAAAGCAGTAAAAGCTTGCATAATTTGGATCTAGCAATTACATTTCAATGAATCTTTCCTAAGGGACTCACGAATGGTATGTACAAAGATTAGTTACAATGACATTCACTGAAGCACAGTAGCTGTGGCAAGAAGTTTGAAATCTCCTACCTGTCAAAACATAGGAGGCTGCTTAAATATAAACAACACCAATATGATGCACCTACCCATTAGATATAGAGAGAGAGAGTCAAGAGAGAGAGAGTCAAATCACTATGTCATACACATGGAATTAGTTTAACATTGTACACCTAAAAATAATGTCAGCTATAACTTTTTTAAAGTTAGTACAAAATAGGCCAAGATAAAAAATATTGAATAATTAAGTCAAAGTTCCACAATAAATCTAGATACCCAATGTGAAAAAAAAAGAAGAAAGAGAGAAAGAAATAGAAAGGGAGGAAAATACTTCAATGAATGGGGAAATGTTTACAACAGAAGTTGAAAAGGCATATTATAAAATAATTATAAAACAGGTATGTATGAATAATACACTAATATGTATGAGCAATACTAATATTAACACATTAGCATGTCTGACTATTCCAATTTTTTATAAAAATCTATATGTGCACATACACACATGCATTCACAGACCTTAAAAAAAAAAAAAAACTGGAAGAATAGGAAAAAAATAAACTAACATGTTAAGGTATAAGCATTCCTCCCTCCCCCAACCCCATCATGCTTAAATTGTGGGTAATCTCGCTTATCTTCTTTTTGTTTATCTCTATTTTCCAAATAATTCAGAGTGAAAAGAAATTCCCAAATTTTTTTCCCCAAACGATCAAACTTACAAAACCCCAATTCTGATTTCTGATCTGCAAACTTTCAGAAGACGTGTTTGGGAATGGCAGCAACAGAATACAAATTTTCTATACTGGTTTGAAAGACCAAAAACACAGCTTCCCAAAGTAGATAAAATTTTCCCAGGACTCAAAGTATTTCAAGGATTTCAAGAAAGCTATCTCAACATCTGTGCTGATTCTAATATTCTCTCAGAAGTTTGAAAACTCTCCCACATATCTGGACCATCAGGTATAAAAGTAAGAATGCAAAAAATATTTTTTTCTAGTTCTGTGCTGGTTCGGCTCATGAATTTCAATAGTGAGGGCTGAAATGGTCCCTAAGGAGATGAAATGTGTTATGGGGGAGGCAAAACAATCTTAGATATTATTAAAATGGCTCGTGGCCCTCTAAAACTCAATCCTACGTGACAATATAAACATATATACAGTTTTTCTCCTGTACTAAAATGTAATGGGGTGGGGGACAAGTTATTAAGGAAAAAACATCTAAAAAGCTACTGGAAGAAGGGGGAAAATAATAAAAAAAAAAGGGGGGGGGTTAGAAACACTGGTCAGCTATAGGAACATAAAACCCAAATTCTTTTTTTCAAATATCCTCTCTTGATTAGGTTGCTTAGAGCATTCACTACTTTTTTTTTTTTTAATTACACATTTTCATACATACATGTTCACATGTTCCTTTGTTATAGAAAACTCAATCAATTGACTCTTCAACAATTTGCTTGTATACTGAAGTTTGTAGACAAAAAGAATAATACTTGATAAAATGCCAGATTTTTTTTCTAAGCATTGTGTTGCTTTCTGTTTTCAAATATAAGTGAAGCTTTGAAGAAGTGTTCTACTGACAACTATTAACATTAGTTAATAATAAAATAAAAGTTTTTCCAGAAACTCCACCTAAAAGATTGCAATTTATTCTTCTCTGGCCAGAACTGTGACACATGGCCACTAGCCATAAAAGTAGTTGAAGAGAAGAGGGTTTGAGATGGAGCCTTCAACCAGCTTCTCAACAGCACCTGCCACATGAGTTCTTCCGTATCACTCTAGTCTCTCTGACTGCATGTCAGCCACACTTAGAGTAGCAGACCCTCCTTTATGCTGATTTGTTCTTGCAATGGTGTAAACACTGAGAATAGAGCAGTGCATGCGCGCACACACACACACACACACACACACCCACAAAATTTCCCCTTCTGGGCTTACAATGCCCTGTGTGCTTTCTTCACAAAATACCTAAAATTCTATTTTTTGTGTATTGGTTTATTATGTCTTCCCCTCTAGAATATAAGATTCAAGAGGCTACAGAGTTTATTTTACTAAGCTTTGTATCCAGAATGCCTAGAACAATAGTTCCTGGCAAACTAAAGATATGTAAATATATATTTAATAAATGAATTAATAGTAAGGATATAAGACTAAGGGAATTGAAGGATCTCTACCCAAGAATAAACAGCTTGTAAACAGCAAAGCTAATATATTAAGAATCTCTGACACAAAAAAAGGACATATAATCTCTTTAAATTCTTTACCAGTATGCTGAGGTTACTGCCATTGATTTGCTGACTGGTACCAGATCAGGAAAGTCAATTATAAGCACCAATGTTCAATTTGACTTCCAGTGATATCATATAGGTAACCCGATCCAGGCTATGGTGGGAGTATTTACCCCCACGGAACTTGGCAGAAGCCACAAAGAGAGCTAGTTGTCAAACATTTACCACCATGGATATCTCCTTCCCATCCGACTTCCTAGTCTATTCATGCTGAAAGCACTTACACGAGTGACCCAGACTTCGCTCCCTAGGAGTGGTCCTTATTTTGCTGCTTCTGTGGGACTCTGAGTTTTCAGCATGGTGCCCTCCTCTTGCATTCTCCACTTTGCAAATCTCTAAATCTTTGAACAAGGATCACACAGCAAGGGTGGGGCAAACCAGTAACTAAAAACTGTGACTATTCAGAAGCAAATCAGGCAAGATCACCAGGGTGTAGGTGGAGAAAGAGAACAGAATTTACAACCAGCTCTGTGTCTATGAAAATGGGCAGGAGCAGAGCTTTTATTGAAAGACAGCACTTGGTTGGCAATCTTGGTCTCACTCCAAAGACGCATAAATCCTCTAGTTCTTTTCATATGAGGACAGTTAGTGCTGGACTGACTCTACTTATTATTCCCCAGAGGACATTGAGTGGAACTTGTACTCCAAAACACTGAATACCTGAATAAAAATTACACGGGATTATTATAAAATAACTTCATAAAATGACCACTTCCATAGCAATATTAAATATAAACTACATGTTCATTTGCTTTATTTTGCTCTTACTTTAAAGAGGGTATATTTGATCCATGAGCATAAATTATAACTGTTCTTCCTACAATAAAGTTGAAAATAATGCTAGCATTAATTAGATTTCCAACAATACCACCTCAGGTATGCAAAGGTATTTATTTTTTCCATTTATTATCCCCTTATTCTCACTCCATTCATTTTCTCATTGTCTGGGTCAGATCACCCAGGGAATACCTAGATATGTAAGGGATAACCTAGGACAAAAGTGGAGGAGAAAGTAGTAATGACATCTAGCATCACATCTCTAAGGCCTTCACCTCATGGTGGTAACCCTACACCACTGTCATAGTGGGGGTGCACATGCTTGTGCTCTGCTGGTGATAAGCAAAGACAGGAGTCAGAACTAATGTAATAAAGCACTAATTGGGTTTCTGATGTCTTACACTTGCCAGCTCAGTCAATTATCACAGCAGCCAGCATTATTTGTATTATTAAAAGCAAAGTGTGTATACTCTGAAACAGAACTATAGGGGCACCTGGGTGGCTCAGTGGGTTAAGCCTCTGCCTTCAGCTCATATCAGAATCTCAGGGTCCTGGGATGGAGTCCTGCATCGGGCTGTCTGCTGAGCAGGGAGCCTGTTTCCCCCTTTCTCACTGCCTGCCTATCTGCCTACTTATGATCTCTCTCTCTGTCAAATAAGTAAATAAAATCTTAAAAAAACAAACAAACAAACAAACAAAGAACTACAATACCAAAAGTCTTCCCAAAGTGACACACTCAGACTTCCTCAACATCACCTACTACTGTCTCCCCACCTGTGAGTCGGTTCCCTGATAACCACTGCACGACTTAGCTGTCTTAAGCCTTCTACAAATCCAGTGTCTTCAGTTTGGAATTAGTTCCTTGACTTATAGTTCTGTTTTCTCTTTAGTCTACCCTTCTAGAAAGTCACACCTGCAGTTTCTTTGAAGTCCCCCCTTTAACCAAGAAATGACAGCATCAGATTCTCCCACACGTTATCTAAAAATATACTCCAACACCAGTATGTTTTCCTTCCCTCAATAGTAAGGTTAGTGGTCCCTTTTATAGAGGGACTTAGATGTTACCAATTGTTCCCCCTAATTACGTGGAATATAAAGCCCATTTCAGCAAGAGCTTGCAGAATCAACTGCTAATTTCCACTCCTCATATCTCAAGTGAAATTATGCTTTTAGTTCTCCTAAAGAATACATTTCCAGGGATCTTGACTTCAATTTCCTAAAGTTAGCCAGAGCCTACAGGAGCATAGGGGGCAACACAGCAGGGGTAGAGGGTTTAGAGATCAGTCCTTTCTCTGGCGAGTTCAACTCAGCCATGCCTTCCATAAAAATTAAAAGAAATATACAATCTTGACAAACATGAACAATCTATGATAATCAAGCATGGTATATTCATATAAATTACTACCAGTAATTAAGAATATTTGGATTTTGAAGTGGCCTAGGTTTGAATTTCAGCTCTGCTACAGGTACATTAATCACTTTACAAAGCCCCAGTTTTCTCATCTATAAAATGGGAATAGCATTAGAACCCAGCTCACAGAGCTATAATGAGGATTAAATAAGATGATGCTTCTAAAGTGCTTAACATAAAACCAAATACATAGTTTTCAAAGAATATTAGTTATCACTGTTTTTTTTACATAATAACTTTTATATATCTTCCTTAGCATAATAGTGTTTCCAGCAAGCATCTGTGACCCAGATAGATGAAACTCTTACTAACAATATAATAATACATCACAAACTAAGGAGCATCCCTCCCGCGATGGCCTTTGTCCAATCCTGACAGTTCTTCCTCCAATCCTCACATTCTATCTAGTCCAGGGGAGTTTCTTGCCAGGACTTCCCAAAGGGAAGCTGCTGTGGCACTAACAAAAGAACCACTTTCTGGGCCAAGTTCCCTGACACCTCTGGGTAGCTATCAACTTGATACACAGGTGATTTTTTTTCCTTCCATTATGTCCTAGAACCTTGAGTTTTTACTGTCACTAATCACAAAATATCTACCTCCCCACTATATCTTGTCTGCACACTAGTGTGATTTTTTGCATATGGGCACTTAGAGGGGAAAAAAGAGAGAGAAAGCTAACATTTATATAGCAAACAGTTTTCTATAAATTTATTTGGTCTTTGCCTCATAAAAGTCATATGAATAATAAGAAAAGTGACCTCCTTGCCTCCTGCCCTCACTGCTGATTATAAATAAAATGTTAAATGCTGTAACTTAATATAGGGAGCTCTGCAAGTCTCTTGGGATACCTATTCAGCTAGGGTATAGGTTTTTATTTTTGTTTGGGTTTGTATTTTAATATATTCTCAATTATCTTCCAAGAACTTCAGGAGGCTTATGACAGAAGACTTATAAATTGTGGCAAATAAAATTAGAGTTCAAAAATATGAAAATGATGAGGATTCTCAAACTGTAATATTTCAGGAGTGCCTGGCTGGCTGAGTTAGTAGAGGATCCAACTTCTGATCTCGGGATCATGAGATGAAAGCTTACATTGAATGGTTACCATCTGCCAAGCACTCCTCTGGGCAGTAAGAACATAATAATGGAGTTATCTGCTGGCTCACCTTCCAGATGTGTGGCAATGGCCAGGCCTGCTACACCTCCACCTTCCCAGGATCCTTCAGCTTCTCAGACTTCTGGGCCAGGGGTATGTGTTTGCTCCATGATGAGGGACCCTTGGTTTTATAGGACACCCACATCAACAAGAATTACAAGATGGAAAAACTCACCTCAAAAAAGAGAACAAGAGACAGCACTGACTGCCAGGCACCTAATCAGTATGGGTATAAGTAAAATGTCAGAACTAGAGTTCAGGATAACAATTATAAAGACACTAGCTCGGCTTGATAAAAGCATAGAAGACACTAGAGAATCCCTTTCTGGAGAAATAAAAGAATTAAAATCTAATCAAGTTGAAATTTAAAAGGCTATTAATGAGATGCAATAAAAAATGGAGGCTCTAACTGCTAGGATAAATGAGACAGAAGAGAGAATTAGTCATATAGAAGACCAAATGATGGAGAATAAAAAAGCTGAAAAAAAGATAAACAACTATGGGATCATGAGGGGAGAATTCAAGAGATAAGTGATATCATAAACTCAAACAATATTAGAATAACTGGAATCCCAGAAGAGGAAAGAGAGAGAGGAACAGAAGTTGTACTGGAACAAATTATAGTAGAGAACATCACTATTCTGGAGAAGGAAAGGAAACAGGCATTCAAGTGAAGCTTACAAATCTCAGTGACAAAGAGAAAATCCTGAAAGCAGCTCAAGACAAGAAATTCATGACCTAAAGGTCTAGAAACATTAGACCGGCAATAGACCTATCCACAGAGACCTGGAAGACCACAAAGGACTGGCATGATATATTCAGGGTGCTAAATGAGAACATAGTGATGAATAAACAGACAAGCATCCTGCTTTCATGGGAATTTATATTCCCTTGGACATAAAAGAATGGATTGTGGGTAAAGACAGATAATAAGCAGGTATTTGAATAAATAAATAAACATGCATTTATAATAGTGGTAAGTGACAAAGAAAATTTTAAGAACTGAGGTAACAGAGTAATGAGATGGCTACTCTGATTAGATTTCCAGGGAAAGTTTTCCTGGGAAGCTGATACCTGATCTGAGACCCGTAACAGTATAGGAGAACCAGGCATGCAGAGATGAGGGAAGACTATTTCCTCAGGAAGGTAGGAGAACATACATTCAACTTCACCAGAGAACCAGATCTAGTATCTATTTATCAGCAAGAGAATGGTTTGATTGAGTCAAAGTTAGATTACTTTGCTACTTCATATCCTGATACCTGCAGAAGAGTCCTAGAAAAAAGCAGAAATGATAATTAAAGATGGCTGTTGAAGAAAGTAAATGAGTTTTTCAGAATGAAGTCACTCGGGTTTTTTCACTGTCTTAATGAAATCTACCAAAAACTTCCAAATCCAGTAATAGAGAAAAAAAGTAATTCAGACAAAATATCTCAATAAAAATAAATACATATCAGAAATCTTCAAGGCATGAAAGAACTAAAAGACCAATAGAAAAACCAAGACAGGATTAAGGAGCACGTGGATAGCCAAAGAAATGAGTCTCACATTTAAAACCACTTTTTCCCCTGATACCAGAAAGAAATTTTCACCCTGGAATAAGGTTAAATAAAAAAATATCCAACCCACACAGATAGCAGCCCAACTTTGACTATCCTGGGTGACTCTTAGGTACTGAAAAAGAGGCACCATAGTTTTATTTCCATTGCACTAAAGGGTGCCATTACAACACTGTCAAAGTGACAAAGGAAAATGAAAATGTCTCTAGGAAGCTACATCATCTGTGGCCTCAAGGGCCTTTCAAAAATAATTTTTCAGATACAACGTCCTGGATATAATCAACCTAGCATCATAGCATTATACAGTTATAATATTGCTGTATTATACACCTAAAACTAATATAATATTGTATGTCAACTACACTTTAATAAATACATGTATTCAATATATATACATATATGTGTGTGAATATATATAGAGAGAGAAAGAAAATATTCACATATATATGTGTATACACACACACACACACACACACACATATAAATATCACTTAGCACATGAGAAGAAAAGATGGTGCACTGGGTTGAATAGCATTTCTCTGGAGAACTTTAACTGATACAGGTAGATTAAACAGCACAAACAACAGACAACAGAAATCAGCCCAAAAGTACTTCCCAATATTGAATTTCTCAGACTCTGACATTAAAATAGCTATACTTAACATGTCCCAGGAAATAAAAACCAAGTCTAAATTTTTCAGTAAATTACAGAAAAATACAAAAGTAACACAGTAGCACCACCAAGGTAGCTCAGTCAGTTGATCATCCAACTCTTTTTCTTTTTTAATTTTTTATTTTTTATAAACATATTTTTATGCCCAGGGGTACAGGTCTGTGAATCGCCAGGTTTACACACTTCACAGCACTCACCAAAGCACATACCCTCCCCAATGTCCATAACCCCACCCCCTTTCTCCCAACCCCCCTCCCCCCAGCAACCCTCAGTTTGTTTTGTGAGATTAAGAGTCACTTATGGTTTGTCTCCCTCCCAATCCCATCTTGTTTCATTTATTCTTCTCCTACCCACTTGAGCCCCCATGTTGCATCGCCACTTCTTCATATCAGGGAGATCATATGATAGTTGTCTTTCTCTGCTTGACTTATTTCATTAAGCATGATACGCTCTAGTTCCATCCATGTTGTCGCAAATGGCAAGATTTCATTTCTTTTGATGGCTGCATAGTATTCCATTGTGTATATATACCACATCTTCTTGATCCATTCATCTGTTGATGGACATCTAGGTTCTTTCCATAGTTTGGCTATTGTGGACCTTGCTGCTATAAACATTCGGGTGCATGTGCCCCTTCGGATCACTACGTTTGTATCTTTAGGGTAAATACCCAGTAGTGCCATTGCTGGGTCATAGGGCAGTTCTATTTTCAACATTTTGAGGAACCTCCATGCTGTTTTCCAGAGTGGTTGCACCAGCTTGCATTCCCACCAACAGTGTAGGAGGGTTCCCCTTTCTCCGCATCCTCGCCAGCATCTGTCATTTCCTGACTTGTTAATTTTAGCTATTCTGACTGGTGTGAGCTGATATCTCATTGTGGTTTTGATTTGTATTTCCCTGATGCCGAATGATATGGAGCACTTTTTCATGTGTCTGTTGGACATCTGGATGTCTTCTTTGCAGAAATGTCTGTTCATGTCCTCTGCCCATTTCTTGATTGGATTATTTGTTCTTTGGGTGTTGAGTTTGCTAAGTTCTTTATAGATTTTGGACACTAGTCCTTTATCTGATATGTCGTTTGCAAATATCTTCTCCCATTCTGTCAGTTGTCTTTTGATTTTGTTAACTGTTTCCTTTGCTGTGCAAAAGCTTTTGATCTTGATGAAATCCCAATAGTTCATTTTTTTGCCCTTGCTTCCCTTGCCTTTGGCAATGTTCCTAGGAAGATGTTGCTGGTGCTGAGGTCGAAGAGGTTGCTGCCTATGTTCTCCTCAAGGATTTTGATAGATTCCTTTCTCACATTGAGGTCCTTCATCCATTTTGAGTCTATTTTCGTGTGTGGTATAAGGAAATGGTCCAATTTCATTTTTCTGCATGTGGCTGTCCAATTTTCCCAACACCATTTATTGAAGAGGCTGTCTTTTTTCCATTGAATATTCTTTCCTGTCTTGTCGAAGATTAGTTGACCATAGAGTTGAGGGTCTATTTCTGGGCTCTCTATTCTGTTCCATTGATCTATGGGTCTGTTTTTGTGCCAGTACCATGCTGTCTTGATGATGACAGCTTTGTAATAGAGTTTGAAGTCCGGAATTGTGATGCCACCAACTTTGGCTTTCTTTTTCAATATCCCTTTGCCTATTTGAGGTCTTTTCTGGTTCCATATAAATTTTAGAATTATTTGTTCCATTTCTTTGAAAAAGATGGATGGTACTTTGATAGGAATTGCATTAAATGTGTAGATTGCTTTAGGTAGCATAGACATTTTCACAATATTTATTCTTCCAATCCAGGAGCATGGAACATTTTTCCATTTCTTTGTGTCTTCCTCAATTTCTTTCATGAGTACTTTATAGTTTTCTGAGTATAGATTCTTAGCCTCTTTGGTTAGGTTTATTCCTAGGTATCTTATGGTTTTGGGTGCAATTGTAAATGGGATTGACTCCTTAATTTCGCTTTCTTCTGTCTTGTTGTTGGTGTATAGAAATGCAACTGATTTCTCTGCATTGATTTTATATCCTGACACTTTACTGAATTCCTATACAAGTTCTAGCAGTTTTGGAGTGGAGTCCTTTGGGTTTTCCACATATAGTATCATATCATCTGCGAAGAGTGATAATTTGACTTCTTCTTTGCTGATTTGGATGCCTTTAATTTACTTTTGTTGTCTGATTGCTGAGGCTAGGACTTCTAGTACTATGTTGAATAGTAGTGGTGATAATGGACATCCCTGCTGTGTTCCTGACCTTAGCGGAAAAGCTTTCAGTTTTTCTCCATTGAGATTGATATTTGCAGTGGGTTTTTCATAGATGGCTTTAATGATATTGAGGTATGTGCCCTCCATCCCAACACTTTGAAGAGTTTTGATCAGGAAGGGATGCTGTACTTTGTCAAATGCTTTTTCAGCATCTATTGAGAGTATCATATGGTTCTTGTTCTTTCTTTTATTGATGTGTTGTATCACATTGACTGATTTGTGGATGTTGAACCAACCTTGCAGTTGGAATAAATCCCACTTGGTCGTGGTGAATAATCCTTTTAATGTACTGTTGAATCCTATTGGCTAGTATTTTGGTGAGAATTTTCGCATCTGTGTTCATCAAGGATATTGGTCTCTCTTTTTTTGATGGGATCCTTGTCTGGTTTTGGGATCAAGGTGATTCTGGCCTCATAAAATGAGTTTGGAAGTTTTCCTTCCATTTCTATTTTTTGGGAACAGTTTCAGGAGAATAGGGATTAGCTCTTCTTTAAATGTTTGGTAGAATTCCCCCGGGAAGCTGTTGGCCCTGGGCTTTTGTTTGTTTGGAGATTTTTAATGACTGTTTCAATCTCCTTACTGGTTATGGGTCTGTTCAGGCTTTCTATTTCTTCCTGGTTCAGTTGTGGCAGTTTATATGTTTCTAGGAATGCATCCATTTCTTCTAGATTGTCAAATTTGTTGGTGTAGAGTTGCTCATAGTATGTTCTTATAATAGTTTGTATTTCTTTGGTGTTAGTTGTGATCTCTCCTCTTTCATTCATGCTTTTATTTATTTGGGTCCTTTCTCTTTTCTTTTTGATAAGTCAGGCCAGCGGTTTATCAATTTTATTAATTCTTTCAAAGAACCAGCTCCTAGTTTCGTTGATTTGCTCTATTGTTTTTTTGGTTTCTATTTCATTGATTTCTGCTCTGATCTTTATGATTTCTCTTCTCCTGCTGGGCTTAGGGTTTCTTCCTTGTTCTTTCTCCAGCTCCTTTAGGTGTAGGATTAGGTTGTGTACCTGAGACGTTTCTTGTTCTTGAGAAAGGCTTGTACCTCTCTAGATTTTCCTCTCAGGACTGCCTTTGTTGTGTCCCACAGATTTATTTAGCCCACTAACATTCAGGGTAACTATTGAGAGATATGAATTTAGTGCCATTGATTGCCTGTAAGGTGACTGTTACTGTATATTGTCTCTGTTCCTTTCTGATCTACCACTTGTAGGCTCTCTCTTTGCTTAGAGGACCCCTTTCAATATTTCCTGTAGAGCTGGTTTGGTGTTTGCAAATTCTTTCAGTTTTTGTTTGTCCTGGAAGCTTTTAATCTCTCCTTCTATTTTCAATGATAGCCTAGCTGGGTATAGTATTCTTGGCTGCATGTTTTTCTCGTGTAGTGCTCTGAAAATATCATGCCAGCTCTTTCTGGCCTGCCAGGTCTCTGTGGATAAGTCTGCTGTCAATCTAATATTTTTACCATTGTATGTTACAGACTTTTTTTCCTGGGATGCTTTCAGGATTTTCTCTTTGTCACTAAGACTTGTAAATTTTACTATTAGGTGACGGGGTGAGGGCCTATTCTTATTGATTTTGAGGGACGTTCTCTGAACCTCCTGAATTTTGATGCTCGTTCCCTTGGCCATATTGGGGAAATTCTCCCCAATAATTCTCTCCAGTATACCTTCTGCTCCCCTCTCTCTTTCTTCTTCTTCTGGAATCCCAATTATTCTAATGTTGTTTCGTCTTATGGTGTCACTTATCTCTCAAATTCTCCCCTCGTGGTCCAGTAGCTGTTTGTCCCTCTTTTGCTCAGCTTCTTTATTCTCTGTCATTTGGTCTTCTATATCACTAATTCTTTCTTCTGCCTCATTTATCCTAGCAATGAGAGCCTCCATTTTTGATTGCACCTCATTAATAGCTTTTTTGATTTCAACTTGGTTAGATTTTAGTTCTTTTATTTCTCCAGAAAGGGCTTTTATATCTCCCGAGAGGGTTTCTCTAATATCTTCCATGCCTTTTTCTAGCCCGGCTAGAACCTTGAGAATTGTCATTCTGAACTCTAGATCTGACATATTACCAATGTCTGTATTGATTAGGACCCTAGCCTTCGGTACTGCCTCTTGTTCTTTTTTTTGTGGTGAATTTTTCCGTCTTGTCATTTTGTCCACATAAGAGTATATTAAGGAGCAATTAAAATACTAAAAGGGTGACAAAGACCCCAGGAAAATATGCTTTAACCAAATCAGAAGAGATCCCAAATCATGAGGGGGGAGAAAGGGGATAAAAAGAGGTTCAAAAAGAAAAAAAGAAAAAAGAAGAATTAAAAAAAGAAAACGAATAAAGAAAAGTATAAAAAAGAAAAAATATATATATTAGATAAACCAGTTTAAAAAAATTAGCAGAAGAGGAGAATAAAAATGAAAAAGAAAAAAATTAAATTAACTGCAAGACTGAAAAATCACAGGGAGAAAGCCATGAGTTCTGTGCTCTCCTTGGTATTGAAACCGTACTCCTTGGTAGGTGAACTTGGTCTTGGCTGGATTTCTTGTTGATCTTCTGGGGGAGGGACCTGGTGTAGTGATTCTCAAGTGTCTTTGCCCCAGGCGGAATTGCACCGCCCTTACCAGGGGGCGGGCTGAGTAATCCGCTCGGTTTTGCTTTCAGGAGCTTTTGTTCCCTGAGCGCTTTCCGTAGAGTTCTGGAGGACGGGAATACAAATGGCGGCCTTCTGGTCTCCGGCCTGGAGAAGCCTAGAGCCCGGGGCCCCTGTCCTCAGTGCGCCCTCAGAGAACAGTGCCCAGTTACTCCCGTCTGCCTGACCTCCGGCCGCGCTCAGAGCTCACCGAGCCTGCAACCGGTTCAAGGTAGCCCCGAGCTGTGAGCTTACTGTCGGCTCTGTCTCTGTAGCCGGCTTTCCCGTTCCAGTACCCGCAAGCTCTGCGACACTCAGACACCCCTGATCCTTCTGTGACCCCGCGGGACCTGAGGCCACCCTGACCCCGTGTGGGCTTCGCCCCGGTTTAGCCTCTGGAGCGATGTCCCTCAGCGGAACAGACTTTTAAAAGTCCTGATTTTTTGCTCCATTTCTCCGCCGCTTGCCGGGAGCCGTCCCCTCCCCCTGGGGTCTATCTTTCCGTCACTTTGGATTCACTTCTCCACCAGTCCTACCTTTCAGAAAGTGCTTGTTCTTCTGTTTCTAGAATTGCTGTTCTTCTTCTCTTCGATCAAATGAAAGGTTATAGGCAGGAATAAGTCTTCCCAGGATTTGGTAGGTGTCCCATTCCACATTCTCCCACACAAATGGAATGAACTCAAGCATCCAACTCTTGATCTCAGCTCTGGTCTTGATCTCAGGGTCGTGAATTCAAGCCCCCCTTTAAAAAATATGTGGGGCGCCTGGGTGGCTCAGTGGGTTAAGCCTCTGCCTTCGGCTCAGGTCATGATCTCAGTGTTGTGGGATCAAGCGCAGCATTGGGCTCTCTGCTCAGCAGGGAGCCTGCTTCTCCTCCCTCTCTCTGCCTGCCTCTCTGCCTACTTGTGATCTCTGTCAAATAAATAAATAAAATCTTTTTAAAAAAATAAAAATTAAAAAAAAATTTTTTAAGTAACATGATAGATTTGAAAAATAACCAACCAAAAATTGTACTGCTGAATAAAACTGAAAGAAATAACCTAATGGATGGGTTAAAAAATACATTAAACACAGTAAATTATTCCATTGTAAAATATCGGGAGGAAATATCTAGAATGAAGCACAGAGAGACAGAAAACAGTTTGGGGGAAAGGGTAAGATAAAAAAGAGATATAGTGAGAAGATGTAACATACAGGAAACTAGAGTTGCAAAAGAAGGGGGAGGCAGAAGTAACACTGAAAAAGACAATGATGAAGAATTTTTCAAAAAACAAGGAAAAACATTAATTGACATATCTAAGAAGTCCAAGAAATTCCAGGTATTATTCCAGGGATAAATAAAATGAAGTTTATATCTAGACACATCATATTTGAAATGCAGAACATGAAAGACAATGAGGAAATGTTTAAAGCTACCAGGAAAAGGAAAACAGGTTACCTAACGAGAAGCAAGAGCTACACTTCTCCCAGACCTCTCAACAGCAAAAATGGAAGCTAGAAGAAAATGGAACAGTATAGAAAGTAGTGAAATATAGTACTGTCACTTTAAAACTTTATACTCAGTAAAATTTATTCTTCAAGAATAAAGTTAAAAGAAAGATAGTTTAACTCAAACAAAAACTGTGAAACTGAACCACAGGTAGACTCATTTTTAAAGAAAACTAAAAAATGTGATTCGAGCTAGAAACAAATATAGAATCCCAAAAGGAAGAATGGAGAGATGGGAAGAACTGAATAACAAGAAGAATATGAACCCTGCAGATAAATCTAAATGAATACTATCTGTATAAAATAATAGTAAAATCTTTTAAAATAGAAAATTATATTTAAAATATAATTGTATTTAAAATACAAAATTATACAAATAAAATATCTAAGAATAGAGGTCGATAAATAAAGTGTTGTAAAGTTTTTACATTGTCTAAGAGGAGGATCTAAGTATTAATTAATAATACATTTTCATAAAGCAAGTAGGATTTTTTTAATTTTAAGGTAGTAAATTAAAAGAATAAAAACACTGTATAAAAATGCCTTACAAGGGTGCCTGGGTGGCTCAGTGGGTTAAAGCCTCTGCCTTTGGCTCAGGTCATGATCCCAGGGCCCTGGGATCGAGCCCCGCATCAGGCTCTCTGCTCAGTGGGGAGCCTGCTTCCTCCTCTCTCTCTCAGTGCCTGCCTCTCTGCCTGCTTGTGATCTCTGTCTGTCAAATGGATGAATGAAATCTTTAAAAAAAAAAAAAATTGGGGGTTCCTGGGTGGCTCAGTGGATTAAAGCCTCTGCCTTCAGCTCGGGTCATGATCCCAGGGTCCTGGGATTGAGCCCTGCATCGGGCTTTCTGCTCAGCGGGGAGCCTGCTTCCCTTCCTCTCTCTTCGCCTGCTTGTGATCTCTGTCTGTCAAATAAATAAATAAAATCTTTTTTTTAAATGCCTTACAAAGATTTTTTTAAGTGGAATCACAAAAATCTCTAATCATATCAAAGAAGAGAAAAGAGAAAGGGAACACAGAGTTAGCAAAACAAATTACAAATATACAAGAAGATACTGAGCTAGTCTGAAATAAATCAGTAACTACATTAAATTTAGATGAACTAAAAGCTGCAATATAAAGACAAAAGTTATCACACTGGACTTCTTAAAATGAAGAGTCATATGCTATTTATAAGAAATATATACCCAAAACCTAAGGCTATAGAAAGGCTGAAAGCAAGAATTAAAATAGATGTATCCTGCAAACATGAATCCAAATATATGTAGCTGATAAAGCCACATTAATATAAAACAATTCAACTTTAAAGCAAAAAGCATTATTTGCCATAATTCAGAATACATAAGCATGGAGCCAAGACATCAAAATCTTAACAAGCACCACTGCCGATTCTTAGGTACTCTCAAATCTATTTGATAAGGATCCCTATTTCATAGGGATTACAATCTGAAAAACATAGAGGAATAAATAGGAAATCCTTAAAACCAGGATTTCCAAACCAAAACACTGACATTTTAGACCAGATAATACTTTGTTACAGGGGACTGTCCCTCACAGGATAGAACATTTAGCAGGACCTCTACCTCCCCACTAGATGCTGACAGTACCACCGCATCTCCTCAGTTGTGACGACCAAAAATGTCTCCAGATACTCCCAAATGTCGCTGAAGGGCAAAATCTTCTCTGGTTGAAATTTACCGCCTTAGACCAACTTTTTTCTTACTCATTCTCACCAATCAGTTCTGATTTTTCCAGCAAGACAATGCCATTATGTTTGGTTGTTTGGTCAAGTCCATATCCAGCCAATGCGTCCATCCACCCACCGGTCCACCTATCAAGTATTTATTGGGTGTCTAGTTTGCAGGATGCACCATTCTAGGAGTTGGGAATACATCAGTGAAAAAAAGACAGAAATCCCTGCTTTCACAGAGTTCACATTTCAGGGTGGCTGTGTGGGGCAGAAAAAACTCACCATCTAAATCAAAATCAATGCATAAAGAGGCTGCCTAAGACCTGCATTACTGAATTTCAGCCCAAGTCCCTTTTTAAATTTTTTCTCATTTTTTATTAGGTTTACCCCTTGAAAAACACTGGCCCTCTTTCAGAAATCATTTAAACTCAGCTTCTATCACATGGCAGAAAAAAGCCAGCAGCCCTGACTCTGACTCCAAGAGCAAATAACCCTATGCTTCCTTTCTCTCAACAAGTGAGGTGAGTGTTACTTAAATTTTGGGATCTACGTTTTGAAGATAAAAAGCATTCCCTTTGTCACCTCAATCACTCTGAGCCATTTGTCTCGAACAAGAAACTTCCAAGAGTAATGAGTAAGAGGTAAACACTGTTCACCACCCCCCATACCATGTAGAATGGGGTACTCCGGAGCACTTAGAGTCGGTCATCCAGGACCAGTTCATCTCTAAAGCTGATAAGAGCACACAGAGAAGTAAAAAGGCAGAACTTGGAGTATTGACTTTAGCTAAGCAGGGAATATCAGTTTTACCTGCAACTTAATGAAGCCCTCAATTTTTGAGCCAGAATTTTAACAAAACCCTCACTGCATCCAGGGTAATATTTTATGAATTTTCTCTATGCTTTTCATTTCAAAAAGTCTTTCTCATGAAATTTTAGAATTTGAAGGGTGAAAGACGCAATCACATATAATTCGACACTCTCCTCCTTGCCTCCCTCCATATAAGAAACAGCAGAAAACATGATCTCATTCTCGTAAAACTAGTGACAGGCAAGGCATTTAGTCAAGTTTTGGAACTCACTAATTCTCTATTAGCTAAGCTTACATCACTTACATAAAACCACAGAGGCCACAAGGGGTTTTCATTAGGCAAGCATTGGCTTATATCCCATTTTTTTAAAGGTCACTGAATGTTGTTTTAAATGTATATCTCCTAATAAACTCTGCCACTGAAGGCAGCACCGACAACCAAAGAAAATATACTATTTTCAAATTAAGGTCAAATTTTAGAGAGGATTTAATGAGCTTCAGGGATAGGGTACAGTTTTCCTTAATATTCAACAGAGACAGAAAATAAACTATAGGCAGGAGAACAAGAACAAAGTCCATCTCTAATGTTGCTGTTCCAGAGGCAGAAAAGCGAAGGGAATGCGGCAGACAAATGGACTTTCTCATGGACTACTGAGCAAAGTAGATACCTCGAACTGAAACACTAGATGGTGGAGACCTTTGCAGATGTCCTTGAACACAGCTTCATGGACACTTCCCTGCACATCAGTTTTAAACTTTTAGGCTGCTTTCTAAACATCTTGCAACAGAGTTTCAAAAGTTTGGACAGAAATTTTGATACAAGACAAACCACAATTTCATTTTTCCCAGGCAGTTCCTTTGCCATGATTGCACTGAGCTTTTGACCACTCAAGCACATTTTTGATTGTGGACATTTTGAAATTTTATATAACCATTCTCCATGTGTTTGGTCAGTTCCATAGAACTATTTCTCTCCACCAAAAGCTAACTGCCCTCCCTAGATGTAGTGCACATGTTTGTATGCATCTGCTCATACATAGAAATCATTCTGTTGAAAGCAGGTGACCTCATCTGTCAATAAGAGTTATTCAAAAATATAATGCCTTTCTTCACTTGACTTTGAATTAAGCACACAAAAGTAAAACAGAAGACCCTGGCATAATTTGTGGAATATTTAGGCTTTATGGATTAGACAAATAGGAGGCTGAAGTGACACTAAGCCAGGGTCTGTGCCATGCTAGATGAAGGCAAGTGTCTAGAATCAAGGACACCATAACAAGATGAGCTTAGACTGGCATGGATCAAAATCAATCAGCATCAGCTACAAATAGAGAAACTTTTTTAAACTCTAAGTATTTGAGAGAAGAAAGGACATTAGGACAAGTAGCTGGCAACAATTTGAGTAAAGGGTCTAAGAAAAAGGGAGTTCAGTAATGAGGAGTCCTATTTTCAGAGGAATCTGGTGTGACAATCAGAAAGCAAGTGAGAAAAGAGGATGAAAGGAGACAGAAATAAACAGAATCCCTGGTGACAATCCAAGGAAAGGAGGATCCCCTTCAGGGAAACTGGGTTCTGTCTTATTGTTCAACCAAGGTAGGCCAGGAGACTGTAAATGGGTCTGCAGAGAAAAATAACTTGGAACAGCTATTGAAGCAAAAAACACATGGAGAACAGAAAGCAGAGTAAGGTGCTAATAAGACTGTACCCATCTGGTATACCTCTGCACATACAAATCGGTGGTTATTCTGCTATTGGCAAGTTAAAATCATTCAGGTGCTCTTATGGCTTTAAAAGCATGTGGAAGTGTCCCTGTATTTGGGATGGATTCAGTGGCAAGTAGCTCAGAACAAGCTTTGAAATAAAAAGAAAATAATATTTACCATCGACCATGGGCCAACCACAAGTAAAAGCTTTATATATATTATCTCATTTAATCATCTATTTATTCTGTATTCGCTGAACACAAACTGTTGTGACTAACCCTTTCCCAACAATGTTATGATAGAAGTGTTATTAATGTCCCCAATTTCCATAGGGGAAAAAAGAAAACACAAAGTGCTTGAGTTATGTGCTCAAGGTCACACAACTGGTAAATTGCTAACTTAGGCATATTTAATTTTTGTTTGGGAACAGTGGATTCAAATAGTCTCTTTGCCACTCAAATGATTTGTGTTTCTGGGAAAGTTACTTACATTTTTTTTTCTCCTATGTTTCTCATACTGTGAAAGAGAAAAGTGTTTGCCCTGTTCTCAAATCTGATTTATGATGACTCTGAAGAATTCTTGAAGGAAAAAAGGGGGGCACTGATAAAATGGAATAGGTGCTATAGCTATTATTCCTCCCATAAATAGTCCAAGCATATTTTTCTCATGACAACACCACTGCATGAGGCTTTTTCTCCTTGTATGTTTTCTTCTTATAAAAACACTATATGCCTACAGACCTCAGGGATACACAAATACTCAAGATTCTTAACTCCAACACAGAACCTGTTTATGGAGGCCACGGCTTCACATGAATGTTAATACCATGAATTTGAAACTGAAAGCAAACAGCAACTTTGGAAAATGAAGCATTGGCTATGCTTTACATCTTTTAAAGCCTATTTCCTCAATGCCTAGAAAAGCAAAGCACTTTCCCATGAGTTATCATATTGTAAGTTATCATATTACATGTCCTTATAACTATTTTACCTAGACCTGAGCCTCCCTTCCAAATACAACCATCTGATGTAAATGGAAAACTTTATAAAGACAAAAGTTAGAGACTACTACACATTGTATGATGATGGATTTGACCAAACTTTCTCCAAAATAAAACTCAGTGTTTAAAGCTACATGCTAAAAATCTCTTCAATGTTTAGATTGGCTGATAGATCAATGTTGAGGAAGATGTGTCAATGGTATACATGCACCAAGTGCATCCACAGAGTGGCTGAAAAAGAGTAACATATAAAACTCAGCTTCCAACTTAATAGGCATTTCTTGTGTTCACATACCAAAATCTTAGTTTCTGTGTAAAGTATCTTCCAGAGTAAGTAAGCACTGTATTGTTCAAGGAATGCCCCTTGAGTATCATTTTAGTTGAGGATACAGGGAAACTCTCGGAACCCAAACTCCCTGTGAGATGAAAGAACGGCTTCATTTATTTGTGTAGCACAACAGAGACTGCCCCGACCGCCGTTCGTGACACAAAAAATTTGTTCCTCAGTATTTCTTTTTTTCTCAGAGGAAAGTTCTAATATGTGAAGAGCCCTGGGCTTGCAGCCAAAAATCTTGAGCACAAGTCCTAACACTACCACTGCTCTATACTTCCGGACAGGGGTGCTCCAGGTGTGGTCCCCAGACTTGCAGCATCAGTATCACCTGAGAACTTCACAGGAACGCCAATTCTCGGGCAACCCAACCTACTGAATCAGAAACTGTACAGATGTGGGCCAGCCCTCTGCCTTTTCACAAGTCATCCAGGGACTCTGATGCCCTCTCAAGTCTAAGGGCCACTGCCATAGGTAAATTACTTCTCTGGAGCCTCAGTACTAAACAGGAATAATAATACCAGATTTTGGTCTTTTCCCATAAGCTATTCAAAATCTAATTGCTGTGAATATTTAATAACATGCAACATTGTTTTGCAATTTAATTACTAAATAATTGCAAAATAATGCTCTAGAAATATAACTTTTAGTGCCATTTCTCAATCTGAAAAGTACAGTTATGACCGTTCAGGTAGTTAGACTAATGGAGGATTCTGATCACAAGTGTTACAGAAACATGAAGCTTTCTGTTAGGTCTGCAAATGTTTTGTAGATCTTCTGTTATACACTTCACATCAAAGGCAAATGTCATGATGCCCCTGGTAATCATCATTAAAACTTTTTCTCACTTTAGTCAGGTCAACTCTTTCTTCCCAATGACTACAATTTGAAAAATAGCTGGGCTCTTGAGGGAAAGAGGAGCTGGAGAAAGATCTTTGCTTAAAAGATTTTTTAAAGATTTAAAAATGATTCTTTTGAGGGAACTAAAAAACTCAATAGTTTACTTAACTTACAGTCTATCTGCAAGACAGACTTGAAAAGAATTATTCTACTACGTGGAATAAATCAAACAGTACCACAGAAATGGTAGCACCAAAAGACTGTTTGGGAAAACCTGGAAGTCATCACAGGACAGAGAGAGGTGAACTAAGACTTGCACAATGGTAAGACTTGACAGCCTTCACAAATTCAATATTAACAACACGCAATCACTAAACATTCAAAACTATGTGTTTTTAGAAGATAGTTTGGTGATTTCTAAGGAGTCCATTTGTTGTGAGGCGCACTGGGTGTTGAACGGAGATGCTGAATCACTCTATTTGCACACCTGAGATTAATGTTATCTTATATGGTAATTAACTGGAATTTAAATAAAAATTTTTCAGAAGAAGTAACCATGCAATTACCACATGACTCAGCAATTCCACTTTTAGGTATATACCCCAAAGAAATGAAAACAGAAACTTAAACAGATACTTGTACAACTCATGTTCACAGCAGCATTATTCTTTTTTTTAAAAGAATTTATTTATTTATTTGACAGACAGAGACCCCAAGTAGGCAGAGAGGCAGGAAGAGAGAGAGGAGAAAGCAGGCTCCCTGCTGAGCAGAGAGCCCAATGCAGGGCTCGATCCCAGGACCCTGGGATCATGACCTGAGCCGAAGGAAGAGGCTTTAACCCACTGAGCCACCCAGGCACCCCACACAGCAGCATTATTCTATATAGCCAAAAGGTGGAAGGAGCCCAAATGTCCACAAACAAATGAGTGGAAAAACAGAGTGTGACAGATATGTACAATGAAATATGATTCAGCCTTTAGGAAGAAAGGAAATTCTAACCCAGCCTACAACATAGATGAACTGTGAAGACATTATGTTAAGTGAAACACAGTCACAAATGGACAAAGAAGATGTAAAACACACACACACACACACACACACACACACACACACACACACACACAGGAATATTATGCAGCCATCAAAAATGAAATCTTGCCATTGCAATGATGTGGATAGAACTAGAGAGTATTATGCTAAGCAAAATAAGTCAATCAGAGAAAGACAATTGACATATGATCTCACTGATATGAGGCATTTGAGAAACAAGAGAGAGGATCATAGGAAAAGGGAGGGAAAAATGAAATAAGAAACCAGAGAGGGAGACAAACCATAAGAGACTCTTAATCTCAGGAAACAACCTGAGGGTTGCTGGAGGGGAACAGGATAGGTGGGATGGAGTGGCTAGGTGATGGATACTGGGGAGGGTATGTGCTGATGAGTGCTGTGAATTGCATAAGACTAATGAATCACAGACCTGTATGTTAATAAAATAAATAAAATAAAATAAAATAAAATGTAATATGTGGGGGAAAACAAACAAACAAACAAGAAATACAGTCACAAAAGGACAAGTTATTGCATGTTTCTATGAGGTATATTGTACTTAAATAAGGTTCCCAAATGTCAAATTTTTTTTTTTAAAGATTTTATTTATTTATTTGACAGAGGGAGATCACAAGTAGGCAGAAAGGCAGGCAGAGAGAGAGAGGAGGAAGCAGGCTCCCCACTGAGCAGAGAGCCCGATGCGGGACTCGATCCCAGGACCCTGAGATCATGACCTGAGCCGAAGGCAGTGGCTTAACCCACTGAGCCACCCAGGCGCCCCCAAATGTCAAATTTATAGAGACAGAAAGAACAGTGGCTGCGAGGGGCTGGGTGAAGGGAGGGGAATGGGGAGAGAGTGTTTAAGGGGAACAAAGTTTTGGTTGGAGAAGGTGAAACACTTCTGGAAACAGCTGATGATGGCTGTGCAACATTGTGAATCTATATCTGGTGCCACAGAACTGGACACAAAAGTGTGTAAATGGTACATTTTATGTTACACATATTTTAACAAATAAACCACATTTTTTTCTAAAACAGACTTTACACTCATTTTTCATATTTGAGTTGCTTTCAGTGTAAATTTCTTTAAGGGTAAAAAGGACTGAAATCTCAGCTTGGAGCTGATCAATCAGCTAAAGTATTTAATAGATCAAAAATTATTTACTGGGCGCCTGGGTGGCTCAGTGGGTTAAGCCTCTGCCTTCAGCTTAGGTCATGATCCCAGGGTCCCGGGATCGAGCACCACATCAGGTTCTCTGCTCAGCAAGGAGCCTGCTTCTCCCTCTGTCTCTGCCTGCCTCTCTGCCTATTGGAGATCTCTTTCTTTCTGTCAAATAAAAAATATATATATTTATTGAAAACCTTCTGGATTGATGAGCTTCTAACTATTGCCCTGCATGTGGAACTAAGCTTGCTTGGGTATAAAAATGCAATAAGAAAAAAGGCCATTTCTTTTCCAAAAGTCAGACATCACCAAGACCAACTATTCCTCGGTTTTTTGAAATACAGTAAAGTCAAAATTCACTTCCAAATGAGATAACGTATATTTTTCATTGTTCATGGCTCAAAAATAACTAACAAAAGTGTCACCTTGGATTAATTACAAGGGATAAAAATGCATGCTCTGGAAAGTTATATTTTCAAAAAGTCTGAGGTAACCAAAGCAGTATAAAATAAAAAACATTTAAAATATTTATGATAGGAATCAGAGTTCACTTAGTTCAAACAATTTCAGCAGGCAGAGAACACATAGGAAGGAATGGGAGAGAACAGGTTTTGAAATTTGAGAACAAAGCAAATCTTTGAGTCATCTGTATAACCCAAGGTTCCAATTACTACAAAGTTTTACAACATTTACAATATTTTTCTAACTTCAGTAGCATAAACAAAGTTATATTTCACTTATAATAGAAGTAGACTCTACTTACTCCTGAAGGAAATGTCTGAATAAAATTTCCAGCTATGTCTAGGATTCTTAGGTTTATAAGATCGCAAAGTTCCTGTGTCAGAAAACAAAAGAGAGATTTTTAAGAATCTAATATGTAGAATCATAAATTTCTTCCAGCTTCAAACTTGATGGGATTGACCTTCTTTCCTAATTACCTGATCAATTCTTCAGCACCCCCTCCTGGAGCAGATCCATAGGTCCAGGGGTGTCTGTATGGTCTCCATTCCTTGGACTACTCCAGGGCAACATGGTGGCCAAGAGTTAGACTGTTTGTGGGTTCAAATCTGACCTCTGATGCTATGTAACTATGGACAAATTTCTTAATCTCTTCGTACTTCAGTTTCCCCATTTGTAAAATGAAAATGGTAATGGAAGCCCTTACTTTAATATGGTTATTGAATGGATTAAATAAGTTACTAATCAGAAAGTGCTTACTGAAAGGCCTTATAGTGAGAACTTGGTAGATATTACCAAAATCAAAATACAAAGCAGTTTTAAAAAACAGAAAACAGGTGTAAAAGGTCTATCAACAATTCCAAAGGCATTTATTTTATATCTACCTTTTGCTTAGCACTGTGCTGACACAATCCTTTCCTTATAAAAAAATAAAACCTGTTACTGTCTCTATCTACATGCCCAATGTGACTGAATGGGCATATACATTCACACCCGTGTGCAAACATACATGTAATTCATAATGTACCAGGGATGCCTGGGTGGCTCAGTCAGTTAAGCATCCAACTCTTGATTTCAGTTCAGGTCATGATCTCAGGGTCCTGGGATCAAGGCCCACATGGAACCCAGCATCAGGTTCTGAGTTCAGCGAGGAGTCGGCCTGAGATTTTCCTCCCTCTCCCTCTCCCTCTGCCTCTCCCCAACTCATGCTTATGCTCTCTCTTCTAAATAAATAAACAAAATCTTTTTAAAAATTAAAAATATAGAAATAAACTTTAAGATTTTTAAAAATATAATGTACCAGAAAATGATTCATAATTTGTTCATTAGCAAAAGAAATGAGTACTTCCTATAATGTCTTACTATTTATAATGTAGACCAAAAAGAACAATGATAGGCTGAATCATATTAAATGTACAAGGACATATAATCATAGGCATTCTTTACATAATACTTCAGGACAAGACCTACTAGCATTTAAATTTTTTAAAGTCCAAACTCCTCAGGATTTAAAAAAAAAAATGTAGTAAGAATATTGAGTTTAAGTACAGACTTTTAAGTCAGATGGACATGGATTTGAGTCCCTTCTCTGACCTTTGCAAACTGTGTTCAAGTCCTATAACCTCTCTGTTCCTTATTTTAAATGGGTAGGGGTGCTTGGGTGGCTCAGTTGGTTGAGCATCTGTCTCAAGTCATGATTTCAGGGTCTGGGTCTGAGTCCCACATCAGGCTCCCTGCTCAGCGGGGAGTCTGCTTTTCTCCCTCTCTCTCTATCCCTCCCCTACCCTTGTGTTCTCACTTGCTTTCCCTCTCTTGCAAGTAAATAAAACATTTTTTAAAAATGAAATAAAATGGTTTAATAAAAAGAACAACATCCCAGAGTTGTTATGAATACTAAATAATATAATGCTTCATGACAATGATCGTGGTATTACTGTTACTGTTTTTCCCTCACATAAAGGTATTACACTTTTAATAGATTTAGTTTGTAATTTTGAGAACTGTTCTTACTCATCTGCAGAAATTGGGATTTTTTTAAGGAATTGAAGAATAAAATTTTTGAAATATACTTTTTCACATATCAGATTACAGTTTGCACAGAATTTTTATTTATTTATTTTTATTTTATTTTTTAAGATTTTCTTTATTTATTCATGAGAGACAGAAAAAGAGGAGGCGGCAAAGGAATAAGCAGACTTCCCAATGAGCTGGGAGCCTGTTGTGGGACTCAATCCCAGGGCCCTGGGATCATGAACTGAGCTGAACCCAGATGCTTAACCAACTGAGCCACTTAGGCACCCAGAATTTTTAAATAGAATATCCTCTTGAGAGAAAAATAAAACAGCAGGAATTGATCTACTTTTTGTATTCCTCAACTTACTGCATGACATGCATCCCCTCCTATCAAATTAACTTTAATTTGCACAGGGAAGGAAGGTAAACTCAGTGACAAATTCCTAGCAGGAAACTGTACTCTTAAACTGGGAAATTTGAGGAGAGTTTAATAAAGCCATAATTTATAAACGTTTGGCAAGGTTCCCACAAAGTTCCCAAAAGCTGGCAACAGCAAGGAGTTCTTTCCAGCTATGGGCCTAAAAAGCCAAGGGAAAGTAGTAATTGTCCATATGAGGATCACCTAATATTCATTACGGTCTACTAGAGAAGTGTGCAAACAACTTACAACATTCTATCAGGAAGGGTACCATGGGTATACCATCTGGTACTCATTCTCCTCCTGCCCTTTCAACTCCTACTAGTGGCTCTCACTGGCCATATCCAAGAGGAAGCCAGAGGACAAAGGAGCTTACTGATGCCCATGCAGGTCAGTTTTCCAAGCACAAAACATGTTGGGAAAAGATGGAGAAAAGATTTGTAGGAAAAATGGAAGTATATAGCACATATTCCAAAACCAAAATGTACTTAACATTTATGCCATACATAAGGCTTCCAGATAAAATACAGGTTTGCTTAAATTTACATTTCAGACAACAATTTTTTTTAGTAGAAGTATGTCCCATGTTATATTTGGAACATATATGTACTAAAAAATTATTCGTTCCTTATCTGAGATTCAAGTTTAAATGAGCATCCTGTACCCTTATTTACTAAATTTGGCCTCCCCAGCTACGTAGAATATCCAAGTGATAACCCTCTTTCGTCATAGGGCTTTGGGAATGGACTATGCCTAATCGGAGGGAAAGCAAATGATGGCTTGTACTCAGATGTCCAAATCTATTCCATAACCACTCTCCACTGTGTCACAATGAGCTCTTCCCCGAGAAAATTTGGTTCCATGTTTAGCTTACCTCTGGCAAAACTTCAATGTTGTTTCCCACCAGAAGAAGCTTCTGGAGCTTCTTCAAGAACTTAATCTCTTCAGGTATGTAAATGAGCTGATTGTAGTTAAGTTGAAGTTCAGAAAGATTCTTAAGAAAACAAAGTTCTTTAGGAATGCTGGCTAGCTGGTTATGATTCATACTCAAATATATAAGGCTTTTTAATCTAAAAAATAAAGTATGTGAAAGAAATTCATGAGAATAAGAAAGCCCTTTTACTTATCAGAAGCATATGTCAATTCATTTTTTTTGTAGCTCATCTGAGCCTCACTTTCATCATGAGTTCACAACTACTACAAATACTTTGAGCATAAAAAATCTTTACTATAGGGGCACCTGGGTGGCTCAGTGGGTTAAGGCCTCTGCCTTCATCTCAGGTCATGATCTCAGGGTCCTGGGATCGAGCCCCACATCAGGCTCTCTGCTCAGCAGGGAGCCTGCTTCCTCCTCTCTCTGCCTGCCTCTTTGCCTACTTGTGATCTGTCTGTCAAATAAATAAATTAAATCTTAAAAAAAAATGCATCCTCTTTCTTAAAAAGTTTTTTAAAAATCTTTACTATAATTTAACTTTTAAAGATATTTTATAATCAGATAGCTTATGTTAAAAGAATGTTATGTAATCAAAACATTGATTTAAGAGAGAGAAAACTCTATTTTCATTTTTTGTTTGTATATATTGGCTATATTAAAGAAGAAGCCAGAGGACAAAGGAAGACACAGATATGCACAAATATACACATACATGTATACATGGATATAAATGAATAGAGGTATAGATATAAATATCCTGCACCAAATAGATGTGAGAACTACTTAGTTGCTGCAGAAGATACAAAGATGAATCAGCCACAAATTCTGCCATTATGGATATCATGGTCTAGAAGGAGATATTAGAGCCATAAAATGAAGTTAGGAAATGCCATCAGACAGGGAGAAAGGGATTCAAGAAATTCGAGTTTCCAGTTGCAGGTATGCTAGGGAGGCATATCATAAGCATTTGGGGAGAATAAACATTTGAACTTGGCTTTGAATAACAGAACATGTAAAATCAGGCCAACAAAGGGGGCAATAGAAGGTGAGAAAATATTAATATTTTGAATAAAGAAACGAAAGAAATTAGCAATGTTCAGCATCAACTATGTACCTGTGCATTGAACTACATCATCACCATAACCCAAAGGCTGGAGTTATTACCCTTAATTTAGAAATGAGGAAAATAAAGCATCAGAGGCAGTAAACAACCTACCCAAATCACCCATCTAGTAGATAACAGGGCCAAGACTCAAATGCAGATGTGTCTGTTTACAAAGCAAAGAATGAAAATATATGATAATCCCAAGGTCCAATGTGCTGAGATCAAAGTAATAACAGAATGAGGTGATACGTTTTAGACCATTAAAAAAGGGGGCCTGGCGGAAGGGAAGTGGTCAGGCCTGGTGAAGGGGTCTGGGGAAGACTACAAACCTGACAAGGAAAGCCATGTGAATAGATGAGATGAGAGGAAGAACAACAAAAAGGGCAGGAGAAGAGAGAGAAGCAGCAAGTGGTAAAGATTCTTGAAGAATGTGAACATCTGACAAATAACAGAAACAAAAACAAAACAAAAAGGCACCTAGAGAAGGCATGAGTAGAGAAACAGGAGATGAACCAGGTTGACAAAGAATCTTTAAAGGTACAGGGGAGAGTATTTCAAAATTAAAGAGATGGGTGACACTTTATAGGTTTTTTTTTTTAAAGATTTCATTTATTTATTTGACAGAGATCACAAGTAGGCAGAGAGGCAGGCAGAGAGAGAGAGAGGAGGAAGTAGAGCTTCTCTGCTGAGCAGAAAGCCCAATGCGGGGCTCTATTCAGGACCCTGGGATCATGACCTGAGCTGAAAGCAGAGGCTTTAACCCACTGAGCCACCCAGGCGCCCCCTGACACTTTAAATATTAAAGAGAGGTATTACAAGCTAACAAAACTACTAGAACCAGAAGCAGGATCATATACTATAAAGTCATTATTTTAAAAAATATATTGTACTTCTATATTGTAGCCACAAAAATTGGAAATGAAAGTTCTAAAAACTTCATTTACAGCAACATTTTTTAAAAAAACAACCATAAAATAGAAAAACATTTAACAAAAGATGTGAGAGACATCTATACTGAAAACTATCAATTATGATTAATAAAATTTAAAAGATCTCAAAATAAAAGTAGGGATACATCTTGCCCACATATAAAAAGAAACAATATTACTAAGATGCCAGTTCTCCCCAAAGTGATCTACAGTTCAACTTAGCCCAAATAAAAATTGTTTTTAAAGACTGATTTATTTATTTTAGAGAGTGTGCACAGAGGGGAGAGGGAGAGGGAGCCTGAAGCAGAATCTGTGTTAAGCACGGAGCCTCACGCGGGGCTCAATAACACGACCCTGAGATTACGACCTGAGCTGAAACCAGGAGTTGGATGCTCAACTGACTGCATCACTTAGGCTCTCTCCCAAATAAAAATCTTAACAGTTTCTTTGTGTAAAAACTGACAAATCAATTTTAAAATTTACATGGATAGTCAAAGTACCCAGGCCAAAACTATTATAAAAAACACAAAGTCAAAGGACTCACATTAACTGTTTTCAAAGCTACAATACAGCTACAATAATTAAAATAGTATTTAGAGAAATTATAGAAAAATAGATTGGTGCAATAGAAGGGAGAGTCAAAGAGACACATGAATGGTATTTTGACTTTGGGGATGTCAAAGCAATTCAATTAAAAAAAAAAAAACAGTCTTTCAACAATTGGTGCTAGAATAACTGGATAAACATTCGAGGGAAAAAAACCTTTAACCATTACCCACATCACACACAGATATTAATTTGTGGTGACTCATAGACCTATACATAAAAACTAAAACTATAGTTTATAGAAGAAAATATAGGATAATGTGGGGGGGGAAAACGAACTTTGACTATTACCCAACATTACGCACAAGCATTAATTTGAGATGAATTATAGACCTAAATTCAAAAACTAAAACTATAAACATTGTAGAAGAAAATATAGGATCATATCTTGATAAGTGAGATAAGCAAATATTTCCTTATGAAGTCCACAGAAAGCACTTATCTTAAAATAAAAGTATTTATAAATTGGCCTTCATCAAAGTTAAAAACTAACTTTCATCTAAAGGTACTGCAAAGAAAATAAAAGGCAAGCCACATTCCAGAAGAGATATCTGCAATACACGCACTTGTCAAAGCACTTGTATCCAGAATGCATAAGGAACTCTTACAACTCAATGTTAAGAAAGAAATAAACTGCAAATTTATTCCAATGGGAAAAATACCTGATACAAACACTTCACAAAAGAAGATATAAAAATGGGGAACGAGAACATGAAAAGGTGCTCAACTGTCATTAGACACTAGAGAAATGCAAATTAAAACTACCATGAGACATGACTCCATACCAACTATGATGGTAAACATTTTAAAATCTGCCAGAATGTAAAATGGCACAATCACTTTGCAAAACTACAGGCAGCTCTTAATAAATTGACATATACACTAATACTCCTACTTCATGACTCTACAACTCTACTCCTAGGAATTGAAATGAAAAATAAATTAAACATATGTCCACCAAAAGACTTCCACAAGAATAGTTATAATATCTTAATTCATAATAGCCCCAAATGGGAAATAATACAAATGTACTGAAACAGGCAAAAATAACTTGTGGCATAATTTACGCAATGAAATGCTACTGGGTATAAACAAAAAACAACAAATCCCCAACAAAGTCAACAATAAGGTGACTCTCAAAAAAAAAAATTATGCTTAGCAAAAGACAGACACAAAAGAATACAAACTGTATGATTCAATTTATTTAGTTCTAGAACAAGTAAAACTAATGTGTAGAGGTAGAAATCACAATAGTTGCTTATGAGAGGTAAGAATTCAGGAAGTGTGGATGAGGAAATTTGTGGGTTGAAGGAAACGTTCAAGACCTTATTGGTGTGTGTACATTGGTCAAAATTTATTGAATGGGAACACTTGTGATTTTTGTGGAATTTGTATTCAGCAGCAAGAAAATACCACTAGATTTGATTGCCCAAAGGACACTAATGGTCTTTAAAAATAATATTAAGTAGAATGAAGAGAAAAAAGAGAATTTTAAGGGAGAAAACAAAAGCAATAGATTGAGAGAAGTTTGACTATAAAGAAGAGAATGAGGGAGCCAGAGAAAAAAAGCAAGAGGTAGATTTTGTCTTAAGGTCTGCTTAAGGCCAGATAAAGAGGCTGGAAAGGCAAGATAAAGAGGAAGCCAAATTTCTTGGTAAAATACAGAGCAAAGTCATTTGCGAGAAGATATACAGTCAAAACTGGATGACCCAGTGTTAAAAGAAAGCAAAAATGTGTGGAGTAGGTCCTGTGGAGAAATTCCTGTGGTACAAGGAATTTTCTTCACTAATCACTGTTATAATCACAACTCTAATTGATTCTACTCAGAATTACTACCATGGCAGTTGGTTTTTCATTTTGTCAGTACTCCAAGGCATGAAGTTGAGCTCAGAGGCTACTGTAAAAAGCCATCATTCATTGGCTGAGCAAAGAGCAGAGGAAAAAAATAGTATGTGTCATTGTTTTCATCTCCAGGAGCAGGGAGAACTTCCATTCCTCCAAAAGAAAACTGTAAGAGGCACACTTGCAGCTTCTCCCTGCCCCCTTCCTCTCCAGTAGGCTGAAGAGAAACTGCACTGAGTGGTGAATTTGAAGAAAAAACTGAGTCCACTGGCTTTGTCCATTCTTTTTTCCCTTTCTTTCAGAGAGATTCTGTTGCCAAGATGCCCACCTTCTCCTTTTCCTTCTGTGGCTGCGCTGCCCTGCCGCAGACAGGGTTGTTTAGGGGCAAAACTCTGACCTGTCCAGGTTTGACTCCAAGTCCATTAACCAACACTTTGTAGTTTAGCCAACAAACAGATCACTCCCCCTCCCAGGTTCTAAACAAATAGAGAAATAAGACATGGGATTTTAAAAGAAGGGATTCACACATCAGCATAGAGCTGACACGAACAGTCTCCCCATCTCTCAGTCCTCCCCTGAATAAACATACCCACCCGGTCATGGCCTTTCCTGCTAAGGAAACTGCTTACTTGATGACAGACTAAAAGGAGGACACTGAGCCATGTACACTAAATGGTTTTCCCAAATTCACCAGTAAGTCCTTCTTTCCTCTCTAAAAAGGAATGAATGGGAGGAACAAAAAGAAGAATAAAAGTAAGAACCCATAATAAGAAAAGCTAACATCCACTGAGCACTTACTATGTCCCAGGCTCAATCTTAAATATTTTTGACAAATTTGCATATTTAACTGTCAAAACAACCCTATGAATAGGCACTATTATTGTCCTAATGCTGCAGCTGAAGACACTAAGGTATGGGAAGGTGAAGAAACTTTCCCAAAGTCAGAAAATGGAATCTTGCTTGAGGAGGTGACCAATTAGCCTACATATAGGACACAGTCTGAATACAGACAATCCAGAATTATCTATAAAATAGTGTAGACTTAACTATTTTGCAATCCTACATTTTTCAGCAAAAGCTTTCATCTTCTAAAATGTCACTATAGATTTATGCAGTTCTTTGACTATTATACTTAATACTCCAAACAGATCGAAGCTTAATAGATTATGAAATCATAGTGTTATAACTGTAAAGGTTTTAAAGTTCATCTACTCAAACTTCTTCCTTTGGACATAAGCAAGCTAAGGAGCAGTTAAATTACTTGCCCAAACTCATAAGGCCAGCGGCACAAAGATATGGCCCCGTTTGCCAGATCTTCCCTTTTCTTCATTATATCACTGATACGCAAATCCCATTGAGAAGCTGAATAAATGAAAGAGCAAGCAAACACCTACTGGCATCTTCACTGTTATAAATAGTCTTCTTCTTCAGAAATTAGATCACTTAAAATTTTTCCTAGTTATTCTGACTTAAAACATTACTTTCTCTGTGAAAATTTCCCTGGGAAGCAAAACATATTGGCTAGAAGTATAGACAAGTGAATTGGAATAGACTTTAGGTGCTGCACAAATCCCTTTGTTAAGGACTGTTCATAGTTTTGTATCCTTTAAAAATCTGGATGCTCTTATGTTGTAAAACATCTGTTTCCATTCAACAGGCAATAAAGAGAGTCTCCAAAGTCAAGTAAACCCAAGTAGGGTTTTCTCTCCATCTGTCAGGGGAAAAACCCAAGAGAGTGTTTTGCCTGCAGAAGGACGAGGCCCTCAGCTGGCTCCAGAAAGCCACTGTAACCGCAGCCCATCTGTGCAGATGTGCAGGATAAGGTGTGTAGCATTTTGTTGTTGTTGTTAATAAGAAAATGTGTGTGGGGGGGGGGGGTGGTTAATGAAAATGCTATCTCGATTTTCAAGACTTTGCTTTTACCTGACTTCTTCCATTAAGCTGAAAATGGTTTCCAGTACTTCACGAAATAAAATTTAATGTTCCCAATTCTATATCAGAGCAAACTGCAAGAACCCCAGAGTTAGGAAACCAATAATGCAATCAACTTTAGAACTTTTAGGTTTCAAACCCCCACTTTCACACTTAGACCGCCAAGTCATGCTATTTTTCATTGCCCTCAAGTGTTTAAAGAATCATTTGCTTAAAAATAGCGACTTGCCTCAGTCCTTCAGATGCCTCTTTGCCAGGTACAAACCCCACAGAGAGCTAGGCCAGACAATGAGGTTGAGGTTCAGAGGACCAGGGTGGGGCTGGAAGTCTAGCTATAAACAAAATTACCTGCTGACTTCTTGAGGAATCCATGTGAGCTGATTGTTGTTCAGATTAAGCAGAATCAAATTTTGTAAGCCATCTGTTGGGAAATAATTTTAGTCACGTTAGCTATCTCTTAGAGAATAACTTATAGCCACTTTTCTATATACCGTTGTTTTTCCTTCTGGTTTCTTGCCTTGGCCAAGGCTCGTGGGGTCGCTGGTGACAGATACCCTCTTAAACTAGCTTAAACAAAATAGAGGGAATTCGTCACCAAATTAAAAAGCTAAATCACAGCGCCCAAGAGCAGAGCACAGCCAGGCTCACCACACACTGGAACCAGAAACTAAGCGGCACCTAAACTCAGGGTTATTTTGTTTTAGTTTAACTGAAAAGGGCTGTTCCATAAATGTTGAGCGAATAAATGAAATCCAAAGGGCCCTCCTTACTGGCGGCATTCACCCACGCATCAGAAAAATCACGTAGCGAGAGCGGTCAAAGGCACCAGCCACCAGCACCTTAGCGGGCGCGCGGCTGGGCAGTGTGAGTGGGCCGACCTCCCGCGCGCGAGCCGGGCACGTGCACGCACTCTCACGCAGGCACGCGTACCACCGTCTCTCAGCACGTGCGCGTGCCTGTGTGACGGGCTCCGCGCCCCGTGCTCCTGCCGCCGCCCCACTGCTGCACAGCACCTCGGCACCTCGGGCAGGTGGCCCATGACTGCATTCTCTTTGTGGCCGCTCAGGTGGACCTCCCTTGGGAGGAGGACAAAGGGGACCCAAAGTGTGAACAAGTGTCCATGCAGCGCTGGAGTGACCTTGAAGAAGGACCAGTAGAAGTACTAGCACCTGGCACGGGAACTTGGGGATCTTCTTCACCTGAGGTGCAAAGGAGGTGAGGCATTCTTTGGCGCATTTCGTCGGGAATAGGTCCTCCTAGACCACCAGACTCTACGCAGAGCTCAAGGCAGAGCAGACGGATGGACTGGGGGCTTGTGTGCTTGTCCTTCTTCCCCGTTTGTCGGACTGGCACCAGTGTGTGTCACACACGGGGTGACCTGGAAAGCCTTTCCTGCACGTAATTCTGAGATGGTGCTCTACTGCAGGCCGGCCAAGGGGGAAAGGTCATGGTGTGGCTCGCCATCTGCTCTTAGAGGTCCATCTCCCAAGGCGTCACCAGCAACCTTTTGAACTCAAAATCGGTGACTCAAGGCAGCTCCAGGTACACCTCCATGGCAGGTTTCTCCCTGTTAGGCTTGGCAATGACTATGCCAGCCGCCCAACACACTGGGCCCTTAGCTCATGGGGGTAAGGGGATCTTATTAACATAAATATGTGTATATATACGTGTAATCGATATGTAATGCTACATGATTATAGGTTCATATATACATATTGGCTGTGTATGTATATACATAGGCCTTCGATTGCTCTTCATAGTTAAAGAAATGCTCATGCTGGGTCTCCTGGGCTTCTCATGTTTCTTGGACTGAACCACTAAAACAAGCTGTGTGTGATATGCAAGGACACCCACATTCTCAGGGCATCTCTGAAGAACACAGAGTTTTATTTCTCATTACAGCTTCTCTCAACTTCATATTTATATTCTGTCTCTCTTTCTCTTCCTACTCCTTTCTTTCCCCCACTCCCCAGGCTTTCTCTTTTGAGTAGGTTTTCTCTAATTTTCCATACATTCATAGCCATCCTACTATTGCTGCATTTAAATGTTCACGGACCGGGTAGACGAACTGAAATGCCTACAGGAACTGAGAAGATAACTCAGAACATCCTAGTGGCCCTGGTGGGAGTGTACCAGGCAGGAGTGTGCGGAATTGGTGAGCACCTGCCTTATCTAACAGGACAGCTGCCAAGCAGCCAGCCCCTGGCCATTGTTATCATGTAGGAATGTGATTCCAGTGTTGCCTAGTCTTTCTTTCTTAAAACAAAGAAGAGTGGGAGATCCATTTTGTTTGTTATTGTTGTTGTTTTTAATGAACTCTTCTGATTTGCAAATTTAGGTACCCTAACTCAAATGTTTTAAAAGGCCATCAAAAGAGAAACAACTTATTTGTGAGCCAGTTTCAGCTCAGAAACCAGTTGAACCAGTTTCAACTCACAGGACACCAGTTGCAACCACTATCTTAGTTCATATGATGAGCTCAGACCAGTTACACTGTTTTAGATTTCTACCATAATTCCCAAGAAAAAGACTAATATCAGCCTATCTTGGGACACATGTCTAGCCCCGGCCCAGTCTGGTCTGGTCAGAGTGACTGGGTCATGTAGTACAGGCTAGATAGCGTTCAACTCCCTGACACTAAACTACTTCTGCTCTTGGATAATAAGGACACAACATAAAACATATTCTAAAACATATTCTTTGTCATTCACATGGGCTTTTCAAAGTTCAACAGCCCAAAACCAAGAAATACAGCAACTACAGACATCCAGGGGCAGTGTACACAGGTTACATATATCTTATAAACCTCCTATTTAAGGGCACAGAAGAAAAAAATTTTCTTTATGGAAACCTAAATCAACGTTAACTAGGTTACATAATATTACTTATGTAAGTCGGGTTTTAAGTTTGTCTCCACAGTATAGTTTATAAAATTGTGGTTGTTTCACACCCTTAATTTTTTCCTTATGTAAACTGTTTTCTTCCCACGTAAAGTGTAATTGAACCCTGAATCTATGGGTTTGCATATATAACATGTATAAGCATCGGTAAGTGTTTACTACAGTTCTTATTTTGAAAAACTATTTCCCCAAGATACATGATTCAGGGTTTTAAAGTAAAGAGATCAAACGAAGTCTATTTGTGCTATTTGCCAAATATTCCCCTAATTTAGCGCCCCATGCAGTGATAGCCTCAATAAATGTTGCTTGATGATGACAGTGATTATATCTAGCACCCATGTCTTAAAAGTTCACAAAACATATCTTTAGTTTTATTAATAAGGACAAAGACATAGAATGATAAAGTACTGTACATGGGTCAATGAAGCTATAAAAATCATCCAGATCTCTTTGTCTTGTGTTTTATCCTTAAGCCCCTCTCCCTATATTAAATAAGAAAAGTGTTCTTTGAATAGAGAAGTTTTAAGTTGAAAGGAAACACCAAAAAAAAAAAAAAATGCCAATTATTGGATCTCATATATTTTCTTTCAAATTATCCTTTGATTTTAAACTTAGCATCTTGATCAAATATTGTAGCTTAACATTGAGACAATAAAAAGTATAAAGAACAAGAAGAGTTTTTCTTTATTTGATTTTCAGCCAGTTTCCTTGCAGGCACAGAGAAAGGGCCTCTAGATTCAAGGGTCAAAATGTACACTGATTCTAAAAAGGGAAGGTTTTCTTTTTTAGATTTTAGGTTTAGAAAAATTTAATACTAACTTATTTTCTTAGGTCCACATTAGAGAAATAGATAATATAATAGTTGAAAAAAATGTCCCCCAAGTTCCTTAATTTCAAGAATAGTGAGTAAATATCTGCAACAAAAAAAGATCCAAAGGTAAAATATCTTTTACTTTTTTACTTGTCCAATGTAAGAAGATTAGGTTTGATTCCATAATGATGCTCTTCTTTGACTAACTTACCATATGCTCCAGATGCAAATTTACAAATCTTATTTCCAAATAAATGAAGCTTCTTCAGGGATGTAAGGTATTTCACCTCTTCCGGAATTTCTTCCAAAAGGTTATTTCCCAGATTTAGTACTGTCAACTGTAAACATATAGAAATTTAATGAACTCATGCATTATTCACCTTCAAATGAGATGGAGAAATAATTAAGAACTTCTGTTGATAACTTTACACCTAGAGGATTTAAAAAAAGAACAAGTGAATCCTCAAGCCAGCAGCTGAAGAGAAATAATAAAGATTAGAGTAGAAATCAATGATACAGAAAAAACAACAACAACAAAAACGGTAGAACAGATCATGAAACAAGAGCTGGTTCTTTGAAAAAAATTAATAAAATTGATAAACCCCTAGCCAGTACTTACCAAAAAGAAAAGAGAAAGGACCCAAATAAATTAAATCATGAATGAGAGAGGGGAGATCACAACCAAGACCACAGAAAAATTATATGCCAACAAATTGGGCAATCTGGAAGAAATGGAAAAGTCCTAGAAATATGTAAACCACCAAAACTGAAAGCAGAAGAAATAGAAAACTTGAACAAACTGATAACCAGCAGCAAAATTGAATCAGCAATTGAAAATCTCCTGACAAAAGTCCAGGGCAGGATGGCTTCCCAGGGCAATTCTCCCAAACATTTGAAGAAGAGTTACTACCTATTCTTCTGAAACTGCTCCAAAAAATAGAAATGGAAAGAAAACTTCCAAATATATTCTATGAGGCCAACATTACCTTGATCTTAAAACCAAAGACTCCACTAAAAAAGAGAACTACAGGCCAATATGCGTGATGAACATGGATGCAAAAATCCTCAACAAAATACTAGCAATTGAATCCAACAGTAAATTAAAAGAATCAGTCATTCACCATGATCAAGTGGGATTTACTCCTGGGTTTCAAGGGTGGTTTAATATTTGCAAATCAATCATTGTGATATATCACATTAATAAAAGAATGGATAAGAACCATATGATCTTAATAGATACAGAAAAAGCATTTGACAAAGTACAGGATCCACTCTTTTTTTTAATTAAAGTTTTTTTTTTTAAGATTTTATTTATTTATTTGACAGACAGAGATCACAAGTAGGCAGCGAGGCGGGCAGAGAGAGGGGGAAGCAGGCTCCCTGCCAAGCAGAGAGTCCATTGTGGGGCTCGATCCCAGGACCCTGAGATCATGACCCGAGCCAAAGGCAGAGGCTTAACCCACTGAGCTACACAGGTGCCCCCAGGATCCACTCTTGATATAAACCTTCCACAAAGTAGGGATAGAGAGTACATACATCAACATCGTAAGGGCCATATGTAAAAGAACTATAGCTAATATCATCCTCAACAGGGAAAAACCGAGAGCTTTTCCCCTAAGGTCGGGAACATGATAGCGATGTCCATTCTTACCATTATTATTTAACATAGTACTAACCTCAGCAATCAAATAACAAAGAGAAATAAAGGGCATCCAAATCAGCAAAGAATTCAAAGAAGAAGTCACTATTTGCACAAGACATGACACTCTGTATAGAAAACCGGAAAGGCTCCACCAAAAAATTGCTAGAACTGATACATGAATTCAGTAAAGTCACAGGGTACAAATGGACATACAGAAATCTGCTGCATTTCTCTAAACCAATAATGAAGCAACAGAAAGAGAAATCAAGGAATCAGTCCCATTTACAATAGCATCAAAAACTCTAAGATAGCTGGGAATAAGCTAAACCAAAGAGGTTAAAGATCTATACTCCAAAACCTGTAAAACACTTCTGAAAGAAATTGAACATGAGACAAAGAAATGGGAAAGCATTCCTTGCTCATGCATTCGAAGAACAAATATTGTAAAAATGTCTATACTACCCAAAGCAACCTACACATTTAAGGCCATCCCCATCAAAATATGACCAGCATTTTTCACAGAGCTAGAACAAATAATCCAAAAATTTGTATGGAACCACAAAAGACCCTGAATAGCCAAAGCAATCTTGAAAAAGAAAAGCAAGGTAGGAGAAGAATAAATGAAACAAGATGGGATTGGGAGGGAGACAAACCATAAGTGACTCTTAATCTCACAAAACAAACTGAGGGTTGCTGGGGGGAGGGGGTTTGGGAGAAGGGGGTGGGATTATGGACATTGGGGAGGGTATGTGCTTTGGTGAGTGCTGTGAAGTGTGTAAACCAGGTGATTCACAGACCTGTACCCCTGGGGATAAAAATATATGTTTATAAAAAATAAAAAATTTTAAAAAAAGAAAAGAAAAGAAAAGCAAGGCTGGAGGCATAGCAATTCCAGACTTCAAGGTATATTACAAAGCTGTGATGACGAAGATAGTATGGTACTGGCACAAAAACATGTTTGTGAATGGAACAGAACAGAAAATGCAGAAGTGAACTGTAGATCACAACTCTATGATCTACTAATCTTTGACAAAGCAGGAAACAATATCCAGTGGGGGGAAAAAACAGTGTCTTCAACGAATGGTGTTGGGAAAACTGGACAGCCACATGAAAAAGAACATGAACTTTCTAAGAGCATACCCAAGAGAACACAAAAGAACACTACTTTCTTACAGCATACACAAGAACAAATTCAGAATGGGTGAAAGACCTAAATGTGAGACAGGAAACCATCAAAATCTTAGAGGAGAACACATAGAGGTAACCTCTTTGATGTTGGCCATAGCAACTGCTTACTAGATACATATCCTCAGGCAAGGGAAACAAAAGCATAAATAAACTATTGGGGATGTCTAGGTGGTGCAGTAGGTTGAGCATCCAATTTTTGGTTTCAGCTAAGGTCATGATCTCAGGGTTGTGCGATTGAGCCCCCTGTCGGGCTCCACACAGTGCAGAGTCTACTTGAGATTCTCTCTTCCTCTCCCTCAGCTGCTCCTCATGCACTCTCTCATACTCCCTCACTCACTCTCTCTCAAACAAATACGTAAATCTTTAAAAATAAATAAATAAATAAACTATTGGTAAGGCGCCTGGGTGGCTCAGTTGGTTAAGTAACTGCCTTTGGCTCAGGTCATGATCCTGGACTCCAGGATCACAGCAGGGAATCTGCTTCTTCTGTCCTTCCCCCTTCTCATGCTCTCTCTCTTTCATTCTCTCTTTTAAATAAATAAATAAAATCTTTTTAAAAATATATAAATAAACTATTGGGTCTTCATCAAGATAAAAAGTTTCTGGGGCACTGGGGTGGCTCAGTGGGTTAAAGCCTCTGCCTTCAGCTCAGGTCATGATCCCAGGGTCCTGGAATTGAACCCCGCATCCAGCTCTCTGCTCGGCAAGGAGCCTGCTTCCTCCTCTCTATCTCTCTCTCTCTCTGCTTGCCTCTCTGCCTACTTCTGATCTTTGTCTGTCAAATAAATAAATAAAATCTTTTTTTTTTTTTTTAAGTTTCTGCACAGTGAAGGAAGGAAATAACAAAAATAAAAGTCAGCCTATGGAATGGCAGAAGATATGTGCAAATGACATAGGTCATAAAGGGTTAGTATCCAAAATATATAAAGAACATCTAAAATTCAACCCCCCCAAAAAAGCCAGTTAAAAGATGAGCAGAATACATGAATAGACATTTTTCCAAAGAAGACATACAAATAGCTAACAGACACATGAAAATATGCTCAATATAACTTACCATCAAGGAAATACAAATCAAAACCACTATGAGATATTACTTCACACCTGTCAGAATGGCTAAAATTAGCAATACAGGAAACAACAGATGTTGGCAAGGGTGTGGAGAAAGGGGAACCCTCTTAAACTCTTAGTGGGAATGCAACTGGTACAGCCACTCTGGAACACAGTATGGAGGTTCCTCAAAAAGGTAAAAATAGTACTACCTTATGACCCAGCAATTGCACTACGAGGTATTTATACAAAGGGTACACAAGTACTGATTCAAAGAGATTCATGTACCCCAATGTTTATAGCAGTATTACCAACAATAGCCAAATTATAGAAAGAGCCCAAATGTCCACTGACTGATAAATGGTTAAAGATGTGACTATATGTACAACATAATATAGTCAGCCATAAAAAAGAATGAAATCTTGCTATTTGCAATGACATGGCTGGAGCTAGAGAGTACTATGCTAAGCAAAATAAGTCAGTCAAAAAAGACAAATGCCATATGATTTCACTTATATGTGGAATTTAAGAACCAAAGCAGATGAACATGTACAGGGGAAAAGAGAGAAGCAAACCATACAGTGAACTATTAACTATAGAAAACAAAAGAGTTGCTGGAGGGGAAATTGGGTGGGGGGATGGGTTAAATGGGTGATGGGTATTAAGGAGGGCACCTGTTGTGATGAACACTGGGTGTTGTATGTAACTGATGAATCACTAAATCCTACACATGAAACTAATATTACAAGGTATGTTAGCAAACTGGAATTTAAGCAAAAACTTGGTAGAAAAAAACAAACTAGAATAAAATAGTCTTAGTAGGTATGCTGCATGAAAAATTGATAAAATACAAGAAAAGTGTATGTCAGAATAAAAATACTGAATGGAAAAGAGGAAAGTTGGGTTGAATGTGCTAAAAATAATGCAATAATTCAAACCAGTGAAAGACCAACTAAAGTGACTGCTGTTAAAAATAGCATCATTATTTTTAGTTATTGTTCTATATAAAATTCTTTCTATTCAAAATTTATATCTTTGACAATTTCCCATACATATGTGATATTACCTAACAATTTCAACTTTAAAATGATTTTATAATATGAATTTAAAAAACTTTGTTGAGATCCATGTAACCTAAGAATATGTCAGCATAATCTTAAAAAATTATTTCACATGAAATAAATAATAATTTCACATGAAATCAATAATAATGAGCTTTAAAAATAAAATTTATTTGAGCTTTATGTTCAAACATCTTGTGTTAATTAAAGCATAATTTAATTTTTATTTAAAACACTGAACTTCATTAAAATTGTAATACAAACCATCATAAAGGCATTTAAAAACACAATAAATGATTCACTAATAATTCACTTGAGCATCTCAAAGAGTATCCAAACATTGTGACCCACACAATCAAAACCTTTAAGAAGTCAGCAAAGGGTTCATCAAGATAAGTGTACTCTTAATCCCCTTTATCTATTTCACCCATCCCCCCACTTATCTTGGACATTTATATTGATGAACACTGAGAAATATATAGAGCAGTTGAATTATTATACTGTATGTGTGAAACTAACGTAACATTATATGTTAATTATACTTGAATTAAAGAAGAAAGGGGGCACCTGGGTGGTTTAGTCAGTTAAGTGTCTGCCTTAGACTCAGGTCATGATCTCAGGTCCTGGGATTGACCCCTGAGTTGGACTTTCTTCTCAGTTTCTCTCTCTCCTTCAGACCCAACCTCATGCATGTACACTCTCACTCTCTCTCTCCTCTCAAATAAATAAAATCTTTTTTAAAAATTAAAGTTAAAAAAAAATCTTGGCAAAGGGACTCATTTCTTGAAAATAGAAATATAGCCCAAGATCTGAGGTCCTCCTATCATACTAATGTCTGATTGGTCAGACTTGGAAGAACCACACATAAGAGAGAAAGACCCTCCTTGATCTTCTAATCTAATAAATGGATGATACAGAATTGGTCCCTAAATATTTGCATTTTTCTTTAATTTGAAATCTAATCATAACTTTCAAAATACAAAAAGAATCTTTTCTTTTACTCCCAGACAGAATTTACCATTCATATTTCATTACCAACTTGAAGTTTCATAGATTTAATATTAAAGGGTATAAAAAAGGCATCGTAGGAGTCTTTCTTTATCCTTAAGGAAGCTCTATGCCCAAGGTGGGGCTTCAATTCATTGTTCCAATATTTAGAGTGTCATATTTTACCAACTGAGCCAAGCAGGTGCCCCAGAATCATAACAGTCTCAACAAATTAATGACTTTAACATAAGGCAAGAAAAATAAGAAATTTTAGGCAAGTTATGGCTTATATTTAAATATCATTTGGTATTAGGCATTTGGTGTGGATGTATGTTAATAAATTAATGTAAAGTAGATATAGTATATTTACTAAAAAATTCCATGTCCCTAGAATTCATGGAAAAGTTTTTGCTTTTATTAATGTTTTCCACTGAAAATGACCATTATGTACCTCATGTACCTTCTTAAAGGACTTATTCTTTTTTTTTTTTTTTTGAGGATTTTATTTATTTGAGAGAGAGAACAAGCAAGAGCACATGTGTGAGAGGGAGAGAATGAAAGAGAGAGAGCATGAGCAGGGAGATGGAGGGGCAAAGGGAGAGGGAGAAGCAGACTCCATGCCCTCCTCCACCATGACACTGAGCAGGGAGCCCAATGCAGGGCTCAATCCCAAGATCCCAGGATCATGACCTGAGCTGAAGGTAGATGCTTAACTGACTGAGCCACCCAGATGCCCCGGCCATATTCTTTCATACAGGTGAAGCTAAAACATATTCATGTAGCCTTTCTAATGGAAAGACTTAATCCAGACTCTGTGACTATATTAGTTTCCTATTGGACTATAACAAATTACCACAAATTCAGTAGCTTAAAACAAGGCAAATTTATTATCCCATAGTTGTGGAGGTCAGCTGAAATTAAATGGGATTCACGGACCTAAAATCAAAGTGTTGACAGGGCTGTGTTTCTTTCTGGAGAGTCTAGGGGTGAATCTGTGACTTCTGGCCTGCACTTTCATCTTCAAAACCAGCAATGACTAGTGAAGTCTCAAATCATATCACTTTGATTCTGTCTTCCATATTTAAAGAACCTTATACTCTGTTTTCTCTTTAGATTGTATAAATCTTTCACCCTTTCCTAAAGAACTTCACAATTACATGGGGCCTACCCATAATTACCAGTATAATCTCTTCATCTCAAGGTTAGCTATCAACCTTGATTCTATCTGTAACCTTGATTCCTCAGTGACATATAACCTAACATATTCACAGATTGTGGGGATTAGGATGTGGGCATCTTTGAGGAACCATTATATGTCTACAGCAGTGACTACTTGAAATCTCTTTTCCAAAAATCAAGTCAATTTCCTTCTTTTGCCTAAATTTAGTGAGAAATTCATAACAGTAAACCAGTGCTCAACAAAATCTGAGAACAGTAAGAAATACAAGAGTCAGGAACTGAAAGGGCTGTGAATTTATTCAATTTGCAAGCTAGTATTTCACCTGCCACCATTTCATACATGCTGGCATAAAGCAAGAGACCTCTGGGCAAGAGACAAATGTCATTTTATTACCTACAGCAACAATATCCAGAATATGGTTATTTTTGCACCAGCAATGCAAAAAGAACCAGATGATATCCGGATGTGCTGTGGACTGTGTTACAGAAGAGAAACCATGAATTTAGGGAACCTGGATCTTTTAGAATAAATCGTAACTGTGCTTGCCCTTTGCCCTAGAGGAAGACACAATTCCTAATTTCCAAGGCTACCTACTATATAAATGTTCCCCAAAACTTTGTTCAGAACAAAGATAAGCAGTGCCTCTGCCTGCAGAGAAGTACAAAAACATAACAGACTCATGGAAAGTTGTCTCCAATGAATATATGGCAACATATACTTTTAAAGTGAATAACAAAGAACCGAACTTGTGATTTCTCATACTATCAATGCTTTCCAGGTAGTTCTGAGGGCATAACCTCTATAGTGCTTATTTTGCATACTATGTCATAATTTTTCATCTATGAGTTATATATATTGTCATTGTGTTTTACAAAATCTAAGGGCATGGCCCAGATACTTGAAAGTAAACTTGATTTCATGGTATAGCAAAGGGAACTCACAGGATGTAATCAAGCTTGACTATAAAGTGGGTTAGGTTTTTTGATGCTTAGAAATATATCCACAAACGAATTATGAAAAATGCAATCTAAACTGTCCATATAATCATCTATAAGGAAGCAAGTGGGTCAGTATTCATTCGAAAATATGCACTGTATGCCTACTTTGAGCCACCAGTTCCAGATGCTAGATACATAGAGGCGAATAAGACTTGTAAGATCTTTACCCTCAAGACACTTACACAATTACAGTGAGGGAACAGCAGTCCAGTGAATGGAAAAATAAATGAATGATGATGTCTCATCCCTTGAATACAACTAGATAGTTATCAAATCATTCTGAACACCCAAGAAATCCATCAGAAGTCTGAGAAAACAAATACTGTAAGCCTACAAGTAGAAAAGCAACCACCTTTTGGGAGACAGGAGGTGCAGAGATTTGATTCATGGTTTTATATAGCTGAGTATATGGCAGCAAGGAGGAGGCCTGCTTAAGGAGGCTCCTACAAAGCATTATAAGCAATGGAGTGAAAAATGGGAACTTTTACAAGTCTGCTGCACCGGGAGACATGCCTGGCTTAAAGGTGCTCAGGTGGTGAAGTGGCACAGAATCCCAGGTGTGATGCCGTGATCTGAAGACCCCCTGGGTCACAAGAACAAGCAGTGCCTTAGTGAGGCACTGTTCCCAAGTGCAGGAGTGTGGAAGCCAGCTAAGAACAGCAAGTCTAGGTGCCAGCTTTCTGCTCTGTGTTGCCATAAACTGAGAACTGCTCTGCGGTTGTGTGACAACTTTCCTGGGATGGGTCCAGCAAAAGGCAGAAGCATTGGGAGACTCTCCCTGGGAGGAACAGTGAGAGGTCCCTAAAAATTGGAACTTTGAAACTCAGTCACATGCCTGAGATTTTAAAAAATAAAAATAAAAAGCTTGGACATAGGCAGGGTGAACACAGAGTTCTGACAGAAACTGGGGATATGAGTGATTGCTCTTCTGTGAGAGCACCGAAGAGTGGGGGAGCACAAATTTTCAGCTTCCAAGCTAGAGAGCTGGGCACCCCCATATTCATCCTGTCCATCAGTGCTGAAAGCCTTCAGGGAGCATAACAGCACCACCTAGTGGAGTCTGGAGCTGCTTACATCAAGCCCTGCCTCCCTTGGCACTACAGGTACACTTCCACTAGGACAAATCCACCTCAGACTCAGGGCAACAGGACCCACCACTAGAAGACCAGCACAAAAAACTTGCTCAAACCACGTTTACTGGTCATAGAGGGCTGCAAAGCTTCAGCTCTAGGGGACAATAGTATCTAGTATGCTTTGTACTTTTATTCTTTAGGAGTTTTGTTTTTCCAGTTCTTTCTTTCTTTTTTTTTTTTAATTCTTTTTTGTTCTTTTTAAAGTTTAGTTTATATATATTCTACTTTTTGTATCCTTTCATTGTATTTTTTATTATTTATTTATATATTTTGGAACCTGGTTTATTTAACCAGACTAAAACACACCCAGGATCTGTGATTCACTGCTGCTGCTGCTATTTTTGTTGTTGTTGTTTCTTTTTCTTTCTTCTTTTCTTTTATGGAAAAAATGATGAGATGGAGAAATTCACCCAAAAACAAAGAACAGGAGGTAGTACTCATGGGATTTAATCAATATGAATAGAAATAGATGTGTGAACTAGAATTTAAAACAACAATTATAGGGATACTAGCTGGTCTTGAAAAAAAGCATTGAAGACTCTAGAGAATCCCTTACTATAGAGATAAAAGAACTAAAATCTAATCAGACCAAAATTAAAAATGCTATCACCAAGATGCAATCCCAAACAGAGGCCATAAGAACAAGGATGAACGAATTAGAAGAGTGAATCAGTGATACAGTAGATAAAATTATGGAAAATAAGAAAGTTGAAAAGAAGGAAAAAAACTATTAGATCATAAAAGTAGATTTAGAGAACTCAGAGATTCCATAAAGCAAAATAATATCCATATTAAAGGAGTCCCAGATGAAGGAGAGCAAAAAAGGGGGGAAGGAGGTTTATGTAAACAAATTATAGCTAAGAAACCCCAGGTTAGGGAAACAGGTATTTCAATCCAGGTGGCACAGAGAACTCCCCTCAAAATCAACAAAAATAGGCCAACACCACAACATATTGTGAAATTTGCAAATTACAAAGATAAGGAAAAATTCCTAAAAGTTGCTTGGGACAAGAGGTTCTTAACCTACAAGGGTAGACACATAAGGCTGGCAGCAGATTGGTCAACAGAGATCTGCCAGGCCAGAAGGACTGGCATGATATATTCAACATGCTAAGTGGGGGGGAAAATGTGCTGTCAAGGATACTTTATCCAGCAGGGTTGCCTTTCAGAATAGAAGGAAAAATAAAGAGTTTCAAGACAAACGAAAACCAAAGGAACTTGTGAACACTAAGCTAGCATTGCAAAAAATATTAAAGGGGATGCTTTGGGTGGAAAGAGAGTCCAAAAGTAAAAGAGACTGGAAAGGAAAAGGGACAATTTATAGAGATAACAACTTTACAGGTAATACAATGGCACTAAATTAATATCTTTCAAAAATTACTCTGAATGTAAATGGACTAAATGATCCTCCAATCAAAAAGCAAAGGGTAGCAGAATGGATAAAAAAACAAAACCCAATGATATGCTGCTTATAAGAGATTCCTTTTAGACCCAAAGACACCTCCAGATTGAAAGTGAGGGGGTAGAAAACCATTTATCATGCTAATGGACATCAAAAGATTGTGTAGCCATCCTTATATCAGACAACCTAGATTTGAAACCAAAGACTGTAATAAGAAATGAAGAATGATATTATGATTTATTATATCATAATAAAGAGGTCTATCCCAACAAGAAAATCTAACAATTGTAAATATTTATCCTTTTAACTTGGGAGCAGCCAAATCTATAAATTAATTAATAACAAACTTAAACTCATTGATAATAATATAATAATAGTAAGGGACTTTAACACCTCACTTACTGCAATAGAGAGATCACCTAAGCAGAAGACCAATAAGGAAACAAGAACTCTGAATGATATACTAGACCAGATGGATTTCACAGATCTACCAGAACATTTCATCCTAAAGCAGCAGAATACACATTCTTTTCAAGTGCGCATGGGACATTCTCCATAATAGATCACATACTGAGTCACAAATCAGGTTTCAGCTGGTACAGAAATATTGGGATCATGCCATGCATATTTTCAGACCACAAAGCTATGAAACTTCAAGTCAACCGCAAGAAAAAAATTGGAAGAACCACAAATACACAGAGGCTAAAAAAAATCCTACTAAAGAATGAATGGGTCCATCAGGAAATTAAAGAAGGAATAAAAAAAAAAAATACATGGAAGCAAATGAAAATGAAAATGCAATAGTTCGGGGTGTCTGGATGGCTCAGTGGGTTTAGCCTCTGCCTTTGGTTCAGGTCATGATCCCAGGGTCGTGGGATCAGGCCCCTCATTGCGCTCCCTGCTCGGCAGGGAGCCTGCTTCCCCTCCAACCCCCTCCTGCCTCTCTGCCTACTTGTGATCCCTGTCAAATAAATAAATGGACACCATGACATGATGTCCATTCTCACCACTGAGATTCAACATAGTACTGGAAGTCATGACCTCAGCAATCAGACAACAAATAGAAATAAAAGGCACTCAAATTGGCAAAGAAAAATAATCTTTCAAAAAAAAAGAAAGAAAGAAAGAAAATACGACAGTTAAAAACCTTTAGGATACAGCAAAGATGGTTCTAAGAGGGAAGAATATAGCAATACAGGCCTTCCCTGAGGAGCAAGGAAAGTTCTCAAATACACAACCTAACCTTATACCCAAAGGAGCTGGAAAAAGAACAGCATATAAAGCCTAAACCCAGCAGGAGAAGAGAAATATTAAAGAGTAGAGCAAAAATCAATGATGTAGAGGGGGAAAAAAAGAAACAGAATAGATCAACAAAACTAGGAGCTGTTCTTTGAAAAAAATTAATAAGATTGATAAACTCCTATCCAGATTTACCAAAAAGAAAAGAGAAAGGACCTAAATATATAAAATCATGAATGAGAGATCACAACCAACACCACAGAAATAAAACTTTAAGAAAATATTTTGAAAAAGTATATGCCAACAAACTGGGCAATCTGGAAGAAATGGATAAATTCCTAGAAACATATAAAACTACCAAAACTGAAACAGGAAGAAATAGAACATCTGAACAGGTGCATAACCAGAAAAGAAATTAAATTAGTGATCAAAAATCTCCCAACAAATAAGAGTCCAGGGCCAAATGGCTTCCCAGGGTAATTCTACCAAACAGTTAAAGATTTAATACCTATTCTTCTGAAACTGTTCCTAAAAATGGGCCAAAATCTTCCAAACTCATTCTATAAGGCCAGTATTACCTTGCTCTTAAACCAGACAAAGACCCCACTAAAAAGAATTACAGACCAATATCTCTGATGAACATGGATGCAAAAATTCTAAACAGGATACTAGGATACTAGCTAAACAGACCCAACAGTACATTAAAAGGATTATTCACCACAACCAATTAGGATTTATTCCTGGAATGTGGGGTGCTTCAACATCCAAAAATCAATCAACTTGATACACTACATTAATGAAATGGAGAAGAACCATATGATCCTCTAAGTAGATGCAGAAAAAGTATTTGACAAAATACAGCATTCTTCTTTGATAAAAACTGTCCAAAATATAGGGATAGAGGGAATATGCCTCAACAGCATAAAGGTCATATATGAAAGACCCAAAGCGAGTATTTTCCTCAACAGGAAAAAACTGAGAGCCTTTTCCCTAAGGTCAGGAACATGACATGATGTCCATTCTCACCACTGTGATTCAACATAGTACTGGAAGTCATGACCTCAGCAATCAGACAACAAATAGAAATAAAAGGCACACAAATTGGCAAAGAAAAAGTGAAACGTTCACTCTTTTCAGACAACATGATACTCTATGTAGAAAACCCGAGGAGTGGAGACAAGATGGTGGAGAATTAGGAGGCACTGTTACAACCGGTCCCCTAAAGTAAGCTGATTATCTAACAAAGAACTCTGATTACCCATGAAATCAGACTGATATTAGAATTATACGCTTCTGGATCTCTACAGGGGCAGAAGACACCAGTGGACAGGTAAAGCAGGTAAAAAAACAGGTAAAGAGTAGGAACATCGGACTGATATCGGAAGATAAAAGGGGGAGGGAACAACCAGAGGCAACCTATTGGAAAGTAATACGCCAATACGAGAGTGCCCTGGGATTGGGGACCAGCATTAACTTGGATTCTGGCTGAAAGCTCTCAAAAAGAGCAAAATATCTTAAGGGGAAGTTGGTGGAATCGGGCGATTAGGGACAGGGGCTTAAGCCCACAGACCCAAGATGGCCACTGCTGGTATTGAGCCAGAGAGTGTGCAGCGAAGAAGCCAGGCTTTGGTTCCTGAGCCGCTGGCACGCGTGAGAGCGTCTGGGTGGTGGCACGCATGAGAGAGACTGGTGTGGATGCCAGCTGGTGCTCTCTAGAACCACAGCCTTTTGCACTCTGCACACACACTGGGCAACTGGGGTATGAGACGCGCTTCACATCCTACCTGGAGAGAGGTAGGTGCAGGGGCTAGCCCGTGCTCTCTAGGATCAGCGAGAGTCTGAACACTCCCAGCCCTGGCCAGCATGAAAACCTCAGTGTGCTATCTCTGGTTGGGCCCTCTCTGGTGGTCTGGACCTACCCAGACAGCTGTGGCAAAGGCAGCGGCTGGAAGCCATCCCTCTGGACTAGTACTTCTCCTGTTTTGGGGTAAAAGCGGGAGTTACCATGACCCCTGAGACGGTGACTGGGGATGTGCTCTGCTGGTGGCAGAGGGGTAATTTATGTGCTCTGGAGCACCCACAGGGGAGCAGACTAAAGCTTCTCTCTGAGACAGAGGTCTGGGTGCAGTTTGCTTTCCTCTAAAACTCCAAAGAACTGCCAAAAGCTGCCAAGGGGAAGGGAAAAAAAAAAAAAAAAAAAAAAAACCTCCAAAACCTCCAGAGAACAAAAGCCTGAAAAACCGGTTTCCTCAAAGCCAAGTCCCTTGATAGTGGGCAGGAGGACTCAACTCTAGCAAGATTGCCTGAAAAACTATGTGGCAGGCCCCTCCCCCAGAAAGTTAGCCAAAAACAACAACAACAACAACAAGAAAACCAAGAGGACAACCACTACTACTTCATAGATACAACTTTTATTTTTAATTCGTTCCCACTATTCTCACTCTTTTCAATTTTTTTGATAATTTTTTAACCTATTTTCCATCACAGTGAGATGTTTAGTACAGCAAATTCCATTATAACCTTTTAACTTGAACTATTTTGATACATATACTGTGTTTTTCTTTTGCTGTTCTATTTTTTTATTTTTTTTAACATTGACATTGATAAGCTTCAAGGTAATCCCCTTTCCCCAATCAATGCTACCCCTATATAAAACCAGTTTTAATCCCCCTTTATCTCAGGAAATTTGATTCCTTTAACAAAGATATCAAGATACATCCAGGGAGAATCAAAATAACCTTCCTCGCTCACGCTGAGAATCTATAACCACTTTCCCATCTTTTTCTTCTGTCAGTGTTTCTGTGTATTTGTTTTTGCTCTGGTAGTATATAAATCTTATATTTGGGGTTCATTTTGGCTGGGATTCTTTTTTTATTTTTCCTTGTTATTTACTTTTGTCAGTCTTTTTGTTTGTATACTTTATAAATCTTACCTTTAGGGCCCATTCGGGCTGGGTCTTCTCTTTTCTTTTTTCTTTTCTCTCTCTCTCTCTCTCTCTTTTTCTTTTTGGTAGGGACTCCTGATTGCTCAGAAGCATTCCAGAGTGCACCTTGCCTGCACCATGGTTGATATATTTAGCTACACATCCCTTCAGCAATCTCTCACCAAAATGACTAGGAGGAGGAATGCCCAACAGAGGAAGAATTCAGAGACTGTGCCCTCTCCATCACAGCTATTGGATATGGACATTAACATGTTGGAAAGGGAATTCAGGCTAACAATTATCCAAGCAATGGCTAGGTTGGAGAAAGCCTTTAATGACAAAATGGAATTGATTAGGGCAGAAGTGAAAGCTACCAGGGATGATGTTAACAATGCTCTCAGTGAGTTCCTATTGAATCTAAATTCTCTAAAAGCTAGAGTATCTGAGGCAGAAGATAGAATTAGTGAACTAGAGGACAAAATGATAGATAAAAAGGATCAGGAGGAAGTCTGGAACAAACAGCTTAGTAGCCATGAAAACAGGATTAGGGAAATAAATGATTCCATGAAATGCTCCAACGTCAGAATTATTGGAATCCCTGAGGGGGAGGAGAAAGAAAGAAGACTAGAGGATATAGCTGAACAAATTCTCCAGGAAAATTTTCCCAATCTGGCAAATGGAACCAGTGCTCGTGTTCTAGAGGCAAAAAGGTTTCCCCCAAGATCGTAGTATCTAGAAAGACCTCAAGACACCTGATGGGAAAATGATGAATCATAATTTTAGACAGGAGCTCTTGAAAGCAGCTAGGGGGGAGAGATTCCTTATGCACAGAGAAAAGCCCATGAGAATAACATCAGACCTGTCCACAGAAACCTGGCAAACCAGAAAGGGCTGGCAAGATATATTCAGGACACTAAATAAGAAGAACATGCAGCCAAGAATACTTATCCAGCAAGACTGACATTCAAAATGGATGGAGAGAGAAAGAGCTTCCAAGGGGCGCCTGGGTGGCTCAGTAGGTTAAAGCCTCTGTCTTCAGCTCAGGTCATGATCCCAGGGTCCTGGGATTGAGCCTCGCATCAGGTTCTCTGCTCAGCAGGGAGCCTGCTCCCTCCTCTCTCTGCCTGCCTTTCTGCCTACCTGTGATCTCTCTCTCTCAAATAAATAAATAAAATCTTAAAAAAAAAAAGAAAGAAAGAAAGAAATGAAAAAAGAAAGAGCTTCCAAGATCAGCAAGGTTTAAAAGAATATGTCACCACCAAGCCGGCACTACAAGAAATATTAAGGGGGGTTCTATAAAAGAGGAAAATCCCAAGAATATCATTGAACAGAAATTTATGGAGACAATCTATAGAAGCAAGGATTTCACAGGTAACACGATGTCAATAAAAATGTATCTCTCAATAATCACTTTCAACGTGAATGGCCTAAACGTGCCCATAAAATGGCACAGGGTTGCAGATTGGATAAAATGACAGGACCCATACCTATTTTGTCTAAAAGAGACCCATTTTGAACAAAGGATACCTCCAGACTGAAAGTGAAGGGATGGAGAAGCATCTTTCATTTGCTTCAATGGGCCTCAAAAGAAGGCTGGGGTGGCAATTCTTGTATCAGATAAATTAGATTTTAAGCTAAAGACTGTAGTCAGAGATACAGAAGGACACTACATCATTCTTAAAGGGTCTATCCACCAAGAAGATCGAACAATTGTAAATACTTATGCCCCCAATATGGGAGCAGCCAATTACATAAGAAAATTGTTAATCAAGATAAAGAGTCATATTGATATGAATACATTAATAGTAGGCGATCTTAATACACTCTCAGTAATAGACAAATCATCCAAGCAGAAAATCAATAAAGAAACAAGAGCATTGGATGACACATTGGACCAGGTGGACCTCATAGATACATACAGAACATTCCACCCTAAAACAACAGAATACTCATTCTTCTCAAATGCACATGGACCCTTCTCCAGAATAGACCACATACTGGGTTACAAATAAGGGCTCAACTGATAGTAAAAGATTGAGATTATTCCCTGCATATTCTCAGATTACAATACTTTGACACTGGAGCTCAACCACAAGAAAAAGTTCAAAAGGAATTAAAACACCTGGAAGCTAAAGACCACCTTGCTTAAGAATGCTTGGATCAAACAGGAAATCAAAGAAGAACTTAAACAATTCATGGAAACCAATGAGAATGAAGACACTTTGGTCCCAAACCTATGGGATACAGCAAAGTTGGTCCTAAGGGGGAAATACATAGCCATCCAAGCCTCCCCCAAAATATTGAAAAATCCAGAATACACCAGCTATCTTTACACCTTAAAGAACTAAAGAATCAACAACAAACTAAGCCAACCCCCCACACACACACACAAGAAGGGAAATAAGATTAGAGCAGAAATCAATGAAATAGAAACTAGAGTTACAGTAGAATGCATCAATGAAATAGAAACTAGAGATATAGTAGAATGCGTCAATGAAACTAGAAGATGGTTTTTTGAAAGAATAAGATCGATAAACCATTAGCCAAACTAATATAAAAGAGAGAAGACCCAAATTAATAAAATTATGAATGAAAAGGGGGAGATCTCACCTAACACCAAGGAAATAGAAACAATCATCAGAAATTATTATCAACAGTTATACACGGGTAAGTTAAGCAATCTAGATGAAATGGATGCATTCCTGGAAAACTATAAACTCCCAAGACTGAACAGGAAGAAATTGACAACATGAATAGACTGATAGCTAGTCAGGAGATTGAAGCAGTGATCAACAAACCAAGAGCCCAGGACCTGACGGATTCCCTGGGGAATTCTACCAAACTTTCAAAGAAGAAATAATACCTATTCTCCTGAAGCTGTTTCAAAAAATTGAAGCAGAAAGAAAACTTCCAGACTCTTTAATGAAGCCAGCATTACCCTGATCCCCAAACCAGGCAAAGACCCCATGAAAAAGGAGAATTTCAGGCCAATATCCATGATGAATATGGATGCTAAGATTCTCAACAAGGTCCTAGCTAATAGGATCCAAAAGTACATTAAAAAGATTATCCACCATGACCAGGTGGGATTTATCCCTGGGTTGCAAGGGTGGTTCAACATTCACATATCAATCAATGTGATAGAACAAGTCAATAAGGGAAGAGAGAAGAACCACATGGTCCTCTCCATTGATGCAGAAAAAGCATTTGACAAAATCCAGCATCCGTTCCTGCTTAAAACACTTCAAAGTATAGGAATAGAGGGAAAATTCCTCAAATGCATAAAATCTATCTATGAAAAACTCACAGTGACTATCATTCTCAATGGAGAAAAACTGCAGCCTTCCCATTGAGATGAGGAATATGACTAGGATACCCACTCTCAACACTGTTGTTCAACATAGTACTAGAAGTCCTAACAAAAGCAATAAAACAACAAAAAGAAACAAAAGGTATTCAAATTGGCAAAGAAGAAGTCAAACTCTCTTTTTGCAGATGACGTGATACTTTATGTGGAAAACCCAAAAGAGTCTACCCCCAAACTACTAGAACTCATACAGCAGTTCAGTAATGTGGCAGGATACAAAATCAATGTACAGAAATCAGTTGCTTTCTTATACACTAACAGTGAAAATACAGAAAGGGAAATTAGAGAATCAGTTCCATTTACTATAGCACCAAGAACCATAAGATACTTGGGAATAAACCTAACCAAAGAGATAACGGAACTATACTCAAGAAACTATAGAACACTCATGAAAGAAATTGAAGAAAACACAAAAAGATGGAAGACCATTCCATGCTCATGGATCGGAAAAATAAACATTGTTAAAATGTCTATACTGCCTAGAGCAATCTATACTTTCAATGCCATTCCGATCAAAATTCCACCAGCATTTTTCAAAGAGCTGGAGCAAATAATACTAAAATTTGTATGGAATCAGAAGAGACCCCGAATTGTTAAGGAAATGTAGAAAAAGAAAAACAAAACTGGGGGCATCATGTTGCCCAATTTCAAGCTTTACTACAAAGCTGTGATGACCAAGACAGCATGGTACTGGCATAAAAACGGACATATAGGTGTGCCTGGGTGGCTTAGTGGTTTAAAGCCTCTGCCTTCAACTCAGGTCATGATCCCAGGGTCCTGGAATCGAGCCCCACATCAGGCTCTCTGCTTTGCAGGGAGCCTGCTTCCTCCAACCTCTCTCTCTGCCTGTTTCTCTGCCTACTTATGATCTCTGTCTGTCAAATAAATAAATATAATCTTAAAAAAAAAAAAAAAAACCAGACACATAGACCAGTGGAACAGAGTAGAGAGCCCAGATATGGACCCTCAACTTTATGGTCAAATAATCTTTGACAAAGCAGGGGAAAATATACAGTGGGAAAATTGGACAGCTATGTGTAGAAGAATGAAACTTGACCATTCTCTTATACCATACACAAAGATAAACTTGAAATGAATAAAAGACCTCAACGTGAGGCAGGAATCCATCAGAATCCTAGAGAAGAACATGGGCAGTAATCTCTTTGACATCAGCCACAGCAACTTCTTTCAAGATATGTCTCCAAAAGCAAAAACAAAACAAAACAAACAAAAGCGAAAATGAACTTTTGGGACTTCATCAAGATCAAAAGCTTCTGCACAGCAAAGGAAACAGTCAACAAAACAAAGAGGCAACCCACGGAATGGGAGAAGATATTTGCAAATGACAATACAGACAAAGGGCTGGTAACCAGGATCTATAAAGAACTTCTCAAACTCAACACACACTAAACAGATAATCATGTCAAAAAATGGGCAGAAGACATGAACAGACACTTCTCCAATGAAGACATACAAATGGCTAACAGACACATGAAAAAATGTTCATCATCACTAGCCATCAGGGAGATTCAAATCAAAAACACATTGAGATAACACCTTACACCAATCAGAATGGCCAAAATTAACAAGACAGTAAACAACGTGTATTCAGGGGATGTGAAGAAAGGGGAACCCTCTTACACTGTTGGTGGGAATGCAATTGGAAAACAGTGTGGAGACTCCTTAAGAAATTAAAAATAGAGCTTCCCTATGCCCCTGCAATTATACTGCTGGGTATTTATCCCAAAGATACAGATGTAGTGAAAAGAAGGGCCATCTGTACCCCAATGTTCATAACAGCAATGGCCACAGTCACCAAACTATGGAAAGAAACAAGATGCCCTTCAACAGACGAATGGATAAGGAAGATGGGGTCCATATACACTATGGAGTATTATGCCTCCATCAGAAAGAATGAATACAAAAACTTTTATATCAACATGGACGGGACTCGAAGAGATAATTCTGAGTTAAGTCAAGCAGAGAGAGTCAATTATCATATGGTTTCGCTTATATGTGGAGCATAAGAAATAACACAGAGGACATGGGGAGATGGAGAGGAGAAGGGAGTTGGGGAAATTGGAGGGGGAGATGAACCATGAGAGACTGTGGACTCTGAGGAACAAACTGAGGATTTGGGAGGGGCAGAGGGTGGGAAGTTGGATGAGCCTGGTGGTGGGTATTATGGAGGGCACGTATTGCATGGAGCACTGGGTGTGTTGCATAAACAATGAATTCTGGAGAATTGAAAATAAATTTTTAAAAAAATTAAAATAAAAGACAATGAAGAGAAAAAAAAAGAAAAAGAAAAAGAAAACCCGAAAGACCCCAGCTAGAGCTGATACACAAATTCAGTGAAGTTCTAGGATATAAAAATCAATGTACAGAAATCTGTTGCATTTCTATACACTAACAATGAAGCAGCAGAAAGAGAAATCATGGACTCAATCCCATTTACAATTATACCAAAGACCCTAAGATACCTAGGAATAAACCTAACCAAAAAGGTAAAGTATCTATACTCTATAAACTACATAACACTTATGAAAGAAATTAAGGAAGACACAAAGAAATGGAAAAACATTCCATGCTCATGGATTGGAAGGACAGATATTGTTAAAATATCTGTGCTACCCAAAGTAATCTACACATTTCATGCATTCACTATCAAAATACCACCAGCATTTTACAGAGCTGTAACAAACAATTCTAAAATTTATATGGAACCAGAAAAGACCCCAAATAGCTAAAGTAATGTTGAAAAGAAAAACCAAAACTGGAGGCATCACAATTCAAGACTTCAAGGTTTACTACAAAGCTGTGATCATCAAGACAGTATGGTACTGGCACAAAAGCAGACACATAGATCAGCGGAACAGAACAGAGAACCCAGAAATGGACCCTCAACTCTATGGTCAACTAATCTTTGACAAAGCAGGAAAGAATATCCTGGAAATAAGAGTCTCTTCAACAAATGGTGTTGGGAAAATTGGACAGCCACATTCAGAAGAATGAGACTGAACCACTTTTTTACACCATACATAAAAATAAGCTCAAAATGGATGAAACAACTAAATGTGAGAGAGGAAACCATCAAAATCCTAGAGAACACAGGCAGCAACCTCTTTGACTCAGCTGTACCAACTTCTTGCTAGACACATCTCTACAGACAAGGGTAACAAAGGCAAAAATGAACTGTTGGGACTTCATCAGGATAAAATAGCACAGCAAAAGAAACAGCCAACAAAACTAAAAAGCAACTTACAGAATGGAGAAGAGTTTCATAAATGATGTATCAGATATAGGGCTAGTATCCAAAGTCTATAAAGAACTTATCAAAATCAACACCCAAAAAACCAAAAAGTCCAGTCAAGAAACAGGCAGATGACATGAATAGACATTTCTCCAAAGAAAACATATAAGTGGCTAGCAGACACATGAAAAAATGCTCAACATTACTCATCATTGGGGAAATATAAATCAAAACTGCAATGAGATATCACCTCACACCAGTCAGAATGGCTAAAATCAACAAGTCAGGAAATGAGAGATGCTGGCGAGGATGTGGAGAAAGGGGAACCCTCCTACACTGTTGGTGGGAATGCAAGCTGGTACAACCACTCTGGAAAGCAGCATGGAGGTTCCTCAAAATGTTGAAAATAGAACTGCCCTATGACCCAGCAATTGCACTACTGGGTATTTACCCTAAAGATACAAACGTAGTGATCCAAAGGGGCACGTGCACCCGAATGTTTATAGCAGCACTGTCCACAATAGCCAAACTATGGAAAGAACCTAGATGTCCATCAACAGATGAATGGATCAAGAAGATGTGGTATATATACACAATGGAATACTATGCAGCCATCAAAAGAAATGAAATCTTGCCATTTGCAACAACATGGATGGAACTAGAGCATATCATGCTTAGCGAAATAAGTCAAGCAGAGAAAGACAACTATCATATGATCTCCCTGATACGAGGAAGTGGAGATGCAACATGGGGGCTTAAGTGGGTAGGAGAAGAATAAATGAAACAAGATGGGATTGGGAGGGAGACAAACCATAAGTGACTCTTAATCTCACAAAACAAACTGAGGGTTGCTGGGGGGAGGGGGCTTTGGAGAAGGGGGGTGAGGTTATGGACATTGGGGAGGGTATGGGCTTTGGTGAGTGCTGTGAAGTGTGTAAACCTGGCGATTCACAGACCTGTACCCCTGGGGATAAAAATATATGTTTATAAAAAATTAAAAATTTAAAAAAAAACTGCAATGAGATACTACCTTGCACTGGTTAAAATGGCTAAAATTAACATCTTGGGAAACAACAGATGTTGGCAAGGATACAGAGAAAAGGGAACTGTCTTACACTGTTCGTAGGAATGCAAATGAGTGAAACCACTCTGGAAAACAGAATGGAGGTTCCTTAAAAAGTTAAAAATAAAACTACCCTACAATGCAGTAATTGCACTAGTAGGCCTGAACCTGTGGATGAACCAAAAAACACAAAATAAGTGATTCAAAGTGACACATGCACAGCAATGTTTATCACAGCAGTGTTAACACAACAACCAAAATACGTAAGGAGCCCGGATGTCCACTGACAGATGAATGGACAAACAAAATGTGGTAGATATAGAATGGAATATTACTCAGCCATCAAAAAAGAATGAAATCTTGCTGTTTGCAATGACATGGATAGAACTAGAGGGTATTATGCTAAGCAAAATATGTCAGTCAGAGAAAAATAAGTACCATATGATTTCACTCGTATGTGGAATTTTTTTAATATTTTATTTATTTGAGAGAGAGCGAAAGAGGGAGTGAGAGAGTTGAGTGGGGAGAGGGGCACAGAGAGAAGCAGATTCCCCACTGAGGGACTCTGGAATCATGTACTGAGCAGAAGGCAGATGCTTAACAGTCTGAGTCACCCAGATGCTCCCATATGTGGAATTAAGAAACAAAACAGATGAACATAGAAGAAGGGAAGGAAAAATAAAGTAAAAACAGAGAGGGAGGCAAACCACAAGAAAATCTTAACTCCAGGGAACAAACTGAGGTTACTGGGGGCAGGGAGTGGTGGGAAGATGGGGTAATTGGGTTGTTGGCATTAAGGAAGGCACTTGATATAATGAATACTAGGTGTAATATGCAACTGATGAATCACTAAAGTCTACCTCTGAAACAATTAATACATACTATACTAACTAAATTAAACTTAAATTTTAAAAAAAGAAAAAGAAATGAATGAAGGTCTAAAAAAATAAGAAAATAAGAAAAATATTACGTAGCATTAAGTGCTCTGTATATAATTAAAAGAATGAAGAGATAGTGATTGGCTGATCAGGAAGCTTGTCTTAGAAGCTGATATTTAAATTGAGATCTGAGCAATGATAATTTTTAAAATGGCCAAAATAAAAACCCCAAAACAGGAATATTCTTAGCATAGTTGAGGAACCAAGAGATTTGGCTGATGTGGCTGAGCATAAAGGGCAAACCCAGCGAAACATGACATTGCAAAGGTATACTTGGGCCAAATTGTACAAGGGTTTTGTAAACCAGGGTGAAGGATTGGGATTTTACTCGAAGAGTAGTGAGAAATGACTGTAGGGTTTTGAGCAAACATAGTATTAGTTGGCATATATCTTAATGGAAGCACTCTGACAGCTGTATACAGAATAGTCTTCAGGGCAGCAAAAGATAAAGAGCAGAGCTTGCATACTCTTCAGGGGCATAACTGCAGTGGTCAGGCCAGGAAATTAGGATGGTTTGGGCTAGAGCGGTGGTGATGGAGATGGAAAGAAGTGGATGGGTGTGAGATATGCTCTGGAAGTAGGGCCAGAAGCTTGTGAGATGTAAGAGAAAGAGAAGAGCCATGGATAGAATCAACTTTGGAGCTTGAATGCCTGAGATGAGGACAACTAGGACAAGGGCAGGATGGGGAAAGACAAGGAATCAAGAATTCTGCTTTATCACTATTAAAATTAAGATCCTTTTAGACCTTGAGGTGGAAATATCAAGTAGGCAGTTGTAAATCTAAGTCTGAACTCTCTAACGTGGTCAAGATCAGAGGGTTAAATTTGAGCCTTCACCAAGTAAGAGGTCTCTTACGAAATTGTAAGAGATCACCGGGAGTGAGAGTGTGGGAGAGGATTGAGCCTAGCAGAGGGAAAGGAATGGTCAGTGAGGTAGACAGGGAAGGTGGGACACCTGCCATCTGGTGTAGCAGATCTCCTTTATTGAGACTGTGCTCAATCCTCAAGAACCAGAATTTTCCTGCTGAGGACTTTCTACTGCATCCTTCTCTGAAGTATTTCCCTTGGCTACTAGGAGAGGCTTTAACCTGGAGGTGCATGGAAGATTATGCCTCTACTCCACCCTCTCCACTCTCAGGGTGGAGTATATCCTATAATGAATGTAGGGATATAATAGCCAACCCCCTTGCCTCTGTGGTGCAGGGCATGTTCCAGAACTCTGATGGGATAAGGCTAATTTCTCCTGAAATCAGATCTTAACCTTGATTCTTTCCCTGCTCTCTTCTGCTTCCTCATACTTTTATAGGTATCTCCTGAGAGCACAGCCTCAATAAATTACAAAAATCTATGACTTAGGTTCTCCAAGATACACAGTGTCACAGAAGCCAAGGGAAAAGAAAAGGAAAAGAAAGATATTTTTTAAAAAGAAGATGCAGGCCATATCCCAGGGGAAGGTTAAGTAAAATAAAAGCATGGATATAACCGCTGGATTTAGCAACATCAAAATCATTAGCAACCTTGGCAACAGGGGTGAAGTGTTGGGGAAGAAACTCTGATTGAGTAGGCTGTGGAGAAAATGTGAAAAAGTGAAGATAATGGGTAATAGACAATTCTTTTATGAACTTTTGCTATAAAGGAATCTTAGAAAATTAGCAGACAGCTGGAGGGGTTTTTTTTCTTTAAAAATAAGACAGTACAACTTATTTACATGCTGTTGGAAATAATTCTGCAGAGAATGAGAAACTAATGATATAGGGAGAGGGATCATTTCAGAATCAAAATCCTTTAGAAAATGAGAAAGGATATGATCCAAAGTATAAGTGGGTGCTGGCTCTGCATAAGAGTAGGGACTCTTATGTACATGGAGATCAGAGCCATGGATGGATTTGGTGATAGAAAGATAAGGAGTTCCTGACTGATAATATCTGGCTTTTTCTTTCCCAATTGAATATGAAATAAAACCACCTGCTTGGAGGAAGAGCTGTACAAGGTTTGAAGAAATGTAATTTTGAAGAATAATCTGGCCAAATATGGTAGGGTGGCTGACAACCACAGCTGGTTTTCTGATTGAACAGCTCCAAGGAAAGTGCTATAAAATGGATAGATGACCCATAAAAAGGCACCCGCTTTGGATGACACATTAAATGGATGGCCCTTTGGCTAGAAATGGTAACCATCTGAAATTCTGAGCTCAACACCAAGGCTATGACACATAGAAGATGAAGAGGACTCAACTGAAAATCTCAAGATTTTAAAGGATTCTAAAGTTAACACTAAGATGAAGTGAATGGAAGCAGAATTATTCTTCATAGATTAAGGTAATTAAAAGAAGATTGATTTATGACCTTTAAATTCATAAAGGTATCCTAAAGACTGTGTGGTTATACTCCATCACTATATCCATGACATAAATTATACAGAAGTTCCAGAGACATTACAGCAAGGACTAAATTTCCTTTGAAACATACCTCAAAATCCAACCTAAATATTGTACTAATTCATTCACATTTATTATATGTATATAATGTTCATGGTATTCTGAATACTAGAGTGACAAGGACACCTACTATCCCTCTCTTATAATGCTTACATGTTGGGAGATGAGACAGATAACAAAGTAATTTGTTAGTGTTAATGCTTCATATAAAGGAGACAAAACAGATTAATGGGTTGGAAAGTAACTTTATGTTGGGGCACTTGGGTGGCACAGTTGGTTAAGCATCTAACTCTTGTTTTCAGCTCAGATCTGATCTTGGGGTCCTGTGATTGAGCTCTATGTCAGTTTCTACACTTAGCATGGAATCTGATTGAATTTTTCTCTCCTTCTGCCCTACCCCCACACTCGGGCTTGCTCTCTCTCTTCAATAAATAAATCTAAAAAGGAAGGGAGAGTGGGATGGTGGAAGGAACTAACTCAAGGCCAGCTTGGGTCATTAGAGAAGATCTCTCTGAGAATATGATGTTGAGGTGAACTAATTGGGATGCCTTGACAAGTTGTTTGAGGTGAACTATTTGAGATGCCTGGACAAGGTTGTTCCAAATGGTATTCAATTCACAAAGGGTTTCAGAAATACCAGGCATCCAGAAAGAACACATTCAGGGCTTCACTAGTAACACTCTATGATTAAGGATAGTTCCTACGGGGGGCCTTTAGTCATATAAGAGACAGCTACTGGATAAGTTTGAAACTTCTGTTACTTCAGTAATTATAATGAAATTTCTGTTGGCATATTCAGAATATAACTCTTCCGTCTTTGGAAACTAGCATATTGCCATGGATCGAAAGATGCCATCTCTACAAAAAAGGTTTCTCAATTGGTCCCCCGACCAGGGAATTATAACATCTTAAAATCAGGAAGAACTTTTATATGTCACCTAGTGCAGCATATAAAATGCAAATGGATAACCCTCATGTACACAGTCAGTAAAGGGTAGTTCTTTTATTTCTTAGGAAGTGTTATTTACTTATTTATTTTTCCTTTTTTTTTTTGTTTGTCAGGCTCTCTGCAACTTCTATCTAATTTTTCCCATGGCAATCTTAAAAAAAAAAAAGAAAACAGCTTTATTCCCCCTGCTCTCTGCCACATAATAATCTTTCAAATATTTGAAGATTGCTATCATATTCCCTCTGAATTTGCTTCATTCTTCCTTAACCATTTCCCTCAGGACATAATTTCCAGACCTCTCACTGTCCTGGTCACTCTCTCATTTTTATAAGCACCCCTCTCTGGAAACATGGCGCCTAGGGTAAGACAGGAAATGTGATCTCATAGCATAGATGCTGGTGAGACCACAGAATCTCCCTCAGGCAGATGACTGCACTTCTACTAATGTAACCCAACATGGCATGCACTCTTTCAGCAGCAGGCCATATTATTGTTGCATAATTGATTTTGTGTGTGGCCATCAAAAACCCACTTCCAAAGAGATAACTGTGAAGGAGATAACCCACATCCTGGACTTGCGCAATTGAATTCTTTTCTAAATGTAGGAATTTACAGTTATCCCTGCAAAAATTGCATCTCGTTGGTTTTGGCTCAAAAGACCTCTCTAGTGAATGTGATATTGTCACTCTAAATTCAAAGTCTAAAACTGAACAATGTCAGTGGGCACACTAGATCTGTTTTTCCCAACCCTACTTTGGTTAATGCACCTACCATTCTTGTAAGCCTATCGCCTCTTGTGACTGAACTTTGGAATCACCTAGAACTTCCTCCTCTCTCTACACCCAAATTCAATTTGTCACCATTCCTAGTCTCAAAATTCCTTAGAGATGCATCTTTTCAGCTGTATCTCATTGCAATCACCCTAAAACTGGTAATCACTACTGCCTGCCTATAGCATTATATAGCCATAGAATGTAAAGAGTGGGTTTTGCATAAAGGGTATTTAAATTCCCTTTATCCAGTCCTACTGCATTATATATAAACAAATGCCTAAATAACCAGTCTACAAGGAATTGCTCTACCCAATAATGTCCTAAACATTGTTGATATCCCTATAACCTTTTCTGCATCTTGGTATATGTATCCCAAACAGTGTCTATCTGTCCCAACTTTTCCTAAATTTGATTTGATTTATTTGATACGCCTATCCATACCTCTAAGTTACAGCCTGTCTGTGGCCCACCTTGAAATAGATGGATGTTTCCTCTTACATCTTGGATGTGAGGTAAGCATCTTAGTGTCACTGATGCCTATGGATTATGGAATCCAGGTTTAATGTGTAACAATCTTATATAAATAGGAGAGAAGAGGCCAAGAAATTTGAGAAGAAAAAGTACTGATTAACTTATTAATGATAATACTAATGACTAACACTTAAATAGAATTTTATTTGTGCCAAACACTGTGCCAGGCAGCCTTGTACATTCCTTGTATGTGCAGACCTCACAATACCCCTGATTTTACAGAAAAGGGATCACATATCCAGACTATGAATTATGGTGAAATAACACAGCTTCACTCTATGGCCTGTATTCTTAACTTCTACACTGCACTGTCTATAATAACGTGCTACCTATTTTTAAAACAAACTTACTGTTGTTCAGAATGATCATGTATATGCATGTGCATGCACATATATACATTGATTCACACACACAATGCAATTGTATGTAGTACATAAAATTCTCATTTTAAATATTCTGTTGGTGTTCACACTCTTTAGTCAGTATTGCACAGTAGGCAAAGCACAGGATTTGGAGACCATCTGCTTTGCAATGTACTAGTTCTGTGAATTCAGGCAAGACCAATTCCTAAGTGTCAGGTTTTCTTCCTTTCCCTCTTCTTTTCTTTGCTTGCTTTCTTTGGTTCTTTCTTTCTTTCTTTTTTAATGGGGATATTGTGTCTGGCTGGCTCAGTCAGTAGAGCATGCAACTCTTAGGGTTGTGGGTTCAAGCCCCAAGTTGGGGGTAGATATTACTTTAAAAATATGGGGATACTAGTGTCTACTTTTCAGGGCTGTCTTAAGGATTAGAGGCAATACAATAAAGTACCTGGAAAATAGCAGATATTACAAAATGCTAACTATAATCTTTTAGATCCAGAAGAAGACCATAGTATGAAATGTTGGACATGCATGGTGCTAAAAATTCATTAGGTGATTCCTATATATATGTTGACACTTCCATTTGGTTTTCAAGTTTTCCACCTGTTTTCTTCTTTTTAAAATTTCTTCAAATTTTTATTTAAATTCTAGTTAGTTAACATATAGTGTAATATTGCTTTTAGGAATAGAATTTAGTGACTCATAACTTAAATACAACACCCAGTGCTCATCATAACAAGTGCTCTCCTTAATGCCCATCACCCTAGCCCATCTCCCAGCCACTGCCCTCCATCAACCCTTAGCTTGTTCTCTATCATTAAGAGTCTCATGGTTAAAACTGTTTTCTTTCTTTTTTTTTTTAAGATTTTATTTATTTATTTGACAGACAGAGAACACAAGCAGGCAGAGGGGCAAGCAGAGAGAGAGAGAGGGAGGCTCCTGCTACGCAGAGAGCCCAATGCAGGACTCGATCCCAGGACCCTGAGACCATGACCTGAGCTGAAGGCAGCGGCCCAACCCACTGAGCCACCCAGGTGCCCTAAAACTGTTTTCTTAATGATTTCTAACTCATTTTTTCAAAGATTTCTGAGTTCAAAGACACTTCTAAAAAATTGAAATATAATTGACATACATTAGTTTAAGTGCACAACATGTTGATTTGATACATACATAAACTGCAGTATGATTACCACCATAATTTATCTGGCACTCTATCATGTCACATAATTATCATCTCTTTTGGGGGGCTAGGAACAATTAAGATCTAGTCTTTTAGCAACTTTGTAGTTTTTAACACAGTTATTGACTATAATCACTATTCTGTGAAGAACTTACTTATCTACTAGTTCCTAGTTTGTACCTGTAAATAATAGGTTTCTGTTAAATTGTTAATTTTGCCAGAAAAGTTTTTTTCATTGTTACTGTTGGTAATGTGTTCCAGGATTCTGTTTCCATTAAACTATCACTGTACCTTAGTTCTCCACTTACTGTAATAGGTTTCTGTATTTACTGCTCGCCCTTGGAATATACCCTTTCTCCAGGAAGCCACCTTCCTTTTGTAGATGCATGGCCCTGTGTACTTTTCTTTTTCATTTCATTTCATTTCATTATTATTTTCATTAATATACAATGTATTATTTGCCTCAGGGGTACAGGTTTGTGAATCGCCAGGCTTACACATTTCACAGCACTCACCATATCTCGTACCCTCCCCAATTTCCATAACCCAACTACCCTCTTCCTACGCCCCCACCCCAGCAACCCTCAGTTTGTTTTGTGAGATTAAGAGTCACTTAAGGTTTGTCTCCCTCCCAATCCCATCTTGTTTCATTTTTTCCCTCTCTAACCCCCATGACTTCCCTCTCTGCCTCTCAAATTCCTCATATCAGGGAGATAGTATGATAACTGTCTTTCTCTGACTTATTTCACTCAGCAGAACACCCTCTAGTTCCATCCACATCATTGCAAATGGCAAGATTTCATTTCTTTTATAGCTGCATAGTATTCCATTGTATATACATACCACAGCTTCTTTATCCATTCATCTGTTGATGGACATCTAGGTTCTTTCCATAGTTTGGCTATTGTGGACATTGCTGCTATAAACATTTGGGTGCACATGCCCCTTTGGATCACTACATTTGTACCTTAATACCCAGTAGTGCAATTGCTGAATCATAGGGTAGCTCTATTTTCAACTTTTTGGGGAACCTCCATGCTGTTTTCCAGAGTGACTGCACCAGCTTGCATTCCTACCATCAGTGTAGGAGGGTTCCCCTTTCTCTGCAGCCTCGCCAACATTTGTCATTTCCTGACCTGTTAATTTTAGCCATTCTGACTGGTGTGAGGTGGTATCGCATTGTAGTTTTGATTTGTATTTCCTGATACCAAATGATGTTGAGCACTTTTTCATGTGTCTGTTGGCCATCTGGATGTCTTCTTTGCAGAAATGTCTGTTCATGTCTTCTGCCCATTTCTTGCTTGAATTATCTGTTCTTTGGGTGTTGAGTTTGATAAGTTTTTTATAGATTTTGGATACTATGACAAATTATTATCATCTGCTTTATATTGTAGTGATTGATTGTAGTATATATCTTACCTCTACTATTGAGTTGGGTCTATGTGATTCGTCTAGCATTCAAAAAAAGTATCTGGAACATAATAGTTGCTCGATAAACATTAGTTGAATGCTGCCTGCTTAGATCATTTCTGCAAGCTAATGGTTCACACTGTGAAATACTCATTATGACTCCACATCTTTTTTTTTGTAAATCAAGTATCCATTGAGCACAGTCAGCTCCAATCTTCTCAGCTTGATTTACTTCTTTCTAAGGGACCGCAGGCTTTCCTTATTCTAAGCATCTGCTCATTCTCACTAACCTCTATACTCAATTCAGTGTAAAGCCTGCCTATCAGATGTATGCCTAGAACTTGCATCAGGCAACTTCTCCTAACATTTTGTTATGCTGTGCTTATAGCTATTAATTGCCAGTGGAAAATTCTGTGTTATTTATTGTGTCCTTCAATTGCTTATTTGATTTTTAAAATGATATCTATGACTAGCTTGGATAAAAACATTTTTAAAAGTGTAAAAAAAATAATAAGTTTAGGGGTGTCTGGGTGGCACAGTCAGTTAAGCTTCCTACTCTTGGTTTCTGCTTTGTCATGATCTCAGGGTAGAGATCTCAGGGTCCTGAGACTGAGCCCTGGGTCGCTCATGCTCAGAACAGTCTGCTCAAGATTCTCTCTCCCTCTTCCTCTGCTCCTCCCCTCCTCTAAAAATGAATAAATACATCTATTTTAAAAAGGGTTCAAATGTCCACTTTATCTGGATATCTTTCTTAACTAAATCATGCTTGCTGACACCATTTTGTAATAAACTGTTAGACCATTTGCCTATTATATATATATGTGTGTGTGTGTATTATATATATATACATATATGTTTTAGCTAGTATGTGACTATTAAACCTAAAATTCTTTAAGGACAATGAATGTTCCTATTCACTAAGCCTAAATAATACCTAATATAATGTCAGGTTCTGTAACCTATTTAGTAAAAATAGTTGAATCAAATTAATGACAGAAGACTAACAGGATTTCTACATTTTTTAATTAGCATGTGTTTGACTAAGGTATATCGGGGAGGGCAGCATTATGGCTCACTCTGCTAATTCTTATAAATGCCTTTTTAAGAAAATTTTAAGGACTCTGTGGCATCTTTAAAACCACAGTATAAGGGGCACCTGGGTGGCTCAGTGGGTTAAAGCCTCTGCCTTCAGCTCTGGTCCTGATCCCAGGGTCCTGCGATAGAGCCCCATATAGGGCCCTCTGCTCAGCAGGGAGCCTGTTTCCCGCCCCCCCCCCCCGCTCGCCTGCCTCTTTGCCTACTTGTGGTCTCTATCTTTCAAATAAATAAATAAAGTCTTTAAAAAAAAGTTTAATACCATTGCCAAATACTTACTTCTAAGTCCAGCTATTCCTGACTTGATCTGAATAATTTTGAAAATTTCAAAACTATTACTAAATTTTGTATAACTTCTGAATATATAAAGTCAGATTTCTCAAAACAATTGTAATTTCATTGAAAAGAGAGGCAAAGTTTCTAAAGTCCAGCATGGCAGCTAATCTCTAAAGATCCCTGCGACCTTTAAGCACTATCCCCTTTAGATCCCAATGTGAAACCCAGTGTCATGGAATTGGCAAGTCCTACTCACTCAGTATAAGAAGGACTCTCTGATAGACAGTCACAGTAAAACCATGAACAAAGCGTTACCTGTTAGCATCCTGTCAGAAACTTATTAAGAATACAGAAGAAACAAGAGTTTCAAATTGTTAGAGAAGAGGAATTACAGCACAAAACTGACACTCAGTCAAAAGGTAAAACCCAAACTGTTTGGAAAAATGAAGCATTCGGATGTTTGGTGGTAGGGGCTACAATTTTCCAAGTAACCAGGTTGTTAAGGCATACTATATAAAGTAATGCTGACAGCAACCTCAGGTTAAGAATAACAAAGCATGTTTTAGAGATGAGGCAACCAGGGCATAGAGAGATCATGTGAGCTGTCTCCCGTTACCCAGCAGGCAAGTGAGAGAACAGGATTGAGCCTCTTTCAGACACCTGACTGCAGCTAGTGGAGAAAGCTCAGTTCTAGAAAGGGTGCAAGAAGCTTAACACAGGCTTGAGCAGAGAGACAGAGGCAAAGGAAGACTAAAGGAGCTTGGAGAGAAGGAATTCCCTTGGTGCCTCTGTACCTGAAGAGGATACAGTAAAGCACGATAATAAATCTCTGTTTGATAGAAAAGCCAGGCTTAGGAAACAGAGGCATTAGGTGGTAGAGGAAGAAGATATTTCCAGTGGTAAGGACAGAAGAAAGGATAGTACAGCTCACAAACAGTACAGATGACATCAGTTCCTGCTGTTCCTTGAGGCTTCTAGAGTGAGACCCAGAACACCCAAGGAGGGAGTGAGCGGAGGGTTTGCATGCGCTGTCCCTCTTGTGTGTCTCTGCATAACTCATCCTCCAGATCGTCACTCCCTTGCATTTCTCGGGACCACCTTTCTTACCTGACTAGAGATGCTCTTTGCACAGTATAATTCTCCTTTGTGGCAATTTTCACAATTATAATTTTACATCTATCTGTACATTTGATTACCTTTCCCCACCAAACCTGAGAATAAGGACACATGGATACCTTTATTCTTTTTAACATTGCCAAAATCTAGCTGAGAGCTCATCCACTGCAGGCACACACAACTACTTGCTGACCACTGGCAGAAAGAACAGATGCAAGGAAAGGAAGGAAGCAAGCCAACAAGGGAGGGAGGGAGGGCAGAAGAAAGGAAGTTGATTATGTTCGGGGTCATTGGAAGGACAGTAAAATTTTAAAAAGGAGAGACTAGAAACACAATAACAATTTTAAAAACTACCCAACTCTGCTTAGGGCTGGCCTTATTTACTGTCAATTGTTTATGGTCAAATAAAAAGCTCTGGTAGACCGTATCTTATTTCTGGGCAACCACACGTGTGAGCCTCATAAGGAGAACATTGCTGTACTACCATTGGACCTTGTGATGTGTGTCCACAATGCCACACACAATAGGAGATGTTGGTTATTTTTTTTCACTGGGGATTTTAAAACTATGGGCGATTTGCCTATGAAAGAACTGTGTTCCTAGGTGATGCCATAATTATGATAACACTGTTTGGTTAAGCTGAACTCTGAAAATGGCATCCATCCCATTCCACTCGAGTTCACCTTATGTGGCTTACTAGGTGCCAGGCACTTAGGGACAAGACCAGGTCTCCACCCTCAAGAGTTACAAAGTTCTTCTTTGAAAACTATTGACAGGGGTGCCTGGGTGGCTCAATGGGTTAAAGCCGCTGCCTTCGGCTCAGGTCATGATCCCAGGGTCCTGGGATGGAGCCCCGCATCGGGCTCTCTGCTTAGTGGGGAGCCTGCTTCCCCCTCTCTCTCTGCCTGCCTCTCTGCCTACTTGTGATCTCTCTGTTTCTGTCAAATAAATAAACAAAAATCTTAAAAAAAAAAAAAAAAAGAAATAAAGAAAATTGTTGACATTCCAGCCCTTCATCAGTCACAGGACAAATGCATTCACTATAAATTACAGGGCATTAACTCATTTTCTTCATGTCATTAGAAGTGATTAAAATTTCCCCAAATTTCACTAGCCAAATAAGCAAAGAAACAGGTAGGGTCTGTATCTGATATCCTCCCATTTTCTGCTTGTTGCCAGTGACTCTACAGTGGAAACACTAATCACAATAGCAACTATAACTTTGAAAATTTCCTGTGTGCCAGGCATCGAGCTTTATTCATGTTAACATTTAACTTAGTCTTCAAACAAGAAGATAGGGTCCACGTGTTTTTCACATTTGTATGCTTAGGACCAGCACAGACACAGGAAGATGAATGGTAAATGTTTGTTAAAAGAATGCATATGGGGGCGCCTGGGTGGCTCAGTGGGTTAAGCCGCTGCCTTCAGCTCAGGTCATGATCTCAGGGTCCTGGGATCAAGTCCCGCATCGGGCTCTCTGCTCAGCAGGGAGCCTGCTTCCTCCTCTCTCTCTCTGCCTGCCTCTCTGCCCACTTGTGATCTCTCTCTGTCAAATAAATAAATAAAATCTTTAAAAAAAAAAAAAAAAAGAATGCATATGTAGGGGCGCCTGGGTAGCTCAGTGGGTTAAAGCCAAGCCCTGCATTGGCCTCTCTGCTCGTTTGACAGGAAGCCTGCTTCTCTCTCTCTCTCTCTCTCTCTCTCTCTCTCTGCCTTCCTCTCTGCCTATTTGTGATCTCTTTCTGTCAAATAAATAATAAATAAAATCTTAAAAAAAAAGAATGCATATGTAAACAAATGATAAGTGAGGACAATCCACATAGCATTTAAACCTGCTTTCTTTAACCCAGTTTTTGTTTTTAGGAACTACAAGATGAAATACCACTGCCTGATAAATTTCACACTAAGTATATAACTAATGAAACAGGGCTGAGAGCAACCTTGAAAGGGACCTCATTTTATAGATGTATTCACTGGGTAAGTGACCTTGACAAGTGACTTAACCTCTTCCTGAACCATACATATATTTTATTAAGAATAGGAAGGTGGTAACTTCCTTAAAAATAAACAGAATTCCTTGCATTGTGCCTGGCTCTCAAGAAATGATTGATTCTGTTATTCTATTTGATATGATTTTGTGAGTACTGAAATTTAAGAGTATTATTTTTGCTTTAGGAACTTAAAAAATATCAAGACCATTTTTATATTTTGTAGAAAATATGACCAAAATCAGAATATTGGGGCAAACTAGACTTTCAACAATGATTTTTAAAAAAGGATAGTCCAAAAGGCAAGCACAGAATAGACCTCCCAAAAATGTGGTAGGGGGATACTTTAAATAATTGCTCTAAAAGGTAGGATTCAAACCAGTACAGGAAAGAGATCAAACTAACTTTTGAAAAATACACTCAAGGGTTTTATGGAAAGTGGTTAGAATAAGAATGATCTTGGAACTGTGATATACATATCATCGGGTTATAAAGATCACAAAGACACTTTGTGATTTAGATCATTCCTTGACATTTCAGCTCAAATGCCCACATGTCCTGCCTGCCTTCTCTACTGTCGTCTTCTCCTTAGAACTGATCGCCTCACATCCTGTTCATTTTGCTTGTTGGTTCCTTACAGCTCTACTGACTGGAGGGGAAGCTCCAAGAAGGCAGGGATTTTCATCCATTGCTGAGTCACCAGTTCCTAGAGCCTGGACACAGATGATGCTCAGTTCTTATGTGTGGTTGGAGTAAATGGAGGCAGAAGTTGAGACCCAGGGTGACCAAGCCCCTTTTATTTAGCTGCTATGTGGCTGAACCAGTTAAGATATGCAGGTCACCCAAATGTTCCTCCAGGGCGAGCAGCCCCTCTTAACTCTCTCTGAAACTATCATCTGTCCTTTCTGTTAGAATCTTTGAGGTTGACTGTGCGGTATTTCTGAGCCATATCAACAATCTGTATCTTTTTGAAGGCTTCTAGCACGTTTTATTTGAGCTGCATCTACAACTCCCGTTATAAAGGAGGAGATGGACTTTTTTTCAAAATTCCACACTGGGGAGACTCTGCATAAGAAAAATTGCTAGTTCATGAACAGCTAAACAATAATGACATTAGCTTGACTCTGACTTGTAAGGCACTTTAAATTTAGACCACAAGAAACCAGTTTTCTAAATCAGATGAATTCTTCTTTAAAAGTAAGGGCTGAGCCTATCCAGCTCCCTGTTTAAGGAAATTGTGAGGATACAGAAGTCAAAACTTATAGGCTCTCATAAATAGAAAGATAAGGAGGAAAGTACAGGGGAAGCCACAAGAAGAAGACAAAGTAATGATAGAGTCAGGCTTTTTTCCCTGAGGAAATATATTTTACAGTCTGTAATTTTTTTTTACTAAACAGCTATTGACCAAATATGAAGGAAGAATGCACATTTTTACACATGCAAGAGTTAAAAAAAAAATTGAACTACCACATACCCAGATGATGATAGTCTCTGGAGACTTACTCTTACAAAATAAGAAAGGAAACCAAGAATGAGGAAAACATGGGCCAGAGGAAACAATGGGTCCAATTCAGGAGAGCCTCCCTAGTCTGACAGTATCCAGCAAACCTATGTAGTAATCAGCTTAGACTGGGGCAGTACGATGGAGGGCCCCGGGGGGAAGTCACTCAAAGAAAAAGCACATTTGCTAGAATATGTAATATAATCAAGTTTGAAATAAAACAAGGCCATGACAAAGGCAAAAGACACAAGATTAAAAGGCAACTGGCAACTCCAAGGGAACAGAATGGGATATGAGGGAGAAAATATAATCATAACACATTAATTGACTCTGCATGAATGATATTAATGATACACATCTTAGGGCTCCCCAAGAGACAAAATATTTAACCACATTTATAACTCAGTACAGTGTAAGTGGTGTACATCTTATAAAAGTAAAATGTTTGAAATTTTTGGTGAGGAGGGAAGGAGAGCTCAAGGTGGATTAGAGATGCTGATATGGTCATCTTACAAAGTGGGGACTAAAAAAAGACTGCAGTTGTGAAGAGAAGAAATGAAGGTGTAGTAATATTAAGTTTAAAAGATAACTGTGGGGGCACCTGGGTGGCTCAGTTGGTTAAGCAACTGCCTTTGTCTCAAGTCATGATCCTGGAGTTCCGGGATCGAGTCCCACTTCAAGTCCCGCATCAGGCACCCTGCTTGGCAGGGAGTCTGCGTCTTCCTCTGACCCTCTCTTTTCTCATGCTCTCTCTCTCTTTCTTATTCTCTCTCTCTCTCTCTCCCTCTCTCAAATAAATAAATAAAAATCTTTAAAAAAATAAAAGATAACTATGGAGAAACTAAGTCTCGTAATAGTACTTGGAAGAATGAAGATAAATGATATCTAAAATGGAAAAATCAAGGAAAAAGAGACGAGTGAAAAATGTGTACATATGGAGATCAGGTTTGGGGGTGATGGAGAGTGAGACAGAAGATAGTAGCTTTTTATTATAAGCCTTTGGTAGTATTTTATTTTCTTAAAACAATGCACTGTGTTACTTTAATGGGAAAAAAGTCAAATAAGGGAAGAAAATCAGCTCATGGTTCAGTCAAATCCTAAATCCTTTTGCATAGGAATTCCTCTGTCCTGTTAGAAAAGTCCAAATCTTTGTCCTGTGACCATATATGCACTTTTGGAAGCTACCATCAAAGGGAGGAGTTTGTGAATATTGTCCTATTTTTTTTTTAAAGACTTGACCACAGATTACAAGTTTAAATAATTTTGTGACTCTAAAAAGAAATGAAACAGGTGAAGGTAAGTTGTTTGTTTGTTTTTTGTAACTCTGAACTCAATGAACTGCAATGGGTTTACTGTTCATGGGTTCTCTCAGTGCTTGGTGACAGTTTAGAAGTGAATACAAAGAAAACAGCAAAATTAATATCCCTTTCCTTCTCCTAACCTCAAGATTTTTAGCAGCTGAGGTTTCACATTGTTGGGCAGAAATGTTTAACACAAGCATCTGGGATTCATTCATGTCAACTGTTGCTTTTTTTTTTTTTTTTTTTTTTAAAGATTTTTTTTATTTATTTATCAGAGAGAGAGAGGGAGCGCGAGCGAGCACAGGCAGACAGAGTGGCAGGCAGAGGCAGAGGGAGAAGCAGGCTCCCTGCCGAGCAAGGAGCCTGATGTGGGACTCAATCCCAGGACGCTGGGATCATGACCTGAACCAAAGGCAGCTGTTTAACCAACTCAGCCACCCAGGCGTCCCTAACTGTTGCTTTTTAAGAAGGGTATTCTTTTTTAAAAATACTAACCTTCTTTTAAAGACTGCTTCAGAAGAAATAAATGTTTCCTCCTTGCTATTCACTGCCAATGCTCCCATTTAAAAGTTAAGTCAGCTCTAGGAAATTGAAAGGAAACCCCCTTGCTACATCCAAAAAGACTCTTCATTCCATATGCAAAGCTTCAGGATAGTCTCCATGGTGAACAGCATCTCCTAGGTCCTCAATTCCACTTCCAGATGGAGCCCCCAAGGTAGACAAGCAGCTCCAGGCTCTCAAGTCTTTTCCAGATGACAGCCTCTAGAAAGATGAGTATGGCAGGGACCTAATCCTCTGATTCCAGATGTGCACATGAATATGTTAGAACATCTTCTCCCCTACCATATGTAATCCCCAAAGGGAGAGAGCTTTTTGATGCCTCTCCAAAACACTCCACAGTAAGTCTCCCGGGAGCTAAGTCTCCAGAGATCAAAGCCTTATTTTTCTCTCACCTCTCTTCTTTCTATTTTCTAACCTCAATCCAAAATGCTATGCTATTCCTTACCTGGGTCAAGGTGCTTATTTCCGGGCACACCTTGGGGATTTGGTTATTCTGAAGATCTAGAGTCTTCAGGCCAGGCAGTTTTCCTAATGCTGAGGGCATCTTTGTTATCTTCTTCCCATTCAAGGTAATGATCTTAGTGTTTTCACCACCCTTCAGTGCTCTTAATAACAACCTTTCACTCATGGGCTTAGAAGAGAAATATAAGAGAGAGAAAGTGATCACTAGGGATTACGTTCCTTATTGTGCCTCTTTAGAACCTCTAATTACAGAACTGGTGTGTCATGGAAACAAAAACATTCTGAGATCTACCATGTTGAAGATAGGAGGCATCAGAGTGTTACCTGTGAAAAAGATAGGAAGAAGAAATAACTGATTCCAGATTTGGGGCAGGAAATATACACGATGAGCCTAGGATATCTTATGCCAGATTCTAATGCCAGAGACATGGACGTTATCAGACTAGTGAGATCACACATCAAAAGGACACAAAAACCAACTTCTAGAGGTTGAGGTTCCCACTGATCTAAAATGGGAAATTTGAGGATCAGAAACAATAATCTAGAATGAAACATATGAAAACACATTAAAATCTAGGAGTTCAGGGACGCCTGGGTGGCTCAGTTGGTTGGGCAGCTGCCTTCGGCTCAGGTCATGATCCCGGCGTCCTGGGATCGAGTCCCACATCGGGGCTCCTTGCTCCATGGGGAGCCTGCTTCTCCCTCTGACTCTGCCTGCCACTCTGTTTGCCTGTGCTCGCTCTCGCTCTCTCTCTCTCTGACTAAATAAATAAAAAAAAATCTTTAAAAAAAAAAATCTAGGAGTTCATAATGGTATTTTAAAAATAAAAGAAACTCATTGATTACAAAGGGATTGCTGAGAAACTTACTCATAAGTCTGCAAATTGATTAAGGAAAAAAAATGAAGCATTTATTCTGCTTTTCCAGTATAAGTACCTTTTAGTATAACTTAAGGGTTAATAAGGTTCCTATTCAAAGAAAAAATAAAAGCTTATAAATGAGGAGGGAAAAAATAGATTTAGGAAAATCACCATTTTTGCAAATCCTAATGAAATAATGTATCTCACAAAAATAATAATTGGATGTTTCTAGGGGTGCCTGGGTGACTTAGTTAAGTACCCGATTTCTTGATTTTGGCTCAGGTCATGATCTCAGGGTCATGGGATTGAGCCGCAAGCTGGGCTCCATCATAGAGTCTGCTTGAGATTCTCTCTCCTTCTCTCTCTACTCTGCACCCTGCCACTCACACACACAGTTTCTCTCCCTCTCTCTCTCAAATAAAATCTTAATAAATAAATAAATAATAAAATAAAAATAAAAATTCTAATTTAACCTGAGTCCTAGGTTAAACCCATTACATGGGTGTATTTTGTTATAGCAGCAAATTCAAATTCTTTATCAGAGAAGACCAACAAGAATCATATAGCCTTCGGCCTTAGATAATTGTGGGAGCTGATTAAGCTATCTATATAGGGCTATTGTTGATGTGTCTGGTGCTGTGCTTGCTCCAGGATTCAGGAACGCTGAAGGAGAAGATCTGGCAGAAGGGGGAGAAGCTGCAGGTTCCGTTGTTAATTCACACCAATGAAGTGAGCCAGCAGATCAGCAACAGGACACGTTACTGACACTCAATGCCTTCATGCTAACTTTCCAAGCACCTGCTTGCCTCGTGCCTTCCAAATGTGCAACATGTCTCTTGTGGCTAGGACTGGGAAACTATACAGGAAAGGGGATTCTGAGATATAGTCTAAGTTTAAATTGATCCAGTACAAATCCACCACACCACACCCTTCACACTTATCTGCTTCTCTTTCTACTGCTATTATCACAACATGGTCTCATCATCTCTACTGTATTACTGCCTGCCACCATTATATTCTCTGCCATTCTGCCATTACATACATTGTCACGGCCATCAATCATCTTATAATACATCTTACTCTATGAAAAAGCTATAATAAATAAAAATCTTTCATTGGCCCCTCATTGCTTATAAGTTAAAATCCCAACTGAGTTGGAATTAAAGTACCAATCTAGCTCCAGTGTCATTAGATGTCATTCCCTTTCACAAACCTTCTGTCTCTAGATGACCGCCATTCATCAGAAGCATCACATATATTTAGTCCTTTGCTTATGCCATTCCTTTGGCCTATATTCCTGGCCACTTCCTAACTGTTCCTAATCTTTTCAAGAGTCTGCTCAAGTATTTACTCTATCATTTTCCTTGAATTGTGACCTTCTTTCTGAGCAGAATTGCTTCCATGTTTGTTTCAATGGAACTTTATACAAACTCTAATTTAGGACTTAATACTTTTTAATATTGTTCAAGAGGTATTTCTTGCTATGTGTTTGAACTGCAATCTCTATCACCATATTTGGCATAGAATTCAGTAAATGTTCATTAAATTAAGTGAATTTTATGCTAGGGCGTTGTGTGAAAGAGTACCTTATATAAAGTCTATTAGTAGCACAAATTAATGTTCTTGAAAATATAGGAGAAAAGACATGTGAAGACACAGAAGTTTAAAACATTAACTATCTGTTATGCACTGTCCAATATGCTTAGTATATGAATATGAATAACAAGTCATTATCTTCAAGGAGCGTAGAATCTAGGGGGAAATCAGAAATGTAAATTGGTGATTCATTCATCAAGTATTGTTTTCTAGTTTCACTGAGATATAACTGACATGTGACATATATGCTTAAGGTGTACAAAATAATGATTTGACATGCATAAATGTGGCAAAATAAATGCTTCAATAATCAAATATTCATTAAGTGCCCATTACATGCTAGGTACCATGATAGCACTGAGGCACCTTGGTTCAAGGAAGATTTCTTGCTGTTGACTGCTGAGTCTAATCATAACAGCTTAAAAAGAATTAAGCAGTTGATGAAATAAATATAAGGAGGTAGGGGATGAATTTAAATAAAAGGAGTGTGAGAAAAATGTTCACAGGCATGAAATACATGGGACCATGGGGAATATAAGTAATTCTCGTGCATAAGTCTAAAGAAAGGAGTGAATGGAAATGATGGGGGACAGGTACACAGGACCAATCATAAAGGAACCCCCTTAAATGCTGTTAAGGACTGGACTTCAACTCCTAGGACTGGTGAGCCACTGGAAAGTTTAGGTTAGGAGACAGTCTCGGATTTGTATTTCTGGAAAATTCACTTTGGCAGCATGAAGGAAGGGGGAGTATAAGGAGTGGCTCTGTGGACCAGGAAGCAATTATGAGATTTTTGTACTATTCTCATAATTTTGTACTAAAGGGACGGGGGAAGAAAATGATAGGGTGTAATGTGGGTAGGACTGCCTTTAGAACCTGATCTTGTAGGTACATTAGATTAGATGTGAGCCACAATTTAGGGTGTAAAGTGGGGAAATGAGAGGGGGATAATATTTGGTAGGATAAGGCTGTAACACAAACCCGATTTATGGAGACATTAAAAACTGGCAAGAAAAAGGGGATGGGGTTTACTATTTCAGACTTTGGAGTTTTCACCTACATCTTAAACATGCTCCCTATAAACACTCAGCTGAAATGGCCTCAGAGCTCTGCTGGCTTGGGCTCATGGAATGCGGCCATCCCCAGCTTTCCCAGCAACCAGAAATCAATCTATTTGCAGGAAAATTGAAAAAAAAAATCACCAGTTTTTTGAGAAGGCATCATCCTGTGAACTCATCACAAAACTAGGAACTTTAAATTGAATGTTAATCTAGAATGTGAAAGTGACTTCTGTAAACTGCAAGTAAAACTGGTTTTATCTCTCTTCTCATCAGTAGAATAACAAGAATACCAGTCTATTCCACTGAGATTGTGTGGGAAATATCTAACTGATGATTATAAACTACTTTAGAAGCATACAATGCTGTAGGAATGCTAAAATATATAGCATCCTAGAATCTCAAGAACTTCAAAACAATCAGAAATTTTATTTAATTTATATTATTTAAATTTTATATATTTATATATAAAATTATATATACAATTAATATATATTAATTAACATACAATTAATATATATTTATTATATATATTATATATAAATTTATATATTTAACATCTACAACACATCTACTAACATTTATTAACATCTATACTACAAAAGAAACTGGCTAATTCCTATGACAGGAGCCCCTGTGACAAAGGATTTTGAGAGGTGTAAAAATGCATTAAAAACAGTCGTTCATAAACACGGGTTATGGCAGGAACCAACACAGTTGAGTTGTTTTGGCAAGCTTACTTTGTGATTTAAATGTGGTGTGAGATGTGGGGTAAAAGTTTTCAAACATGAGCAGATGCTTCATGTACTAGGAAGCTACTGTAGAAATTTTCTGTCCTGCAATAAAAAAGGGCACTGGCTTTCTCTTGGTTTGTTTTCTTTTTAAATATGGAAATGGAAGCTTTGATTTAAAGGGTTTTAGATTCTCAGGATGCCTGACTGGCACAGTCTGTTAAGCATCCAACTCTTGGTTTCAGCTCAGGTTGTGATCTCAGGGTCGTGAGTTTGAGCCCAGCGTCAGGCTTTACGCTCAGCTTGGAGTCTGCTTAAGACTCTCTCTCCCTCTCCCCCTAAGTAATAAAGAAATCTTTAAAAAAAAATAATAAAAAATATAAAGGATTTCAGATTCTCAAAGGCCTGCCTTCCGAGGTCAACCTTGCCACTTACTAGCATTGTGGCTTAGCAAGTTGTTCACTCTCAAAGTCTTCAAGTCTCACTCCCATTTTTTAAAAAAATATTTTATTTGTTTATTTGACAGCTAGAGAGAGAGCACAAGTAAGCAGAGTGGCAAGGAGAGGGGGAGAGAGAGAAGCAGGCTCTCTGCTGAGAGCCTGATGCAGGGCTCGATCCCAGGACCCTGGAATCATGACCCGAGCCGAAGGCAGCCGCTTAACCAACTGAGCCACCGGGGTGCCCCTCTCACTCCCATTTTTACAACAGGGATGAGAAAACCAAGCTGGCCTGCAAGGACTAAAGCCCACTTATGTAAAGCATTTAGCACATAGATAGTAAATGCTCAATAAAATGTAGCTCTATTTTGTACATTTTAATATCTTTTTTTAAAATTTTTTATTTTTAATAAAATAAATATATTTTTATCCCCAGGGGTACAGGTCTGTGAATCACCAGGTTTACACACTTCACAGCACTCACCAAAGCACATACCCTCCCCAATGTCCATAATCCCACCCCCTTCTCCCAAACCCCCTCCCCCCAGCAACCCTCAGTTTGTTTTGTGAGATTAAGAGTCACTTATAGTTTGTCTCCCTCCCAATCCCATCTTGTTTCATTTATTCTTCTCCTACCCACTTAAGCACCCATGTTGCATCACCACTTCCTCATATCAGGGAGATCATGTGATAGTTGTCTTTCTCTGCTTGACTTATTTCGCTAAGCATGATACGCTCTAGTTCCATCCATGTTGTCGCAAATGGCAAGATTTCATTTCTTTTGATGGCTGCATAGTATTCCATTGTGTATATATACCACATCTTCTTGATCCATTCATCTGTTCATTTTAAATCAAGATCTCCACCTTTTGTTAAATCTCAGATGTGCATGTACCATTTTGGGACTAACTAAGGTGCTAATATATGTCTAGTGTGTCAAGGACCTGTCTCTCCACTGTGACCTGCACTACACTCTCCTTTATCCATCACTACTTAAACTTATTACTTAGATATCTGAATGTACTCTCATTAAAGGAGTTCAAATAGGGAACTAGGTGAGGATTTGTCAGCAGTGCTATACAAAGAATTCTTACATTGGACATGAGGTTAGAAATATACCAGTGGTTCACAAAATTTAACAAAGGAAATAATTTGTAAGAAATTCAGTTATCAACTCTTAATTTTGCCAAGTATATTTTGTTATGTAAAGCCATTTTATTTCATATATATATATATATATATATATATATATATATATATATCTTTTAAGTGGGGGTGGGAAGAGGAACAGAGGGAGAAGGAGAAGCAGATTCCCCACTGAGCAGGGAGCCTGATATGGGGCTTGATCCCCAGACCCTCGGATCATGACCTGAGCAGAAGGCTGATGCTTAACCAACTGAGCCACCTGGGCAGCCCCAAATAAAATCATTTCTAAAAATTCACTTTCCTCTATTACCACCATAATTTCATCAAAGGACATTTTAAAGCTCTCTGGTTAAAAATTATTTATGTATATTTCTTGAAATCAAATGAATTTGCTTTATGAAAAATTCATCATCTTACACAAAATTTTATTTTGCAAATGGTATCAGCTTACAGATCAACAAAAGACTCTCACTAGGTTAGATGAACCTCTCATATATTACTTAAACACCCACACACAAATACACTTATACATAATTTTTGGAAGTTTCTACCAAAAGTTAAATACATAAAAAACAGAAGGAAGTAACCAATTAAAATTAAAAGTAGAAATGAAAGTGAGATAAAACCAAGCACAACAAGGTAACATTTACATGTCTATGGATAGAATTAAAGAACAAAAAGGTGAACCTAAAGGGGGATGGTATGATGCCAAGCAAGATTCTGGCTTGAGCACGAGGCACCCTTGACTGAAACATGAACTGTACTTTCCCAGACCAGCTGGGGATGGTGGTGGGCAAACCAAGTCCATGTACTGGCTAAAGGCCACAGCCTTGACTCAGTCCTTACTGAATGCTGCCATGAGTGCTGGCCCAGTGTTGACAGTTCTGATTTCTATAAGTAGAAACATGGCCTTTAAGTGGAATCCTCCAGTTCTTAAATACTGCTAACTAATTCACTTTTGAATTTTCTGTGAACCACTTCAAACAAAATACCTATCCAGACCTCATTCAGCTTCCCAGGATAGCAGTTCGGGTGCAGCAAGGCAGAAAGAGTCAAGGGTACCATCCTGAAAGCCAGTCAAGGGAAGAGGTATGGCCAGAACAGAGCCTAAGGAGGAGGAATCAGCAGAACATTATTGTGAACGGCAAGACAGAATTTCAAGGAGCCAGTGTCTACAGCATTAAATGCCACAGAGATTTCCAGGAAGATGCAAGAACAGGTGAGTGATCACTAGTACCACTTTTAGAAGTGGTTTCAGTGGAGTGGTGGTATTAAACCCAGGCTGTTGTGGGTATTCTTTGTGAAGCTTGGTAAAAGTGTTTTCTTAATTGACATTAATTCACCAATAATATTTAAAAAGTTAAAAATCCATTAAAGAATATCATAGCCAAACCTGAAAATTCTTTTCTGATCAAGATTCTTGACGGTTCAATTCCAAACAGAATATAAAAGTCAAACTTTGAGATAACAGATAAGAAGCGAAACAAATACTTTAGAATTTTTACCTTATTATCTCAGATTCTTCCTGGGACTCATAATGGCCTGCAAGCTACAGAAAATCCTCTATGCTGAATACCATGAGCAGCACTGAAATTTCCCCTCATTACAGCATCTCAGGCTCTGCTTTGTGAACCACCTTCATGATCCCACTTTTCCAAAACAAATCATTAGCCTTTCTATCACACCCACCTCCCTTCCAGGTGACACATAGGCAAAAACAAACAAACAAACCAAAAAAAACCACAAACAAAACCCCCACATATACAAAACACAGCAAAATAACCATTATTTTCATATTTGCTATAAATTTATAGAGCATTTACGAAAATCCTAGATTCATTATCTAAACTTCCATATTTACTTGTATCATTCTCCTACTAAAGCAAATGTTACTATTATTCCTGTTTCCTAAAAGCAAACTGGAGCTCTAAAAGGTTAAATATATGCACAAGTTTAAAAAATAAGTGACACTAGGTCTGATCCCAAATTCCAGTATTTCCAATACATGTAAAAATGTACATGTGGTACTTTCCAGGACACATGCATGGCAGGGCCGCCTCTCTGGGTACATTCCTATTTGGGTGAGGCCATACGACAAATTCAAGCCAATGAATGGAAAAAAGTGTTTCTTCTGAACCACACCGTTGGAGTCAAACTCCAGAACAGTCTCCTAGAAAAGTTTTAAACAGTGACAGCTTAGGTCCCAGGGTACAGACATGGAGCACAGCTCCCAGCAAACTGGCGAAATATAGCCCATACAAGAAATACTCCTTGTTGGAACAGCCACCAAGATTTTTGAGTTGTTACCACACTCAGACTTAAGTCTATCCTGACTCCTACCACCAGTGGTCTCAAAAGTCAAACACATCTCAGTGGGTTAGGATACAGTATGAACATAGGACAGAAAAAGTTAGGGTCCAGAGCTTTTCAAAGGATGTTTGTGTTAAAAAGTCTAGCATTAGGCAGTTGCCAAAATTATCAGACAAGTAACTCTGTCTCATGTGCCCAATTTTTATTTTAAATGGTTTTCCTTAGAATTTTCCAACCTCATTAGCAGGAAAATGTGAAGATTTACTAAGTTATTCTCAACTGGGCGCAATTTTGTCCCCAAGAAGACATTTAAAATGTCTGGCGATATTTTTCTGCTTCACATCTCTGGAGTCAGTACTACTGGCATTCAGCTGGCAGAGCCCAGCAGAGCTAAGTACCTTATAACACACAGCATGGCCCTCACAAATCATCCAGCTCAGAATGTCTGTAGTCACTATTGAGAAACTCTGGTAGAGGTGTAGAATGCCTTTCTGATTTCAGGGGGGAAATGTCTGATTCAAAAACAGCAATTTACTTTTTAAAATTAGGTTATTTTTGTCAGTAAACTTACACATTGGGTTCTCATCAGTCCTCACGGTGATACTGTATTGGTTAAGATTATAAATAGTAATTGGAGTTTCCTTTTGTCAAAACAAAGGTAACACAGATAATAAAAATCAGGATAAAGGTTTAAGTCATCTCTGTTCAGAGAACTGATAATTTCAGCAGAAAGGTAGTAATTTGTTTCAGTAAGGTATGCTTGTCATCCTGATTATACTGAAATAAGACAACTATAAACTTCCTGGTCAGTGTATTTACAAAGTTTGTAGTATTTTCTTGGTTTATACACTTACCTTAAAGGACCTTTATATTTCATAGATTAAAATTGATTGTCCTAATTGAGACATGAAGCAAATTAACAGTCTCAGAAGAAAAAAGAAAGCTCTCTTGGGTTTTTCCTCCCTTAAATCAACTCAAAAGACTAAAAGAATTCATCCAAGGGGTTACGTAAATTAGAAAGCAGCCCTTTTGTAAGCAAGCACAATGCTAAGTCAATACCTCTCCCTACTCCTGATGGTCCATTAGTCTAAAGACAACTCCTCAGAGTCACAGCCTATCCTTTCAATTAGTCATATGACTGTCAACAACATTTATGAAGCACTTACTATAGAGGTCAGGCAATGTACTAGACATTTTATTAATAGCCAAAATGTTCTTGCTTCTAAGCACTTACAGACAGGGGAAAATAATAATAACAATAAACGAAATACAAATAATTACTAGTGTGTAGTTACTAGATATCAACATGTATGAAGTGCGGCACCCAGCCCAGCCTGGATGGGAGTTTGGCTAGGTAATTAACTTAAGACCAGGATAGGAAGCTAGGCAAAGCTGGGTGGGTAAAGTGCTCAACTCCGAATGGCAGCTCAAAGGCCTTCAAGTTGGAGGGAACAATGGTGAACAAGAAATGATACTTCCTACAAGTTGCTTTAAAAACAAAATAAAAATAAAAATAACTCCTTGAGTTATATTTTTCTGCAAGATGGAAAAAGATTTTAAACAAGATGTAAGACAGGAAAGAAAAATGAATGTGAAACAATATGGAATGAAGAAAAACCACACTCATTTGTTCAATAAAAGTAAAAACATTATGAAATTACCAATTTAATTCTCAGAAACACAAGTGTTCCACTCCTTCAGCTAGTTCGTGAGAACCCGTACCAAGATAATATATTAAGAATGATGTGCCAGCATTAATTTGCACAAATTTCCTTACAACTTCACACTTATACACAGTGCTTATTTTTCTTCTTTAACACCCAAGTCTTAGAATATTCTTCAAATTCATTTGTCCTAAATTATTCTATTGTCCTTCATTATTCTAAGAGGTTTTAAGCTTCAACCTGATTTCTAAGAGCCATGGCTTAAATGCCTATCACTTTATCTCCCTCTATTCTGTCTGAGACATAATGCTATGCTTGATATATTTATTCGAAATCCCTTAAAGCAAGAATCTGTGATTGTATTATTCTCAATTATATGTAAGGACAAAATAGAGCCTGGTAAAATTCTAAAACAATCTGAGAAGAACAATTAAAAATAACAATTGAACAAATGTTGATTTAATTCATACAGCTTTTATTCTTCTTTTGGCAAACATCAGATAATATGAGCAAAATTATACTGCTCACTATAGTTACATACATTCTTTTTTGCTTTATATAAGCTTGTAAACATATGTTAAGTGGATAAAATGCTTGGCTAAAGACATATTCAAAAACTCTGATATATACTTTTCTGAGTTAGGAGAAAAGAAAGCTTATGAAACTTCCATTAGACCATAATCACACAGCAAACTAAATTAGTATATGCTGTTTTTAAATTAACATCTGCCATTTTTTAAAGACTTCAATTTTTGGTTACAGCTAAAATGATTTTTATCTGAAGTTTTAGAAAGAACAGAAGCTGACCACACAAATCTTACCCATAACCATACTGGCCATTTAAAAATAAAAAATAAAAATAAAACTATAATCAAGAAAATTCCACTCATCTTATTAGAAAAAAATAGCTACCAATAAGTTATTTTAAATATAGATGGCATTTGTAACAACTAGGTTTCATGATACTTGTCTTATTACTTCTCAATGCTTATCTTTTGATTTTAAAGTAACAGATTACTTCATAATAAAGGCAAGTATAATTAAATAATTTTATAAATTTCAGATCAAGAACTCCAAAACAGTCAGCCTTCAGAATACATTTTGTTTGGCAGACAGAATGGTTTTTCATCTGTTGAAATGGAATACCTTCAAGCAGTACTTATTTGCTCTAGCTGACTACAGTCCCTACCAGCTTCACACATGGTCACCAGCTGGACATGCGAGGCTCACACCCGGTTTTAATATTATAAAACCCAGTATCTACTTACAAAAATTAGTGGCACTCATGGAGGAAAAATTCAAATATTATGAACTTGATGCTAAATCTTACTACTCATTCCTAATTTGGGAAAACTAGATCAAACCCAAAAGGACTCATTTTCATAATACTTAATTATATAACAAATTATCAATGAGACATGTTTCTATTATATGGATACTGTCATCTTAGGAAGAACAGTGTTAAGGGTAACCTGAAATCAGATACAGATAAATCATTCATATCATGAAGTATTGTACACTGACTTCACTACACACAGTCATAGCTCCCAAACAGTGGCTTTCAACTTTATCCCTACATGTAACACAAACAATCTCAAGTGTCTGAATTAAAGGACAGATATCATTAAAAGGGCTAACTAAAATAACAAGTAACAAAGGCTTTCTTCTAGTCCTAAAGAATGAAACAAAAAGAAAGGTTCTGTAAAACAAACTGGAAATGAGGAAGAATTTGAAGTCAGGTTGGCCTTGGACCCTTTTACATTGCTACTTCTTCCGTTTGTTCAAGCTAAAGAATAAGAGAGGCCACAAACTGTTTCTTATGGAAAAGGCTGCAAAGAAAACATATGCAGCTAAGTGAGGATGAGGAAAACATAACAAAGAATATAAAACTTTGTAGTTATAAAGCTAATCACGAATGATGGTATTGGAGCTCCTTGCTGGCTCAGGCAGTAGGGCATGCGACTCTTTATCGCAGGATCATGTGTTCAAGCCCCATGCTGGGCAAAGAGATTACTTCAAAAATAAAAAATAAAAATAAAATGTAAAAAAGAGACACTAAAAAAACTGTAAAAAAAAAAAAAAAAACAGTGGTAGTAATTCCATTAGGAAGTTTAAGAAACAGCAAGGAGTAACAAATAAATTAGAGACAGTAATCTGATAGGTCTTTATTTGCACACAAATAAAGGCTAAAGTATAATCCTTTAGAAGTCTGATCTGTAGGGGACACCTATTTGCCTTTGAATTTCTCATTTTTTAAACCTGATTTCCATGTGAATAAATATTTAAAAAATTTTTAAGTTATTAAAGCAAACTTTTTAGCTTCACTTTGACAGCTATATAAAAAAAGTTTCATAGTATGAATCCCATCAGTACCAAGTTACTGAAATCAGATTCATTTGTAAGCACTAATTAAATCTGCTATCACCATTACCATATAGAGATGACAAAAAGACCAAGTCATTTAATTTCTTCAAGAAAAGTAATATTAAAATGGCTACTGAAAGCTTTTACTAATAAGAACAAAATGTTTAATTTACTTTCAGTGCAGAACAGAATGTTCAGGACCTAATATTAATAAAAATATCAGCAAATATCAGGTCTGTAAGTGACATTCTCCACACTGGACTCACAAGTGTTTTTAAAATACCACTAAGCGAACACTGGTTAAAGTTTATCTCTGACACATTTTTTTTAAAAAAATCTCTTAGTAGCTTTGCCATAAAACTGATTTAAGGTAGTCATGTTTTTCAGTAATGTTAGAACAATCCAGCACTTGTAAGAATAGTCAGATCTGCACACTGTACTAAAACATAATTGTGCAACATTCTGTAAACTAGCTGCAATTTTCAGTAGCTGTGTTCACCAACTGTGTAACAGAATTGTAATGTTCTCCTAAGCCGTATGCATGTCTCATATATCTGAAATGAGAAAAGGAGAAATGAGTAGTTTAGATGAAAGTAATTCATTGTATATAAATGTTTATTATGTATATAAAACGAAACAGTCTGAATGAATCACTCTACAGGGGTATCACTCAAAGACTTCATTGACATATTACTTAAAAGTTCAACACCATTTGAAAAGCATCAGCAGTCAATAAAACCTGGTTCAATAACTCTGTAACTGAGTTTAAGTCAGGGAATACACAATCACTGGGTGGGGAGGGTAAAGCGAAATACTGAAGTGCGGAATACTCAATAGCTTAAACTTTTACCTAAATTTAAGCCATCAGTGACTGCCTTTGTAGGTTTGGCTAATTAGTACTAAAGCCAATGGCAAACTCTCCATGCTTTCAGAGAAGAATTCTCATTCATGTAAAATACTTTTACAATATAAAGAAAAAATTCCTGAAGAGTAAATAACTAGGCAACATGAATATATTTCAGCTTTTACACGCTGAAACTTAGCATTATTCATGTGAAACTAGGACAATATGAAAACTAAGGCTAAAATCTGTAACCTTTAGAAATGATTTTATTGTTAACTCATACACAAGAATAAACCACTAGGGGTTTTTTAAACAATTACCTAAATCACATATTGAAAATGCTTTCTAATTCTATTATTGCCTTTAACATAAGATAAGCATGATTAATGCAGCTAAAGATACTTTTTTCTGATTAATCATCATACACAACCAAAATATTTGAATAATTCTTTTTGTCTTAACTATGAAAAATGTAAAGTAAAAATTTCCAGGTACTTACACAAGTATTAATGGGTTTTTTGGATATTCTTCACCAACTACAATAGGAGGAGAATCTGCCTGTATTATCTCTATTGGTGTTTGCAAAATGTGAGACAAAGCTCTTAGCTATAGGAAAGAAAATGTGTTAGTAAGGAAAATAAAAAGGTCAATCTTACTCAAATCATAAAATACTGAGTATGCACAAATAGGGCAACCATCATCCAACAGCGATCTATTCTGTTCCTCACTGTACACCACAAGCCTGCCACATAGTGGACACTTAATACATATTTGTTGAAAAACAAATATAATATTTATTAAATCAAATGCAGAAGTTTCAAGCCCTGGCTGCATGACAGCTTTTTAGAAATGGCAGTACCACAGTTAATGAAGTGAGAACAGGGTAGATTGGATTCATTATACTAGTCTCTCTACTTTTGAATGTTGTTTGAAAATTGCCAGTTTTTAAAAATACTATTATTGCTCAGGTACCAGACCAAATCAATTACAGTTTGGGAGGGGTTGAGAAAAAAAGAGAAGAATAGAGAAGATCAGGAGGTTTACTACTTTTTTTTAAAGCTTTTCAGATGATTCCAGTGTACCAGTGCTGATAACCACTGCTTCATAATTTTCAAAGCATAACTAGACTGATTTATGTATATGAACTATACTGTCCTTACATGGGCTTTCCATCTGATTAATTCACAATGTTAATTTCGTATCATACATTATAAAATTAGAGCCTAGGGGTGACTGGGTGGCTCAGTGGGTTAAAGCCTCTGCCTTCAGCTCAGGTCATGATCCCAGGGTCCTGGGATCGAGCCCTACATCGGGCTCTCTGCTCGGTGGGGACCCTGCTTCCCCCTCTCTCTGCCTGCCTCTCTGCCTACTTGTGATCTCTGTCTGTCAAATAAATAAATAAAATCCTTAAAAATAAAAAAATTAGAGCCTAAAGTCAGATGAGTAATAGTTAATAATAAGTATTGGTAGTAATATTGGTTAGACTTACTGTCCAAGGACACTAAAGCTCTTTTATGTATATTAACTCATTCAATCATCACAATAACCCCATGGAATAGGTACTACTGTTACACATTTTAAGGAGCTAGAATCTGAAGCAGAGAATGGTTAAGATGCCTGCTGTAGTTCAGCACAAGGAAATAAAATGACCTGCCATTGAACTGATTAAGTGTGCCTGTTCATAATTTCTTTTTTAAGATTTTTATTTATTTATTTGACAGAGATCACAAGTAGGCAGAGATGCAGGCAGAGAGAGCAAGGAGGAAGCAGGCCCCCTGCTGAGCAGAGAGCCTGATGCGGGGCTCGATCCCAGGACCCTGAGATCATTACCTGAGCCAAAGGCAGAGGCTTTAACCCACTGAACCACCCAGGCGCCCCCCCCCAGTTCATAAATTAAATACTTTATAGTCCTCACTCATAGTGCCCTCATCTATATATTTACCTAATTATAAGCATTCTGTCTGGAACATGGCCCTTTTAGAAAGTTTTAATAAAAGTAAGAAATTAGTTCAAGAATGTGGAGAAAATTCTATGCTGCACAACAGTAAACTTAATCCCATGCTCTATCTCATAAAATGTTCCTTTGGGACAGTTTTTTTTTATACCTGAAATAACATTTTTTAAAAGCCAACCAGAATGGAGGGTGTGAAACAAGTTCTGGAAATAACCTTTCTAAATCTTTTGAAATCACCCCTTCTAAGTCTTTTGAAATCATGTAAAGAATTTCTTTTTAATAATTTAAATTTACTCCATTATGAAAACAGCATAATTATTTCAAATTAATTCATAAACCAAAAAACTTATGAATGCCCTTCAAAAGATGTTTTAAAGGTTATTTTTCCTCAAATTATTTATTTTTAATATTTTATTTATTTATTTGAGAGAGTGAGAGAGAGGACAAGCAGGTGAAGGGGCAGAGAGACAGGCAGACTCCCCACTGAGCAGGGAGCCTGATAAGGGACTCCATCCTAGGATCCTAAGATCATGACCTGAGCCCCCTAAATGCCCCTAAAGTTTTGTTCTCAACTTAAAAAGAATTGCTTGGGTCTCTAGTTCTCCTATTAATTTGTGATTCTCAAAAGAAAGCGCAAGCATCTTTACTCCTAATGTAGTCACAAAGCTACTATGAAAATTTCCTGAGTTTCAGAGACCCAGGAGAGGCATACAAAATGAATGGACATAGTTCCCTCTGGTGGTTCAGAACAGGAACAAATAGAGCACTGAGAAAAAGATTTTGAAGAAGCATTCATGCCATTTCTTCCAAAAATAAAGTTCTTGAAGTGAAATACTTTGAGCCACAAACTATTCAAGATGAGTAACCATCACTACCCAATACTAATTACACTGTTAGATTCAACCAACTGGCACCTTAGCTTACAAAGTTCTATGCATACACTTATTTAAGGTCCACAAATGACCTACCAAGTCACACAAGGCTCTTATTACCCACATTTAATTAGGAAACTTGAGCTCAGGAGGGTTGGCTGACCCCCCAAAATCACAAAACTGAAGAAGGAGAGGAAAAGCCAGGACCCAAACCCAGGACTTTCTCTCTCATCCCCTGACATTTGAATACCCCAGACTGCCTCATTACCACTTGGACCAAAGAAGTGTTCTGTTTACTTTTTTTTTAATGAAACATAATTAAAAATAAAGTAATTAAAGCTTTAAAGACAATCCTGATTAACTCCCTATATGTGACTGAACATACTGTTTTCCTACACGTGAATTTTAAGGCATTAGATACTGCTTTGGAGTCAGTCAGTCAGTATTAACTGGAATTCCAATTGTAATGTACTGTGATAGAATCTGGCCTGTAATTTCACATAAAAATACTATTTTCTATTTCTAATGTAATGGATAAGTCACTATAATAGCGATTCATCACCTGAGTCACTTAGGGTAAATTTTACTGTACTTGAATAAAATCCTCACTTTCTGAAGTCCAGAAAATCAAATATATTGCCAGGAGCAGCATCACAAATGGAAGCCAACAGGTACAAGATTAGCCTCACCAACCCACAGATTACACACTGGGTTATTTAAAATAAAATAGTGCTTTACTTCCCAAAGATACCTAATTAAATCAAAGGTCTAAGAATGTTAACTCCCTATTTCAATCCTTCATCAGCAGAGAAATAGCAAATACATAAAGAAAAGGGATACTCAGTAACTGGGATCATCTGGAAAAGATGTCTGAATAGGACATATGGGATTCAGAAATTAAATTTCACAATCCACAAATACTGTAAGTGTTTACAAACTTACCTCAAGCTGACCTCCCCATGCAGCTGTGTTGACAATATCCTCACAGTACTTGCTAAACTCTTCTGTAGAGATAAATGGGACGGTAACACTTAATTTTCATAACTCATGTTACAAGATCCCTTTAATACCTCCCACAATTCCTGATCATTACTCAAGTTGTGAACTTGAGTTCCTTCCTCTACCTGCACTCTCCAGAATTTAATCCACTTCCCATATCCACACTTAACTCGCTTCAACTTTCTACCACCTCTCCATCTGAGAGCAAAGCTATTCATTTCTGCTTCTCTCTCAGACTGAAGCCCAGGGACCTTAACCACCCAGCAAGACTATTCTCTGTTTACCCAAGCAACCCGCCAAACTGTCACCATATTCACCATCTTGACATGTATTTTAAAGCCCAGACCTACAACTGAAAAAATACACTGAACAACTAAAACAGTGCAGTCTTTGTAAAATCAGGTCAACTGTGAGACCCCATAAGAAATGTGAGAAGAGAATTAGGGTAAACGTAGAAATGACCAGAAATTCCTTTCCCAGCAATAGCACCGTACCAGAGTGCCTTCACTGTTTATTTTGAAGGCATTTACTTTATTTGCTTCAGTATCAGTTCTAGTCAAAGAAAGGGCTTCTTGGATCAGTCATAAGAGTTGGCAAACTCACAGTTTAATGGCACATCTTGAGCGTACAAACTTTTATACAGAAAGTTAAAATGGGAAAGAAATATCCTCCCTATTTAGAGGAAGGGAAAAATATTAAGGGCATCTATAGAAAAGATGGTCTGTGGGTTTGCCTCATTCACTGCTGTATCTCCAATGCTCAGAACAGTACCTAGAATAGTTCCTGGCACACAGTCGCCCTCAATAAATATCTGGTTGAATGAATAAGAAATTAAGTCTTTTATCTTTTTTTAAATTCAGCAGGCTGAGTTGCCACCTCTTTTCCACTGTCCTGCAACTCGCAGAGGTGGGGACTCCATTCAAGGAAAGCCAACCTTAACCTTCTCTTCTCCAACCCATTCTGGCCATATAACTTGCTCCCAGAGGATACTACCACACCTATAAGCTTAAGGACTAACTTCCCTCTGTTCCATCTCCGTGTCCCCCCCACACTCTGAGATTTTCACCTGCTCTCTCCTTTGCCAGTTGTGCCTTTTTTTACACCTCTCCATAAATACTTTATCTTAATTATCAAAGGTATTATAAAGAATAATAAGGCAGGTTATCAACCCATTCATTTTTGGTTTGGCAAAGTCAAATTTTGCCTAAATATTACAGCTTATTAAGAAAATTAAATCTTGGGACCCCTGGGTGGCTCAGTTGGTTAAGCAGCTGCCTTCGGCTCAGGTCATGATCCCAGCGTCCTGGGATCGAGTCCCACATCAGGCTCCTTGCTCAGCAGGGAGCCTGCTTCTGCCTCTGCCTGCCATTCTGTCTGCCTGTGCTCGCTCTCTCCCTCTCTCTGATAAATAAATAAAATCTTTAAAAAAAAAAAAAATTAAATCTCCCAAAGTACAGGATAAAAGTAGGATTTAGCCTTCCCCATCTTTGTGCTTATGGTCTTTGGGCCCAATACTTCCAAAGACTAGTCAAAGCTTACCTCTATGCCCAAAATTTGTGACATGTGAACTCATAAACAATTTTTTCGATAATGATAATGAATCCTATTCCCATTTCTATCTTAAATTAAACAATATATTAAACCCCCAAATAATTAAGTGCTTAAAAGATCTTAATAAAGCAAAATGTACTAGTATATATTAAAATTATAAAAAATAGGGCGCCTGGGTGGCTCAGTGGGTTAAAGCCGCTGCCTTCGGCTCAGGTCATGATCCCAGGGTCCTGGGATCGAGCCCCGCATCGGGCTGTCTGCTCTGCAGGGAGTCTGCTTCCTCTCCTCCTCTCTCTCTGCCTGCCTCTCTGCCTACTTGTGATCTCTGTCTGTCAAATAAATAAATAAAATCTTAAAAAAAATTAAAAAAAAAAAATTATAAAAAATAATTCAGCCTAAATTTTAAGATTTTTTTTTCCCCCTCTGTAAGGACTATCACGGGTTTTTCTTATTCTCAATCCCAGGAATCATTTCAATTTAACAGCAGCAAGACATAATGGTGGGGGAGGGAGGGAGACATAGTGAAGAAAAATAAATTACCTGGAGTATACATATCTCCTGTATTAGGATTTGTTAAAAATGGCAGAAAGTCTTCCACGTGGCCTTGTATATATTCAGCAGTTTGTTTTCTCAAGGCAGCCACAGTCAAGGGGCATTTCTGTTCTTTCAGCTGATCTTCAATGGCTCTATACATACAGTGGCCATCAGATGGAATCTGTTTGATTTCCAACTGCCTAGCTGCCAATATTTGAGCAAGTTTTTCACTTTCCATGTGTCTAGCTCCAGATAAGTTCTGAATTTCAGCTTCAGCTATCCTTTCTTCCCGTTCCTTTTCCAACGCAGCTTTTTTGTCCTGGGAGGAGGAGAATACAGGAAAGTTAATTTACAACAATTAGGACTATTTCACATTTATTAAGGGGATAGAAATGTAAGACTCTCAAAACTTTCTGCCGTTTTCCTCCCTTCTCCCACAAGCATTATCATACTGATGATCTCATCATTTAAGGAATTTTTTATACTACGACCTCCTTTAAGGGCAACTTCTCATCTGCATGTACCCAACACCAAGCTCTGTACTAGAACAAAAAAAGCCTTCAAATTTTTCTTTGAAGTCTATTTAAAAACTACACGACAAGTTTCTAAAATCTCTACTGATTTCAAAGTACTGCCATAAGACTGAGTTATCCTAGCCCTCAAAGCAACATCATTATCATATTTATGCCAAGCTAATCCAAGCTTTTCAACTTATCATTCAACTACTGGAGCATTAACATGCTATATCACCAGTGAGGCATCAATTGCCAAAGCCTTTAGAAGAGTACAGGAATTCTATTTATCTAGCCTAAAGAAAAAAAACTGTGTGTACGTGTACACACATACACATTTAATTAAAATAAAAGATAAAAAAAATTCTTCTTATGAAAAATTAAATGCTACAGATAGACTGAAGTTCCCCTAAGGACCACTGCCAATTTCAATGCTTGCTCTAGAGGTCTGGTGAGTATCTTTGTCAATTTTTTTCCTAAGCATTTTAACAAATATAGATGTACTCATTAAAAAAGTATAGAAAAAAAATTTGATCAAAAAATGATATCATATTACATTCTGCAACATGCTTTCCTTATTCAAATGTCAGAAGAGCTCTTCCCATGGCAACATATGCAAGGATGGTGTAGGAGTAGAGCAATGAGATCTGTAACATGAAGGTTGGTTAGGAAGTAGAATGAGAAGGCTAGGGGAAAAGAGAAAAAAAATCCGGACAGCTATACTAGCAAGGAACAAATCCAGAAAGTACGACATGTTTCATAGCTGAACACAGTTCATAGAAACATGTCAAAAAATGAGGTTGAGGGCAAAAAAAGGTATGTATATAGTTAATGTGTGTTAAATCTGTACATTCATAGTTTAAAAATTAGAGAGATATACACAAAATAGACTGCTTTTCTCTGGATCATAGGATTACAAAGTAAGTTGTTTTCCCCCTTCACCTATTCCCCCCCATCCACCACCCCTCTATCAACCACTAGTTTGTTCTCTGTATTTAAGGGTCTGGTTTTGTTTACAAAGTAAGTTTTGTTTTGTGCATGTGCACACGTGCACTTTTCTACATCTTTCTAATTCTCGATCATGAATATGTTTTACTTATATACAGGTCATGAATGCTTTTCAATTTTAGTATATGTGCTGCCGAAGCAAGCACTCATGAATCCTTTTCAATTTAAGAGAATAAAAATAGTTAAGTAAAATTCCACATCTTGATATTGGTAGCAAATTACAGTGAAGGATTTGGTAAACCAAGAAAAAGAAGGGAAAAGTAAAGATTTTCATGTCCCTAGCTCTCATTCCTCTTTGGGGCAGAAGAAATTAATGGAAAGGCAAATTTCAAACTTAATGTCACACACTTGAACTACTTGCCTGTTATGTGCCATGATGGAACCGAAAGTGATTTATAAATTACCTGAATCAAAATATTATTACCTCCCTGACAAAACATACACCTATTTAAGTTTGTTCCACCCAAATCCAACCATGCCAGAAGTAACACGAACAAATTTATTTCACTGCATACCTACAACTATGCATCACAGCAGCATAAAAATCTTAAAACACAAGATGGCACTGTTACTTTATGAAAGTCTAAAGAACATTTTCAGAGGGGAGAGGGAGGATAAGCACCTTGGATATCATCTAATCCAAAACCCCTCATTTTCCTCTGAGGAAACAGCACGCAGAAAGAATTCCAAAGGCCATACAGCTGGTTTAGAAGCAGAGTGGGACCAAGGACAACACAGAGCACTCCTTCTATCCAGGCACCTAAATCAGAATAAAAGTTGGAGCAGATGGGAGCTGGAGTTAATGATGTTATATACTAGTTACTAGAAGAGTGGAATTGTATACTTCTGCAAAAAACGTTTAAGCCTCTAAAATACTAATCCAAGCATTTCATTTTTGCCCTCAAGCTCTGCTTCAGTGTTACATAGCAATTGTGTTTTCTTTCTAGGCAAAAGGGGGGAAATACATTGGATTCTGTTCCCAGCCATGGACAGCTTCCCAATGGCACTAAGCACTGCAGTTTCTACAGCCTTAGTGCTGGAGACAGAATGGCAACAATTAAGTCTAATGAAAACATATATTTGAAATGAAAACAGCAATTAACTCATAAATATATTGTCAGTAAAACTAGAGTCATGTCAATATAGTAATGCAGCAAAATAATCTCTGAAGAGAAATCGTAAGAGCTGGGTACTAGTCCTGGGTTTTTATCAAACTTTCAGTTTGCCACTAAGACAACTGGGCCTCAGCTCTCTCATTTGTGAAATAAAGAAATTGAACTAGATTTCATTCTAGCTCCCAAATTTCCTGTTTCTGAAACCCAATTCTTCTAAGTTCTACTCTGGGCTCTTTTCAGCATACCAAAGAGCTTCTTCCATTGAAGCCTGATGAATTAAATAAAATACTCCCTGTGTTTTTCTAGATTCAAAGTAAGAGATTTGCTCTACAATATTCCAATAATAAATCTTCATAAAGTTTTATCAAGTTTTTCTAAGACAGAACTATATCTCTCCCAAAGACAAACACAATTAATTTATTGGCTTTTTATACCTTGGTTTTTTGGGCAAAAAAAAAAAAAAGAAAAAAAAAGTTCAGGTTTCATTTTCTTATATACTATATAAACTTTTAAGTGTTTTCAGTTCCAGAATCCTATTAATACTATTAATATAATAAAGCAATAAAAAAGTTCAGGCATTACTTCAAGGGTGTTTTCTTGCCAAGTGTTTAAGCAGCTGACCATAAAAGATACTAAGTTTTTTGAGAGTATAGTTGAAAAGGTATGCATTTCAGCTACATAGAATTTTAGGAGAAAAGTAACAAATGTTTGAGAAAAGTAAGGGAGTTTAATTTTTTGTTTTGTTGCCTGAGGGTCCAGCTGGGGATGAGTAAGATTTGATAAAGACAGGAATCAGTTGGGACCTAGGTTTTCCAGAATGAAACAGGCTACTCTAAGATGTATCAATTACTAAGTAGAGGCAGTACCAACATGTATTTTGTTATGCCCCTGCCAAGCAAAAATTCTGATCTTTGTTTTTGAGCTATAGAAACTACATGATAATTAAGGCTTTTACAAAAAGAATACACATTATAAGGAGGGAGTTAAAATAGACAACCTCCAAGATACCATAAAATCTAAATTTCATGACTCAAGAAAATAAAATCTTAACAGAAGTATGAGAAATGTTTGACAATGCAACTTAATCAACTTTCAAACAACAAAAAAAAGATACAGTCTTGGGTTGAATTTCTAAGAGGCACACTATGCAGTACTGAACACACTAAACAATGCTATCATTTGCTGACCCATTAGTTCTCCAGGTCTTGTGTTTGGGCTTTGGAAATGGTATATTATTTAATATTTCCAGTAACTCTGTAAGGTAGGTATTATTTACCCCATTTTGTACATATGAAACTGAGGTTTAGAAAAGTTAAAAATCTTACCCAAAGCCCAACAGTAAATGGGATTAAAACCTTCATATGTCTGACACCAAATACCATGCCCTATTAAAATTATGTACTACTAAATTATAAAAATGCTAAGTTAGCTAAAAATAAACATTTAAATCCTGCAAAATATCAAATGTAAGTAAAACAATATTTGAGATTAAACCTACTAGATTTAAAGCCTTTTTTCTTTTTCCAAGTGAACAGCTGTAACCTATCTAATTTCATTCCCATAATTTTGATTTCATGAACTCACTACTTTCAACAAATCAGTTTTCTTATAGCTCTCTGATGATGTAAAATTTCATGCCCAAATTTATTTTTATGCATGCTGTTTCTCCTACTCAAATATCCTATTTAATTAACTGTACTTTCTTAAAATTCCAATTCATTTTTTAGTAATTGGCACAAATGAACTTTTCCTTCTCTGACTTCTCACTGCAACTAAACATTACATAGATACCTGCATAATTCTGAGAATTTTGTACACCTGTTTATCTTAATTTCTAGATTCAAATCCTTGTTTCACCACTTAGCACCACAATTTTTAACCAAAACAGAATCACCTTAGCCCATAATTATACGATTCTGAATTATTAAATGTGGGATAATATATTTGTAAAAATATCTTTTGCACACTTTCTTTCTATCCCTACTCTTTGAGACCTGAAAATTGTACATGTTATTTTATACTGTTTAGACCTATTTTCTTCTCTTCAAAATAAGGGTAAGACTCTACTAGATTATAACTAGGACTAAATGAGGTTTCATATAATCTATAAGCCTAGCATTGTATCTGGCACATACCAAGGACTTAACAAATGTTAGTTCAGGTATTTGGCAAGAAACTCCATCTTTTTTTTTTCTATTCCTTTTGTATACAATACCTAAGATACTAATAAGCATATAGCACTAACTTAATTACTTGGTGACATGACTTTCATACCCGTCTCTTTTGTGCTTTTGATATCCGAGGTGGCTGATTCTCAAGAACCAAGTTTGAAATGTTAACAGCAACAGAATCTATCTGAAGGAAACAAAAGCATTACCAAGTTAATGGAAAATCAAGTTCTTCTTTAAGTATTAGATTATTAAATTGAAAATCACAAAGAAAGAAAATCACCAATATGTATAATACAACAATTCAAATTTGAATAACAGTACTAGGTACAATATTACATGACATTGTTTTCTTCTTCTATTTTTAAGGGAGAATTTGTCAGAGTCCCACAAAGTTCCCTTAAAGCTCTCCAAATGCTCATCCCTGCAAGCTTTCCTTCCTTCTTGAAATTCCTATTTCATTAATCTAAATACTTCCTGTAAGTGCCAACTTACAGTCTTTGAGCAGTTCACCTTTTCCTTCTCTAAAGGCTGACAGTACTTATGATATGTAAGGTCCTGTGCTAAGGTGCCTGAGTGGCTACTTTGGTTAAGTGTCAGCCTCTTCATCTCAGCTCAGGTCATAATGTCCAGCTCCGCACTCAGTGGGAAGTCTGCTTGTCCCTCCATCTGTGTGCATGATGTCCAGCTCGTATTCTCTCTCTTTCTTAAATAAATAAATAAACTCTTAAAAAAACAAAACAAAACAAAACAAAATAAGGTCCTGCACCGGATCAGTTCATTACCGCCTTCATAACCCTTTCTCCATCTCAATTAGCCAGAACCTAATGAACACTGTTGAGCTTTCTCTATCCTCTTCCGTCTACAAACTGATAACTACAGGTAGAAAAGTTAATGTATTGTTCAGATACCATAACCAATCTTAATCACCAAATGGCTATCATGTGTTTGCTGAAGTAAGAAAAAAGATGCTAGACTAATGATCAGTGTTAGTACTAATATTTTATTACTGCAAATGTAACTTAAATTAAGTTTTTGGTATAACAAATGCATAAAGCATACAGAGGACTCTAATAAAAAAAGAGATAGCAGTCTCCAAGGCTATACCCAAATTATCAAAATATGAAAACCAGATTAAGACTTCAAAGAGTGGTTACATCAACTTTAATAAAATTAGCATTCGTGTATTTTTTCATAGGAATCTGCTGAAATCTACAAACTGCCATACTGACAATAGGCAAGATACAGAGAAGCATCTGGAAAGCAATGACATGAGAATTCAGATAGTGTTCAGAAAGAAAACAAGCTTAAGTTAATGAAAAAGATAAGAGCCCAAAGTAAAATGGTAGTTTGTATTTTAACAGTTGAAGAATATATTCAAAGAAATCTTTGAGAAGAATTCATTGAGACAGAAATCTCAAAACTGAAAATTGGAAAGCAAATAAAACTCTATCACTAACAGAAAAGATGGGGAGATAGTTAGGAATACCATGATTGCAACAACACAATTAAATATCTGGAGAATCATACCATGCTACTTGGAAATAAAATATGTTAAGGCACAGGTCAGGATCTTAATGACTAGCTAATAAGGCTAAAGAAAATGAGACCATGTTTAATACGCTGACCACTGTAAATCAGTACAGACAAGTTGTTTTCACTATCAACAGCAGACCAAGAATAAACCAAGTAAAACTAACTTATGGTAGATAAAATGTCATCCAGCCATAAGAACTTTCTATCAAAAATGGAGTAAGATTATGGACTCTGTGATCGCTGATATCCAAACCCATGTGATAAACCACCATACCACACAAAGTTTTAACAGAATTCAGATTCACATCCTGGAGTAAGACAGTCCTGATTCTGAATTCTGGCTCTGGCATTTAATAGCTGTTATGAATTCAGAAGGAAATTCTTAATCTCTGAGTCTATTTCTGCCTTGAAAAATGAGATTATCTACATTTACTTCATGGGTAATACCTCATAGTGTGTTACTAAGAAAAATTACATGAGAATAATGCACATGCTGTCTTAAAGCATTTGGCACACTATTAGCTACAATGATAAAATAAGTATTTGTTAAAAAAAGACAGTATGCTCTACTTTACCCAAGAAACAAAGTAAATTTTCATATAACCTGAACATGATTTCATATTTGCTGTCCCACTTGATTCTTACAGAATCTTGTGCTAAACAGCTAAAGTATTTGTATCATATTATAAGTGGAGAATTTTATGCTTAGGAAGTAACTTAACCAAGTTAGCCATACTATTTAATGGCAATTCTGGGGCTAGAAGTCTGATCTTCCAACTTTCACTTGGTGAAGATTCCTCTGGTCCACTTTTCCATCGGTTCATTTGGGGGGCAAGTACATAGTTGAAGTGTACGTTTTTTTCTGACCTCCCTTACAAAAACACATTACCAAGTAAACCTTGTCACAGAAATATTAATGAAAAGTAATGCATGAGCATGATTTTGTAACTTCCTTTCCCTCTAATTATATGATTTCATATAGTGAACAGTTTCTTAGAGGTGGACAGTAGCTTTCAGATGCTGTAGGCAAAGAGAAACATCACTTTACATACTTTACTTTCCTTAGAATTCAGCTTCAGTTGCTCCAATTCCTCCTTATGTTTCTGTTCCATTTCTGCTTCCAATTTAGCAACATCTTCAGTGAGTTGCTTCCTCCTCCTTTTGTCATTCTTGGGAACAGCATTTTTCATACCCTGAATTTTAGCTGAAAATCCACCAAAAATCATTAAGTCAACAACCCAGAGATTGAAATGAGAAATAGGGACAATAGGGGATGGTAAGGGGAGAAGGGCGTACACAAGTAATGTAAGCTAAGAACAGTAATTACATAACAATCAGACATTTAGGGCGTACACAAGTAATGTAAGCTAAGAACAATAATTACATAACAATCAGACATTTACAGAGAAGAGCCCAGATGAGGGAGAGAGCACCTCAAAAAAAAAAAAAAATCCTCATTAACAAAATGTACCTCTGTTTAGTTTAGTGTGATAGGGAGTTAAAAAAAAAAACTCTAGTTTTAAATCTCTCAAGCATCCCTTTTGAGTCCTCAAAATCGAAGTGAGGTATTTCAAAACGCGTCCATTAGCGCCCAGTATCAGTAGCTGCTTAGGAACAGAAAAGGGAGACAGGGGAGGGGGTGAACAATCTGGGCCCAACACGAATTCTCAGACTCCAGCACCCGGCGGTGGCGTGGGGAAGAGAGGACGCGGTGGACCTGAGAAAAGGAAGCTTCTGAAGATTCGGCGGATTAAGGGACCATCGGGCCAGGGGATTAGAAGGGGTGAGGCCACTGGCTACTTTGGGAAAGCCTAAGAGGATCCAGATCAGAAGCCTCTCGAGATTCCGCAGAACCGACCCACCACGCGCCCTTTCCTGGGTCCGAGAGATTTCTAGGTTCCCATTCCCTCGTCACCTTGCAACTCCTTCTTCTCTTTGCGATGCCTTCTCATTAGCTGCTCCTCCTCATCAAGCTCCTCCGCCAAGACTGACTCCATGACGACCAGGTAGCCTTGCACGTGCGCTGGTAGAAACCTGCACCACCGGTTACCCCGCACTTTCCACCCCTCAACCTTCACCTGGGGTGCCATTGGTCGTGCCTGGGACCCAGGCCCGCCTTCGAGGCGGTACCGGATCTAAGCCGAGTCATTGGACCGAAGGGACAGGAGATGGGATGAACGCATGCGCACTCTCAATGACCCCCCCAGCTCCGATGAGGCGGGAGAAGAGCGACGGCGCTTGGGGGTGTGGCCTGGTCCGATGGAGTTTGCTGCCTCGCGATTGGCTAGCGCCCTATAGTCCCCCCCTGCAATAACGCTAAGCATCTGGCTATTGGCTCTGACGTGAGGCGCGCAGTGATGACGTGACCGAAGCCATTTTGGACGTTCATTTTATTTTGTGAGGTGATTCGGAGCGCTTATTTTAGCCTTTACTGTTGGTCCCGTTGCGGAGGAGAGTTGTTCAAAAGGTAAGCGAGAGGAAGAAAACTTTTGAATAAACTGTTGATAATTACCAATGGGAATTTTGGGGCTGACTCAAACAGTAGGAAATTAAGTTTTGTTTATTGTTTTAAAGGTCGAAATAACTGAGTTCGGGAGAAACCGTTTATAATCGAGAAAATGCCGCCTCTTGAAACGGATATAGCAGTGGAAGCCGGAGAGAGAGTAAGATTTGAGTATCGTGTAACACAGGAGCTTAAAAATCTGTGTTCAGTAATAAAGCAGCTAATGTCAGAGCGCCTTAGACGTATCAGGGAGTTGAAAGAGATAACGGAAATGTGCGAGCCTGACCAGTCACAAAATCGAATTACCGAAGTAAATGCAGAACAAGAGAATCCGCAGGCAGGAGAAGAGGAAAAGTAAAAGAGATTAGAAGCGAAATTTACAGCATCGGTTCAGCAGATACACATAATAGGAATACTTGAAACAGAAGACAAAGCAAATGAAGCTGAAACAATAAGGGACTAATTGAAGAAAATTTTCCAAATTCGAAGAAAAAGCTAAATCTGCAAATAGAAAAGGTTAAGAGAGTACCAGTAAAACAAAAAAAGAAAGCAACACCTACTCATATCCCATTGACTTTATTAAATTGGAAGGATAAAGAAGAAAAATTCTACGAGTATTCAAAGAAAGCAGGTTAACTATAAGGCATAAAAGACTGACCCGATTTTTCTCTTTCAGCTCTAAATGCCGAAAGGCAGGGGAGCAATATCTCTAGTTTCAAGGGAAAATAATTTTGAGCCAAGAGTTATATATCCTGCCAAGTTACGGTTTATATATGAAGGCAACTGGAGGACGTTCCCAGATACACAGGAGTTAAGAGGTTTTTTTTCTTTATTTGTTAAATGCTGTTACTACAGCCCGCAAAAACGAGTAGTGAGGCAGTTGTATGGAAAAAAAAAAAAAAAAAAAAGTCGGGTAAACATTAAAGCTAGTTAAATATCATTAAGATTACATTGTTATGTGTAGAGTTATGAAACTAAATGCAAAGATAAATTAAGTTGGGTCTATAATTTCAGTTTGTCTTGTTTTAGACTGAAGAGATGTGCTAAATGTTCAATGTAGAGACTAAGTACTGTTTTTAGTATGTAATGTGGATAAAAGTATGCATGCTCTACAGCTACAAAATTAAAGGGCTTTGTCATTGTGGTGGGGAAGGACACCTAGAGTAAAGGCATTCCAAGTGTTAATCTGATAAAATGGGAAGTTGGTACAGTTTTGTGTCCTTTATTTTTAATTACAGAGTGAGGAAAGTAACAAGTTTGTTTATAATGTTGATATTGACAGTGTAAAGAGAAAAATTCTAAATCCCTGACTGGGGAAGTGGTAGATTAAAGCATTGTTTTATGTACATCTTGCCTGGGGAAAACCAGTAGTAACCGTTTCATGTAGTAGTTCATTCTAAGTAAATTTGACAAAGAGATAAGTGTTACAGATAAAATTAGAATATACCAATTTTATGAATTGGAAAAGAAGTGGTGAAAAAACAAAGCAAGGAAACATTAAAATTATCATAAAATAGATTAACAGAGATACAGGTGAATTATCACACTCATAAACGGACTAAGTACCCCTGTTAAAAGATTCAAATTGGGTCAAAAATCAATCTCTGAACCTGGATCTTCACATTTGGATCAAACAAAGGATAAAGGAGTTTAAAGATAATAAAAACTGTTAAGTCATAGAAATTGAACTAGGGAACAACATTTTTATCAGAATTTAAGCTGTAACAAACTATAAAACAGTGTGGGATATAACTTTGAAGAAGCTTTATGTGGTAAATAATATGACATTCATCTGTAAAATGTTCACTGTCTTGATGTGAGTTGTTTTTCTGATGTATACATAGTTTTTAAAATAAGTGTATTTCAAGTACTTAATAAAATAATTCTTAATTCAGTTACATATGGCAGTACATATATTGGACACTGACTTCAACACTTCCAGTCTTTAGTAAAGTAAATGAAATGGAATACACTAATTAGGAGGAGTGTGTATGTGTGTATAATATGTATTATTTTGCTCCTTTTGCATTCTTTTCAAATTATCCTGAAACATTTCTAAATGATCTTGTACTAGAATACAGGGAAAACTTCAATCCAAGAGCACATTGCACAAATGACTACTTTGCAAGAAAGCTTAGAAACTAAGTTTAAAAGCTGAAAAGTCATTCTTGGAATTTTGGGATGTTCTTATTTAAATACCTTGGGTTAAAGAAAATTGTAACAAAGACTTATAATTTAGGAAATGGTACAATAAGGATATTATACATTATATGTTATGGAATGAATATACAAAAGGCAAGAAATGGAGTGAAAACATTTAAGTGAAGGATGGAATATGCCCCTAAGATAGACTTACTAATTGGAATTTGTTAATTTTGTTACCTTCTAAATAGTGGATTTTCGGGGCGCCTGGGTGGCTCAGTGGGTTAAGCCGCTGCCTTCGGCTCAGGTCATGATCTCAGGGTCCTGGGATCGAGTCCCGCATCGGGCTCTCTGCTCAGCGGGGAGCCTGCTTCCTCCTCTCTCTCTCTGCCTGCCTCTCTGCCTACTTGTGATCTCCCTCTGTCAAATAAATAAATAAAATCTTTAAAAAAAAAAAAAAAAAAAAATAGTGGATTTTCTCCGATATAAGTGCCACTCTAATAATAGTGCCAAATAAGGCACTATTTCAAGTGCCACAGTTAACATCTTGGTGACAGATTTCTCCCAACTGAGTTTTCACATAAGTTCTAAACAGCTCATTTTCGAAGAGGGAGAAGCCAAAGTCTTCTCACCACTACAACCCCCATATACACACACACACGTTTTGTCTCTTTCTTAGACCTCCATGTAGTATTTCTGGCAGTGTGGTTTTTATACGGAAATTCTGCTCCTCAGAAAAGCAATATCAGCATTATCTAGGAGCTTATTAGAAATTAGCTCAGGTTAATAGCAGCATGGGATTAGATTATAAAATTCATTAAACATCTATAAACTTTCTCACTGAACATAATGCATTGTACGTTATGAATGCTTAATAAAGGTTAAGTAGCATTAGAATCTAGAAATAGTTTTGCTAAAACAGTGTTATATAAAAGTTCTTGCATTTGAATTATAAGTCTTTGGTTTTTCCAAATATTTCAGGGTAAGACAGGTACTTCTGTTTTCCTCCTGTCTTGAAAATTTATAAAGTTGGGACATGGAAATTTCAAGTTGAACAATCCAAATTTAGAAATGTTGAAGTATAGCATGGCAAATGGTAAAGGAATGAGCCTCTCTAATAATAGTAATAGGTCTCTCTAGTGAATAAAATAACCTTGGGGTGGATTTAAATTCAAGTTGTACAGATAGTTCAAGATTTTTGGATGAAATCAAAGCTTTATAAAAGCTGTAAAAGGCCTTTATTTAACTATAGAATTGGTGACAAGTGGTAAATAGAAGGATTACAGCAATTGAAACAGCAGCTCTAGTAAATTACAGATAGGACTTTTTTTGGATTCTCTAATGTTGAACTCTCCTGAAGATGATAACATTCTTGTATTAGTGTGGGCTAAAATATGCTAACCAGTTGCCTGAAGATGTATTAAAATGCAGATAATACAACAACATATTTGGGATAAAGCTGAGATTGTATTTTTTTTTTAAGATTTTATTATTTGACAGAGGTCACAAGTAGGCAGAGAGGCAGGCGGGGGGGGGGGGGGGGCAGAGAAGCTGAGCAGAGAGCTTAATGCAGCCTGATCCCAGAACCCTTAAGATCATGACCTGAGCTGAAAGCAGAGTCTTTAACCCACTGAGCCACCCAGGCGTCCCTGAGATTATATTTCTTAAAAGCTCCCATGTAATGATCCTGCCAGTCTGGACACACTTTCAAGTAGAAAAATAAGACTTTCGCTGTGTCTACCAACCATGAAAGTGAGGCTCAAAAAGTAATTGGCTTAAGGCTGCATAGTAAGTATTAGCCAAATCTGATTTCAAGAGTATAATTTTGTCATCTATGTAATCCTACCTTGTCCACACTACAGCACCTACTTAGAAGATCGTTGTGAGGATAAACTTCTAGTTTATATGATAAGGAAGAATGCTTATTACTTCAGTTAAGGTACATACCCAGAAAACAATGGCTTATGGAGGGAAAAATGAGTTTTGTGTGTAACATACACACATCATGATTTGTGATGGGAATTGGATTAGTCAGGTATTTGGAAATTCAGGTCTAGAGCCAGAAGAGATAACAAGATTGGAAATTTAGATTTCAGTTTTCTGATTTGAAGACAGTATTTGAGACCATGAGGAATCACCCTGGAAAGGAGATTAAAGCTTAAGGGACACCTGTGTTTGATGGGTAGGTATTACAGTGAAATAGAAGATTGAGATTTATAGTTCCAGTTGAATTTAACATAAAAAACAACACACACTATAGTCAGTCCTATACTTAGTGATGGGTAATAAGGAGTATGGGACTTTTGTCTTTGTACAAAAGACTTTTTTTTTTTTAATTTGTAATTTTCAAACTTTTAAAAATACAATGGCACACCCATTGTTCTAAATATTCTAATACGTAGTTCACTGCAACACAGTCGATTTTTGTTTCCAGCAGTTATTCCTAGAAAGTCGCACTGAATTAGCGAATACTGTATCATAGCATCTGGAGGAAAGATAGGTTTAGGTTCCTGTGAACCTCTGGTCACATTATTTTCATCAACTTCTCTATACATAACCTTGTTTGAAGATACTTTATTTAATATCTGTTGTTGATTCACCAACATTAAACTCATAGCCAACAGTACTGTAATACATGGCCTGAGCAAATCTTACCTAACGTACTTTCTCTGTAAGGCACATCAGAGCCTTGAACTTAGGAACGTACACTAGCCAGCCCTATTCTTGGACCATTTAAATAAGCAAAATCACCAACAAAAAGCATAAATATATGAAAAGTATATCATGAAAAGGGCACTTGTTTGCAGCATGGGGGCCGAGACCAGAAGACTGTCACCTTGTCTCACTTCATCTGGGCCGATGCATGTAAGAAGTTCTCAAATGTGCTGCTACTCTGCACATGGACATACCCATGAAAGCACCATAAGTATTGATTTGGGGGTTTTCTAATAAATTTTAGGAAACAAATTCACATACATAACTTGCAGAAAATGAATATGGACTATAATTCAATGTTTTTTTTTTTTAAGGATTTCCAACTGGAATTGGGAAGCTACATTTACACCAAAAGCCGAACACTGATCAGACTTCCACAGAATTAAGGATCACTGCAATGGTCCTGAAAGACTTGTACATGATCACCATGAACACAGTGGTTTTTACTTCTTTCCTTTCTGTTGGCCCTGAACCAGCAGGTCTGAATTCCTAACAGCTGTTATTTTGCTGTTTTGTCTGGGACAGCAAGAGGAGAATGTTCCCAATATGGAACAGTGCCAGGCTGAAATCTAGACTCTCTGTCCCAAATATTAATTTCAAAGAACTCTTAACAAGACCTAAATGACGATATAAATATATATGCCAAAAAAGTGCAAAAAAAATTGAGGGTTTGTGTTTTTCATTTGTCCAGACTGCGTAACAGAGATACCATGCAACCAATTATGAAATAAGATTGCTGTTCAACGGTCACATCACCCAACTGCAAAGCTCATAAGGGTTAGATACATTGCTGAAGGAAATTGGGCCTTGGTTTGGTTTGGTTTGTTTTTTAAGATTATTTTGGAGAACCTCAGGCTGATTCACCATTGAGCACAGAGCCCAACACAATCCTGAGATCATGAGCCAAAACCAAGAGTTAGATGTTCAGCAGACTGAGCCACCCAGGCTCTCTTGGGCCTTAGTTTTAATTAATTGGCAATTTTGAGCAGCTCATTCTAAAAGCTCATAAAAGTAATAATAAAGCAGTGGGGCGCCTGGGTGGCTCAGTGGGTTAAAGCCTCTGCCTTCAGCTCAGGTCATGATCTCAGGGTCCTGGGATCGAGCCCCACATCGGGCTCTCTGCTCAGCAGGAAGCCTGCTTCCGCCCCCCCCCCCCCGCCTGCCTTTCTGCCTACTTGTGATCTCTGTCAAATAAATAAAATCTTTTTTTTAAAAAGTAATAATAATAATAAAGCAGTATATGTCTTAGTCTTAGGTGGCCATAAACAAAACTATGGGCTGGTGTCTTAACAAACTTATTTCTTACAGTTCTCAAAGCTGTGAAGTCCAAGATCCAGGTGCCAGCCAACTCCGTTTCTGATGAGAGCTCTTCCTGACTTGTAAACACCTGCCTTCTCATCATGCTTCTGCATGGTAGAAAGGGGGGTTGGGGACAGAGGAAAAGAAGGAGGCAGAGAGAACAGGCTTTCTCGTGTCTTAATAGGGACGCTAATTGTATTGGGTTAGTGTTCTAACCTTACAACCTCATTTAACCTTAATCACTTCTTTATTCCAAATATAGTACTCCCAACGAGGAGGGGGTTAGAATTCAACCTATGAATTTTTGTGTGTTGATGGGGCACAGTTCAGTCTCAATAATATAGGAAGGGAATACAATTTTTTTTAAAGATTTTATTTATTTATTTGACAGAAAGAAATCAAAAGTAGGCAGAGAGGCAGGCAGAGAGAGAGAGGAGGAAACAGGCTCTCCACGGAGCAGAGAGCCGGATGTGGGGCTCAATCCCAGGACCCTGGGATCATGACCCGAGCCGAAGGCAGAGGCTTTAACCCACTGAGCCACCCAGGTGCCCCAGAAGGCAATACAATTTAATGCAGCCTAAAATAACTGCTGTTTTACCAACACTGAGCTTTTAGGCAGCAACCTTAGTTGTTATGTGCTAAATTTCTTAATTATAAAAATGTTGAGTGAAGTCAACTTGAAATTTTGAGTGTAAGAGCTTTTTGGTTTCTGAAAAAATTAACTCTACATTGTTTTCTCTCAAGAATTGCAAGTATGAAATTTATTTTCAAAATATGGCTACTGTGATTGGTAAAATGGACACTGGGGTTTTTATAAAGTTCTTTTGTATATCACTATCTTGTTTAAGCCTCAAACAATTCAGTAAGACATGGAAAAAGAACTATTACCAGTGTCAAGTGTCTTTTAGAGAGAAAGGTCTGAGAGGTTTGAAATGGAACAAACAGTATAATAGTAAAGAAATGATTGGAGCGTCTGGGTGGGTGGTTCGGTGGGTTAAAGCCTCTGCCTTTGGCTCAGGTCATGATCCCAGGGCTTTCTGCTCAGCAGGGAGCCTGCTCACCCCGCCCCCTGACCCCCCGCCACCCGCCTGCCTCTCTGCCTACTTGTGATCTCTATCAAATTAAAAAAAAAAAAAAAAAAGATCAATAAATGTATTTCAGGGTGATTAACTGATTAGTATTTTTCAAACGTGGCTTAATAATTGATAGCAAACCCAGCAACTTCACTTGTAGAAGTTTATCCTGGAAATACAATAGAAAAGTATGCAAAATTTATAATATTGAAAAAATAGGGAATGATGTGTATGTTCAGATATAAGGATTTAGTTAAATACATTAACAGGTAACCATTAGGAAAGAGTAAGCTCTATATCAATTGATGTGGAAAGCACCTAATAACAGGTAGTAAGAATAAAAAGCCACTTAACAGCAAATATATTAATACTTACTGTACATGTTTGTGTGTGTGTGTGTGTTTGCATGACTTTTCCCATCTAGAAAATGTGTAGAAAATTACTTGGATATTGCCAAAATTAACAGTACATACTATATATCTGGGTGGTAGCTTTTTAAAAAATTCCTTACTCTCTATCTTTCTTTAGCATGTCATGTTCACAGCAAAGGAAAGCCATATTGGGGCGCCTGGGTGGCTCAGTGGGTTAAGCCACTGCCTTCGGCTCAGGTCATGATCCCAGAGTCCTGGGATTGAGTCCTGCATCAGGCTCACTGCTGAGCGGGGAGCCTGCTTCCTCCTCTCTCTCTCTGCCTGCCTCTCTGCCTACTTGTGATCTCTCTCTGTCAAATAAATAAATTAATTAAAAAAAAAAAAGAAAGCCATATTACCTTTTAAAAATTAAAAACATTTCTGCAGAAATCTTGAACAAGATAGAGATGATAAGTGTTACCCATTATCCCACCATGTAGAGGTGCCCTGAGAATGGGATATTTCCTTCTGGAAATTACTTTCAAATTTTCAAATTTAGACTAAAACTATATATAAACTTCTGCTTTTTGTTCATTTGCAATTGTAATACAGACATTTCTCCAAGTCGTTTTTTCCTCAAAAACAGTTTTACTGCTACATGTATTTCCCACCACATGAAACAGCTGTCAAAAACCACTTTTCACCTTGTACTTTGCTTTGCTTCTCAGCAATATCAGACACTATTGACTATCTCTTCTATCCACGTTTCTCCTGAAATGTCAGTGAAGTCTGTCCTTGTCCCATTATATAAAAAAGGAAAAAGAAATGTGTTCTTCCCACCCACCTTTCCTATTTCCCTGTTGAATTTGTTTGACTTCTCTCCATAAGAGTTATCACCAACTGATGTATGTATATATATATATATATATATATATATATATATACTCTTATCCACAATATTTATATATATATATATATATATATATATATATATATATATATCCTTGTTAAACTGAGTATTGTCTATTTCCTCTCTTCGCTTCCATGACATACCTTCTCCTGCTTTTTTTCCGTTGGTCCTGACTACTCCTGTCTCTCACTGAAATTTGCTGGTTCCCTTAGGGCACTGTCCCAGGCCCATTTTTCTCCTTACTTCCACTCCCATGGCTTCAATTACTACATCTATGTGCCAACTGGACCTTTCTCCCAAGGGCCAGAGTCATGCATATGAATAGAGCCTCCAGGGTGGCTTCACTTGGATTGTCCCGCAGGTGCTTTGATTTTAACTTGCTAAACACCGACTCTTACCTAATTTGTTTGGGGTTTTGTTCTTTTTTAAAATAACATTTCTGTATTTCTGGGATTTTTTAAAAGATTTTATTTATTTGACAGGCGGGGGAGCAGAATGGAGAGAGGGAAAAGCCGGCTCTCTGCTGAGCAGGGAGCCTGATACAGGACTTGTTCCCAGGACTCTAGGATCATGACCTGAATCTAATGTTTAACCAACTGAGCCACTAAGACGTCCCAGGATTTTTTTCCCCTAATCTCAGAAATGGCACCACTCCACATTGTAGAAGTCGCCACATGTTTCTGTTTCTGCATTGATCTCGATCCCATTTACTCCCAACCCCAGAACTTCAACTTTTTTGGTCATTTTTTTTTTCTGTTTTTAGAAAAATCCAGCTTCTTCCTACCTAAAAGTTTTTTAAGTTTTTCGCTATGGGCTTCCTTGGGGAAAGTATTCCCCAAATTTTCTAAAACTGTTATCATTCAGGTCAAAATTCGTATATTTCATTAATCAGAGATGCAGCACCTAAACAAGCTACTGTTGGAGGCGGGGGGGGGGGGGTGGCACTCATGATATACGTATATCACTTACCTCAAGAAGCTGTCAGTGACTTGACCTTCTTTAGCACCGTCAGGACCCTGATTACCCTCTAGTAGCGTGGTTTTCTTGCCTTTTTTCTTTTATAGTTTTATTTATTGAGGTGTAATTAACATACAATAAACTGCAACCAATTAACCAGTGCCACCGTTGTCTCAGTTGCTCATGTTAGAAACCTAGGTATCATTCCTGACTACCGTTTAACCTTACTCTTTCCTTTGAGCAAATCCTTAAACCCCACCTTCTAAATGTATCTCAAATCAGTTAACCTATTTCCAGTTCCTGGCATCACTTTAGGTCCAAGCCTGAATCATTTCTCACTTGTATTGTGAAAATATGCCCGCTGGGTGCCTGGGTGGCTCAGTCATGAAGCATCTGCCTTCGGCTCAGGTTATGATCCCCTGGGATGGAGCCCCTCATTGGGCTCCCTTCTCCACAGGAAGCTGGTTCTCCCTCTCCCACTCCCCCTGCTTCTGTTCCCTTTCTCACTATGTCCTCTCTGTCAAAAAATAAATAAAATCTTAAAAAAAAATACAAAACTCTCTCAAGTTTATTCTTTATATACAATGTGAGTTATCTTTCTAAAATCGAAGCCAAATTTAAGAGTTTAACTCTTAAAGTAGATTTTCAATAAAGTGTGTGTTTCTTCACATACTTCTCAAGGCCGTCTCCAGTCTCATCGCATGCCGCATTCTGTTATAATCTAGTAAAGCCATTCTGGCCTTTGGTATCTTGAACTCTCACACCATCTCTTCCTTCAGGAACGGAGTACCTTTGGAAATAGTGCTTTCTTACCACTGGAAATATTGATCTGCCTTCACTCCCTAACCACTCTTATCCACAATATTTACCACAACACTTACCACAATATTTGCCCATTCATTCCCAGTCGTAAGTACCCTAATTAGTCCCCCTTATAATACTTTTACTTTTCTTCTGTTGTTTTTTTTTTTAATATGAATATACCTTTATGAAGCGCAGACTAACTAGATTCGCCTTCTTCACGTTTTTGTCCTCATTACCTAATGTAGTACTTTGCACACAAGTCATTTAGTAAACACTTCATTCAAACATGGACTGGATGATCATTTAGCAATAATAAAGACAAATAAAAGAACATTTAAGGTTTCCCTTTCATCTTCATACAGTTATGGAAACATTGTCCCATATTTTATTATTAATATTCTCAGACTCAAATCAGTCCTCAGTGGTAATTAGAAGACAAAAGATCAGATCTTGACCCTGCAATGAGATTTTACCCAATGGCAAATAACAATACCAGTAAGTGAAACGAAATACCTTATAGTACTTTCTCTTTTGGCCTTTTAGCTTTCTAGTTTGTGTCTTAATTGTATTGTATTTCACCATTTTCAAGTATTTTCAGTTGCAGTGTTCTCAAGTTTCTCAGTTTTGTTTTCTTGCCAATTTCTATGTCCTTCTCACTAAATTATTTTTCTTCCTTTATGATAATTTTTTTTCTGCTTTTCCTTTGCCAACACTAAACAATCACGTGGTACCAGTTAACAATCCTAATGTGATGGAACCTGATGTAGTGGGTATGGCAACTGGTACTCAGCATCCATTCCAGCTTCTTCCTAAAAGTGAAAGAAATTTTAAAGACTGGAAAGAGTACTCTATTTCTTCTATCTCATATAGGATTCTGGATTCAAATTAATTTCCATCAGTTAGAGGGACTTGCCCAAGACTCATTGAGTAGGGCTGTTTTTTCTTATTTCTTATTTCTGTAATGCCTGATTAGGACTTTCACAGAGACCTTGGGTGGCACTGCAGCAGCATTCCAGTGTCCAGTGCCTTACACCTCATCTCTGGGTATCTTTCTGTTTCTGGTCAAGGCCATGGAGATGTGTTCTTGAAGTCAATGTGTCTTGTGGCAGCCTCTGTTTTATAGCCTCTTTTTGCCTCAGTTTCTAATTTTAAGCTGAGGGGGATGGTAAGATGGGAAAGCCATATCTTTATTTTTTACCATATAACTATTTTTTCAAATGAAATCTTTTGCAGAAGACTAGTATATGAAGCAGATAAAACAGAGCCAATGAGACTGAAAGGAATGAGTGACATGAAATCTTACCTACTATTCCCTAAACCTGAGGCACCTCTAATGAGCCTCGAGTTTAGTTTTAACATCACTGGATAATCTGAAGCAGAAATCCAATCTGCATGTATTTTTGGAATCATCTGAAGAGATGATTAGTTTTGTTTCTAACGCTATTGTCCTGGTCTCTTTTCCAAAAAGTCTGCTATTGGGACCAAGCAGGTGTATTTTTTTAAATCTTCCCAGATCGCTCTAATATGCAGCGAAAGTTGGAAATAACTTCTTCAGATAGCTTTTTTTCTGATTCTGATCACTCAGCTTTTCATTGCTTTTCTTTTAATTTTTTTAGTTGTATATGTGTGTGTGTGTGTATATATTTGCCAAAAAACTTCTCAAAAAAAGAAAATACCATATCCATAAATTTTATCTGGTGAATTCTATCAAACACTCAAGGAATAAATGACATCAGTGTTACACAATATATTTTCTAGAAAATTGCAGGAGAAATCATTCCCCATCTCATTTTATGAGGTCTGCCCAAAAAATACAACCCCAGCAAAGATTTTACAAAAAGGGTAATTTCAGAGCAATATATCTCATGAATAATCCTTTATGGAGTATTAGAAAATCAAATCCAATTATACACAAACTGGATACCGCAATATGTTCAAGTAGCGTTCATTGCAGGAAAGTAGAGTTGAGTTAATTTAAAAAAAAAATCATTTAAAGAAATTCAGCATACTAACAAAAAAAAGGAGAAAATTATTAATTAGAGACATAAAAAGCTTTTGGAAAAAATCAACACTGATTCATGAAAAAACCTGGCAAACTAGGATAGCATAGAATTTCCTCTAACTACTAAAGAATATCCATGAAAACCATTCCTCCAACATCATACTTTTTTTTTAACTTTGGGACTTTATTTTTTATTTTTTAACATTTTTAAATTTAAATTCAATTAACTAACATTTATTATTGGTTTCAGAGGTACAGACTTGTGATTCATCAGTCTTCTATAATACCCAGTACTTATTACATCACGTGCCTTCCTTAATGCCCATCACCCAGTTACCCCATCCCTCCAACCCTTTCCTCTCCAGCTACCCTCAGTTTGTTTTCCATTGTTTTTCAATAAGGCAAATATCTCCTTTCATTTTGGGACCTTGTGTTTTCTTTCTCAACCTACAACTTCAGAAGTCCTTGGATTTCACCAAATTCTTACCTTTCATTATACCTCTATTCTTTTATGTTAACCTAGCCGGTCTAAACCCATGTCAGTTTCCAAGACAAAACACTATCTCTTTCTTAGGTCTTTATTGTGGTTTTGTTGTTCCTTAATACAAATTTACATAGAATAATAATATAATGATTAATAGATGGGACTTGGAGTCAGAATTAGGTTATTTTATATCTCTTCCCTTTATTACTTTGTAGCTTACTAACCCTTTGGACGAGTTAGGGGATAATGATAGTCTTACTACATAGAATCGTCATAATGATTTGGTAGGGTGATACTTACAAAGTGTCTACTACATAGAAAGTGCTCAAAATTGCTCACTTTTATGGTTACCAATACATAAATAAAACTTCATTTTTAAATTTTTGTCTCTACATAGAAACTAAATAACTGAGTTTAAAACCATATAATGAAGTGTGGATGATTTCATTTAGTCAATCTGCTCAATTAATAATTTTTAAGTACCTGTTATGTACTGTGAAAGGAACCAAATAGATGGCCATCTGCCTTTAAATATCCCAAGTGTTAATGGACAAAGATTCTATCAATTTAAAATGAGAAATATTATGATGAAGGAAACAGACATCAAGAGGGCTGAATCTCGTCTAACATCATATTTGTTTGACCTGCCCAGTGTTGCCACATATTTCTTTTAATTGGCCCTCAAACATTTTTTTAAAAGATTTATTTATGAGAGAGAGAGAACACACTTAACCTGTTCTGGGTTAAGTGTATTTGGGCCCATCGAAAATGTTATTTGCTGGATCTCAAGATTTGCTTCTTTGCTTAACTCCTTTAGAAAATAGATTTGACTTCTTCTTTCTAAATGTGGGGTTTTCTCCTAAAGTCTCTTCCAATTTTTAAAATGTTTCCCACCAGTGTACCAGGAATTGTGATCAGAGACACTTGACTGGTTTTTCCTGTCAAAGCACTTAGTATGTTAACAGAGAAAAGACATGGAATAAAAGGTGAAAAGGAAGCTAGATTCTAGAGGAACATGAGAGTTTGGGAATCTAAGTAATGAGGCAGAATGCATCAGAAGATAAAACAAAATTTTCAGCACAAGAAGTAGCCAGAGTTCAAATATGAAACAGACAGGGGATTGCTGTTGAAAATCAACTCCATTGTTTGTTGTGGTAATTATCCACTCCCCACAAACAATTCCAATGGTTAGGGTAGCACACTGGGTAATGTAATTTTCTTGGCAGGACTATTATTGTCTATGCAGGAATTCATGTAATGCCCTTAATTTTGTTTTAAAAAAATTGGATTTTAACTTAAATCAGCTTTATTTATCATGATGGGGAAGAGATTAGATTTTGTCATTGTGATGTTTATATCAAGGAAGGCTTAAGACATGTCATTAAGGTACTTTCTTCCTAGCATTTTGATTATATTCAAATTAGGTAATCAGTGGTGTCTGCTCTGAGAAGCATGGCAAGTAGAATTAAGCATGAAAAAGTCTAAAAAAAATTTAAAAACAAAAATGAAAAGCTCTATGAAAGGAAAAACAAAACACATCAAAAATTTCCAACACTTTACTCACTTAGATTTCAAAGAAAATTTAAAAATATTTTGTAAACAGCTACAAATTACAATAATTTACTACTTTAACAAAAACTATAAATTATCAGAACAAATAAAAAATTATATTCTTTTTTAACCATATTAAAGTATCAGCTATAACTATTTGTCTGGTTAGTAGAGGTTACTATTTACGTATTTCCTCAGACAATTCCACTTTTTTATCCTTGCATAGTGGTTACTGTAATTCTTCAACATTTAAAAGATTTCTATTTATTTATTTATTTGACAGAGATCACAAGCAGGCAGAGAGAGAGAGAGAGAGAAGCAGGCTCCCTGCTGAGCAGAGAGCCCCATGCAGGGCTCAATCCTAGGACCCTGAGATCATGACCCAAGCTGAAGGCTGATGCTTAACCCACTGAGCCACCCAGGCCCCCTAATTTTTCAACATTTAAGTTGTCCTTAAAATATTACATTAAAGTATTTTACCTTGTAGTATTTATAGTATTTATTTTTAATATTTATTTTTCTTTTTTAAAAAAGTTAGGATTTTTATAAGATTTATTGAGGTATAATTGACAGACAAAATTGTACATACTTATTTTGTTTAAGATTGACTTATTTTAGAGAGAGAGCATTCACATGCCTATGCAGGAGGGTAGGGGCTGAGGGAGAGAGAAGTTCAAGCAGACTCCCTGCTGAGCAGGGAGCCGGGACACAGGGCTCCATCTCATAACCCTGAGATCATGACCTGAGCAGAAATCAAGAGGCGGATATTCAACCAACTAAGCCACCCAGGAGCCCCTAAAATTGTACGTATTTAAAGCGCATGGCATAATGATTTGATATATGCATACATTGTGAAATGATTACCACAATCAGGTTAATTAACACATCCATCACCTCACATACTTAAATTTTGTGTGTGTGTATGTGTGAGTGTGTGTGTGTATTGAGATTGCTTAAAATGAACTCAGCAAATTTCAAATCATACAACACAGTACTACTAACTATAGTTACCATACTGTGTATCTTACCTTTTTTTTTTTCAATTCCAACTACTTTCTAGTTTCTCCTTTGAGATCTTTGACTCATGAGTCTTAGAATGTGACTTTTAAAAAACTTTATATTTTGGGGCGCCTGGGTGGCTCAGTGGGTTAAGCCGCTGCCTTCGGCTCAGGTCATGATCTCGGGGTCCTGGGATCGAGTCCCGCGTCGGGCTCTCTGCTCAGCGGGGAGCCTGCTTCCTCATCTCTCTCTCTCTCTGCCTGCCTCTCTGCCTACTCGTGATCTCTCTCTCTGTTAAATAAATAAATAAATAAAATCTTAAAAAAAAACTTTATATTTTGATTTAATTTTAGACCCAGAAGTGGCAGAAATAACAGAATTCTTATGTACCTTTTAGTCAGCTTTTAGTATTTTATCGAAAGCAGGAAAGTGCCATTGATAATATACCATTAACCATAGATCTTATTTGGGTTTCACTAGTCCTATGAGCACTCTGTTTGTGTGTTTGTGGTAGAAGTCTATGAAATGTGCTACATGTATAGAGTCATGTGACCACCACCACAATCAGGGCACAGAACTGTTCCATCACCTCAGAAAATTCCTTGTACTGCCCCTTTCTAGTCACACACTCACTTTTACCCTAACTCCTAACAAGCTTCTCACCATGGCATTTCTTTTTCTACACAGTTGTTTTGGCCCTTTTAAATGAATCACTGAACACTGTATCAAGGACTAATTATGTACCATACAGTGGCTAACCGAACATAATAAAAAAATTAAATGCAAAATCAATATTATAAAAAAATAAATGCTCTTCATTACATTTTCTTGAAGATTTTTTTAAAGATTTTATTTATTTATTTGACAGACAGAGATCACAAGTAGACAGAGAGAGGAGGAAGCAGGCTCCCTGCTGAGCAGAGAGCCTGATGTGGGGCTTGATCCCAGGATCCTGGGATCATGACCTGAGCCGAAGGCAGAGGCTTTAACCCACTGAGCCACTCAGGCACCCCAAAGATTTTTTTTAAAGATTTTATTTTTTCTCTTTTAGAGTAGGGGAGGGGCAGAGGGAGAGAGAATCTTAAACAGCTTTCAAGGGTATGGATCCTTACTGGGGGTTTTATCTCACAACCCTGGGATCATGACCTGAGCCAAAATCAAGATGCAGATGCTTAACCATCTGAGCTACCCAGGTGCCCCTAAAGATTTTATTTTTAACTAATCTCTATACCCAGTGTGGGGCTTGAACCTACAACCCCAAGATCAAGAGTTGCAAGCTGGACCAACTGAGCCAGCCAGGCACCCCTCTTTAATACAGTTTTAATATTTTGTTATTAAGGATCTTAGGCTCTTAGGTACTGCTTTATGAGATTAATTTTTGTATACTTTTTGCTCTGCTGATATTGTAAAAGTTTTTTTTGTTTTTTGTTTTAGTTGTTTCCTATCTTGTTACTGCTAGTTCATGCAAAATCACTGGTCTTTCTAGCTCCGTTCTCTCTTTTTGGCTTTTATCTCTTCAACTTTTTTTTTTTTTAACTCTTCCCATCTCCGGGTCAGAGGGAAAAACATGTCTTTGCTTTTATTAATGAAGAGCAGTTTTCTGATTTCTCCTGATGCTTTCCATCTAAACAGTATTCCTGTAAACCCTCACCTACCATTAGTAAGGTAATCAAAGTAAACTTCTAGACTGATTTTTTGCCTGACAGAAATTCTCTCCTTATTCCAAAAAAAGTTTAATAAAATAGTTTTGCCTAAAATACTCCCTCCCAAAATTTACAGTTATTAGAACAGAGACTTTAATTTTAAATTAAAGAAACAACATGGAATATAATTAATACTACATAAAAGCTCCTGGAAGTTTGCAGTGGTTGAAAGAGAACTATTTTGGTAGTTCCCTCAGTTCTTAGAACTGAGGGATCATCTTACTTTTAAAACTTGAAATTCAGCAGTGAAATTCTGCATTGCTTAAAAACAATAAAGAGATTGTAATGTATACTTCTAAAATTAAAAAAAAAAAAAACCTGTAATTAACCCTAGAGGGGAAAAAGAAGGTAATTGTATTAAACATAATCCAATTTAATTCTAAGAGCTATTTTCAAAAGTTGTGTTTAGTGATGACAAGCATCTTTATTATGTTAATGCTCCATAAGGAGAGACTGAAATAAATGGATCAAATAATAGGTTAAAACATTTGGGAGAAGAAGACAAAGAAAAAGAAAGCAGCTAAGATGTGTGACCACATGCAGTTCATCTTAGGGTGAATGAAGACAGAGTGGGAATGTAAAATCGAAGTAGATGGTTGAATTTTCAGACTGAAGAGCAGATTAACCTCATAGAATTTAAAAAGGTGGACTTTGGCAGACTATGGCTAAAAATAACCAAGTTAAAGGATTGTAATAGATACTTGCCTCTGGATATGGCTCCATATTTCTCAACATGTGCAATCTCTCTATAAGGGAAGCAGTTATGTTTAAAATCGAAGGGTTTGGGATTAGATGACTTGGGTTGAGATTCCAGTTCTAATGCTTAAGGCTAGTAATAAATAGGATGAGTGAGCAACATGATCTCTTAGACCTCCACTGTCTGCATCAGTAAAATGTATGTAATGGTAGTACACCCTTCAAGGATGGCTTTGAGGATACACTGGGACAATTCACATAAAGCAGTAAGCCCTCATTAAACAATATTAGCTATAATCATAATCAGAGATAACACACCTTACTGTTAAGAAATGTCACTCGAGTCAGAAATAAAGTATGCCATCCCCTGGCTTCCCCAGTTGGCTCATTTTTGTATCTTGCTATTCCTGATCTGGACAGGAAATAGATCAAAATCCCTATTATCCACAGAGCATGATAAAAATATCATCTGGGGGCACCTGGCTGGTTTAGTCAGTGGAGCATACGACTCTTGATCTCAGAGTTGTAAGTTTGAGCCCCACATTGGGTGTAGAGATTTCTTAAAAATAAAATCTTAAAAAAAAAAAAAAAAAAGATACCATCTGGTGTCTGCTTTCGGACTCCGAGCTTATAAACCTATGTCCTCTAAGGTGCAGCCTTTCCCTATATTTGTCCATTCCCATGAGTGGGTGATGGCTCCGCTTGCCCCTAGCTTCTGATTTCTGCGGTGACCTGGCAGCCTCTCTTTCAACATAAACCTATTTCATTGACACCCATCAACCTGTTGAGCCGATGCTAGCCAGCCCTTTATCCAGAGGTTAGACCTGTGCCTCCTAATTCTTCATCAGCTGGATCACTGCTCTCCTGATGTTGATTTTCAGTTCCTTCTAGCTTCCCTTGCTGCTGTGCTTCAACAGCTAGATCAGAAGTCCTTGAGTACTGATTTGATTTGGAACATGCTTCAGTTTTCCCTGACCACTTGGATGGTGCTGACCTGCTCCTACAGCCTGCCCTATGCTCCTATCAATTCTTTATTCTTGCTTCTGACATCTCACCTTTCCTTTTCCAACTAATTGCTATTTCCTAGGATGCCTCAAAGCCAAACAAGTCTGAGTTGTGGTTTAGAAAGCATGGATGGGGCACCAGCCTGTCTCAGTTGGAAGTGCATGCAGCTCTTGACCTTGGGGTCATGAGTTTGAGCCCCACAATGGGTGTAGAGATTACTACAGATAAATTTTTAAAAAAAGAAAAAGAAAAAAATTTTTTTTAAAAAAGGAAGGATACAGATATTTCATAAGAAATTGAGGCTTTGATGTCATATGGCTCAATAGTAATAACTGTCCTACTTATTTGTTGCACAGGTTTACTGTGAAATGAGAGTCTGTATGCACAGCATATTTTAAACTATGAATTGTAAAATTATAATGATAATAGACAGACATTCCTCTTTTGTTGCCAGCTTTCCCTTCCTTTTCTTTTCTGGTCCTTCTTTGCTGCCTTGTCATGGCTACCTCATTGTATGTCTTCTCTCTCACTTTTTTTCCCCCTTTTCCTTATTCTTACTTATCTTCTCCACACATGCCTCCCACCCTACCACCATTTCCCTTATACTTTTATTTTTTCATCCAATAGACTCCTATTTCTCTCTGGGAGGTCAGTGCCTCTCTGATACTGGTTTTCACACTAGTTCCCATCTTCTGTCTGATGGTGAATTTCTGTGCCCTCCCAAAAGTACTTGTTCATGATGGCATGGGATAAATCAAGGTTTGGAAATTCATGTAATGAAAATAAATGCTAATCTAAAAAGTGTGAAACAGAGGTGCCTGGGTGGCTCAGTGGGTTGCCTTTGCCTTCGGCTCAGGTCATGATCCCAGAGTCCTGGGATCGAGTCCCACGTCAGGCTCTCTGCTTAATGGGGAGCCTGCTTCCTCCTCTTTCTCTCTCTGCCTACTTGTGAACTCTGTCTGTCAATTGAATAAATAAAATCTTAAAAAAAAATAAAAAGTAAAAAGAGTGAAACTGATCTTTATAGGTTGATATGGAAAGATCTTCCAAAAAAATGATTAGGTAAAAACAAGATATAGAAAAATGCATATAGAATTATTGAAGTTATGTAAATAAAAAAGGTACACAAGTTCTTATGTATTACATTTGTTGTGAGGGAGACTAGAATAAACAAATTGACACCTTTTTAGAGCCCTATTTTTTTTTTAAGATTTTATTTATTTGACAGGGATCACAAGTAAGCAGAGAGGCAGGCAAAAAGAGAGAGAGGAGGAAGCAGGCTCCCCACTGAGCAGAGAGCCCAATGTGGGACTTGATCCCAGGACCCTGGGATCATGACCTGAGCCAAAGGCAGAGGCTTTAACCCACTGAGCCACCCAGGCGCCCTGTGCTTTATATCTTTTTGTGGATATTCCATGATTTATTTACCTAATTTCTTAGTATTGGACAATAGTATTATTTCCATTTTTTGCTATTAAAAATGTTGTAATAAATAAATTGCAATGATTATATAAAATTTAGTTCTTCAGTATAAAATGTCTATTAGTAAAAGTGGAATTGCTGGTGCCTGGGTGGCTCAGTGGGTTAAAGCCTCTGCCTTTGGCTCAGGTCATGATCCCAGGGTCCTGGGATCGAGCCCTGCATTGGCTCTCTGCTCAGTGGGGAGCCTGCTTCCTCCTCTCTCTCTGCCTGCCTCTCTGCCTACCTGTGATTTCTCTCTCTCTGTGTCAAATAAATAAATAAAAATTTTTAAAAAGTATATAGTTATTAATGTTATATTTTTGAAATCTACTTAAAGACGTGAGAAATATAACATTTTTAAAAAGAATAATTTACAAAACAAAGTTTACAGAAGGACTTTAATTTTGTCTATGTATAATTTATGTTTGCATAGACAAGTAATGAAGAATATACAGATAAATATTCTGAGTGGACATAACTGGGTAATGAGGTTAAGGGAGTTTTCTTTTTTTGTGTTTTTTTTTGTTGTTGTTGTTAAGATTTTTGTCTATTTATTTGACAGAGTGAGAGAACACAACCAGGAGGAGCAGCAGAGGGAGCAGGAGAAGCAGGCTCCCTGCCAAATAGGGAGCCCAATGCTGGATTCCATCCCAGGACCCTGAAATCATGACCTGAGCTGAAGGCAGAGCTTAACTGAGGCACCCAGGTGCCCCGAGATTAAGGGGGTTTCTACAGTCTGTCCTCTCTCCATTTTCCAAATATTAAAATTCTTCTATAATAATAGAAAAAATAGAAAATGTTATTAAAATAATACAATAAAATAATTAAGTTTTTGAAAAATTAGTAGGCTCACTTGAGGTTGGATTTTTAGAACAGGAAATTTTACCTTTTTTTTTTTTTTTAACTTCATGGCTGGTTTCTACATTTATATAACTTGTCTACCTACCTCTCCACTTGCCTACCTACCTGTCATCTGCATATCTATCCTCTACATCTGCCTGCCTATCCATCCGTCATCTGTACTTACTTTCCTCAGCTGGCTTTCTAAACAAGTTTGTTCTGTGTTTTGTGTTTTCTCTCATTTAGTTAATAGTTCTTGTGGTTATAAATGATTGCTGCCAGTCTTGTTTAGTAGACTTGGTATGTTCTTTGTAGAGAAGACACAGAGAATTTTCCAATAGTAAGAGTAACATTACTACAATTCCTTACCTCTCCAAGTGTAAACTTCTTCATGCGTATTTTGTTTAAATGTAGGAGCACTCTTATAGGCTTTTGAGTAATGGTGCATTTTAAAGCACATTTAGCTTGGAATTTCCACAGCAAATTTGTAAAAGACAAGCATGCAACTACCTACACCAAGAAATTCATTTCCCAATAAGCAGTTCATATTTGTTCAAATTAAACATGGAAGTTAAATTCAGTCCTGGAAGATAAATTCTTTCACTTGTCCAGATTGGTATTAGTAAAAACCATTTGGAAAAGCAATCTGTTGCTCCAAGAAGCAATTTTATTTTCTCCAAAGAGATAAGATTAGTAATCAAAATATTGATATCAAATATTGATATCAATAACAATGATTTTAGTGCAATCTGTGGCTCATATCATTTTCCAGTCCTCAATATTCCTTTATTCCATTACTTGCTAATACATCTAGATGCCATTCTATTCACTGTTCTTTTCCCTTATTAGTAATAGCATTTTTAGCTGAGACTAAGTACATTATTTTCTAAGGTGTGACTGCTTAAGAATTAGATATTCCCTGGGGCACCAGGCTGGCTCAAAAGTCAGCAACTGACTCTTGATTTCAGCTCAGATCGTGATCCTGGGTGGTGAGATGGAGCCCTGTTGGGCTCTGTCTCAGTGAGGAGTCTGCTTCTCTCCCTCTTCCTCTCCCTCTGCCTCTCCCCTCACTCACATGCTCTCTCTCTCTCAAATAAATAAATAGATTTTTTTAAAAAAAGAATTAGAGCATCCCTTAACTGTGTTTTCATGGTGTTTTCTTCATATATCCATTAGTGCAGAAGTGGTTTAATTTTCTAAGGGTATGTCACACTCAATTGTAAACCCCTCAAAATTAGAAGTCATGCTTTATTCATTTATAATTTATTTATTTATTTGAGAGAAAATCGGGGTGAGGAGGGACAGAGAGAAAGGGAGAGAGAGAATCCTCAAGCAGACTCCCTGCTGAGCTTGTGGCCAAACAGGGGCTCCATCTCACAGCCCTGAGATCATGACCTGAGCCGAAATCAAGATTTGGATGCTTAACCAACTGAGCTATCCAGGGGCCCCCAGGGACATTTATATGTCCCCACACATAGGATGGTGCTTGGTGCAAAATAATCAATTAATGAGTGATTTTTATGATTGAAGTAAAGGGCAGATGATAAGAATAGCCATTCAGAGTAAACAAATCAAGCAGTGGTTGAATCTGAAACTCTCTCTAATATTATTGTAATGAAAGAATTTCAAATATTTAAAACTTTTATGTTATTTTACTAATCCTGGGAAGCATTTTGTATAGATTTATGTTCTAATCCTCTGGCTCATTAGAAATAGGAGAAAACTTAAAGGTAGACTGTTTAGAGCTTTTATGTTCTATTTTTATCAATTTTTCCTAAATGGGAATACATATCAATATCTTTAAGAGATATTTTCTACTTTTAGAAACAAAGAGTAAATCACATAAAAACGCAGGTCTTTCTTGTGTCAGCCCAACTAAAGGTTACCTATTTATCTCTGATTGTTACTCTGAGTTGAAGTTAATGGTATTTCTACAAGGGATTATGTATTTTATATGCAATAAAGAGTACTACTTTTGTTTTCATGTATTTTACTTTCTTTTAGTTTTTGTTTGTTTGGCATTGCTAATACAAAGTAGTCAGGAATTTAGTTAAGAATTGAGATTTTTGTCTGCAATACTAGACTCAGTTTAAGATTCAGCTAAGGAACCACTAACAGGATTTGCCTCTGTGTTATGGTGTGGAGAAGTCCTTCTGAGGAAGGTAGAATAGGGGCACACGATATCCTAAATCCCTGGGTATATGTTACCTTACATGACAAATGGGACTTTGCAAATGTGATTAAGTTAAGAATATTGAGATGGAAAGAATTTCCATGTATATAATCACAAGAGTCCTTATATGTGGATAAAAGCAGGGGAGGCAGAGTCAGATTTGAACATGCTGGTTTTGCAGCTGGAGGAAAAGGACACGAGTGAAGAGTGAAGGCATGTGGGTGTTTTCTAGGTGCTCTCTACTAGAAAAGGTGAGAAAATAGATTCTCCCCTGGAGCCTCCATGGAGGAACCAAGCAGCTCAGTTTTAGCCTAGTAAGAACCATTTTGGACTTCTGACCTTCAGAACTGTAAGATAATAATAGTTTTGATTTTTTTTAATTTGAAAAGAATGTATTGTGTGCTGTCTATAAAAGCAGAGTGTACACACTCACAACTAGTGAACAAAAAACTACACTATCCTATTTGCACCGTTTTAAGCCACTAAATTGTTGGTAATTTGTTACAGCAGCAAAGCAAACTGATACACTTCCCTTACGTTATTCTACAAATGTGATATTACTGGGAAATAAAAAGTTCCTCCTGGGGCGCCTGGGTGGCTCAGTGGGTTAAGCCGCTGCCTTCAGCTCAGGTCATGATCCCAGGGTCCTGGGATCGAGTCCCACATCAGGCTCCCTGCCCAGCTTCTTCCTCTCTCTCTTTCAGCCTGCCTCTCCATCTACTTGTGATTTCTCTCTGTCAAATAAATAAATAAAATCTTTAAAAAAAAAAAAAGTTCCTCCTGTTATGCAGGCCAGAGACAGCTGCATGGGACCAGTTAGTGTACATTAGTGTAGTGAGGGTGATTGGGTATCAGCAAGAATATGTGACATGAAAGGTCAGTGACAAAATAACTCAGGCAGACAGAACAGGATGCCTTGGAAAGACTGAATGACCTGAGGCATAACCTTAAGAATCAGATGACCCAAAGAGTAGCTTTGAAAGTAAAGGTCCAGTAAGACATGAGAAGGACAAGGCAAGAAATGGTACTCTGCTAACTCATGTATCATGTATTCTAGGTTTAACACGAAATGAGAAAAAATGAGGATGGCATTCTATCAGCAAAAGAATACAGTTTGATATTTCATGGGCTATAAATTTCAGAGCATATAAAGGAAGATCATACACAGACACAACATATATTGAAAAATAAGGCAGTCATTAAAAATATTTCCAACACAGGGCACCTGGATGGCTCAGTTGGTTGGGCATCTGCCCATGCTCAGGTCATAATTCCAGGACCCTGGGATTGGGCCCCATGCTGGGTGCTCTGCTCAGTGGGGAGCCTGTTTCTCCCTCTCCCTCTGTCTGTCACTCTGCTGCTCATGCTCTTTCTGTCAAATAAGTGAATAAAATCTTTAAGAAATTTTTCAACACAGACAAAAATCAAAAGATGATAAATTAAGAAAATCATTTGCCTTATTTATTATATGTGTTGAACTTTCAAAAGCTGACTGAGTATCAAGGGGATAGGTACTTCATTCAAGCTGTTGCAACAGAGAGAATATCCAAAGGGAGTGATTCCTGGAAAATGGGAGTTGAGGAATTGTATATAGCAAAGAAACAAAAGTGGCAACGTGTCAATTAAAAGTCTGGTGACTAATCAGGCAGGTCCTATAACCTAAACTGCTGAGAAAAGGAGAGTCCCAGTCACCACAAGTGGGGTTAAAAAAAAATGGCTCTCAAGTCCTAGAGGGTAACTGACAATACACACCCCAAGATTTTTACAGGTGCATAGTCTTGGATCTAGACTTTCCATTCAAAGAATTTATCAGGAATAAATATTGGAAAAGTGTTCAAAGATTGACTGAAGTCATCCTCAACATCTGTCTTTCATATACTGCTTGAAATCCACCAGAAAATCCCGTTAGAAAACAGACATTCAGGGCGCCTGGGTGGCTCAGTGGGTTAAAGCTTCTGCCTTCGGCTCAGGTCATGATCCCAGGGTCCTGGGATTGAGGCCCGCATCAGGCTCTCTGCTCAGCTGGGAGCCTGCTTCCTCCTCTCTCTCTGCCTGCTTCTCTGCCTACTTGTGATCTCTGTCAGTCGAATAAATAAAAAAATCTTAAAAAAAAAAAAAAAAGAAAAAGAAAAAAGAAGAAAACAGACATGCAGATCAATGGAACAGAATAGAGAGGCCAGAAATGGACCCTCAACTCTATGGTCAACTAATCTTTGACAAAGCAGGAAGGAATGCCCAATGGGAAAAAGACAGCCTCTTCAACAAATGGTGTTGGGAAAATTGGACAGCCACATGCAGAAAAATGAAATTGGACCATTTCCTTACACCATACATGAAAATAGACTCAAAATGGATGAAGGACCTCAATGTGAGAAAGGAATCAATCCAAATCCTTGAGAACACAGACAGCAACCTCTTGGACAACAGCAGCAACATCTTCCTAGGAACATCACCAAAGGCAAGGGAAGCAAGGGCAAAAATGAACTATTGGGATTTTATCAGGATCAAAAGCTTTTGCACAGCAAAGGAAACAGTTAACAAAATCAAAAGACAACTGACAGAATGGGAGAAGATATTTGCAAACAATATATCAGATAAAGGGCTAGTGTCCAAAATTTATAAAGAACTTAGCAAACTCAACACCCAAAGAACAAATAATCCAATCAAGAAATGGGCAGAAGACATGAACAGACATTTCGGCAAAGAAGACATCCAGATGGCCAACAGACACATGAAAAAGTGCTCCACATCACTTGGCATCAGGGAAATACAAATCAAAATCACAATGAGATATCACCTCACATCAGTCAGAATGGCTAAAATTAAGTCAGGAAAGGACACATGCTGGTGAGGATGAAGAGAAAGGGGAACCCTCCTACACTGTTGGTGGGAATGCAAACTGGTGCGGCCACTCTGGAAAATAGCATGGAGGTTCCTCAAAAAGTTGAAAATAGAGCTACCCTATAAGCCAGCAATGGCACTACTGGGTATTTACTCTGAAGATACAAATGTAGTGATCCAAAGGGGCACATGCCTCCAAATGTTTATAGCAGCAATGTCCACAATAGCCAAACTATGGAAAGAACCTAGATGTCCATCAACAGATGAATGGATAAAGAAGATGTGGTATACATATACAATGGAATACTATGCAGCCATCAAGAGAAAGAAACTCTTGCCATTTGCAATGACATGGATGGAACTAGAGGGCATTATGCTAAGCGAAATAAGTCAATCAAAGAAAGACAATTTTCATATGAGCTCTCTGATATTAGGAATTTGAGAGGCAGGGAAGGAGGTGGTTGGGGGTAGAAAGGGAAAAAATGAAACAAGAGGGGATCGGGAGGGATACAAACCATTAGAGACTCTTAATCTCAGGAAACAAACTGAGGGTTGCTGGGGGATGGTGGGGTAAGGATAAGGTGGCTGGGTTATGGACTTTGGGGAGGGTATGTGCTATGGTGAGTGTTGTAAAATGTGTAATCCCCGGGGCAAATAATATACGTTAATTAAAAAATAAATAATTAAAAGAAAAAATAAAATCCTGTTATATTGATCTTCACAATATATCCAGAATCTGACCCCTTCTTTCCAAAAAGGTAGGGATGAGTGCGGCAGTGGGTGTTGGAGAAAGTGAGAGATTGGGAGGCGTGGTGGGAAAGGGGAGTATGGAGAGAGAGACAGGGGGAGAGAGAGAGAGAGCACGAAGAGGGAGAGAGAGAGAGAGAGAGATTTGACCTGTTTTTAGTCCATTACGTCCTTTTTTAGAATTATAACTCCAGGAAGGAATTGAGCGGAATGGATTACTCTCTTAGTACCAGGAGCACCAGGGTCAGTGTACACTCAAAGAAGAAAATTTTACATTTTTCCATACAGGAAAAAAATAAGTATATTTGCTATATAAAGATAAAGACATTCTTTATAACTCTTTCTATGTTTTTCTTTGTAAGGGAAAACACCTCCTACCATAATAAATAAACTCTGAAATTTCAGTGGCTTTTAACACAATAAAGTATATTTCTTTCTCACAAAATGCTTCAAAAACCATTGTTCTTGGTGGGCAACTCTGCTGTAAGGAAGTGATTTAGTGTCTCAAGGTCCTTCCTTCTTGTCCCATTTTCAACATGTGATTCCACGGTTTCCTTGGGGTCATTTCCTGCAATCTATCTTAGAAAGGAAAAGAGCTTTTGAGGATCTGAAAGGGAGGTTTTTATAAGCCAGGCTAAAAGTAGTCTGTATCATTTCTACAAACATTCCATTGCCAGAATTTGGACATACAACTATCGTTAAGTAAAAAGATGTCTGGGAAATATAATTTAGCTCAGTTTTTAGGAAGAAAAGGGAATCGGTTTGATCAATAACCTCATAAATGAAATTTTTAAGTGGTAATAGAAAAGATGAACTCCCCAGTGGAAAAATGGCCAATACCAATATTCAATATTCAATAATCATTAAGGATAAAGTTAAATAAGTTAAAAAATCTACTTTTAATATTAAACTATCAATATTAAAAATAATAGACCATGTTATTTTCCTAAGCTGCCGAGAAATAGTTCCAGTCACCACAAATGGAGTTAAAAATGTTTTCGACTCCTAGAGGGCAACTGACAATACACACCCCAAGATTTTTTCATGTGCATAGTCTCTGATCTAGACTTCCCATTCAAAAAATTTATCTGGAATAAATTTTATAGAGCTACCCTATAAGCCAGCAATGGCACTACTGGGTATTTACTCTGAAGATACAAGTGTAGTGATCCAAAGGGGCACATGCCTCCAAATGTTTATAACAGCAATGTCCACAATAGCCAAACTATGGAAAGAACCTAGATGTCCATCAACAGATGAATGGATAAAGAAGATGTGGTATACATATACAATGGAATACTATGCAGCCATCAAGAGAAAGAAACTCTTGCCATTTGCAATGACATGGATGGAACTAGAGGGCATTATGCTAAGCGAAAAATGGCCAATACCAATATTCAATATTCAATAATCATTAAGGATAAAGTTAAATAAGTTAAAAAACCTACTTTTAATATTAAACTATCAATATTAAAAATAATAGACCATGTTATTTTCCTAAGCTGCCGAGAAATAGTTCCAGTCACCACAAGTGGAGTTAAAAATGTTTTCGACTCCTAGAGGGCAACTGACAATACACACCCCAAGATTTTTTCATGTGCATAGTCTCTGATCTAGACTTGTCCATACAGGAAAAAAGTAAGTATATTTGCTATATAAAGATAAAGACATTCTTTATCAGAAAAGTGTTCAAAGATTAATTGACGTTATCCCCAACATCTGTTTTTCATACACTGCATGAAATCCATCAGGAAATCCTGTAAGGTTGACCTTCACATATACCCAGAATCTGACACCTTCTTTCCACCTTTACTCCTTCTTTCTTGCCTATAGTCTAATTTTAACACAAGTAGCCATTGTGATCCTTTTATTTTTTTATTATTTATTTATTTTTCATTGTGATCCTTTTTTTTTTTTTTTTAAAGATTTTATTTATTTATTTGTCATAGAGAGAGAAGCGAGAGAAAGCACAGGCAGACAGAGTGGCAGGCAGAGGCAGAGGGAGAAGCAGGCTCCCCACCAAGCAAGGAGCCCAATGTGGGACTCGATCCCAGGACGCTGGGATCATGACCTGAGCCGAAGGCAGCCGCTTAACCAACTGAGCCACCCAGGCGTCCCCATTGTGATCCTTTTAAAACCTATGTCATATCAAGTCCTTCCTCTACCCTAGGCCTCCAAGAGCTCCAGAACCAAACTGGTTGCTTATGATCTGTCCCACCTGGGCCAACGTCAAACTTCTCTGATCTCATCTTTTGTTCCCCCACCCCACTGCCACTCCCCTGCTCACTTTGTTCAGGCTGCAAAGGCTTCCTTGTTGTTCCCACATATACCAAGTGTGGTCCTTCCTCAGGAACTTGCTGTTCACTGTCCACATTTCTGCTCAGATACAGTGAAGCCTACGTAATTCCTCTGTGCAAAAAAGCAATGTGCCCTCTCCATCTCTCTCCTCCTTCCCCTTACGCTGCTTGATTTCCCCCCATAACGTTTTATCACCATCTAATGCATTATATATCCTTGTTCAATTGAGTGTTACTGGTATTCTGCTGTAATGGGGTAAGGGGTTTTGTAACGCCTAGAACAGTGCCTGGCACATGGTAGACATTCAACAGATATTTGCTGAATGACTGAATAAAATGCGGCAAAAATTCTGAAACATCAAAAAAATATATAGGACTGGTTATGTAAACTGGGATGATGCTGTGAAGAGTCAGACAGTCAGAGAAGACAGAATCAAAACCCTAGATGTGCAGGAAATAAAACTAAAAATGTGGTTTTGTATTTCATAGGAGGAAACTGGGAATACCAATTTCTAAAGAGGTAACGGTTATTTTTCTTACCCAACTGGTTTCTGAAACCATACGAATGGGAAGTTTCTCATCATAAAATGTATTTTAACATTTGTCAACTGCTTCTCTGGTCTCAAATAGGTTTTTCTGTGAACATGGGTGTCTCTCAGGGCTGAGAGGATTTTTAAAGATTTTTTTAAAAAAAATTATTTACTTGACAGAGAGATAGAACACAGGTAGGCAGAGCAGCAGGCAGAGGGAGAAGCAGGCTCTCCACTGAGCTCTCCACATCTCCCGATGTGGGGCTCAACACAGGGCTCATTCCCAGACCCTGGGATCATGACCTGAGCCGAAGGCAGACACTTAGCCACTGAGCCACCCAAGTGCCCCGCCGAGAGGATTTTTAAAAAGCAATCTTATTCTTTGCAGATTATCTTAGTCCGTTGGAGTGGCCATAAGAAAATGCTACAAACTGCTTGGTTTAAACAGCAGACTTTTATTTTCTCACAGTTCTGAAAGATGGAAGTCCAAGATCAAGGTCCAATAGGGCTCAATTTCTGGTGAGGACTCTCTTTCCAGCTTGCAGATGGCTGCCTCCTCACTCTGTCCTCAGCTGGGCTCTCGTCAGTGCAGATTCATCGAAAGACAGAGACTGAGAGAGAGCAAGCATATATGAGTGAGCACAAGTTCTCTGGGGTCTCTTTTTATAGAGTCATCAATCCTGTTGGATTAGGGCCCCATTGTTATGCCCTTATTTAACCTTAATTACCTCTTCAATGCCCTATCTCATCTTTGTAGTCCCAGCATTTAGTACCAGATACTTGCATTTCTTAGTCAAAATGTTTTAGTCAGGGAAAGCTTGAATTTGGAGCAACAGTCATGTATTTTTCCTTATCTATCTATCCATCCATCCATCCATCCAACTTATTAAACAAACTTAACTCAATGAGGTATAAATTAAGAAATGCTGTTCCTAACACGGCCATTTTAAATTCTCCCTTGCCTCCTATAACAGATTTCTTCTCACCTCTGGGGTTGATTCTATAACTTCCTGGTCAATTTCAGTGATTAAAGTCCATTCAGTCTATAACTCTAATTTCATATCCAAATAAGAGATTTCCTTCTGTCTGTCATCTGCTAGCATTGTGGTTTAAAAGACCTGAATTGGGGAGGGAATATACTTCTCTTCATTCTCATTTTTCTACCTTGGGGAAAAGAATGTAGTTTACCTCTAGGCTTCAGGTATTTTCTTCCTTTTTTAGTTCCAAGCTTCTCCAGGGAGTGGACACAGGGAGGAAGGAGTTAGAGGGATTCAAGCAGCCACTATAGTGTTCCTTGGGCTGTTTGGCACTAACTGTTGGACACACTACCTGGCCATTGACAATGGTCTCTCCATGGCAGGTACTGGATTTCCAAAGTAGGCACAGACATGAGTTCTTTTTTTTTCTTTTTTCTTTTTCTTTTTTTTAAAAGAAGACTTCATTTTTAAAGTAATTTCTACACCTAACATGGAGTTTGAACTTACAACCCAAGATCAAGAGTTTCATGCTCCAATGACTAAGCCAGCCAGGTGCCCCTCATGGGAGTTCTTTAAGGCACTTCCCAGTCGACAGTGTCCTGTTTAAATTCTTCCGACTCTCCTCAGCTCTTGCGCTCAGTGGTATACCTTGTGGTTTCTTTCTTTTTCTTTTTTTTCTTCTTTTTTTAAGATTTTATTTATTTATTTGACAGACAGAGATCACAAGTAGGCAGAAAGGCCCGCAGAGAGAGAGGAGGAAGCAGGCTCCCCGCTGAGCAGAGAGCCCAATGCGGGGCTCCACCCCAGGACCCTGGGATCATGACCTGAGCCAAAGGCAGAGGCTTTAACCTACTGAGCCACCCAGGCACCCCTACCCTGTGGTTTCTTGTCGGTGGGGGAATTTTTGCCCTGTAGTGATTTTTTTGTATTGGTGCCATGCTCACTTGACCCACCAGAAATTCATGTTCTCATCAAAGCAGAGGTGATCACTGAGCTACACCATAAGCCCTTCTGTTTGTTCTGCCATCATTCACCAATTCATTTTTTTCCTGTTCATGAAAACTTTAGGAAGATGGACTAACCCGTTTCCTAATTTGATGTACAACTGGAAATGAGGTGCTGTTTTCCTTTTATACAGGTACCCCCAGACTTTGCAAGTAATTCTCTTAGAACCTTTCCCACTTGGCTTTTCGGAAAGGGGTAGGAAAAAGCCACAACAGAACTTCCTAGGCCAACAATTTATGACTCCAGTAATTCTCATTTTTCTCCTTCTTCTCTGGCTTATATGGGTTCAGGGTCTTTGTGGTTATTGAGGGACTAGTTGGGCTAAATTAGCATGTGCAAGTACTGATCGCTTCTTTGTCCTCAACTTGGACCCTGGCTATCAGTTCTGGGTCAACAGGGAAAGTTCTACACAAGTTCAGGTCACATATCCTCTATAGAACTTTGCATTTCAGTCTTTCCTTTTGGAGGGTGCTTATAGAGCTTGTGTCTTACTTTACACTTACTAGCATCCTCTGAGATGTAGGACAGCTATCCCTCATCTTGCTGATGAAACTGAGACAGAGACAGGCAATCTAGGACTAATTAATTGGAAACAAATTCCTCTGTAACTGCAGTCAAGTCTACAACCCTCCTTAACTGTTTTTTGCAAAATGTTGCACCTTTTACAACTCCAGAACATGGCCTTGTTCTTTCAGTTAGAACTTGGTCTGCTGGAGAAGTAAACAAAAATCCTTGGAGCTGAAGGTAAAACTTTTTAGCCTAAGCATAGTAGAGTATCCATCCTTCAAGCTTCCCTCACCTCACCTAGCAACCAAGTTTCTTGCCTCCCCGAGGCACAAAATAACTAAGGGGCATTCATATTGCATTCTGCATTATTATACATACTACACTACGACAGCACATTTAGTAAAAATCTAAATCCCTGTTTCCCTGAACCTGACAGTGTCCCTCAAATTTTTTAGTAGGCATTTCCAAAAGACCTGGGAAACTTTGTGCTTAAATACAATGCCCTCAGGCCTGCTGAGATGCTCCAGAGTTCTTGTATTAAGCAAGCAGACTACACACGGAGATGCTACCCTATATATATAACTACAAGGTAAGTATAATGACTTAGTGAATTAAAAATATAAACATAGGAGCGCCTGGGTGGCTCAGTGGGTTAAAGCCTATGCCTTCGGCTCAGGTCATGATCTCAGGGTCCTGGGATCAAGTCCCACATCGGGCTCTCTGCTCAGCAGCGAGCCTGCTTCCTCCTCTCTATCTGCCTGCCTCTCTGCCTACTTGTGATCTCTGCCTGTCAAATAAATAAATAAAATCTTAAAAAAAAAAAATAAACATGTTTATATGTCACTGGACATATAAACATGTCCAGGGGTGCCTGGCTGGTTCAGATGGTAGAGTGTGTGACTCTTGATATTGGGGTCATGAGTTCAAGCCCCACATTGGGCCTAGAGCTTCCTTTAAATAAATAAATTAATTAATAAAATAAATTGATTAATTAACATAATATATAAATATATATAATATACAAATATATATAAATGTATACACACACTCCAGACCATTGTACTTTTTTAGCTTAATCCAGTGATGCTTATCCCCTGATTTCCCTTCTAATAGAGTTAAAAAGAGAGAGTAGCAAAAAAAGCTTATATTTATAGTTGCCAGGTAGTGATAATTATATTCCATACATTTTCTCTTTCAATTATCATAAATACCCCACAAGGTAGGTATTTTTTTTGTTTTGTTGTTGTTGTTCTACAGACTAATTACACAAATGAGGTATAGAGAAGTTAAGCTAACTTAACCAAGATCACCACTTAGAGGTACTGAATTCAAATTATATAGAATTGTATTCAAATATAATTGATTTCCAAGAGCGGACTACCCCAGCACAGAGGAGAAAGACTGAGAGATCAAGATGACAGAGTGGAGGAAGCATTCTGATATGCATTGAGAAAAGCACTTATAACTCTTGTGATAAATATTTAATATGAACATACTTTACATCACATAGATATTCATAAAATACACTCCTTGGGACTTTAAAATTTCGATTTGAACTTCTACCCCAAAGCATGGTGTTTCTTGAAGAGCTCTCTTTTGTCCTTCTTGGTGCTTTTCTTACATCAAATATTGTTTTAGCTGTGATAGGTCACTGTATAACGACACCTCCCTGCATTATGCCCCCCTGTATTGATATGCCCCAATTCCCATCAAGAGACTCAATTTATCCCTCTGCTCACCTGAATGTGGGCTGGCCTTACGACTTGCTCCAACCAATAGAAAGTGAGAGAAGTAACCTTGTACCTGTTCCAGAACTTGGGACTCCTGAGGCTTTGGCAGCATCTGCCTTTGCCCTCTGGGAAACGTTATTCTGAGACTGCCACACAAGAAAGAAGCCCGGATGAAAGCGAGTTTGGAGAGAGAGAGGTTCAGGCACCCAGCTTTCTCAGCTGAGCTCAGTCCGCAGCTGAACCACCAGCTGAATGCACCTTTCTGAAAAATAATATCTTTATTTTAATCCCTAAGTTTTAGGATGATGATTCTTCCAAAGCAATAGATAAACCAGACAAAGTGGGATCAGAAGTACAAAATAATAGACTAATCCGACAAATTGGTAAAGTATAAAGCGAGATGAATGTAACAGAAATTAGTATTGTTCTAACAAAATCCAAAGCACATGGCAGTCTTTAGGGCCAGGCAGCAGGTGAATGCTGAAAAGGGCAGAGAGGAGACTGTTGGTGCAAGCTAGGAAAGAAAGCAGGGAAGAAATTGCTGCTGGAGACCAGAGGACAGAGGCGGACCAATTAACTGTTGCCTGTGGTACCTTGGAAGGTAGTAAAGGTACTTAATGAACTTGTTGATCTCACTAACATCATTTCCTTGTAGAATACAGAAAGTAACAATTAGCTTCTTTCAGCTGTTTGGTGGGAGGTGGCATTTTTCTATTGCTGCCATAAAAAATTACAACAAACTCAGCAGCTTAAACAACATCAGTGTATTATTTTATAGTTCTGTCAAAATCCCGAGACAGTAAAAATTAAAACCAGATCAGTAGAATAGTATTTAGTTAGAGTTTATTGTACACAAAAGAACAGTTCACGAATGGGGCGCCTGGGTGGCTCAGTCTGTTAAATGCCCAACTCTTGGTTTAGGCTCAGGTCTTGATCTCAGGGTCCTGGGATCTAGCCCAGGCAGGCTCCGCACTCAGTAGGGAGTCTGCTTGAGGATTTCACTCCCTCTTCCTCTGCACCCTCCCTCCCTGCCCCTAATAAATGAATGAATCTCAAAAAAAAAAAAAAAAAATAGTTCATGACTGGGAGTCTTCAAATCCAACAGTGAGATGAAGCTCAGAGGCATGATGTTATTAGATGGCTTATAAAGTGGAAATGAGAAAAAAAAAGAGTGGAAATGAGGAAGTTGCTTAATCTTTATAATGATTGATTATCACAATGGAAGTTGTCTAGGAAAAGAGGCCTCTGAGCCTCTAAATCTCTTTGGGCAGGAAGCAGGAGGCAAGCTGAAGGAGATAGAAGAATATGGGAGAAGTGTCATTGCTTGAAACCAGGAGCCTAGATCTGAAAAGGTACCACAGCTTTCACAATCCCCCTCTCACCCTCTTCAAATACTGCTTTGAGACTACCGGGCCTGTTGTATGGATCGGAAGACTAAATGCAGAGATGGGACAGAACAACCCTCCTGCCTTTCTCCCCTCCTCTCCTTTCCAAGCTGTTCCTGCTGAGAGAGCCCCTGGCCAATCTGCCAGCTAAATAAAGCTTCCTGAATAGAGGCCCAGGCAAGACCAATAGAATAACCACACAGCTAATCTATAGAATCGTGACAAATAATAAATTATGTTGTTTTAAGTCACTGGATTGTGGTATAGCTCAGTAGTAGATAGCTGGAATTGTAGCTTAAGTAGCTGAAGTAAGTAGTAAGATACTGTTTTACTGGCCCACACATCATCTGTTTATACTGTACTATTATTCCAAAGGACACATTACCTCATCCCCTGAGTAGAGATGGAAACATCTCATAATCATAAAATGCCTTGGAGTGAGATGAGTATTATTTAATGTTTCTTTCTTTCTTTCTTTTTTTTTTTTTAAGATTTTATTATTTATTTGACAGACAGAGGTCACAAGTAGGCAGAGAGGCAGGCGGAGAGAGAGGAAGGGAAGCAGGCTCCCCGCTGAGAAGAGATTTCCAGGACCTGAGCTGAAGGCAGAGGCTTTAACCCACTGAGCCACCCAGGTGCCCCTATTTAATGCCCCTATTTAATGTTTCTTGAGTAACCATGAACTATTATATTATTGTAAAACTAGAATGAAGTGATATTCACCTAATAAAAGTTTTTCCTTTTTATGAAACTTTGCATTGCTGCAAATATAATCTCAATATACTCTCTAACTTTCATAGTGTGAGTGATTTCCATGAGCCGAGTCGCCCTCTAATGAGCTCTGAAATGGACAGAGAAGCCATATAAAGAACTAAAGAAAGAACAAAAAATCCTTTATACCTGGGCAGTAAAGAAACCCCAGTTGCAGCGTTATAATGGAATAATGAAAACACTGGTCAGATGGCAAAACTGTCACCTTCATCGAAAAATCAAAAAATGCTCCATGTTTTTCCTGGTAACAATTTGCTTTAGTAAGACAATTTGGTTCTATGTAGGATTTCCTCATACACTCCTTTGCTTATTTTTTTGGCAAATGTGCATCCCCTACTTCTTAATGAGCCAGTCATTGTTAGATAAGGGAGACACAATAATGAATGAGTCATTTACAGTTTCTGACTCACAATGTCAGTTGGGAATAAAGGGTAGGTGGATAATGGAAATGTAAATACACTGTTCCCATAGTGTGATAGGTGACAGGACAGGACACCATAGTCATAGGATTTTGTGGATTCTTCTTAAGTTTCTTTAACTCAATAGCTTCCAGCCCACAATTGTAAAAAAACAAAACAAAAAAACCTGCTATTCATTTTGTAAACGGTTCATTTTTTGCAGGGGGTGCCTCATCTTGACCTCTCACTTTTTAGGTTCCTAGAGATTTAGAAATGCCCTTGGATGACATCATTCCGGGATCCTTATATGGTGTCGTCTTGATACTACTGACCCGTAAGAGATGCTGCATAGTAGAAAACATTATTCTTTGACTTTCCCTTAGGATTTCCAGCAGATGCCAAATGGATTTTTTTTTTTTTTTGAGAAGAAAGAGTCTTCAGAGAGCAAAATGAAGACCCTTCTTAATGTAATATGAGAAGTAGTTTCAAATGTCTAAAGTCAGCTTTCCTCATACTCTTTGAAATCTACAGGGGGGATTCCAGCCTCATTTTTTGTTTGCTTTTGACTGTGCTACCACATAGACATCTGGAGGATCAAGACCATTCATTGCTCTACTTATTCATCTTTGTATACCCGGTAAGCACATAATACATGTTTGTTGAATGACTCAAAGAATCATTGAAGAAAAATGATCTTTTGAGACCTTCCCTGTTTTTCTATTGCATTTTTGTCAGGCATATTCAAAACTTTGATTTCTAAACCATTTTAGCAAACCACCAAAATAAGAAAAGAAAAACATAAACATGAAAGCTTGCTCATAACTATGACTAGCTTTTTCTTTTGTTTTTTACTCACTTTTACATGTGAAAGATTATTTTAAAACACTAGCTCAAAAAAAACAACAACCCCAAAACATTTTTTAAATTGGCCTACATCATTCATAAACTTCCTTTTTGTATAAGGTGTCAGGGACAATATAGTCCAAAAACAAAACTAAAAGGGCAACGTATTCTGTCAACTTAACTTGTAATAGCCAACAAACTCTGCATCCTTTCGATAAGGTACTGTTACTAGAATGCCAAACACATATTTAAAAACAAGGACAAGGAAGGAATGGCACTACGCTTGCAGAAATTTATTTCCTCTCAGACAACAGATGTGGAGAAGTGATTTTCTAACCAAAAAAGCAGCCCCCAAGAAGGAATTGATAACCCTAGGAATAAGCTTTCTTGGATAATTGCTGCAAAGTTGGCAAGCACAGAATCCCTCCTCCTGCCCCCTCCAGGAGCTAAACTTGAGAGCTGTGTGTGCTGTAGTTTTTCTGTAATCAAGTCACAGGCCTTTTCCTCTTACCCCCTTTCAGTTTGCTCCTTACGGTTCTTCCCCTTTTCCTCGTTAGTTAAGGAAACGCAAAGTACAAAGAGAGGGGAGAGTTGCAACCCCCTACCTCTCGCTTCCTCCATCCCCCCCTTTCGGTCACTCCGCACCTTCCCTTCCCCGCCTTTCCCGGGCAGCCCTACTGTGTTCCCCGGCTCCTCCTCCTCCCCTTCTCCCCTCCTCCCCTCTCCCGGGATCCTTCTTTCTTCCTCCCCTCCCCTCCCCCAGACAGGCTTCCCTAGCGCGCTTCCCTTCCCCCGCCTCCCGAACCCGCACCCTCCCCTCCCCCAGCCTCCTGCCTTGTGACACATCCCGGGTCCTCCCGGAGGCGGCAGCAGCGGCAGCAGCAGCAGCGGTAGCAGCAGTAGCCACCACCTCCGCGGGAGCCGCAACCCCCGGCTCAGCCTGCCCCCCGGCCCCGCAGCTGCCGCAGCAGTCATGGCTGCTGATGGGGTGGACGAACGCTCGCCTCTGCTGTCAGCATCCCATTCGGGAAATGTCACCCCCACGGCCCCGCCGTACTTACAGGAAAGCAGCCCCAGAGGTAAGGCCAGCATGGACCTTTCTACTTCGTAAGGAAAAGCCTAGAATGTTAAAGACCCGGGAGCTCTAGCTCCGAGGTGGAGGCGATCCTCTCACTTGGGCTGGGAGAGAAGGATGCTGACTGCGCCTTCCCGAGCCAGCGCCTGCTTGCCTGAGAGCTTCCCCGCAGGGCTTTTGGTGGGGTAGGGTGGGGTGTGAGCGTGGGGCGTGAGCGTTGAGTGTGTGCGTGTGTATTTCACCCCTTCTCACCCTCTGGGGTGTGTGTCTGTATGTGTGTTTCACCACTTCTTACCCAGGGGTACAGGATGTGACATGAATTTCCCAGGCTGGGCTTTACCGTTTCAGAGAGCCCCTAAGTGCCACTGGAGGAGGTGCAGATCTTTCACGATCATTCATAAATCCTTTCAGATGGCTGAGAAACCCCTAGTACTGCTCACCTTGGGATCTGCCCTTGAAAGGGCTTAGCTTGAAAAATATGCATAGGCTACTATCCGCTCTCCCCCGCCCCCCATGCTCTGTTCAATCAGGGAATTGTCTTACCAAAAGGAATAGAATTAATCAATATACCTAATATGTCTGAAATTACTGCCCTTCCTTATTACTCCCTTTTCTTAGGAGTATGTTAGCTTTCGTGGGGAATGAAGAAGCATAGAGAGGAAGATGTAATATTTTTGAGCATATCTGGGTGAGACTGAAATGAACTTACTTCTAAAAGTAACCCAAGTTAATACTTCTATTTATTTCGCTTCTCAAGATGGAATCCAAAAAGATTTGACAGCTCATGGATCTGAAGAAGTGTGTGTGTGTGTGTGTGTGTGTGTGTGTGAGTGTGGTGGGGGTTGTTAGCAAACTATTCAAAAGATTTATCTTTGTTCTAAGCCTTTTAGTGGCTTCTATAGTAGAAAGAAGGTGGAGTCAGGATTTATAGAAAAGGGAAGGCAAGGCTTGAAAAAACCACTTAAGAGTTGTGAGAAGAATGGTCAAATATGGCACTTGAAAATGTAGCTTAAGTGCATCTCTCTCTCTTTTTGGCTGAATATGAGAGGAGTTTAAAAACCCAAGGAGACAAATGGTAATGCTTTTGAAAATATAGGCAGATCGTGTTTCTTGTAACGCAACTTTTTCTAAATTCAAGTCTGGAATTGGAGCCAGTTGTAGAGCAGGTTGAACTTGATTTGTATTTAAAATTTCCATTTCATGTATAACAACTTTAAAAGGAACAATCTAGGTCTTAATCAACACCTAACAAGAAACAGGACAAAGGAAAAAGATGTTTAGCTGTGAATAATTCAGTGTGATCAATGAGTTGAGAAGTAAGGTGCAAAGTGGAACAGAGACTCACCTACAGAAACCCACAAGTCGTGTTTGTATTAAACTTCTGTCAAAGGATATCAGTTGGGGGAATTTCCTTTAATGCAGAAATTTGATAACTAATTTTGATAACTAATTTGATAATTAATTTGATAACTAAATTTGATAACTAATTTTTCACTGTTATCTAAATTGGATGGTCTAGGATAAGTTTAAATACTTATAAATGAGTGTTTCAACTTCATTAAATCACCCTTAAAGGCAAAAATATTTGCCATTTATTAAAAGACAAAGTTTGGATTTAAGCAACTGTCCTATAATAGATTTTAATGCCTTCTATCTTATGTCTTTGTTTTTGTGTTTTTAGTCATAGTGGCTAAATTATTCCCCCCAAATATTCATGCTCATGGACCTGTTTATGGGTTTCTTTATCATTTGCCATATATTTGACTAATCTGATAAGACCCCCTCAAACTACACAATAAGGTACAAATTGCAGTTCAGCCCCTGAGAAAAAAAGTTTCATTCCAGATAGTTAAATAACTGAAGAAATTCAATGTATTAAAGAACAAAATTCAACTGAGTACATTTTAAAGATCTTATGGGCTTTATTTGATTCGTGACACTAAAGCATCCCATCCAGCCGATAGAAAGGAGCTCTAAAAAGGTGAGCTAAATGAAAGACTTCCTCAGGCAGAAGAGAGTAGGGAAAAGGAAGTTATACTGGCAAAAAAGTGGATTGTTCCTGGGAAGATCACTTTCCTTTAGGGCATGGCAGTGGTCTATCAGGCACATGACCTCACTAGTGCTAATAAGGTAGTTCCTGACTGACTTGAAGAGTTGCTTCCTGGGAGAAGCCAAAGTGTAACGAAGTCTCTCTGGTTGGTAAGATGGAGCTTAGCACAGTGCCTCCATTTTGAGCCTGTTCTCTTGTTTTTAACAAGTGATTTAGCAAAAAGCCCTTTCTGCTTTATGGTAGACTATACATATATATTTTTTAAACTGGTGAATAAGACAGGTTAGATGATTTAGATAATTAAAAAACACTGAGTTCATCTGGCATAATACCTAGGAAGCAAGGAGCATAATTGAGATGTAAAGACATTTTATGAATTGACATTTTTGTCAGAATATCTTTTCTTGAATAACAAATAAGCATCTTCATAAATATTTTTGAGTAATACATAAGATCTGATTCTAGGAGACCAATATTATTTACTCCTTCATTGACTTCATTGACTTCATTGACTATGTGCCCCAGACTGCTCTAGGTCAACAAAACGGACCAAACCCATCCCTTCTTGGAGCCCATGTTGAGATGAGAAAAAAGAATCAAGAAACACAGGGCTGAATTACTACTGTAGGAAACACTCTGTTGCTAGACCAAATGTTTTCAGTAGTTGACAAGAATTAGAGTTGAGGGTTGGGATTCAAAAGACCAGAATAGAATGTACTTTTTGATAATGAACTTTGGTTTATAATACCATTCATAATTACACAGACTTTTTTTTTTTAAGTAGCTAAGAGCCATAACTAGTGAATATTTTCTTCAGTTGAACCCTTGGCTATTTGTGTCACCACCTAAGAACAGGAATGTTAGCTCTTACTTTGAGATGAAATGTTCTATTTTATTTATTTATTTATTTTTTATTTTTATTTTTTTAAGATTTTTTAATTTATTTGTTAGAGAGAGTGAGAGAGACTGAGAGAGAGCATGAGCAAGGGGGAGGGGAAGAGGGGGAAGCAGGCTCCCCACTGAGCAGAAGCCCAACACAGGACTCAGTCCCAGGACTCCGGGATCATGACCTGAGCCAAAGGCAGATGCTTAACCGACTGAGCCAACCAGGTGTCCTGAAACATTCCATTTTAAGTTAAAAGATGGTGAAGTGTTTATTTATAAACAGGTTATTGATAATGTAGTGGAAAGCAGTATTTTGCATTTGGTTTTAGCACAGTGAAAAACGTGTGGTCTGTGTAACAGTCCACCTGTGTTTCCAAGTGGAATGCTTCTAGTGGTCTTTACTGTCAGTATTGGATTCCTGTATAGAGTAGGAGATCACCTTTCCTATGACTAAAACACTCCATTTGGTACATGTGTCACCCTTTGTAAAGGCATAGAAATTAAAATCAAAGACAGTTTTAGGCTCATTTGAAGAAGAAGATTGAGGAGCATCTGCCTTTGGCTCAGGTCATGATCTCAGGGTCCTGGGATCGAGCCCCACATTGGGCTCTCTGCTGGGCAGGAGGCCTGCTTCTCCTTCTCCCACTCCCCCTGTTTGTGTTCCCTCTTTCACTGTCTCTGTCAAATAAATAAATAAAATCTCTCTAAAAAAGAAAGATTGGAAAAAATAGCACAAAACTTGCATAATTTGCTATATTTAATGGATTTGTTTATTATTTCATTTTACAAGTAGGATATGGCAAAAGAATATGACCGTTACATTGATAAGACTTCCTCTGTGAAAATAGTTTGTATTTGGGGTTGTCTATTTATCTATGTATTTACTATGGTAATGTGATTATCTACTTCACTACAATTTTAAAGGAATTGTTATACAGAGACAGTTTCATTTACTTAGTTTATTTCTGTCATTCATTCAGCAAAGAAATATTTGAGTACTAGCCAAGCTCTGTGTGGTAGGATGGGAAAAACAGATATGACCTCTCTTCCAGTTTAATGGAGGATATTGAGACATAAATTACATAATCATTTGAACAAATGCAAAGTGCAGTGGGGTTGAGGATAGTGCCAGAAATGTATCCAGTGCCATGAAAGTATGTAATAAAAAGATTTAACCTGGTTAGGGAAGGCCAGAAAGCTTTCCTGAGACTTCATTGAGGTTTTTAAAGTTGAACTTGGCAAAGGCAGGGCCTGGGAGAACATTCTAGACTAAGAAAACAGTATGTACAAAAGCCTTTGGATGGATAGAGTATGGTAAGTATAAGGAACTGAAACAAGGCCAGTGTGGCTAAAGTGAAAGCACCAATAGGGAATATATTGCAACTCGGGATTGGAGAAGTGGGTGCGGTTGATATTCTCCAAGACCCGCCTCTCCCTCCAAAGAATCCTGCTTTTTGGTATTCAAGTCCTTGGGTAGGTCCCCTCGTTGATTTTGGACTGACCTTGTGATTCAATTTTGACTTATAGAATAAAGCAAAAGAGAGCTGAATGATTTTGGAGACTAGGTCATAAGAGGTCTTGCAGCTTTCGCCTTGGTCTCTTATAAAGTGCACCCTGAAGAAAGTAACTTGTCTTGTAAGAATTTGAATGCACTGAGACTACCTTGCTTTGAGGAATCCCTAACTGGGGAGGCTACATGGAGAGAGGGATGCCTGACCAGCTCTCAGACGTGTAAGTGAAGAAACCATATTGTTGGATGCCCAGCCCAGCTAGGCCTTCAGATGATTCCAACCCCAGCCAAATTCTTATTGTACCTGCGTGATAGAGTCTAGATGATTGCCATTCAGCTCAGGGGGAACAATCCACAGACTCATGAAAGGTAGTATTAAACTGTTGTTTTAAGTCACCAAGTTTTGGGGTGGTGTGTTCTGCACCAACAGAGGACCAGAACAGTACGTATTGCTCAGTGCAGGCAGGGTATTTTTGGTCATGTTGAGAAATTTTGCCTTCAGCAAAGGGATGCTCTGGTTACATAATTATTATTATTATTAAAATTGAAATATAGCTGACACACAACGTTACATTCATTTTCGGTATAGAACACAGTGATTAGTGTTTATGATATGCTATCTCACCACACATGTGGCTATCATCTGTCACCATACATTATGGAAGTACCATGGATTATATTCCCTGTGTCATACCTCTTATCCATGTGACTTATTCATTCCCTAATTAGAAGCCTGTATCTACCACTTCCCTTTCTCCATTTTGCCCACCCTCAGAGCTCCCATCCTCCTCCCGCCGGCCTCCATCAGTTTGTTCTCTGTATTTATAGATCCGTTTTTACTATTTGTTTGTTTCTGTTTTTTTGTTTGTTTGTTTTTTTCAGATTCCATATAAAAGTGAGCTCATACAGTATTTGTCTTTGTCTTATTTCACTTAGCATAATACTGTCTTGGTCCATCCATAATGTCATAAGTGGCAATATCTTGTTCTTTTTTTATGGCTGAATAATATTTGATTGTGTGTGTGTGTATACATACCACATCTTCCTTATCCATTCCTATGTTGATGGACACTTAGGTTGCTTCCGTATCTTAGCTATTGTGAATAATGCTGCAGTGAACATGGGAGTGCATATATTTTTTGGATTACTGTTTTCATTTTCTTTTGGTAAATACCCAGTAGTGGATGGGATTACTAGATCATATGCTATTTCTATTTTTAATTTTTTGAGAAACAATACTATTTTCCACAGTGGTTGCACCAACTTACATTCCCACCAACAATGCACGAGAGTTCCTTTTTCTCCACATCCTCACTAACACTTGTTGCTTCTAGTGTTTTAAATACTAACCTTACTGACAGGTGTAAGGTGATAGCTCATTGTGGTTTTGCTTTGCATTTCTCTGATGACTAGTAATGTTGATCATCTATTCATGTGCCTGTTGACCATCTGTATGTCTGTATGTCTTCTTTGGAAAAATGTCTGTTTTTTTTTTTTTTTTTTAAAGATTTATTTATTTATTTATTTGACAGAGAGCGATCACAAGTAGACAGAGAGGCAGGCAGAGAGAGAGAGGAAGGGAAGCAGGCTCCCCACCAAGCAGAGAGCCCGATGTGGGACTCGATCCCAGGACCCTGAGATCATGACCTGAGCCGAAGGCAGCGGCTTAACCCACTGAGCCACCCAGGCGCCCAAAATGTCTGTTTTTAAAATGTCAGTTTTATAAAAGGATTTTATTTATTTGACAGAGAGCAAGCACAGACAGAGGGAGTGATGGAGGGAGAGAGAGAAGCAGGTTCCCCACTGAGCAGGGAGCCTAATGCCGTGTTTGATTCCAGGACTCTGGAAGCATAACCTGAACCGAAAGCAGACATTTAACCACTTGAGCCACTGAGGTGCTCTGGAAAAATGTCCTTTTTTTTTTTTTTTAAAAAAAAAAAAAGATTATTTATTTATTTGACAGAGATAGAGACACACACAGCGAGAGAGGGAACACAAGCAGGGGGAGTGAGAGAGGGAGAAGCAGATTTTCCACTGAGCAGAGAGCCCAATGTGGGGCTTGATCCCAGGCTCCCCGAATCATGGCCTGGGCCCAAGGCAGATGCTTGATGACTGAACCACCCAGGTGCCCCCAAATATCTATTTTTTATTTTTTAAATCAGTCTATTTCTGTATTAGAGAGTGAATGAGAGGGGAGCGATAGGTTGAGGATAGAATGAGGATAGATGGCTTGGGCGGCTACCGTCTGATTCACGCAGATCTGATAAGTCTGATTCATGCAGATCTGATAAACTGCTATGCAGCGTAGCTCCAGGCAGTGGTGGAGGTGGAGAGACAAGATGAAGTTACAAAAGTCAAGATGGCTTGTTGTGGATTGGCTGTGAGAGTAAGAGGAAAGCGGCAAGGCTATCTCCCAGAGTTCCAGTGTCCACAACCTGACGGTGTCATTGCCTATGCGGAGATGGAGAACACCAGAAGAGCATCAGGTTTTGGGGAACGCAGATCATGAGCTTAGTTTTAGCTAGGATACATTTAAGATGTTTTCAGATATCCAGGAAGAGATGGCAGATAGGCAATTGCTTCCACAGGTGTAGACCAGAGAAACGAGGCCTGGGCCAAAAAATAGAAAATTATGTTATTGACATATTGGTAACAGCTAAATATATGGATGTCAGTTCAGAACTTCCCAAGGCCCCACCCGATGTGCCATGCAATGTGCTGAGAGAACATACAAGGATTAAGATATGAGTTCTCCTCAGTTCTTAGAACAGCAGAGGCCTCCAGCTCTGCATGACTATAAATATATTGTCACTTTCTCTGGGTACTGAAATGTAAAAAAGTTTGGGGAGCTATGTATGAAACTACTTAGGGAGGCAAAATAAAATAAAAAGAAGAGAGCCCGGGCGCCTGGGTGGCTCAGTGGGTTAAGCTGCTGCCTTCGGCTCAGGTCATGATCTCAGGGTTGTGGGATCGAGTCCAGCATCGGGCTCTCTGCTCAGCGGGGAGCCTGCTTCCTCCTCTCTCTCTGCCTGCCTCTCTGCCTACTTGTGATCTCTCTCTGTCAAAAAAATAAATAAAATCTTTAAAAAAAAAAAAAAAAAGAAGAGAGCTCTAGGATGGAGCTTTGAGAAACTCCCACATTCAACAACCAGTTAGAGGAAGATGAGTCTCCAAAGAGACTGAGAAGTAGCTTCCAGGCAGGTGGGAGGAAAACCGAAAGACTCTAATATCACAGAGTTGAGGAGAGAACACCTCCAAGAAAGAAGTGGTCAAACATGTCAAAAGCTGCAAAAAAGAGCAAATAGATAAGGACTCAAAAATGTCTTTTGAACTAGTGACCTCAGTGAGAGTTGTTTCTATGTGTTTATATTCAAATCCTTTGTAAAGAATTGAAGCAGTATTCATTTCCATCTAATGTAGTATTCTAATGTAGATTTACTTAGTTGTAAAATCAAAGCCACTTCACTTCCAAGAAGAGGCTAATAATATTCCCTTATTCTGAAACACTTGGGTTTCCTATGTAACATAATTAAAAGGGCCTTGTCCTTTTCTTTTCATCTTTGTTTCACTTTTTAAAAATGTATAAATTTGAAATTGCTTGATAAAATGTTTCCAGTGACTAGAAAATAAATTGGCTTCTGGTTTAAGAGATAAGTTATTTACTATGTACTCCTGTACTCCTCACTCAGAAACTGCATAGTAAATACGGTATATTTTTAGTGACCCTCTTCTGTCCTCTACCTGGAAAAAATCTAAAGTTAGAAGTGGTGCCATAAAGTGGGGCAAAGTCTCATTTCATTTAGAACTAAGTTCTGTACTAGACTATAATTTTATTGATTGTCTTAGTTCAGGCTGCTGTCACTGAATACCATATACGGGATGGCTTAAACACCAAATACTTATTTCTCACAGTCTTGGAGGTTGGGAGGTCCAAGATCAAAGTGCCTACAGATTCCGTGTGTGGTGAGAGCTGGCGTCCAGTTTGCAGAGTGCTGACTTCCTGTATCCTCCTCACATGGTGGAGAGAGCATGAGAGCGCCCTCTCATTCCTTTCCTAACAGTACTAAAAAGTCATTCATGAGGGCTCTGCTCTCATGACCCAGTTACCTTCCAGAGGCCCCACCTCCTACAACTCTCACGTTGAGGTCGAGAGGTTTGACCTGAATTTTGAGGGGCCATCAGTCCATTGCACTGAGAGTTCTTGAATATATTTCAGCAGTCTATCACATTTCTGAACCTCCTTGCATCCTTGCAGAGTTCAGGGTTGGCTGTGGATTGGCAGGAAAAGAAAATGTAGACCCAGGGATCTACACCACATGCTTAACCCACTGTAAGATTAAGATTAACTTTTCATTTCATTTGCCAAGGGTTCTGAAACCTGCTGGAAGCCAGGTTGTCACAGTGAGTGGAGAAAGATGAGGCATATTTGAGAGCAGCTACCTGCCACTCCGTGAAGGCTTCGATAGGGTGTGCACCAGCTGTGATACTGAGTGAGGAGGGTCTTGCTGAAGCTTGATTTCGTGATATGCTGAAGCTCAGGCCACGCTTAGTAGACTTTTTTCAAATCGGTTCTTGAATCAAAATCTGCTTCACTGAGGCCACATCTTTAAGGGAAAATAGAGCCTAAACACTGGTGAAAGGTATCTGCCTCCAGCTGTCCAGTATTGTGGCAAGCCCTTTTCCTAGTCTCATCCTTTTCTATTATTTGGCAGGGATCAGTCTCCATGATTTTTTTTATTCTATTTTATAATGCCCACATTTCTTCCTGGCTCTGGCTCTACCCAGCATCTTTAATACTTTAATCAAGATGTGTTTCATTCAGTCAGTCATCCTTTCAAATATTTGAGTGCCTATTATACTGTTTCAGATTTCTGGGAGCCTTCATTCCCATTAGAGTTATATCCAGTGAGCACTGTAATTTCCGAGAGTGCAGAAAATAAAGCAGGGCATGAGGCTGGAGGGTGGCTGGCTGCATGGGGAGTGTTTCAGATTGCTTTGGGAAAGAGACCTCGGAGATGACAATTGCTGAGACCTGAAAAATTAGTTGGGATCAACCATTGGAAGACAGAGGAGGAATGTGCCAGGCCACTGGAACAGCAAGTATAAAACACGATGCTGTTTCAAAACATGGCAGGCAGTGGGCTAGAGCATGGTGACTTAGGGGCTAAATATGGCAGAAGGGGCTAGGGGACTAGACTAGGAAAGACAGAGGAGATTTTGTAGGTTACCATCAGGAGATTTGACTGTATTCTGAGGGTAATGGAAAGCCATGGAGGGTTTTGGAGCAAAGGAGAGACGTGAAATACTTTGTTTTTAAGAAAATCATCCTGGGGGTACCTGGGTGGCTCAGTCTGTTAAGTATCCAACTCTTCATTTCAGCTCAGGTCATGATCTCAGGGTTTTGAGACTAAGCCCTATATTGGCCTCCATGCTGGGTGTGGAACCTGCTCACGATTCTCTCTCTCCCACTCCCTCTGCCTCTTCCCCCCTTAAAGAAAAAAAAAAAAGGAAAGTCATCCTGGTTGGTTTGTGGAGAATGGATTATTGGGGGGAAAATAGGACACTAAGAACACCTGAGACTAATCAGGAGGCTGTTAATGTGGCATAGGCACGAGGTGATGGTGGTCTGAACCAGGGTGGAGGTGATGGAAACAGTGGGATGTGGTTGGATTCAGGCCACATTAAACATAGATCAGCAGGATGTGCTCTTGGATTGAATCAGTTGAAAGAAAGGAGTCACAAATCTCCAGAAATAACCCAAGCAACTGGGAAAAAAACTGCTTTTTTTCTAAGATAGAGAAACAGGAGAAGGAGTTAGGTATGGGGGGCCGGGGCCAGTGGAAATCAATATTCTGTTTTAGACACGTTGAGTTTTTGAAGCACCTTTAGTCCTCACTTAGTTGGAGGTGTTAAGTAGGCAGCTGAATGCACAGGTCTGGAGGGTAAGGAGACATCAGGGATGGAGAGTAAATGTTATTCAACAATTATTTATCACCCATGTGATAACACTCACTGTGGTAAGAGGAGATGCTCCCAATTTCCCATTTATTTTTAAGGACTCTGCATGATGTTTTCAGGAATGTCTAACTTTTAGGGTAGAGCATTCTGTTAAAGTCTTGCAAGATTTCCAGATGGGTACAGATGTTAGCCAGATGGATACAGATGTTCGAGAGGCTAGTTAGCCAGATGGATGTTCATAACTGTCTTTGAGGGCAATAAGCAACTCTCTGGGAAGTGATCCAAATGGGAAAAGCAGACAACACTGGATACAGCTTTGAACTCAGCTGCTTTGTGTTTTACTCTTGTGAGGATGAAGAGATGTTGCATACACTGGGAATGACATCCGTTTAACAGCTTTTTTATTTTTTAACTTTTTTTTTTAGATTTTTATTTTTTTATTGACAGACAGAGATCACAAGTAGGCAGAGAGGCAGGCAGAGAGAGAGAGGAGAAAGTAGGCTCCCCGCTGAGCAGAGAGCCTGATGCGGGGCTCCATCCCAGGACCCTGAGATCATGACCTGAGCTGAAGGCAGAGGCTTAACCCACTGAGCCACACAGTTGCCCCAATAGATTTGTTTACTGAAACGTTTGAGAAGACTCTTTTTTTTTTTTTACTTTAACAGCTCTTAAGACGGAATATATTTTGCCTGTTGTTTTCTGTTCTTTAGAGACAACTTCTCTACTTTTTTTGTGGGGTGGGGGAGGTGGGGAGATACACTGGAGTTCGTGTTGCTTTGGCACTCTTCTAGATTCTTTCCTTTCCCAGATTGCTGTTGTAAAGTGAATTTCTTTTTCTCTGTAAGAATTAAAAAAAAAAAAAAAGTGTAAAAGAAATGGAAGGCATGGCTCCTCTTCCTGGCCTTCAGGTAAGTTTGTCAAGCATCATGTAACTAAATCCCTTTATAGTGTCAGAGGTGATCTTGCCACCAGGTAGGATTTAGCCTGTGGGACCTGACACTTGAGTTCTCTCTGCCAGTGATCAGCTGCTGACCTTAGAATAGTTACTTTGCATCTCTGTATCTCAGTTTCCTACCTGAGAAGGAGTGATTTAGTATGTTCCTTTTTGGTTTTATATTCTATGACACAGTTGTTCTTGGTAAGGAATCGAGAATATATCTATAACTTTATAAAGTATAGGTGGTTATTATCTTACCGCACTGTTTCACTTAAATTCCTATTCCATCATCTTTTGAAAATAGGGAAGATAGCATATTGAACATTAAAGAGTATCATTAGCTCTTTTGAGTGTTGGAAGACCAACTAGCGTGGAGTATTTTATTCTGTAGAACGTATTTGTATGTACCATCTGACTGGTTAGGGCATTCTATCAAAGCATGTATTTCTAAAGGTTATGGGAAAATCTTTCTTCCTTCCATACTTGGTCAATTTTTGATATTTAAGTATGGTAGACTCATAATAGGGATTTTAAAACCATGTACAAGAAAGCCTCTAATTGTTCAGCGTTTGACCACATGATTTCTACTGAGGGAGAATTTGTGGGAAGGTATGTGACAAGATGAAATTTTATAGTTTCAGAGATTAAATGCTAAGATTTCACAATGTGAAATGGGAGTAAATTTTTTTTTTTAAAGATTTTATTTATTTGTCAGAGAGAGAGAGACATTGAGAGCACAAGCAGGGAGAGTGGCAGGCAGAGGGAGAAGCAGGCTCTCTATCAAGCAGGGAGCTCGATGTGGGACTTGATCCTAGGACCCTGGGATCATGATCTGAGCCAAAGGCAGACGCTAAACTGCCTGAGCCACCCAGGCATTCCAGTAGTGAGTAGATTTAAAGTGAGAAGACTTTCACAAACTCCTGAGTCATTATTAATCTTAGGCCATAGGATGTTTCCCAGAAAACACTGACTTCTACTGAGCTGAATGGATTCTACCAATTAATACAAAATATTTCAAAAACTTATAGGAAAATGATTTTTCAAATTTACAGAATTCTGGGATCCCATTCTCATGATTCTCCATATAGAATACTTTGCCATGCTCAACCAAAGAGTATCTGTATTTGTTACCAGCCCTAAATGAAGACATAGGTTATTATTAAACTATTAGACACACCTGAATACAAGACGACCTAAGTGCTATGTGTTAGAGCATGCCCCACATCTCTATACAGGTCCTTGCCCTTGCGCCTTGCATTTCAGTGTGCTTGATTTGATCCATTCCTCCAGCCTGTCAAAGTCTTTTTTTTTTTTTTTAAAGATTTTATTTATTTATTTGACAGACAGAGATCACAAGAAGGCAGAGAGGCAGGCAGAAAGAGAGAGGAGGAAGCAGGCTTCCCACTGAGCAAAGAGCCTGATGTGGGGGTCAATCCCAGAACCCCGGGATCATGACCCGAGCTGAACTCAGAGGCTTTAACCCACTGAGCCACCCAGGTGCCCCTCCAGCCTGTCAAGGTCTTAATGAGGGGGATCTGTTCTAAAATGGAAAACACATCACTGTGTGTACATGCTGTTCCTTAAGACCATACTCATTGCCTCATACTGGTATCATTTACTAGTCACTTTTAGTCTTTTCTAGGTAAGAATATACTGTTTACTTCCTATAAGTTGATGAGTAGGAAAGGGACTTTGGAATCTAAAACATTCAAATTCTGCTCATTCATCAAAGCCATTTTCTTTCATATAATCTTTTCTAATCTCTATTACTGGAAGACCTATGTTCCCAAAGCAGTATCTCTCAACATTAACATTTCCATTTCCATTTTATTTTATTTTATTTTACAGAATGAACTTGAAAACGGGGTGAGGGGCAGAAAGAGAGGGAAAGAGAGGGAGTCCCACGCAGACTCCATGCTCACCTTGGAGCCCCACATGGGCTTATTTATTCACTAAATATCTTTATGTACTTACTGTATGCTTAAAAATAAATATAAATAAAAATAGATACGCTTAAAAATAAATAAGTTCATGTCACTCCATTTTTGTGTCTGATTTTGCTTAGATTTATGGTGAATATGTGCCAAATTCCAAAATTATGAAACTATTGACTTCATCTAGAATCTTTTTAATCCGTACATCATTTTTTAAATGGATGAAATATTTTAAGATAGAAAATACTGAGGGATGCCTGCGTGGCTCGGTTGGTTAAGCCACTACCTTCTGCTCAGGTCATGATCCCAGAGTCCTGGGATCAAGTCCTGAATCAGGCTCCTTGCCCAGCAGGGAGCCTGCTTCTCTTTCTGCCTTTGCCTGCCACTCTGCCTGCTTGTGCTCTCTCTCTCTGACAAATAAATAAATGAAATCTTTGGGGTGCCTGAGTGGCTCAGTGGGTTAAAGCCTCTGCCTTCAGCTCCGGTCGTGATCTCAGGGTCCTGGGATCGAGCCCCGCATCAGGCTCTCTGCTCAGCAGGGAGCCTGCATCTCCCACCTCTTTCTCTGCCTTCCTCTCTGCCTACTTGTGATCTCCCTCTCTGTCAAATAAATAAATAAAATCTTAAAAAATATATACTGAGTATAATATCATTCGTATATCTTACTATCTAATTATGCTGGACCTTGGGTTTTTGTTTTTAAGATTTTATTTATTTGTTTGATACAGACAGAGAGAGTGAGCACAAAGAGGGGAGTACAAGCAGGAAGAGAGGCAGTGGGAGAGGGAGAAACTGGCTCCCTGCTGAGAAGGAAAATGGACGGGCTTGATCCCAGGACCCTGAGATCATGACCTGAGCTGAAGGCAGACGCTTAACCAACTGAACCACCCAGCTGCCTTTTTTTTTTTTTTTTAAAAAAAAAAAAAAACACAACGTAATCTCTATGCCCAAAGTGGGGTTTGAATTCACAAACCTGAGATCAAGAGTCACATGCTCTCTACTGACTGAGGCAGCCAGGTGCCCTGATTATGTTGGAACTTAACATTCTGCCATGCTATTTCATATATTGAAGGAAATAAAATTACTAATCTGGTTGAATTTTTTTTTCTTCCCCATATATTGAGGTCATTTTCCCTTCTCAAATTCTCTCTTATCTAAAATGTCTTGTAACAGATTTGGGCTCCGTTATAGTTGAGTATATTTTATAACTGATTTATGAATATTTATAACCTTTAAGTTATCATTTAGTGTGTATACTTACTTATATGTAAAGGAGTGTCTTCCTTTCTTTTGAAAATGCACAGTCTTTAAAAAATGTAGATACAGGGGTGCCTGGGTTAAAGCCTCTGCTTTCGGCTCAGGTCATGATCCCAGGCTCCTGGGATCGAGCCCCACATCGGGTTCTCTGCTCCGCGGAGAGCCTGCTTCCTTCTCTCTTTCCCTGCCTGCCTCTCTTGCCTACTTGTGACCTCTGTCTGTCAAATAAATAAAATCTTTAAAAAAATAGTAAGAATAAAAAATGTAGATACATAGTAAAAATGAGCTGTCTCTGAAGAATGACAGAATAGGAGTTCTTTTCCTCCTTAGGCTATAGGAGGAGTTTCTTAATTTCTAGGCAAGTGCATTTTTTGTCCTGGGAACAACAATTTGTTTTTCTGTACTGAAAAACACATTTTTCTTGAAACACATGCTTTCTTGGAAGCAGTATTGCAAGGAACAAATTATAAATGTGGCCTTCCATGTAAACAGTATGATTATACATAAATCATGTCAGAAAAAAATTGCATCTTTTGAAATCAAAATAAATATAGTAGTTGATCAAGTGAAAGAAGAATACATAACTTGGGGCCCCTGGGTGGCTTAGTTGGTTAAGCATCTGCCTTCAGTTTAGGTCATGATCTCAGGGTCCTGGGATTCAGTCCCCCTCACCCCCCATCAGGCTCCCTGATCTAGGGAGAGCCTACTTCTCCCTCTCTCTCTTGTGGCTCTGCTCCCCCTGCTTGTGCTGTCTCTCTCTTTCTATCAAATAAATAAAATCTTAAAAAAAAAAACCCAAAAAGGAATACATAACTTATTCACTGTCAATACTTGAAGAAAGCTTAGTGTTCCAGATGAAATGCATTATTAGAATGAGGCAGAAATGTTGCCTTATGGGAAACAGCGAGGTCAGTCAGAAGCTTTTGTCATCCAGGAACTGGTCATTGGCAGGTCATTGGGCATTTCTTGCCAGCATCTCCAGTTATGTGGCAGTGTTTCGATAGGGCCCAAATGCCTGAGACCATGAAGGGAGGGACAGACAAAAGTTTAAAAGCTCAGAGTGGAATTCAATTCTCATCAGTACCTGCTGGAAAGAACGCCTCGTTTGCTATTGCTATGGGACGTGCGGTCAGCCGGTGCACATTAGCTCTTACAAGCAACATCAGAGGCATTCGGATGTAGATGGATGTTGGTTCCAAGCTGATATTACAGCCACACTCAGTAAGGTTTGGATGTTTTTCTAGAGCTGCTGTGTCAGAGAAAGGAGTTAAAGGTAACAATTTGGAGAAAGGCTGCGGTATTGGAGGAAAGCTAAACTGTACTGGAATGACTCTATCATCGGCGTCCCTTGCCCCCACCCTACACCCTTGATGCACACTCTGCCTAGTTAGGGTTAGATGCCCTCCTCTGTGCTTGCAAAGCCCCTGTGCCCATCCTTATTAGAGCACTTTCCACACCCAGTTGTACTTGCACTTTTGCTATCTTTCTCCATGTTAAGAACACGAGCCCTGCAAGCCCTGAGTCTCACTCCCCGAGGTGTTTCTGATGTACCTCCAGCACTGCGCCCTGCTCACAGTACATGTGTGTGACCCACGGACTGCTCACTCCCTCCCGGGAACCCACCGCAGAGTGCCTGGTGGGCTACTGCTTTCCTCCCGAATAGAGCTGAAGGTCTCTTCACTTTCTCTGGCCTCAAAGCTCATGGTGGGGGTTTGTATCACACCCTCAGCTACAAAACTGGGATTGCCCGGGAGCAGCAGTCCAACGTAGAAAAAAAGTGAATTGACGTAGTATGGTATGGGTATGCATGTTTCATCTAATAAATTCACTCCAACATTCTAATACCCTAAACCTCTGATTCTTCTTCTGCGCCATGCTGGGGATGTTCTGACATCCCAGCTCCGTTGAACATAAGGCCGAGTCTCACCAAAAGACAAGGAAACGGATAGAGAGCTACTTCCAGCTTTAAAACTAACATCCAATCCAGAGTATCTGCTAAATGCACCCATATAATTAAATTTGGCTCAACTCAGTGTTAAGTTCCATCCTTTTTGGTTTAACGCTCTGGGGATCTACCCCCACACATATTATCCAGGTTTTTGAACATATATATTTTCAAAACCTTGCAATTCTCTTGATGTATAAGCTAGTGCTTCCTGAGTCATGCTTTCGACTTGTCCTCCTGGAACATGTTGAGATGTGAGCTTAGTTCTGTGTTTTGAGGCAACCACAGGAGAGGATGAGTCTTAAGGAAGATGGCTGTCTACTCCTGAGACAGTTTTCCTGTAAGGGAAGGCGTGTCTCTTCAAACACAAGGAGAAAAGCAGCTTTCTACTCATTAAGGGAGGCTCAGAGGGACTCCAGGTTTCTCATTTCTGTTTGGCCACAACCAGATGCACCTATTCCATGTTTCAGGGGTCCACTCCTTCACAATCAGCATTCCAACTTTCATAGGAGAGCTTGGTACTGCTGTGGATTTACCTGACATTATAATTTTGCAGTCTACGCTATTAAATTTGTGTTTGATTTACAGCAGTGTAAGCCCTGTGACAATTGGACATAAGGGTTACTTCTAGGGCTGCAGTAGAAGTTCTCTGGGTTCTCTGACTGTGACTTAAGCTGAGAGTTTAAAGACCTGAGCTTCCCATTTTCTTTCTGTAAATTCTCCAAGGTATTCATGGGACTCCACCCCATATCACAACCTGGATAGTAATTATTCCTGCCCTAATGGTCTAGTGAAGTAGCCATAACCATCACAGTCATCTGCAGGGGATAATCTGACTCATCAGGATGCCACTGAGAGCCACCAATTTCTACCTTACTGTGTCTGTCCCACTGGTGAAGGAGCTCGGCACTGCATTTGAACCCAAGGCATGATCAAACCATTTCTCTAATCCCATTAAAAAAAAAAAAAGATTTATTTATTTTTTGAGAGAGAGAGAGAGCAGGGGGAGGGACAGAGGGAGAGTGTGAGAGAGAATCGCAAGCAGACTCCCCACTGAGCATGGAGCCAATGTGGGGCTCGATCCCACAACCCCAAGGATCAGACCTGAGCCAAAATCTAGAATTGAATGCCCAACCAACTGAGCCACCAAGGCACCCCCCAATCCCATTTTTGAGGGTCAGTTTCCTGAGATTACTCTTGGCATGAGTTTTTCTATCAGTTAAGACCTGGATATAGAAACCACACTGGAATATAATAGAATTGTTAATTAGGTATGAAGTTGTTAACTAGGTAACTAAAAGGTAAAAATGCTATCCTTTGGTATCAAGTAGGTATCAGATGTGGGGAGAATCTGCCATGAGGTCTAGGGTTGAGAGAACAGAGGGAAGTGATTGGAGTCATTAAGATGTAATAATTTAGAGTTTGGGTCGGTCGGCCAGCTAGTACTGATGTTCCTGAGCTCTGGAGAAAGACTGTACGCTTGGGGCAAGGGCTGTAAGTCCCTTCTTCCTCCCTCAACCATGCAGGCTTCTTGTTCACAGAATGTAGCCTGCCGCCAGCTGGCAGAGTTCCAATGTGGTCTGCAGAGCTTGGCTCCAGCATGACAAAGCAGAGAAGGCTAAATTTGGAGCGAAGGGTCAGTAACGTAATAAGTAGGACATTTACCCTTCCATGCTGGCTGTAGCCCAATGGAACCTTCTGAGGGTTTCATGGTACTAGAAGAACCCAAGAGTTTTCCAGAATAGTTTTGTTTTTTTGGTTTCATAGAGCAGGTCGTGATCTTCCCCTTCTCATGCAGGGCTGAACTCGAGAGGTTTCAGCCTGGAAGTAGTAACCCATACCAGCCAGCCTCACTCTGTCCCTTATCCATATTCTCCACAAAGTTCCTAAGGAGGAGAAAAAGCCAGCCAGGGCTTTCCTTGCAGGCTGGCCCTTTTATACTTTGCCTGCTCATCCTTAATCATAGTGTCCTAAAATAGCTCTCATTTTAATTGGATGTCATTTTTCAATTTTGAGACCACATCTTTGTCAAGGGCCTGAAGGAGGGAATATATAGAGTGCATTAGTGAAGTAAGTGAATTAAACTGGAAAATATTGCCATCAAAGAGGCTTATAAAGGAATAACTGAGCTAAGAAAGGTCAGTGCAGTCCAGCAAAAACAATTTCAACCTTTAAAATGCTGGAGGATATCTTTGGGAAAAAAAAAAAAAAGAAGTATGGATTAATACACGAGGATGAAGTAGCAGGACAAGGGGTTGTTTGATATAAATAGGTAAATTAGGTCTGTGTTCATGAAGGGAAAATGTAATTTGATCACATGTGGGTTTACAGAACAATAATGGTTCTTTCGGAGTGTTTCAGTAAGACCATTACGTATGCCTTGTGGTTTGTATTCTTTCATATTGGCTCTTTTACGAATCTCGGTTTTTCTGTCAAGTTTTTATTATCATAAATGGATTCTTCTTTTATACTCTGTCCTATTTTTTATTTTCCCTGTCTTCCACCTCCTTCTCCTCTTCCCTTTTAGTCCAGATCTGATTCTTGTTTCTACAGGAAACAAGTAGTATTTCTACAGGATTCTCACTAGTTCTTATGTTTTTGCCTGTATTAAATTATTCTCCAAGAGAGACAACGGTTATTGTGGAGAAGCCTCTGGGAATGCACTCAGCTCTTGACTTTGCTGAAGGCTGTATACAAATCTATTAAAAAGTTATAACCTCTGGGCCTCAGTTTTCTCTTCCATAAGGTGAAGAAAGTAGACTGTGTTATTCCTAATACTGCTTTAATTTTTAGCATGGTGTAACTCTGGAACTTTGAAGGTGTTTCTCAGGACTGGGGGCTACTGGTCTAACAAATACTGCTCACTTGGAGGAAAAAAGGATTTTTCACTTAGGTAAACCCCATAGAGAAAATGACCATTGTTTAAATAAAAAGCCTCTTCCAAAATGAAGACTTTTTGTGGCTGTCAATATCTAATGATCCTCAGTTCTGAGATAACAGTGGACCTTTTATCCAGGGCAGAAATTTGAAATAGGTATGGTACATACTACCATATGTGATCTGTTAACTTTTAAAGTGAAAAGAGACAGAATGAACAATCTAAATCGCCAATTATTACAGGTTTACTAACTATGGAATGGATCTCAGAAATTAAAAGTCCCTCACAAAAGGAGAGGGAGTTACAGGTGATGGTTTTTTTGCGGTGGTGGTGGTGGTGGTTAAAGTATCAGACATATCTCTACATTGGTTTAGGGCTGAAGTAATGGACAGAAATTTGAGACAAAAGGCCTGGAAGCACTGTTGAGTGGAGCAGTTAGGCTGCAGCATCTGTCATTCTATTGATCTCTTGGACGGATTCTGTTCATCTGGTGGGCCAGACCAGTGTCTCCTGACTACCTCACCTCTGTCAGTGCCTGATCTGGAGGGTATTCCTCTATAGTAGAGACCCTTTTTTCAGTGAGGCTCGCTCACCTGCTAGGACCCAAGCTCCTCTTCAATGAGAGCAGCAGTAATATACTTAGTGTTATTTTCGCAAGAGAAATAGATGTGTCTGATAAATTTCAAGTGATTCACCCATCCATTCACCCACTCATCCATCCATCCATCCGTCCAATGGATAGTCACTGGACATCTACCGTAGACCAGGCACTAAGACAAGTACTGGGGAGTCCGTCCTAAACAAGCCAGACACAACTCTGGTCTCATGGAGCTTACAGTCTCTCCCATCGTAAATTTCTGATCCTCACTTGTTTGTCTTTTCCCCTCCCTCTTCTTCTCAAGCTTCCAAAAGATTCAAGTGTATTTTTGTCATAATCGAAAGCTTTTGTTTTTTTTTTTTTTTTTGATGGGTTACAAATTATGTAGTACAAATCTTAGAGAAAAAATTCACAGGTTTTGTCGGTTGTGATGCACTTGAAATGCTTTTGTAACCCCCCATTGGGATTTTTAGATTCTTTTGAGCAAAGCTTTTGCCTGTTGGAGTCGATGGGCTTTCCTGGCCTTTTGTGTATGCTGCAGTGTGTGGCTTCTCCTTCATCCCCTCATCCTTAATGCACTTGTTTTCTTGGTGAAATTCTCTTGTCTTTAAATTTCGTTTCTGTCATATTATGTAAGATGGAGACCTGGAATGATGGGAGAATCTACTTCATGTTACTTCATAACTCAGGAAAAGGCAAGAGATGAAACTACTTTTATTAATAATGCTAATAATTATTAAAGCAATATTTATTAAACACCAGGCAGTGTGTCTAGAATTTCTAGTGAGGTATATATTTGTTTCCCCAGAACAATACCTTCTTTATTGAGCTCTGATAAAATAATCTGCAATTTGCAAGGGCTCCAATGTACTGTTGAGTCATTGTTCCTTTAGCCTGTTTTTCCTTCTTGATTAATACATTACAAATCACTCTGGATCAACCGTAAATTCTTTCAAGGATTTAAGGCTATTTTTATAATTTAAGACATCTATAGCTTCTTTTCAAGTTCAGTATTTGGCAGTGTTCTGGTAGAAGCCTCCCAGAAATGTATGCATATTGTCATTTTAAAGTGGCCTCTTTCAGGGCCTAACTGCTGTGGAAATTTAGCTTATCATGAATCATTCATTATTATTATTTTTTATTTATCTTAGAGAGAGTGCGTGTGTGTAAGTGGGGGGAGGGGCAGAGGAAGAGAATCTCAAGCAGACTCCACCCCCTTGCTGGGCGTGGCACCTGACTGGGGTCTCACTCCCACAACCCCAAGGTCATGACCTGAGCTGAAACCTAGAGTCAGAGCCTCAACCAACTGAGCCACCCAGGCACCCCTTATTGCTAATCCTTTGCTAGTCTAAAACAAAATCTATACGATAAATCTCAAGGATGCCAGGTGGTAATATGTGAATTTTAAACATACTATGTTTATGCTATGCTTTAAAAAATAACACAGAGTTCAGAATCTAATTCTGTGCAGAGGAAAATCTCTGTTTCAAAAATAAGTCTTTTCATGATTAGCTATAGTGATTGAGTTTTAGAGTATCACAGAAGCCCTTTGCGATACTTGTTCTCTTTAGTGGGGCTTCAGTCATGAATCACGTGTTGAGGTGTGGCCCTGTCTAGAAGTCCTAAGACTATACCTTTCCTCGAAAGGGCCTCCTATGCCTGTAATTGAGGTAGCTACACAATGCGGTCGGGGTGTCCCCTGTAGAAATTCCCATTCCACAGTAGTACATCTGGATTCTCTTTTTCAGACTTCTACAACGTCTGGTAGATGAGCATGATTCTGAAACTGGGCTTCCACTCTTCACCCAATCAGGCAAACTTAGGACTCAAAAAACTGTGTGTGTGTGTATTCTGGCAATTTTCTTTTCTTTTTTTAAGGTTTATTTAATTATTTGAGTGAGAGAGAGAGAGCACAGAGTGGGGAGTGGCAGAGGGAAAGGGGCAGGGAGAGAGAGAAGCCCAAGCAGACTCCTTACTGAGCACAGACCCTGACACACATGGGGCTCAGTCCCAGGACCATGAGATCACAACACAAGCCGAAACCGGAAGTCAGATTGCCCAACCAACTGAGCCACTCAGGTGCCTCTGTTCTGGCAATTTCCACACACACTAAAGTGGTAACGACAAGATGACTTTCTATGTCATTGTATTTATTCATTATCAACATTTTGCTAATCTTGTTTTATCTATTAAACCATTGTTGTCTTAGAGTATTTAAACCAAATCCCAGACATCATGTTTTTTACCCATAAATACTTAAGTGTATTTCCAGGATTTTCAATGTTAACGTTAAAAGTTTGAGATAAGGAAATGTTAAGTTTGTTTTTGTTGTATGTCTCAAATTAGCATTGTTCCATTCCAGTTAGCTCTGTTCCATGATGATATGTTTAGTTTTCCTTTTGTCTCTCCTTAACTGCCCCCAAAACTGTCCTGTTATTGACATGACCAACAGTTACATACTGGTCCCTTTGTAAACACAGCCTGGCAGCTGCACAATTTATGGGTATTTGTAAGTGATTTAGAAACTTTGCTCTCACTGACTATTTCTTTTTCTTGGTAATCAGATCATTAGTGTCACATTCTTTAGGCATGAATCATCACTTTCCCATTGCAAGCTCTACGAGTTTATGCAGGAACAGAGGGGTATATTGTGTATAGGTTAGTAAAAAGAGTCCAGATGATTTGGGTAGACTGAGGCAAACATGATTTAGTTTTATCAGAGGAAGAATTATTCTGTTTCACAATATAGTCCCATGTGTTGTTTGTGCTCTGAAACTAGGATAAGTTGGCTAGCTCTGAAAACATAAATACAAGAATGAGGTCATTTGTGATAGTTTCTGCTTTGCCTCTATTCTCTGTAAAACGCTGGCTCTGATTCAGTGACTGATAACCTTTTCAGCGGAACTCCCACCTCCGTATACAGCCATTGCCAGCCCTGATGCCAGTGGTATTCCAGTAATAAACTGCCGTGTGTGCCAATCTCTCATCAACTTAGATGGCAAGCTTCACCAGCATGTGGTTAAGTGCACGGTTTGCAATGAAGCTACGGTAAGTGAGGATTTCCATTAATAAAGCATAAATTATTATCTGACATCTTGTCTCTTAAGGAAATACTCCAGTAATGTTACTTGAAGGTAGATGTGGCCTGCATATAGACATGGCCATATTTTCTCATCCTTTCTTTCTTCTCTCTAGTTCTCTTTTACCATCAAAGATGTCTCTGGGTGTTTAAAGCTAATTCCATTATGAAAATCTCATGGTGAATTTAAATATAATGCCATTTGGCTCTTTATTTTCTAACACAAGACTGATCCTAGTTAGGTACTTACAATTATCCTCAGTGTCTATCCACAGCACAATTAAATCCCTTTTGATTTTCACAAAAACAAAGATATGCCAAATTTTACTTCAAATGTGGACTTTGTACTTACCATGTCGAAAATTATTTAAACTTAAACATCTGTAGGATGTCTGTATGGTTTTTCTGGACGTAAGATTATGCATTTATTACTGACACCTGTGCCAAAGTGTTTACAAATAGCTTGGTATTTTATGCTATTTGCTTGATAGTAATTTAGAGAAATGTTCAAAAAATTTGAAGAGCACATATTTTTTGAGCTGGACCTGGAGAAGAACAACTACATTTTAAGTAGAATATTTAGTTTCAAGTAATGAAGTGGTATTAGTTAGATTAGATATATTTCTACTTTTATGGTTAGGCTTTATTTTAAAAATTTCAATGTCTCTCAAAATCTGCAATTAAATATCAGTTGTTGGTATTTGTATATTTTTCCTTCTTAGAAAATTCTCAAAAAAAAAAAAAAAATCAGCCAGAGTTTATTATGTCTCTAAGAAAAATGAAACATGTTTATTGGACTTTATATCTTTTATAGAAAAGTCATAAAATAAAACCTTAGGTCATGAAGCAATATGTTTTATTGTAAGTATGTATTTTTTATAAGGGACATCATTTGGAGATGAGCTTTACTGTGTAAATGGAGGTGATACTGGCAAAACCAGCTATTTTCTTTTTAGGTTGAACACTCCCTAGCAAACCTGACATTAACCTCCGTAGTTTCATTTTAGAATTAACAACCAAATAAGAGTTGTGAGACATAGATGACAATTAAAAACAAAACAAACAAAAACACCCAATACCTGAAAGGTGTTTTTTCGATTTGATGCTACTGTTGATTTTTTTCTTCTGTTCCACCATCCCTACAAATTTTTTTCTTTGATGAGTAAAAAAAAAACTTGTAAAGCTTTATATTTACTCTTGGAAGTAAACAGAACAGGCTGTGGATTTAGCCAATAGCCTCAATCTGGATACTCAGAAGTGATGAGTTCATTATTCCGGAACAGTAGGATGTAGGTACAAATAAACTACTTCTGGACATAAAGAAAATTGCACTGACATTTTTATATCATTATAACTCCTGTTAAGTAAGGAAGTGTAAGTATTTCTCAATATTCTAGAGAAAATGAGTAGTATCTAATGATACTACTGTATCTAATGATACTACTGTGTGGAATACTAATAAATACTAATACTAATGTGTGGAATCAGTTACATTACAGGGAAAGAGAAGAGAGGGAAAATGTATGTGAGGAGTGTTTTAACAGATGACTTGTCAATGTTTGCAGTGTAATTGATCTTGAATTTATGAGTGAAGAGGTCTTAGGCAACTAGCAGCTTCTCTGGAGAAATTCTGGGTCGAAAAGAACAGGTAAATGCCCCAACAGAGCAACTAACTCCCTTCTGTTCACTATCTCCGTCTCCTGCTCAGTTTCACTATGGTTCATTCTCCTCATGTCACCTAAAACAGGAGATCAGTGAGTCTGTTCCCCTGATAGGAACCTGATATTTCTGAGGAGATTTAAAAAAAAAAAAAAAAAAAAAAAGAAACATAACAAAGCAAGCAAGCAAACAAACAAACAAAAATAAGGCTAATGAAAGCCCTTCTTATTTTAGTAGATAGAATTGGGAAAGAAATGAGAGAAGTTGGGGAAGAGAAAAGACAGAAAAATTTTAGCAAGGTTTAGAGAATACAGAATTTAAGGTTAAGGGAGAAGCAATTTTTAGAGCTAGTTAATGGAAAAGTCGAGAAGTCCTGGAGGAAGAGTGGAGCTAATTGGCTGCATGATTGATTATTATGAGTCTGAGATCTGGAGGCTGGTGGACTGGGTCTTGAGTACTACCTGGCTCTGCTGCTTGGTAGTTGTCTATCCTTGGGACTCTGTGGTTTCCTCTTGTAGAGTGGTGTAATAATAACATCTACCTAATAGAGTTGCACTGAGATTACAGGGGTAAAGTGTCCAGCACAGTGCCAGGGACATACAAGGTCATTTTACTAAGTAAGAACATTAGAACTTATGCATAAGGACAATGCCATTTTCACCCCCATTTCCCTATAGGCCAGACATGACCAGGCATGGGCAGACAATAAAGACCAGTTCTTCTAGTTCATTCACCTTATTTTATAAATGAGGGAACTGAGGTCTAGAAATAAGTTGGGAATATAATTTAAAAAAGTTTGCCATTGGCCAAGTACATATTTACTTAATGGGAAAATTTGGATGTATAGGATTTAACCCAATTTCTGGTTTTCTTGATATTTTAGATTGGATAGTAACACATTCTGGATGTTTATAAATTTTAGATATTTACAGATTTTATCTGTTACATAGTTTAATAAATTGTTGATGACTTACTAATAATTTTTATATATTTCTAATAAGATTGTTTACTTAAATTTCTCATTTTTTTTGAAATGTTACAGATTCACAGAAAAGGTACCAAAAATAGTACATATTATGTACAGAGAATTCCATAAACCCTGTACTCACATTCTGCAAATACGTTAATATCATGTCACACTGGCTTTCTCTCTCTAAATGAATAAATAATCTTTTTTTAAAAAGAAACTTTTAAGACAATTACAGACATGGGGTTCTTCTACCCCTAAACATTTTAGTGTGAATTTTCCTTACAAAGAAAAAAAAAAAGGGACATCCAGTTATATAATCATAGTACAATGATCAAATGCAGGAAATTAACATTAATACAATGGCTATTATCTGGTCTTTGGAACTATCTCTATTTGCTCAATGGTTCCATTAAAAACAAAACAAAACAAAACAAAACAATATGGTCCAGGAGTGAACCCAGAATTCCATGTTGTATTTGGATATCATGTTTCTTTAATATCCCTTTGTCTGAAATGTAGTCTTTCTTTGTCTTTGATTGCCTTGATATTTTCCAAGAGTACAGGCAAGGTGGTTTATAGAATGTTCCTCCAGTTTGGGTTTGTCTGATATTCCCGGATGATTGGATTCAAGCTATACAGTTAGGTAGGTATGCCCAGGAGTGATGAGCTAGTCGTCTCACTGCTTCATAGGTTATCTACTCTAACAAGCCTAAGTTCTTGTTTATTTATTTAAAGATTTTTAATTTATTTATTTGACTGAGAGAAGGAGAGAGAGAGAGAGAGTGCACAAGCAGGGGGAGCGACCCAGGGAGAGGGAGATGCAGGCTCTCCCCGTAAACAGGGAGCCTGATATGGGTCTCAATCTCAGGATTTGGGGATCATGACCTGAGCCAAAGGCAGATGCTTAATTGACTGAGGCACCCAGGCACCCCACTAAATCCTCATTTAAAGGAGGGTTTTCTTTGGTATTTATTCTTCCCTTTTTTTTAAAAAAAATTTTATTTATTTATTTGACAGACAGAGATCACAAGTAGGCAGAGAGGCAGGTGGAGAGAGGGGGGGAAGCAGGCTCCCTGCTGAGCAGAGAGCAGGGGCTGGATGCAGGGCTCAATCCCAGGACCCTGAGATCATGACCTGAGCTGAAGGCAGAGGCTTTAACCCACTTTGCCACCCATGTGTCCCTATTCTTGCTTTTTAAATTTACTGTAAAGTTTTAAAAAATGTTAACATTAAGAGTTATTGCAAGTTGTTCCTTTTTTAAGTTAAAAGATGTAATAAGATTAATCATTACTTATATTCTAGCAGTGAAGGAAAGTTCAAATTTGTTATATACTCCTTTTTGCCCAATATTCTTAATGAGTTTGCACCTCCCAAATAGGTAGATGCAAGGAACTTCAGTGAATGTTTGTGAAAGACCCGCGGATCCAATTAATAAGCACTTAATAACCTAACCTATGCCTAAAAGCCAGCGGTTCACAGAAAAGCAAACAAGCGGTTAGTTATCCTATCTATCTTCTGGGGGAGAGGTCTTTCATTTGCACTTGGTAGCACAGTTAGTTGACTTTGGTCTTAAAACTTTAAAGGGAAAACAATTCTTGTTGTGAACTTAATTTTTCTTCTCATATTAAAAGGGCACTGCCAACTAATTTTGAAATATGCCCTTCACAATTACATCTGTGAAGCCCCAGATTTTCATAGAGTGCTTGCCAACATTTGAGCTATTTAAAACCACTTATGATGCATTTTCCTTAACCTGTACTTTGGTAGCACTACGGGGGGCCTAAGTTTTTAAGGAATCATTTCCTTTTTATATACAAACAAGCTTTGGCAATCTGTCCTTCGGTTAATTTGCTGTGTTTGCATTTTCTTCCCTTATCTAGCCAATCAAAAACCCCCCAACAGGGAAGAAATATGTTAGATGCCCTTGTAATTGTCTCCTCATTTGTAAGGACACATCTCGGCGAATAGGATGTCCGAGACCTAACTGGTAAGAGATAAAGATTCATTCATTCATTCATTTGTTCATCCAACAAGTACTTATTAAAGACTCATATGTGCCAGGCTTTGTTCTAAATAGTCTTTGTCCTCAAATTAATTGCAGGACTGAGATTATTATTTTTCTTTGTTAAAAGAATGATGTATTTAGTTTGAAATTAATGATCACAAGTATTTATAAGATATAATATTCTTGAATGAGCAATGAAAGTTTTCTTGATGTTAAATAAGTACTTAATGCACTGTAATAGACTAGTGACTCCTTAAACTGATAAGTAACCCCTTATCCCCATTGTTATTTATATAGTGATGTTATTAAGAACACTTGTAATAAGGGTATTTTGAGATCGCTGGTTGCAGCCTGCAGACCAGTGTTATCTGAGTAGATAGAGTAAACCCAGTCTGGAACGCAGGCAGGCAGGTGTTTAAATGGTTGCAGTAAAGATGTTTCTATTTGCAAGCCACTTTAGATATCTGTTTTATTGGTAAAGGGAGGGGACGCCCAACTGTCATGTAGATATATATATATATATATATATATATATATATATATATATATGATGTGAATATATATGATGTGATTAAGATCGATTCAAATAAATATGTTTAAAAGAAAAAGAAATGTAAAAACCCCAAAAGTAACCACCTAGTTTACCTTTGCTTTAATTCATCTTAACCTGGAAGTGTGTTAATCATCATTGTGTACCTCACTGTGTGCTATACTTGTGTTTGCTGAGCATAACCTATGCAAGAAATTCGGGAGCTATTGGCCATTATCAAATGCTATTATAGATGTGCCCAGATAGGAGTATATCAAGACATTTACTGTGTTTTTTCTGTGATTTCTGGCTTTTTGACCATGATATGTGTCATTTGCAACTCCATCTGATGGAATAGATAGGAAAGAAACCACCCATTTTCCTTTTTGACCGTCTCTGGTTAAATAGACATCAAAGAACTCCAGCCTACCCAGAGAAGTTTGGCTGTGAGCACTTTGGCACCTTCATGGTACATGTGTATTTGTTGATGTAGAATGTTTTAACTTGTGTAGTCTTCTACCAAATTCAACTTGTCTTCCTAGATAGGGAATGATAAAAACGATTTTCTGATTGGAACTTGTAAGAATTTGGAAATGGCAGTTAAATGGTTCCCAAGGCCATTGGTTAGAAACAACACCATAATATATGGTTTCCATCACAAATATGAAACAGCTTTCTTTTTTTGCTTTTGAAATTATTGCCACTTTCTGTGAATTTGGCTTCGAAGCCTGACAATTTATAAAACAAGTGTAATCTATTTGCAGTGCCGTACCGTATATTACAGGTTTTGCCCTCCATCCATTTGTGGGATAATGAAATTGTTTTCTTTCTCTCTCCACAGTAGACGCATAATTAACCTTAGCCCAGTAATGCTTATTTCTGAAGAACAGCCAGCTCAACCTGCATTGCCAGTCCAGCCAGAAGGTACAAGGGTCGTGTGTGGGCATTGTGGAAACACATTCCTGGTAGGTAACCAGACATTTGTCATAGTGGCATCAGTCTTTACATGTAGATGTGATCATATAGTTTTGACCACGGCTCAAGCTCTTCTAGTTTTGTCCAAGTCCAAATTAATCAGACGATTAAAAGAAAGCCTTTTTAAGAAAGACAGTTAATCAGAGGTTTAGCTAGGGTGTCCTACATCTTTAGTGAAAAAGGTGCATCCTCTGATTGGTTCATTTGCATAAAGGGGCCTCTCTGGGTAGGCTAATGGGAAACAGTGCCCTTTCTTTCTGGGCTTAACAACATGGGTGTCTTTGGTTGGTGAGTGGCTAAATCTTAGCTTTACTGTCACCTCCCCTCAGCAAAAACAAAGTGCACAATCTCATGTAGTGGCCCTGCTTAGTGGTTTCTAGAGTTGAGAAAAATTCTTATTATAATTTACTAATTTTTTCCTGATTTTTAAAAGTCAAACTTGGAGTCAAGGGAATTAACTCTGGTGTCCATAATTAGGTAAACTACTTGGAAAAAAAGTAAGAAGGTGAAAGGGGTTATATATATATATATATATGCAAAAGTTCTTGTAAAGAACAAGAGTTCTTGTGTTACTACTTTTGACTTTAAACCCTAAGTTTGGTGATTTTTTTTTTTAAGATTTTTTTTTTTTTTTTTAAATTAGAGAGAGAATGAAATAGAGCATGAGCAGGGGAAGGGGCAGAGGGAGAAGCAAATCTCCTGCTGAGCAGGGAGCCTGATGCGGGACTTGATCTCAGGACTCCAGAATCATGACCTGTGAGCTGAAGGCAGTTGCTCAACCAACTGGGCTACCCAGGCACCCCCAAAGTTTGGTTTTTAAAAGTTAATTTCATAGTGCTTTACTCTGTCGGGAATATTTTCTTTTGTTATTCAGCCTTCATAGGAGACAGCATATTTTCCTTAGAACCTAAGTATTAAGGAAAACTTGCAGAGTGTGAGCAGGGGCAGGTTTGACATCACAGCGGTCTCCCATCTCCCACCACAAGATCTACTGCCTTGGGATTAACTAGGAGACGAACCCATTTAAGAAAGTATAGATGATTTGCTTTTTTTCCTTTCTACTTTTTTTTTTTTTTTTAGTAAAGTAATTCATGTACATAATTCTAATGTCAAATGGGATTATAAAGTTGATAGGGAAAATAGCAGTCATCCCTAAATACCGTCCCCCACATACTTTGAACTCTTTCAGCAGCTCTCCTGGTATTTACCTACATGTGTTTAAATTGTTTGCTTATTCTTTTTTCCTTTTGATTAGGCAATTTTAGATATTTCCTATTACCCTGTACAATGCAGGTTGAGGACTTAGCACTCATAACACCCTTTCCTCCAGTCTTCTCTTTACTCCGTGGTCTCAGTAAAATTTTAATATTTTATTTAATTAAATAATACTTAGTGTTTACCTTTTTTATGATTAGGTAAATTATGTTCACAGCTGAGCCAGGTAGTATATACTCTATTTCAGTACTGTATGGTCTTTCAGAATTTGTTAATTTTTTTGTTAGTAATTGTCTGTCGTCCTTCTGGAGTGCTTGGCTGGTGGCCTGCCCAGTCAGTAGAGCATCCAAATCCCGATCTCCTGGTCATGAGTTGGAAACCCACATTGAAAGTAGATATTACTTTAAAAAAAAAAGAATAATTGTCTCTCCTCCTTTTGAATTTGTTTAATTTTCTATGTACAAATTATTTCTTCCCATATTCTTTTAAAGGACTGTAAAATTACTATCAATATAGTCATACACATCAGGAATCTATTATTGAGGCTTCCAGCTAACAGCTGCCATCACGGGATTTCCCTTCATCATTATCCTAGGAATTCCTTTTTCCTTTTCCTGTCTTGGATCCTGGGTCCTCCTCACAGTTCTTGGTTTATTACTTCATTTTGGTGTAGCACATCCATTCTTAGCTTTCTGAGAAAATGCAATGCAAGGAAATAAATTTGACAACTTTTACTTCTTAAATGGTTTTTATTTTTAAAGATTTTATTTATTTATTTGAGAGAAAGAGCGAGAGGACACAAGCAGAGTGAGAGGGAGAAGCAGGCTCCCTGCCAAGCAGTGAGCCCCTATGCGGGACTTGATCCTAGGACCATGAGGACACAACCCAAGCCAAAGGCAGACACTCAACTGACTGAGCCACGCAGGCCCCCCTCTTAAATAGTTCTCTCTCTCTCTCTCTCTCTCTTTTTTTTTTTTTTTTAAAGATTTTATTATTTGTCAGAAAGAGGGAGATACAGAACACAAACAGGCAGGAGAAGCAGACTCCCGCTGAGCAGGGAGGCTGTTGTGGGACTTGATCCCAGGACCCTGGGATCGTGCCCATGAGCCAAAGGCAGGCACTTAACTAAGCCACCCATACATCCCTCTTAAATAGTTTTTAATCTCGTCTCACATTTACTTTATAGTTTGTCCAGATGTAGAATTATAGGTTGCTAATTGTTTCCTCTCAAAAATTAAAAAAAAAAAAAAAAAGATTTTTCCCCACTGTCGTCAAGAAGTTCAACTGCAGCTCTGATTCCATGTCCTTTCTGATTTTCTTTTCTCTTTATATTCCTTTCTTCTTTCATTTTCTCCGGTGCTCTGAAATGGCATTAGAATGTGTCTTAGAATGGTTGAAGGAGATGTCATAGACACACACACATGAATATTACACGGCCGTAAAAAGGATGAGACCTTGCCATTTGTGACAACATGGATGGATCTTGATGATGTTATGCTTTGTGACACAAGTCAGACAGAAGAAGACAAACATATGATTTCACTCATATGTGGTATCTAAGAAACAAAACAAATGAAAAAACAGACCAGACCCATAAATACAGAGAACAAACTTGTATTTTTTACCAGAGTGGGGTGTGTAGTGGGATGAGTGTTGAGGGGGAGTGGGAGACACAGGCTTGTAGTTATAGAATGAGTAAGTCATGGACTAAAAGGCATATCATAGGGAATGGAGTCAGTAGTGTAACAGTGTTGTATAACAGATGGTAGCTACACTTGTGCTGAGTATAGCATAACGTATAGTTGAATCACTATGTTGTTCACTTGAAACTAATGTGACCTTGTATGGCACCTATACTCAAAAAAAAATGTGCCTTAGGGAGGGAGAATATGTTTGAATTCATTGTCTGGGTACTCAGTGGGTCCTCTTAAAGTCCACACTATTTTTTTTTTTTTAAATTTTATTTATTTATTTATTTATTTGACAGAGAGAGAGATCACAGTAGACAGAGAGAGAGGGAAGCAGGCTCCCTGCTGGGCAGGGAGCCCGATGCGGGACTCGATCCCAGGACCCTGAGATCATGACCTGAGCCGAAGGCAGCGGCTTAACCCACTGAGCCACCCAGGTGCCCCCACACTATTTTCTTTGTTCATTCTTTCTAGAATCCTTCTTTAGATCAACTGAATTATTGACTTTCTTTTCTTTTCTCTTTTTTTTCCTTTTCTTCTTTTTCTTTCTTTCAACATTTTCTTTTTAGTTTGCCTTTTCCTTTACTTACTGGGAAACTTACCCAGCTATGTCCTCTAAACTTAATCCAAACTTTTAATTTCAGGTTATTTAACTTAATTTTTAATTTTGAAGAGTTTTCCTGTGTTCTTTGGTTGATTTTTTCCTTTTTTTAAAGAGCATTCTCTTTTCTATGGTATCTTTCTGAAACTATTAATTCTATTTTTTTTCCTGAGGTATTGTTCTTCTTTATGCCTTGTCTCTGTTTTCTGCCCACTCTTTCTTTCTTTCTTTCTTTCTTTTTTTTGTAATAGAGATTTTAACTGAAGAGTTCGTTTATATTTGAGGGTCAGCACTGATTGGAAGCTCTATTTATGTAGCAGGAGTGAAACTTCCTTCCTTCCTTCCTTCATCTCTCCTCCTCCTTCTTCTTCCACTCTTTTTTCTTCTCCCTTTTTTCATTTTTGAAGAATTGTCAACTCTTGGTATCAAGAAGTCTTCTTTGAGGACAAGTTTCTCAGGGCAACAATCCCCCAGTTTCTTGCGAGTGTTATGCCTGGGAGATGGCATTTAGGAGTTAAGAAAGGTCGTGAGGAGAATGTCTTATCCACTATTCAAACCGTAGATTTTAACTTAGTTTTTTTCTTTTTAGGATGTTTTATTCTTGCCTTCTGCTATGCCTGGTGTTTCTAAGTTCACAAGCTCTCTAGTCCAGTTTCTTCTCAGGATAAATCCTTCTGTTTTTGCATGTACTCGGGAGAGAGGGCTTTCTGGTTTTGTGTGTAGCGAAGAGTTTACAGCCCATACTGCTGTTTGTCTCACTACTCCCAGCCCCACCTTAGAAAACACGTAGTAGCCCCAGGAGCTGAATTGCTCTGCCTTTCTTCAGTGTGAACCAGCTTTGCGTTGACATAGCTCTCTGCTGACAGCCCTCAACTTTCAGTATCCCTTTCGCTAAGCCAGCTGCCAAGTCTCCATTAACTTTCCGTTGTCCAAAAATTGAGGTCATTTCTCCTCTTTATCCATGTGGTAGTATACATTTTCAAATTCATTTCCTATCATTTTGGTCAAGTTTGGGAAAGGAAACGGAAATGCACGCATCTAATTTACTACATTTAATCAAAATTGCTAGGATTTTTCCAATCTAGTAGGAGAAGATGAATCTTCCTTGCATTTATGTTTTATTGATTAAGTCAGTGACTAAGTACATAACTTAGATATAGCTGGTGGGAATAGTTAACAAACTTCTTTTTGAAAACTACTAAATACTGCTTTTTTTCCCCTGTTTAGAAAAGTGTATTAAACATTACTCTTGCATTATACTTACTGAAAGAAAAATTTAATTGTCCCTGAAGGTACCCAGTCATTTCACATGATCTATACCCTAATTTTTTTGTATTAAAAATACAAGTTAAATATGAAATTAGTAAAATGCAGCATATGAAACTTCATGCTGAGCAAAAACATAAATCCAAAAAAACAGTTACTCTCTATCAGTAGAATAGTTTCCACGGTATTTAAGATGTTTCCTATGCACGTCATATTTGAATGAAATTTTTAGAACTACAGTTAAAGATATTTTGCAGTTTCTTAACTGCGGGTATCCACATTCTCCTTTTTTTGTTGTTGTTGTTGCCAACAGCATTATTTATAATAATCCCAAATTGAAAACAACCTGCATACCCATTACATTTGTTCCACATTTTCCTTCTACCACATAATCTGTGCCTTTGATTAAGTTGGCAACATCTGCTGGGATCCATAGAATGCAATGAGAAGAAGTAGTGGTTATTTCTCAAGATTTGAGCAATCTGTTCCACCTTTAGTGTAGTTTCCCGAGATTTCTGCTCCACTGAAGTCAAAACCAGGATTTTCTTTCTGGAATCTCTCTAATGTAAGTTTTCTCAGTATTTGGTCTTATACCCAAGGTTGCATATTCAGATTCTAGAAGAGAAGTCCAACAATTTGTGGGATCTCTTTTTGTCTTTGTAAGAACAATATGGACCAGCCATGAAAAGGATGAGAACTTGCCATTTGTGACAAGGTCACGTTCCCTCATCAGCTGCTGTAGAATCAAAGAATTCACCCTTAATAATCTCACAACCCCCCAGGGCCAACGCCACATGTTGGCTCTGCAGGCCACACTGGATGTCTTGGGCGCAAGTGCCTGGAGGCACCTGAAGTTCAGTGACTACCTTCTCCAAGGTCTGGTAGCACTGGCCCCATGGCATCCTGCATGGACCACCCCACTGAGCTCCTCCAATGGGGCCAACATTCTCCAGTAGCTGCCCAGCTACAGCTGCACAGAGTGAGGTTATACTGCTTAACTGTAGTATAGGTGACTCCGTAGGTTTTGATAGATATCAAGTGATTTGACTAAGTTAAATATATATTAAATATATTTATTTTCTTTCTTATATGTGAGCAAATTATATTTAAAATACCATTTAAAAATCTTCCAAAACAGATTTCAACTTCCTTCAGAGAGTTTCCCTCTGTAATTATATTTGCATTTTGCGCAATTGTAGTTTATATTTTAAATCCTTGCCATGGATAATCTTATAGCCACAATCTAAGTGAGTTGATTTCATATGTTCAAAAGCATATACTGAGTGCATATCAGGCACTGGGCTACATGCTGGGGAAACAGGACGGCACATTTCCTGTCTTCTTGGAGTTTTCTAATCTAATTGAAGAACAAAGACAATTAAAACAACAATTACATGGAATGTGTTTAGACTACAGTGGGAAATAGCAGTGTTCTTAATGCACACACAAAATTACTATCCTAGAGGTAGTAACTTTACCCTAAGAGTAACAGAAAGCTTAGTAGAGCTTTATAGTTAATTCTGTATATATAAGTGCTATTTAGAAAGGATTGCATCAGGGTAACCCTGAAGAGGTACAAGACTAGATGTTTGACCTTTTATTTTTTTTTTTTTTATTTTTTTTTTTTTTTAAAGATTTTATTTATTTATTTGACAGAGAGAGATCACAAGTAGGCAGAGAGGCAGACAGAGAGAGGAGGAAGCAGGCTCCCCACTGAGCAGAGAGCCCGATGCGGGACTCGATCCCAGGACCCTGAGAATCATGACCTGAGCCGAAGGCAGCGGCTTAATCCACTGAGCCACCCAGGCGCCCCTTGACCTTTTATTATCCAGAAAAGTGAAGATGATTGTTGGAAATAGCATCCAGCTTTTCAGAGAGAATTGACATACTGACAATAGGGTAGATAAGGGAATGAGGGAAAAAGGAAAATCAAGAAGACATTAAAGATTTCATATTTAATTTTTAAAAATCATCTGGCAGTAAATTCTAGAGAATGATCCAAGTGGAGAGGTTAAAAGATAATGCATGTGACATGGTTTTTATTACTTCAAAAAGCAGTTTATGTGTTTAGTTCTTTTCACCCTAGGAGAAAATTACTAAAGTAATGTGCAACCCAGAGACCAACTTCTAAAACTAGCTCTCATTTACTTAATATTTAGTGCAGGCAAGTGAATCATATTAGCATATTAGCACAGTAAATATATCTAAAATCTTTAATTCTTTAGCAGGAAAGGCTGTTTTGAATTAATACACGGTATTTAAAGATGATTTAAAAATTTCTAGAAAACGAAGTTTTTGGTGGTTAGGGGAACACATTACATGCCTCTGGGGTGGCTATTACTTTTGAGAGTTTCAGATTAATGAGAGTTTCAGATTAATGAGACCTATTCAGTGTCATAAAGAATAAATAGACCGCAAATCTCTTAATTCTGACTCAAGAATTTTGCCTTATCCTTATTATTATGCTGATCACAAAGTCTTATATCCTCTGTAGTATGTTCTTTGTCTTTCAAGCTTTTAACTAGTGGGATTCACTTACTTTTTCTCTACCTTGTTTCAGCCTTGCCTTAGGAGGCCTAGAAACAATTGAGACAAGTTATAAAGTTCAATGACATTGGAAAGGAAATATGAAAGAATCAGGAACAGTGGAAAACCAGGGCAGAAAAACAGGATAAATTGTATTTAAGAATATAAATATGCCTAATATTTAATCCTGTGCAGTTGTTAAAATTAGTTTGAATTTTAGCTGTGCGTGTTCTAGAGTCAATGAAAGGAGGAAAACTTGATCCATTAAAAGGTATTCACGATTTTTTTTTTTTTTTAAAGATCGCATAGGAGAGGGTTTACTGGAATACTGTGACCGGAAAGAGAATTATTTCCATGGCTTAAGATAACAGAACAATATAATAGACTGTGTCCTCAACAACCTTCTGTTTATAATATCATCTAATATATCAATGTTATAATGCTGAAGTTAAATTTACTATGAATTCACACTGCTCACATTCTATTTCACAAGCTGGCTGGAACCATGGGGGATGTTTAGAAAAGTTAGATTCGCGTTTTCCAAAGTACAATCAATAGAACGCTCATTTTATAGGATAATAATAGGTGCTATGTGAATAAAGAGTTCCATGCTAGGATAAATAAAAAACTAAACACAGTTTTTTTTACAGTTTTTCTTTAGCACATTTAGAATGTGCCAGTTTTACTATCCAAGAAGAGTTTTAATGTAGTATTTACAACATTTTTTTTTTAAAGGTTTATTTATTTATGTTGGGAGCTGGGAGGGGCAGAGGGAGAGAATTTCCAAGCAGACTTCCTACTGAGCACAGAAAAGAAACTAATGTGGTGGGACTCAATTTAAGACCTGGAGACTAGGACCTGAGCCAAAACCAAGAGTCACATGCTCAATTGACTGAGCCACTCAGGCTCCCCTACAAACATTTTTCACCTCTAAACTGTTTTGAGGACATCATCTAGTCAGAATAATATTGTTGTCGTTTTTTTAAAGATTTTATTTATTTATTTGACAGACCGAGATCACAAGTAGGCAGAGAGGCAGGCAGAGAGAGAAGGAAAGCAGGCTCCCTGCTGAGCAGAGAGCCCAAAGCAGGGCTCAATCCCAGGACCCTGAGATCATGACCTGAGCTGAAGGCAGAGGCTTTAACCCACTGAGCCACCCAGGCGCCCCCAGAATAATGTTTTGAGGAATATTGCTTAGAAAAGAAGAATAGAGGGAATACATAGTTTTTAGCTAGCCCTGCATGAAAAATGAAGAAGTTTCTTAAGACACTGAACAGTGGAGTTTAATTTGGGGGCAGGTGTTCTCTCTTGCTGATGAAAGGCAGATCCAGATGCTTTGTCAACAAGTATCTGACTGGGGGGTTGTCAGACCCCAATAAAAACAATCTACAGTATGTACCTGAATCACCGATGATGATTCAAACTTTGCTTTCAAGTGAGCCTGGGTAGTACCTTCAGTCAGGGTCAGATTTTCCTTACTTGGACACAGGACATATGATTTGGTGTGATTGCAGGGAGTAGCAATAGTTTTAAAGTGAATAATTCAAAGCTATGACACCAGTCACCTATTGTGTCCATTAAGAAATAAAATCCAGTAGGGTACTATCAAAGGATCCATTTTTAGCAGTATAACTTTCTTAAGGCCTTCTAAGATTGATTAAAAAAGTGTATCTGGGGGAAACTAAGTTTATCTGTTACATAGAATGGTTAGAAATAAGTCAAATATTGGATGACCCCCGCTAAAAATGATGGTGTTTTAGAGAAGTTGCCTTTAATCTTCCTGATAGAAAATAGATAATTTTGGTCTTTTTTCCCCTGTTGAAGTTGTGGCAATAAAATTCTAAGAGAGAAGAGGCTGCACTTTAGATAAAAGAACAGTAGTAAGTCAACTTCCTTTCATAAACACAGGTATTTGCAATCACTTGAATAGAGTATGACAAAATTATTTCTAAGAATAGGCGCTTTTCTTAGTTTGCTGCATTTAAGTGAGTACTTGGAGATAACAAAATCCAATGTGTTATGTTGCTGGCTATTTAATTTACTAATTACATAATAAAGTCTTAACTGTTTTTAGTTATAATTCAATTTACTGTGCATAATCTATGCTGAAATGAAGAGCACTATTAAATGGTAATACTGGACTAAGTCATCTCCTTAGGTTGACCATTAAAAATTCTGGAATTCCTATACCAACATAGTAGGCTTCAAACTTGGATTTTGAGTTCCTCTTTGCTCAAGGGTTTCATAACTGCCTCCTTAACTACTTTGGTTCTTTTAACTATGAGCAACCTAAATTTGTTATTTATAAATAAAATTTGAAATGACTTTATAAGTTTAGCAACTGTCCTAAAATGAATTAAAATAACATAAAAAAGGGGTTCCTGGATGGGTCAGATTTCAGCTCAGGTCATGATCTCAGAGTTGTGCTGCTGGCATGGAGCCTGCTTAAGATTTTCTCTCTCCCTCTGTCCTTTCCCCATGTTCTCTCTCATTCTCAAAAAAAAAAAAAAAAAAAAAAAAATGCCCAGTAAGATTTCTGGATTCTTCACTTAATATTCTGTAGAACTCTGGAAATCTTTGTTTAGCACCTTAATTCTGGCATGTTTACTATTAAGAATACGTTTAGCAATAAGTTAACTTGTTATAAAGTGAGTATGAAAGAAAGATTTACTGGTGCTTGAACAAAAAAATGTAGCCTTGGTTTGGCATTCTCAGATGTTGAAAAATAATCATTTTGAAAAGAGAGTGAACATTCATGTAAAGTTTCATTTATCTTGAGACTCTGTGTGCCTACTCTGAGAGAGCATTTGCAGCATAACTAACTTTCTTTGAGGTTTCAAATGAAAGTGAAGAAAGAGAAGTCTAGGAAAACCCAGATTTGTTTTTTTTAAGTTAATAATTGTTAAAAATTTAAAAAAAGTATGCATTAAATACTTTCTAAAAGTTAATCTCTTTTGTGTGGAAAACATTTGGATATGTATAATTTATTGAGACCCTACTATGCCTAGAATTGGAAAGTTACGGAAAGAGACCAAAGTGATTCCAAATCAAAATAAGCAGAAGTTAATTTTAATAAAAGAAAAGTTGTTTTGATGATAAAACTGAAGTACTTAAAGGAATTCTCCTAAAACTATAAAGGAAATAGAACCTTTGCAAGAAGGAATATAGAAAAGCAAGCGAAATGGAAGATGAAAAAGGCACTTTTGAATATACATTTTGTGGTTAAGATATACTTTAAATTTATATTGCATATTCTTTCAAAGACTTTAACCCACTACCAGTAAACCATTTCAAGTATCTCAGTAACAAGGAAGATAGTTCATTCTATTACCTACATTCACAGGGAAGAAAATTTTCACCCTAGGAGTATCTTTTTGTTACATAGAATAAGCAAGGACAGAACAGAGAGACCTGCCTGACTTGAGTTCTCTCCATATCTCATTTGTTTAGTTTATTTACTTTGTGGGTTTCCCATGTAATTAGATTATAAATAGCTGTATTTTAGTAATGAATTTAAATATCCATATATTTCAAAGGCTAGTCCTCAAGGTTTTTTAAAAGAAGATTTTATTTATTTGCAATAGAGAGAGCGTGTGAGAGAGACAAGCAGGGGTGGAGGGTAGGGGGCAGAGGGAGTGGGAGAAGCAAATGCCCTGCTGAGCAATGGGCCCAACTCTGGCCTTCATCCCAGGTACCTGGGATCATGACCTAAGCCTAAGGTAGACGCTTAACTGACTGAACCACCCAGGCACCCTTAGTGCTCAAGATTTAAAGGCAAAATGTTTTCAAAGGTCCATGAAATATGTTTTCCTTCCTTGAGAATGAACTGAGACCTAAGTCTAGAAGAAATGACAGTAATTACAGCAGTATGTTTGGATTTCATTAATAGAGCCAACCTAGATTGCGTCAGAAGCTTGGGCAAGTCATGGGAACTGTTGCAGAGGAGAATCCCAAACTTTATTTTAAGGGAGTGGAAGAAGTGTTGAGGGGAAAAGCTCCTATAACCGTGAGAAGGGGGTTACTTCTGCTGTGATCCCTGGTAACATTTGAACTAAAAAAAAAAATTTATCAGATTGGATAGTTTTCAGTTGTTTTTCTTTTCAATCTTTTCTTTTTATTTACAGTGGATGGAACTGAGGTTCAACACTCTGGCAAAATGCCCACACTGCAAAAAAATGTAAGTTTCTCTACCACTGGGAATGCTACTGGGAGGTACTTGAGAACAGTTTAAAGAGCAGAATTCTCACGTTGGTAGATTTTGATTTGAAGACATACAAGACATGAATACATGTTTAATATATTTATGCTTCCAAAACTAAAAAAAAAAAAGGATCTTTTAAGTGATTAATATATTCCATTTTGAAATGAAAATGATTGGGCTTGATTATTACTCTCCAAAGGGAAATCAATTTCTAAGAAGAAATTACTAAAATTATCAGTAACCTGGTGAGGATTTATAAATGTTCTAAGAGGTTATAATCTATGCAAATAATCTAAAATTTATATTTAAAAGATGGGCTGTAATCTAAGAAAAATACCAAATGTTTGCAGGTTTGTAATTAGATAGTTGTTAACTTTTTTCATGTCCTGTCCAGTGAGATTATTCTCTGATAGCATAGTGTATATAATTATTTGCCTGTCTTAACTATTCAGTATGTTTTTCTCTATTCCCAAGTAGTGTACCTAAGGAAATTAACAAAAGGCAATATAAATGTGGGAAAAAATAGAAGATACTTTGATTAAAGATATTTTATGGGAGCTCTGTAGGGGGGGTTCCCAGATCACTCCAGGATTCTGTGATTTTCTAGGAGGATTAATCAGAATTCGTATTTATTTGTACTCATAGCTATGATTTATTATACAAAGCAAAATCAGAAAAGAAAAAAAAAGGGCACATGGGACCAAGTCTGGAAGACACCCGGTGCTAGTTTCCAAGAGTCGTCTCCTATAGAGTCACACAGGAGGGCTTAATTCCTCCACCAGGGAATTGTTACAACACAGGTGAAAATTATCTACTGCAGAAGCTCATTAGAGACTGTGACCAAGGTTTTTATTGGAGTTGGTCACAAGGCACCTCCTGCATAGCATGTATCAAATTTCTAAACTCTCAGAAGGAAAGCAGGTATTCAGCATAAATCATATTGTTTGCACGGACAATTTGGGCACAGTGATCCACTCCTATCAGGTAGGTTATTGTGGGAACGTTTTATTTAAGTTCACAGATGCCAGCCAAAGTCAATCCTGAAAGCAGGCCTTTCTAAGGGTAGCTATCTCAGGCCTGCTATCTATTAACTCTTTCTGCACAGTATTTATGTTGATAAAATTTTAATTTAGCGATTATTGTTCTCCACTTATTTGTGTGAATTGTAACTTGAGCTAAAGAAATTTAGCTGCAATATTTTGACGGTTCAGCTTTTAAAAACTGAAAATACGAGTTTATAATTTAATTGGTGTCGTCCTTAGTATGATATAAACACCTTACGTATTTTGAGGAAATCTTAAGAATGATCTCTAGGAGAAAAGAACTGAAAAGTATCTGAGTAGAGTATATGTAACAAAATCTCTCCTTTTATCTCTGCTGAATCTAATTCCAACCGAATCTAGCTCTGTAAGAGTTACTTCTTTACAGCATTTTTCTAGCTTCAGAGGAACAGACATTTCCTTTTAATTTATTTGTGAAATTAACCAACTGAATTCTTAACCTTGTTGAATTCAGTACAAGTCTGTATGGAGAAGCAAAGTGGATAACCCCAAACAATATACAGAAAAATAGATACTTGAGAGACATTCCCCCATATAAGTATGTGAATATGAATGTGAATGATAAATATTTCTGTGTGTTATCTATATTTTCACAAAAATGAAAAAATTAAATGGCAATTATCTTCACTAAGAACATTAAATTGGGATAAAAATTCTATGGAAGGGGGCACCTGCGTGGCTCAGTCCATTAAGCATCTGACTCTCCGTTTCAGCTCAGGTCATGATCTCAGGGGTTGTGAGGTCAAACCCAGTGGGAGGCCCTGCTCAGCATAGAGTGGGCTTGGGCTTCGCTGCCTCTCCCTCTGCCCCTTTCTCTGCATGCATGCACATGCTAGTATGCTCTCTCTCCCTCTCTAAAAAAAAAAAAAAAAAAAAAAAGTAAAAAAAGGTAAAATAAGTAAATAAATAAAAATTTCGTGGGAAATAGCAAAAAGTTCCTGTGATTAGTAGATAGTATGCTAAGCACAGTGATGGTTCCTTTCTCTACAGAGATGTATTAGCTGTAATCCTTCCAGCAATTCTGGAATGCAGGAATTACAACCCTCATTTTACAGATGAGGAACTGTTAGAGAGGTTAAGGATTTTGCTTACGTGATTTGCTTGCGTCATTGTTTTAGAACAGTGGGAATGTTTTGCTAATAATAAAGAAGCGTTGAATGTCTAGATAGTCTATAATTGGTTAAAATATCACAAGACAGGGCGCCTGGGTGGCTCAGTGAGTTAAAGCCTCTGTCTTCGGCCCAGGTCAGGATCCCAGGGTCCTGGGATCGAGCTCCGAGTCAGGCTCTCTGCTCAGCAGGGAGTCTGCTTCCCTCCCTTCCTCTCTCTCTGCCTGCCTCTGCCTGCTTGTGATCTCTCTCTGTCAAATAAATAAAATCTTTTTTTAAAAAAATCACAAGGCAGTGTATTAATGTTAAGAATTTTTTTTTAAAGATTTTTAAAATTTATTTATTTGACAGAGATCACAAGTAGACGGAGAGGCAGGCAGAGAGAGAGAGAGGAGGAAGCAGGCTCCCCGCCAAGCAGAGAGCCCGATTCGGGACTTGATCCCAGGACCCTGAGATCATGACCTGAGCCAAAGGCAGAGGCTTTAACCCACTGAGCCACCCAGGCGCCCCTAATGTTAAGAATTTATATCAATTACTTAAGGAACAACTTGCATAGAAATGCACATGGAATAAGTCAGCTTAAAATCATTCTTAAAGGGATGTTTATGGAATTGGAATCACATGCTAAACATGGGAGGGTTCAGGACATCCATTACTTATTTGACTAAAGATACTGTTACCACATGAAACTCATGGCTTGTATCTACATTTGTTTTCCCTTTGGAGGTTCTTCTTCATAACAAAATGACGAGTCATCTGTTGAGATAAGAGTCTAAGGAGTCTTACTTCTTTTATTTTTTAAAAATTTCTTAATAGATTAATTCGAGAGAGTGAGACAGAGAATGTGAATGCAGGGGGAGAGGCTGTAAGAGGGGAAGAGAGAATCCCAAGCAGACTTCCCATTGAGCATGGAGCCGGAAGTGGAGCTTGATCCCATGACCCTAAGATCATGAGCTGGAAAGTGAGAGATGCTTAACCCTGCACCACCCAGAAATTTTATTTCTTTAAACACAAGTATAAAATATCCTAAAGCTATGTTATATTAAAGGAGTTACTAAATCATTACTATGAAACCATCCCAAAACATGTATAGGAAAGCTTCCCCCAGTGGATCCAGAGACCAAAAAGCATTTTTTTTTTTTCCTATCACTCTTTTTCCATTGGAGCTAAAGGTGAGGTTGCTCTTTCAGTGACCTGGGTGGCTTGTGGCCACTGCAGAAGGGGAGTTGTAGTCCTAGTGTTCTGAAGTAGTACTTGGACTGTATTATTATAAAGACCTAAGACTGGTAAAGATGGCGGTTTAATCCATGATAGTTATTATTGGCTATCATTTCTCTGTATCACTGACATCCTCCTTTGTGGGTCATCTCCTGACATTTTAAACAATAGTGGGCTCTTACTTTCTTTTATTTTGGTTTTTAGTGCTTTCTTTTATAATTATTTATGAATTGAGTAAGTAGTCCTGTGCTAGGTAATAGGTGCTTAAAATAAAAGGTATAATCTTGTCTTCAGGGAACTGATTCTTATGGGTATAAGGAAGAGAAGAGTCAACTAGAATAAAGTTTTAAATCCTTTGAAAGAGGTTCACCTATCATTTTCTGCTTTCAAGAGCCTCTAACCCAGATTGGAGGGAAAGGCAACTTGAGAGAAGGCTTCTGGTTGGGAGGTGGCATATGAAGTAAGTTATTAAAGATGAGTGGGAATGATGCAAAAAAGAATGCAGGATGGTTCCTTGTAGAAGGAGCTATCGGTACTGAGGTACAGTGGAGTCAAAGTGTAGATGTGATGTTAAGGAAACAGAATAGATAGGATTGAATGTGAAGGTATGAGAGAGATTGGGGGTAGAGGAGGCCTTTACATCTGAGAGGCTATAGAACTATTCACTAAGATAGCATTTAGAAGAACTATGTCTGGCAGACAGATGCTAAATTCAGTTTGAACATATTAGATATAAAGAGACTCTAGGTGTGCTAGATTGACTACGTCTTCATCCCTTGAAATTCATATTCCTCCACTCTTCAAACCACCAATCTTGGATAAGTATGGCCACGGCTTCTCCCTTCCTTTACCGAGTAACTGACATCTGAAAAAAATTCTGTATTGGTTATCTCTTTCCAAATGTGAGCTTTACACAGTGAAACCCTTGCTTGATACTCCATTTTGAAGGGTCTCTGATTAGCTCCCTCGCCCATTCTCCTAAGCAATTATCTCTAGAACTCACTCAGCCTCAGCAGACGACTTGCCTTCCCTCTCCTGATAGGACTGAGGCTATCCATGAACTCCTTCGTCTTCTCGCTGCCTGGCTATCCACTGCTTGTGTCTACACGTACTTCATTTTCTCTTCTCAGAGGGAGGCAGTTCTGTCCCTTTCCGTGCTTATCCCTCCGTTTGATCATGGCACCCATTCTGTCTTCGGTGAAGTGCAGTTAGCCATCAGCTCCACTAGGGGATGAGGAATTTGCTTTGACAAAATTTGGTTCTGTTGATCATCCCGGGTTTTTCCTTAAAATTAGTTCTTTTCTTGGTTTCTAGCTTCCACTTTCTCCTTCTTTCATTCCACATGTGAGAACATTCCTTTGATATTTCCTTTGTTGACTTCACTTTCTCTTCGAAGTAGTTAAATATTGCAATTCTTCAGGGTTGCAACTTGACCACACTAGGTCTTGGTTTTCTCATAGTTTCCTCTGTCATATATATGCCATTAAATCTTGACCAATATGCCACTAAATCACCCCAGATCTCTTCAGATATAAATATGCAATCTGTTTTCACTATTTTCCCTATTGTTATTTCAACCTGGGTGTCCATAGGCACTTTGAACCCACATATCCATCTTCCTTATGCTCTGCCAACTAATCTTCCGTGTGTGTGTGTGTATGTTAAGATTTTATTTATTTGACAGACAGAGATCACAAGTAGGCAGAGAGGCAGGCAGAGAGAGAGTGGGGAGGAAGCGGGCTCCCTGTGAAGCAGAAAGCCCGACTCGGGGCTCAATCCCAGGACCCTGGGATCATGACCCAAGCCAAAGGCAGAGGCTTTAACCCACTGAGCCACCCAGGCGCCCCTCTGAAAGCAATTTAATGTGGTTTAGTGTTTGTATCATTCTAGGGAGCCTGGGAAAAGCAAATGAAAATTCTGTGATGAAGCCACCCCAAACCATTCTTACAAATTTTTTATATTAAGAAATGCCAAAATAAATTCTCAACAAAAATTACCAATCACACGAGGAAACAAGGTACTATAAGCAGAATCAGCATCAGAAACAAACAGTATAATTAGATTCCCAAGGACTTCAGATATAATTATTAGATACAGAATGTGCTATAGCCATGTATAAAATATTTTAAAAAAAAAACAGAAATGAGAAAACAGATAAAACTAGAGACTCTTTGATTCTGGGAAACAAATTGAGGGTTGAGGAAGGGAGAGATTGATGGGCAGATGGGACAACTGGGTGATGGACATTAAAGAGGGATCATGAAGTGATAAGCACTGGGTGTTATACGCAACTGATGAATTACTGAATGCTACATCTGAAACTAATGATGTACGATATGTTGGCTAATTGAATTTAAATTTTAAAAAATGACCAAGCACACACAAGAAACTATATACAAATTTTCATAGCAACTTTATTCTTTTTTTTTTTTAAAGATTTTATTTATTTATTTGACAGACAGAGATCACAAGTAGGCAGAGAGGCAGGCAGAGAGAGAGAGAGAGGGAGAGAGGGAAGCAGGCTTCCTGCGGAGCAGGGAGCCCGATGCGGCGCTCGATCCCAGGACCCTGAGATCATGACCCGAGCCGAAGGCAGCAGCCCAAACCACTGAGCCACCCAGGCACCCCAGCAACTTTATTCTTAATAGACCCAAATTGGAAATAACCCAAATGTTCTTCCATGAGTGAATGGTTAAACAAACTGTGGTACTTCCATACCTTGAAATACTACCTCTGCAATGAAAGGAATGAGCTATTGACATATGCAACAGCTTGGATGAATGTAGGCTGAATGAAAAAAAAAAAAAAGTGTCGTGAGGTTGCCTACAGTAGGATCCCATTTATGTAACATTTTGAAATGGTGAAATTTTAGAAATAGAGAACAGATTAGTGATAATGTGGGTGCAGAGGGTAGGCAGGTGGGAGGGATGTAAGTGTGGTTATAAAAGCATCCTTATAGTGTTGGAACTGTTCTGTATTTGACTGTGCTGATGGATACTTAAAACTATGCATATGATAAGATTGTGTAGAATTAAATACACACATACACAAATGAGTATAAGTAAAGCAGGAAATCTATCAGTGGATTGTATCATTGCCAATATCCTGGTTATAATACTGTACTGTAGAGTTTGCCAGATGTTGTTACCATTGGAGAAATTGCATTAAAAAAAAAGAGAGATCTCTCTGTATTATTCATGAGTCTGCAGTTGTCTCAAAATAACACATTTACTTAGCAAAAACAATAACCAGATAGATTTTAAAAGCAACAATAAAACTTACAGAAATTACAATGCAATGGACAGGTAAAGTAGCAGATGAAGCTGAAAACTGAAGTTGTGGATTAGAAGAGAGAGGTAGGTAAATTACCCAGAATCCATCAGGGGCACACAGGTGAGAGTAGTGTTGCGACAAATATATTTGAGAGCAGCTGAAATATATCTGATCTGGAAGGCAAAAACAAAGAATGAGATGGGGCATTTGAAGAGTTAATCCCTAAGGATTTTCAGATCTATGAAAGATACAAACCCTTCCATTCAAAAAGAGCAGTGAAATCCGTGCAAAATAAGCAAATGCATTGTAGTGAAATTGCAGGAAACCTACGATGAAGAGAAGATACCAAAAGCAGAGAGAGAAAAGACGGATTTTTTTCTAAAAGAAAAAAATTTTTAAGTAATTTCCACTTTCAGTGTGGGGTTCAAACTCAAGACCCAGACACCAAGAGTCGCAAGCTCCACCTACTGAACCAGCCAAGCTCCCCAAAACAGATTTTTTAACTATAAAAAAAGATAACAGTTCTGTCAGCAAACATCTTAACAGCAACAATGGAACCCAAAAGATAAATTTGAAAATACTTAAATTATTAAGAGAAATTAACTGTCAAACTGGTATTATAGACCAATCTAAGCCATAGTAGAATAATGAAGGCAGAACAAAAGTGTTTTCAAATGCAGACCAATGAACCACAAACAACAGCAACAAGTAGAGAACATTTACCATTTTGATACCCTTACCGAAGAAACTACTAAAGGATGAATTAGGGAAAATAGATAAATATCCCAGAAGAAATTTCTACAAGGCAAGAATAAAAAGTAATCTTGTAACTTGTAAACAGTCATCAGGATCATTGTATAAAATAGCAAAAATAACAGTAATGATAATATTAATGCCAATGAATTTGGAGAAATAAAAATATAACAGAATCGAAATATTACAGAACAAATACATATAAGATGGGAGCAGAATATTTGAAGTTAAAGCTCTCTAAAATTCCTATTTTTATTGGGAGGGTAGATTTACAATTTTAGATTTTAAATGTTATGTATGTTCAATTTTACATGTCACTGCTAAATTAGTACAAATAAATTGTAAAACTTTCTAAATAGTAGGTGGAAAATGGAAATTAATAGAATTATAGTCAATCCACAAGAAGTCCAGAAAAGAGGGTGGAAAATCATAGGAAATACAGAAACTACAGAAAGTGAATATAAGAGAGCAGAAAAATCCATATATATATCAGCTTTCAGAATAATGTAATTAGACAGAAACTGTCAGCAAGGCTTGCTACAAATTATCAGACTAGACTGAGGTCCGTCTTTGTGCAGTTTGAAGAATAAACTCGTGAAATACGAGAGCATAGGATGAGAGTAAAAAATGGGAAAAAGATCAAATCACAAAACCTTCACCAAAGGAAAGATCCCATACAAACACTAACCAACATAAAAATAATAATATTAATAATAATTAAAAGAGCAGATTGCTCTCCTCTTCTTCCTTGTACCAGAAGAACTTTTCAGAGTCTGACTGGCCACTCAGCTAACCACATTTTCAAGCCTCTCTTGAGGAAGTTTGTAGTCATGTGTTTCAGTTAAGGCAAAACTTTTCTTTTACCCACTGAGCCACCCAGGCGCCCCAAGGCAAAACTTGTCTTAATTTTCTCTCCCCTCTTCCATTTGTCTGGAAAAGGCATGTGCGGCAGGAGATTCGTCACCTGTGTTGTCTGGCAATAGCAGTTAAATCACAGAGCAGAGCAGTCTACCAAACCTAAGGTGTACATTTACCTTTGAATTCTCATATGTAAGAAATAAACTTTTTAAATTTTTTGATTTACTTGACAGAGAGAGAGAGAGAGGAGAGAGATCACAGGCAGGAGGAACAGCAGGCAGAGGGGGAGGGAAGAAGCAGGCTCCGTGTGGAGCAGGGATCCCGAAGAGGGGCTTGATCCCAGAACCCTGGAATTATGATCTGGAATTATGATCTGAGCAGAAGGCAGATGCTAAACCGACTGAGCCACCCAGGCTACCCGTGAAATAAACTGTTTAAGCCACTGTATTCTGGATGTCTCTTATAGCATTTTAGTAGGTACCTTAAGTATCTCATATGCTTTAGAGTAAAAAGAGTTATTATTATGGTCACTTCATAAAAAACAAACTCTAGGGGCGCCTGGCTGGCTCAGTCAGTAGAGCATGTGACCTCAGGGTCATGAGTTCAAGATGTACTCTGAGCATGGAACTTACTTTAAAATGAATGAATGAATGAATGAATGAATGAGTGAATTAAAAAAAAAACACAAATTCTGGGTTTGTGTGTACCACATAATCTGACTTCGAAATAAGTAAAATAAAAATGGAAAATTATAAGGACTGTGCCTTTGTGGATCAAGACATAAATATGAAAAGATAAAATCTAATATTTTTAGAAGATTTAAAAAATATTTTTATAACAGGTAGGAAAGAATTTCCTACACAATGCAGAAGAAAGTACAAACCTGAAAGGGAAATGTTAATAATTTTTACTGTATTAGAATTACCTTACATTACATAGATTTTGTGAATAAAAACTCATTATCAGAAGATGTTATTTAAAATGAAATTTTAAAATCACAGGCTAGAATCCTCAGTGACAGTAGCATCTTTGTGCCATCAGAGCTGAAACTGCTGTCACGGTTTTCACCCCACTGTTTGCAAGATTCCTAGTGGGTGTAGTTTAAAAATTTTTAAGAACCAAGAATTTCCTCTTATTGGCACACTCTGTGAACCATGATTTTGAGACAATCTATGAACTCACTAAAATGTGTATCATATGAAGGAGCTTTGTAAAGGGTCAGGAGCAGACTACCTCTATCAGGATGTTACTAGCTCCCCCTGCTGGAATGACATCCACCTGCATGTGGTACCCACCCCCACTCCTCCCCTAAGTGGCAGGATAAAGTTCTTACTCAGATGGATTCACCTCACAGTCCTACTTCTTTCTTCCTTCTTTCCTTCCTTCCTTCCTTTCTAAAAGATTTTATTTATTTATTTGACAAACAGAGATCACAAGTAGGCAGAGAGGCAGGCAGAGAGAAAGGAAGGGGAGCAGGCTCCCTGCTGAGCAGAGAGCCGGATGTGGGGCTGGATTCTGGATTCGTGGCTTGATCCCAGGGATCATGACCTGAGCAGAAGGCAGAGGCTTTAACCCACTGAGCCACCCAGGCGCCCCAAAATCCTATTTCTTAAGTGGCCTCAGGCTTCTGCTTTCTTGAAAACTATTGACCCTTGCATGTGCTTGAAGGTTGGATGAGTCAGACATGATCAAGAAACGACAAAAGAGCCTTGGTTATACTTTACCTTTGTGACCAACTGTTGGATTTAAAACAACAACAACAACAAGGACAAAAAACTGTTGGTAACATTGTCAATATTAAGAACCTGTTTACATTGTTACATTCTATTGTAAAGTCAGCTAAAACTGCATACTTTCAGCAGGACTTTGTGTATAGTTAAAGAAGGGAGGGGCCAAGCCAGGGACAAATTACCTATTCGGAAAATGGTCCTAAGAGATTTTTTTGTGTTTGGCACTTTAAGGTCATTGTTTGGCAGGAGTTTAAAATTAGTAGTCTTTCTAAAGTGTGCTTTTTCAGGTTTAGAACCGATGCCGAGTCTTTTTTTCATGGGTTTTCATAATATTTTAAAACTATTTGTTTAGTAATGGCTCTTGTTTAGTTTTTAGGTAAAGGTTAATCTTGATTTTAAAAAACAAACCCACAGACTAAAAGAAGATATAAATAGAATAGATAGCTTCCTGGAATAGTATGCAGACTGTGTAAATATCACCTGTGAGTCAGTAAGCTAAAGAGCTCAAAACAAAGCGATAATAATATGAACAAACAATTAATAAAGAAAACCAATATTCAACTAGCATTTGAAAAGATGTTCAGTCTTGCCCGAAGTCATGTTAAAACCACAGCAAAATACCATTCGCACCCATGAAATTGTCAAGCATGAAAACAATACCGAGTGTTGAAGTGTGGGTGGAACATTGGAAGCTCTCATATCAAGATAGTGAAGGTATAAATTTAGTATTTATTAAAGTTGAAGATATGTCTCCAGTACAACCCAGCTATTCTGTTCTAAGAATATGTTCGAGAAATTCCTGCATATGTTCATAGGAGACATAAAGGAGTGTTCAAAGCAGCTTTGTTATAGTAGCCAAAAATCAAGGCAATAAACCCCTTGACTGTCCTGTCCACTGACAGGGAGAATGAGTAAACTGGTGCTTTCGTATAATGGAAGATAGTTGTGAAAATGAATAAGTTTGATCTCCTCATAGAAGTATGGAAGAATCTCATGTAGAGTGTTAAGCAAACAAAAAAGGGCAGGTCACAGAAGCATCGTTTAGTATGTATTCATACACATACAGAGGTTTAGCACATGCAGAACAGTACTACATTCTGCATACAGACACCACGAGATTTCCTAATCGATGCAGTAGGTGCTTATTGCTCATTTGTCCCTGTGATAATACAGCAGTTGAGTTGTAGAGTAACAATAGGTTATTTCTTTTCTGGGAAGACTTCCCAGAGGTAGCGATTGTGTAAGCTGGATGATGAAAAATGGGCATGGGTTTTCTAAGGAGAATTCATGCACTGAAATTAATGTACTAAAGTGGATTCTTTGGCTCACAGAAAAGCTGCTCCAATATTCATTTAGGACCTTTTGACTTATTTAATATATAATTCTAATAAACTGACTTGTTTTGTAATCCATAGCAGATTAATTATCTGTATTAGCAGATACACAGGTAAATAAATGAGAAATGATAGCCTGCGATGAGGTATAAAGGCAGGGAACATCACCAAATGCCTGCACAAGAAATTAAAATTAAAAGTAGTCTAAGGCTAACTATAAAGGCAATGAATCTTATGTCTTGGTGACTCCACACAGCAAGCTGTACACTATATTGATGACCCCAGGTTACCCAGATGTTTATGTTTCAGGTTAACAATTTAGGAATATATATATATATTTATTTATATTTATATATTTGAAATATTATATATTATATAAATAAATAAATATATATTTTTGAAACATCATTCAGCAGTTTTTAAAAAAATATTTGGAGCTTAAAGGAAACCATTTTTCTGTTATGCAAAATTAACCTCTTTGGAATAACACATTTCACACTATGCCTAGTAAGTAATGCATTTCTGTATTCCATTTATTCAGCATACATTCCTTGAGCAATTACTGTGTGCTAGCTGTGATGTTGACTGGACTGGCCATACAAAAGCAAATCAGATACTTCATTATCTCATTCACTAATACAGTGCCTCCTATATGATATATTTATGTATTTATGCTTAGGAAAAGAAGAAAGTGCTAATTTGGGTGGGTGATCTCTGTTCTACTTACACCATTTTGAAATTACAAAAATTAAAAGTGTAAATGACTAAAAACTATTGGATTTAAAACTTCACTTGAGAAGCATGATAACAGTATATGATTTTATGAATTTCCCATAGATTCTTACAGTATGTATTAACAGATTTTGAAAAGTTAATCTCTTGAATATTATAATCCTAATTCTAAAAATTTTTCTTAAGAAAACTAAGCAGATGTTTTTAATTGATGTTTACCTGGTTTATAGTAGTGAAAATTCTGTGTCCAGTAGTAGGATATTGACTAAATTATGTTGTATTCATCCATTGGAATTCCAATTTGAAAACATTTAATGACATAGAAAATGCTTACACTATGTTGGTAAATTACCAAAAAAAAATTGGCTGGAGGAAAATATGTCAAAATTATTTAAGGTAGCGGGATTATGGGTAATTTTCTTTGTCATTTTTATTTTTTATTCTATTTTCCAAATTTTCTACAGTAAACATACACTGTTAAAACTGCAAAACATCAAGCACTGTTTGTAAGCTAGTACATATTTTCCATCCTAGAATACATTTTAGAGCTGTATTTTTATATTAGAAGATCGTTATTGACCACAGTAGTTCTTTTGTGGATACTGTCAATAACCAAGACTTGAACTTTGATTAAAGCCACTGTAATATAATTTACCATTTATGATTATATTAGCTCATTAAAAATGGCATTTTTATGCATGTTCTTGTCTCTCAAATTGAAGAAATAAACAGAAGTACATGTGTCACTAGAGCCATAGAAAAGTATTCCCAGGGATGAAAGGGAGAAACTGCATGGAAATAATGCTCTCTTTTGCTCATGAATTTGCAGTTCCTCAGTGGGTAGCGCACTTCCCCGAAGACGCTGCTGTGCCTATATTACCATTGGAATGATTTGTATTTTCATTGGAGTCGGATTAACTGTGAGTATTACTCTACTCACTGTTAGAATTCTTTCTTCTCACCTTTATCAGTAGTAAGTGATGAGGCCTGAGACAAACTTCAGTGATCCCCCAAGAACCTGCCTCCCTGGCATCCCAGAAGCTTCTTGAGGACTGAAGCCCAGTCCATGCACCTGTATTTAATGAAGTTCAGTGGTGTTTTGGGACTCCTCTCAAGGTCCTTGACCTTGGGGACTTTACCATCCATTTAGCAAAAATCCATTGTTTTTATTTAGTGCCATAGCAAAGCAAAAGCAGTAGTCAGCTATGGAGATCTGAAAAACCTTTCTCTTTATTCAAGTTAAGCACAGATTTATTATCATTATGGGGATGGTTTATTTTTAGAGGCGACTGAAGCTAAGTGGTTGGCACTGGGGATTATTCTCTCCCAGGAGGAGGAGGAGTTACTGATCTTTTTTTGGTACCGTTTACTTCGCATTCTCCTTTGTCCTACCTGGCCCCATATTATTAGGAACACTATCATGTTGTATAACACTAAGGAGTTTAGGTGACAATTTAGTTACTTATAGAAATAACATGTTCAAGTGGGCTTTTTTGTTTATTTCATAAAGTTTGTAGTTAATATAACTAGCAGTATTGTCCTGCTAAATTTTATTCTGTCAATGATAATCAACAAATTCATCAACTCATATTTCATAGGAATATTGTGGCCTCAGGGATATATTTTATCAAAATCACATGTAAGCCCACACAGGCTCTTTAAGCAAATATTTGCTTGAAGTTTTTAATCTTTTGTTATTATATTGCTTTTTATTTTAGGTTGGCACCCAAGATTTTGCAAGGCGATTTCACGCAACCTATGTTTCTTGGGCAATTGCTTATCTTTTAGGTTTGATCTGCCTTATCCGAGCTTGTTACTGGGGAGCCATAAGAGTGAGTTACCCAGAACAGAGTTTTGCATAAGCTTGCTTATAATTCAGTGATGCAGGTGAGAGTATCTAGCAGTTCTTGATAAGCTACTCTGGACATATTTGAATCATTCACCCTAATGGATTCCATTTCTGGTTTCTGTATAAAGTTTCAAGACTTGGGAGTATTTTATGAACAAATGCTCATTGCACTACATTATATGCAAATAGTTTGTTTTGCTGCTAGGTTTTCAAGCTCTGAATAATAAAACTGTCTTCATGTTCTTTTACATGTCTTAAAGATATTTTTGGATTTGTCACCAAACATTACATATAACATCACCCTTCCGTTATTTTTAAATCAGTTATTCCATTACTTGCTGATCTGTGAGTATTCCCAAGGAGTGTTTATAAATGTTTCTACAATAGCTTCACATTTATACTCACATTTTAATTAAACAGTATCAAAATTGCTTGCTTTAAAATCTAAGCAATATGCATTTTGCTTGAACTGCTTACTGTAACTTTAACCTAAGATCATAGTGACCTTATTCAGGAAAAAAAAAATTGAGTGTACCTTCAAAGACTTGACATTCTTGTCAGATAAAAATCATTTCTAGATACTGTATGCTTGTTTTTTGTTGTTTGTAGAAAGATACAATATTTTGGTAGTAATTTAAAATACAAGAATGAAAATATTTATTTGTCCACAGTTGGAGATAATGTTGGATAAATGTTTTTTCTCAAAGATCACAGGACTTTTGTCTTTCATTTTTGTCTGCTTTTTTATTTAGTAATTCTAAACATTATGGTCTAGATTTATGAAGTTTAATGTTAATCAGCTGTATGTATTCCTTTATAGATCTTGGAGGAAGTATTTCACATAACATGTTTTATAATACTTAACCATTTAAACAAAGATATATTTACACTGGATTGCCCCCCTTTTCATTAGATCATGGTAGATTTTCTTATTGGGCTAATTATGGACTACTTATATGAGAAGAGAACCTATGACATTTTACACTAGCTAAGATGTTGAGGTTAGAGGTAGTTATTCTTATCTTCTCGAATATAGCTGGTCTGATGGTTACCCAGTTTATTCAAGAAAGTAGATCAAAGACAAAAAGTAGCATAGTTTTCTAAGAATTCACAAGGATTTGAGTAATCAGCTCTCACACTGCCCATCTTTGCAGTTTTGAAAAAGAAATTGCTTAATTGAGAAATAATGTTCTAAAGCCTTTAATGTAGTAGAATTAAGATAAACAGATAATGAGTAAATTAATTGGCTCTTCCACAGATAAGAATAATAATTTAAATTATTTATGTTCCTGACTAGTATAAAAATGTACTCATCAGAGAATTTGGAGCAAAATACATGTAAACTTCAAAGAGTAAATGATAAATGTCTAAATGCAGTAGCTCAGGATTATGTGTACCTTTGAAAATACACTAATAAAGATTATTGTTCAAAACTACCTTGTTATATTCCGTTTTTAAAAAATAAGATGGTGTTTCCAAAATGCCTTGAGTTATTACTCTAAAGGAGTTTTCATGTTTAAGAACATGTCTAATGTTACTTTATATAATATTCGTTTATGTTTTTTTCTAGTATTTTCATGGTTTCATTTTAAAAGTATAACTGATTTAAAAGGTATGAAATAAGAATCTAATTTATTTCTTTTCTTAATGGTCAGCTAGTTGTAACCGCATTATATATAGAATAATCCCATTAAACCTCCCATTCCTTTCCCATAAATTTGAAATCTCACATTAAATTATATGCTGCATGACCATTTTCCTTTTGGACTGTAATTCCATGATAGCAGGAACTTTGATGGTCTTGCTCACTGCTTTATCTTCAGCATTCAGAACAGTGCATAGTGTATTTGTTTTCATAGATATTTGTTGCATGAATGAATAAATGGTTAAATGAATTGGTATGTTAAATTTTTATACTTTGGGGGGCATGTGGGTGGCTCAGTGGGTTAGGCCTCTGCCTTTGGCTCAAGTCATGATCTCAGGGTCCTGGGATCGAGCCCCACATCAGGCTGTCTGCGGGGACCCTGCTTCTCCCTCTCTCTCTGCCTGCCTCTCTGCCTACTTGTGATCTCTTTCTGTCAAATAAAAAAGAAAAAAAAATTTTATACTTTGGGTTTGGGCTTTATATTTTGTTACAGAATATATAGGTGAATGAATATAATATATAATATAATCTTGTGTTAAGGAAAACTTTCTAAGTAAAACCCCAAAGCAGAAATCAAACAAAAGGATTGATAGATTATATGATAAAAAGAAAAAAAAAAAAAACTGTGTGGGAAAAAAACATAAACAAAGCCAAAAGATAAATTGTATTTCCAAAATAGTAGAAAGAGTTAACCTTTTTAATATGGGAAGGAACTAAAGGCTGAAGAAGCAATTCATTAAGAAGAAATATGATAAGTAAAATCATGAACTTCTTTTCAATTATTAATAATCAAAGAAGGTAAGTTAAAACAGTAAAAATACTATTTTTTACCTAGCATATTAACAAATAATGAAAAAGAGTGATTAATCCTTGTAATTCTGAAGATATGAGAAAGCACACACACAAACACACAGTCTTTGACAGTAATTCCTTCACTATGAATTCTAAAGGTGTTCTGGATACAAGAACAAATATATTTGTACAATGATGTTTATCACTTTTTTGCTTATAATAGGGATTGAAAGTAAGAAGTCCAAAAATTAAGCAATAGGAGATGGGTGAAATAAATTATGGTATACTCATAAGATGAAATAGTAAGTAGGCATTAACAAGATGTTGAAATCTCTCATCTAACTGAATTGGCAATGGTTCACAAAATACTGCGACAAAATTATATTACAAATCAAAATGTACAGTGTTATCCACTTTTTATCCACAGAGATTTTATGTGTATGTGTTAAAAAATTAAGGAAAATTAAACACTAAATATTAAGAGGAGTTCTCTTGGGGTGATAAAAGGCAATAGTAACTTTAAAAACTCCTGTGGTAGATTAACAGTTGGAAGGTTAGGTTTTGCTGTTGATGAATGTTATGTGGTTATCATTACCAATGTCTGTTACATTTTCATTTAGATCCTTGAAGAGTTTTAAAATAAATTTATTAACTCCAAACCAATATATTTCATTGATAAAACCTTATTTTTTAGAGTCAATATATCATATATTTAAGCTTAGTCCTATATGAATTAACATAAATTTTTAATTAAATCCAAATTTATGAGAGTTTATACCTAGATTGATTGATTGATTCATTTGCAGAGAAAGAGAGAGACCGTGAGAGAGGGAATACAAGCAGGGGAATGGGAAAGGAGAAGCAGACTCCTTGCTGAGCAGGGAGCCCGATGTGGAGCTTGATCCTAGACCCTGGGATGGTGAACTGAGCTGAAGGCAGAGGCTTAACAACTGAGCCACCCAGGAACCCCTACCCAGGCTTTTTTTTTGAAAGTAGAGCATTCCTTCCAATGCCTGGTACAGATAAAAAACACAGAAAGTGCTGGGAAAAATGTGATTTGAAAGAATACACCATAGTCACTAATTGGAAAAGGAAGGATTTTTTTTTTTTTTTTGGTCCCGGCTATACAAAGTAGTAAAACAAAAATGATCTAGTTCTTAGAAAAGAGGGAAAAAATCGAACTACACTCAGTTATTCTTGACCAAGTCATTTGTGAGAGAACATGTGTCATTTAGAAGATCCAATAACCCATGTCAGGCACAGTGCTCGCCTCACAGCGCATGCAGTATGATAGCCACAGGAAGCCTAGAAAGCACATAATTCTTTTTAAAAATTTATTTACTTATTTATTTGAGACAGAGAGAGAAGGAGAACACAAGTGAGGGGCAGAGGTAGGGGCAGAAGCAGATTCCCCACCGAGTGGGGAGCCTGCTCAATCCCAGACCCTGGGATCATGACCTGAGCTGAAGTCAGATGCTTAACCTACTGAGCTACACTGGCGCCCTAGAAAAGCACATATTCTTGTTTCTGTTTTACCAGAAGAAATCGAAGTGTCACTCTCATCGTTCTGAAAAACTGGGTTTTAAGTAGCGCAGGTGTATGCATTCAAAACAAGTACTCCCAGATGATGTTGATGTAGGTTTTCCTGGATCATACTCGAGTAACACTGCATTATACCGTGCACACACCAGTTTGCGTCCACTTTCAATGGCATTCACATTTTCTTATATATAAAAGCTTTGTATTGGAGTAAATAATGCCATTTCATTTGTTTAGCTTTGTTTTAGTTTTGATCTAGCAATACTTGTGCTTGTATGTTATGAAATTACAGCCATTTCCATGTGCACTGTCTCAAAATTGCTGTAAAATCTAAATTTGCACTTATTTGATGTGTTTTGGTGCACATGTACATATATATGTGTACACACACATAATAAACACTGAAAAAAAACGTGTTTATTGATCTGCCTTACAGCTTTGTTAATATTTAATCTCTATGTCATAGTTATGACTCTACCATTGAAGCAGCTCAGTCAGGGAGGCTAAATAATTAAAGGTTGTTCAGGTTATATGTGATGGAGCCAGTTGGAATCAAACAATCTGCCTTCAAAATTTATCTGCTTTCGGGCGCCTGGGTGGCTCAGTGGGTTAAGCCGCTGCCTTCGGCTCAGGTCATGATCTCAGGGTCCTGGGATCGAGTCCCACATCGGGCTCTCTGCTCAGCAGGGAGCCTGTTTCCCTCTCTCTCTCTCTGCCTGCCTCTCCATCTACTTGTGATTTCTCTCTGTCAAATAAATAAATAAAATCTTTAAAAAAAAAAAATTTATCTGCTTTCCACAGCATGAGGTTTTATTGTGCTTTGCTTTGTACAGAAAAACTTTTGAGTTTTGTGCCCCCTGCTGTTCATTGTCTATAACTCATCTGTGGAAAGAAAACTGAAAAATGTTGGACTTCAGTATTGATTTCACAAAGAATAGAATGCTATTTAAATATTTTTATGAATTTGATATTATATCCAGTTTTATTTTAGAGCATTTTATGTAACAAAACATTACATGTATTTATTTTCTTTTTTATAGTTAATATAAAAATCACAAAACTGGCTAGGAATATTACATATTAAATATGAGGAAATTGACATACAACGAATTTTAATGTAAATTCCTTTTCTTGTGATAGCAATATTGAAATGATTTTAAATAGCACAAAGTGCTAAAAAGGATCTGTAAAGGTTTCTTGTTTTTAAAATCACTTTACATGCTCAGTTACAAATTAAATACCAAGATTCTTTATGTTTGAATAAGTATACATGTATTTGACTCGGGGTGGAATACCATGTGAAAAGCAGAAAAATAAAAAGCCTATATTCTTTTGGGACTGGCCCACAGACTAAGGTATCAGATAAGGCTACAGGTCTAAAAAGTAGGTATGGTTTGTAAATTGACATTTAAATCAACATCATCTAAGGTAACTTGCTAAATAGGAAGTGATCATACACATTATTCTTAACAAATTTGTAAATTTACCTAGAGTGGCTTATGCAGATATTTCTACATCAGATATACCTTTGACTGAAGGTATTGGATATTGAAATAATTATGGAGAAAATGTGTTACATTTTCATTAGTTTTTAAGCTTTTAGCAAGAGTAAGTTTAGGCTATTTGTAGAGAATTCCTTAGCTTATGCAATGTATTATTTTTTTTCCTGGCTTCTTGAAAACCTACCTGTCTTACTCCTTCCTTTAAAAGTCCCTCTACCTGGGGTGCCTGGGTAGCTCAGTGGGTTAAGCCTCTGCCTCTGGCTCAGGTCATGGTCTCAGGGTCCGGGTCTCTGCTTAGTGGGGAGCCTGCTTCCCCCTCTCTCTGCCTGCCTCTTTGCCTACTTGTGATCTCTCTCTGTCTGTCAAATAAATAACTAAAACCTTCAAAAAAAAAAAAAAGTACCTCTACCTACCATCTGCCATCTACAAATCTCTTATCACTCTCCCATAATCAATGCCGACTTCAGTACCCGATTTCATTCTTACCATATGTCGTTGATTTAACTGTCAATGGGAATGGACTAATACTCTGGTCTGGACTCAGTTTTGATCCCTCAAGTCGAATGACCTTCCATTCCACTTCTGTTATTCATCTCTAGCTGTACGGTGGGTGCTCATACTTAGAAGCACTCCATCTCTGAACTCTTATGCTCAGATACCCACTCTCTGGCCCTATTCCTCCTCTATCCTGACAAAACCCTCACTCTCTTCGTACCACTATTCATGAGTATTACCTTCAGCCCTTCCAGTTTCTCAGTTATCTTTCAGTCTATCTTCTATATTTCCAATGAATCCCACAAACACACAGATTAATATCACTACAGATTTTTAATTTCCTTTTTAAAAAAGACTTTATGTATTTATTTGAGAGATAGAGTGAGAGAGAAAGAGAACATGAGCAGCGGGGCAGATGCTTACCTGACTGAGATACCCAGGTGCCCCCGATTTTTAATTTTCACCTTCACTTGCTCCTCAGCACTGTTGACCTGTCTCCAGCAGCTCCTGCAAATTTCCCACAGATACTACTTGAAAACTTCAAAATCCTAAAGCCTGTTATCATACTTTCCATAGTTGACCCCCTTCCTCTCATAGCAGATGATTTATCTCACCTATTCTTACCTTTGTCCCCTCCCTCCACCTACACTCTAGGTCCATCCCAGTCCCTCACTCCTCAGGAAACTCACAGTATCTTTTCCTTATTTCTACCCATCTGGCTGCTCACATCAATAACTGGCATCGCCATTTTCACTTCTCATTCTCACAGCCTTTCCAGTCCATCAGGTCTCCTTTATTCTCTCAAGTTCATGCACTTCTCTTTCTTCATGGGCAGACCTACCTTCCTTGTTCTCATCCACACTGCCTGGGCTACCCGAAAGGTCTATGAACCAATCCCTCTGCTGCTGTTCTCGCTTTGCCTACTGCCTGTCCCTCTCCTCAGACCATTCTCAGCAGTTACTTAGGTGTACATATGATCTTTTTGTATCTAAAGTCCTTCAGTGTCTCTTTTTACCCTTAGGAGATAAAAGACTCATCCTTCTGGAGCGTGGTACTGAACCACTTATTCAAGCAGGGCCTCATATCTTACGTTTCTGCAGTGCTGAATTACTAGGATTTTTGTATTCACTATTGCTTCATTTCTGTATGCCTTTGCACATATCCTTCTTCCTGCAAGGAATATCCCTAAGTTGGTAAACTCCTTTTTATCCTTGAAAATTCTACTCAGGCGGTACCTCCTCTTGGAACCCTTCCATGATCATCCTTCTTTCTGTCACCCCCAATATAATTATTTCTTTCCTTGTACTACTTCTGTTCCAAGTATATACTTCTAACTACTTCATATACTACCGTTTATTTTATTAGTTTATAGGTACTCTTTTAAAAAAATGATTTATTTTAGAGAGGAGAGCATGAAGGAGAGAGAGAATCTCAAGCAGGCCCCCACAGAGCACAGAGCCAAACCAGGGATTCGATCTTACCACCCTGAGACCATGACCTAAGCCAGACACTTAACTGACTGAGCCACCCAGCACCCCTACTTGATAGGTACTCTCAAGACTATCATTCTCCTCTTGCTGGTTGTTCCTCAGTCATACTGTCTTATTTCAGTTTGTCTTTGTATCCTCAGTGCCTGGCACCTAACAGGCACAGGTCTTCAAAACTTTTTTTTCCCCCTGAGCTAAGCTGAATAGAACCAAGTCTCTATTATGGTTTTTTAATGACTTGTTCTAATGATTATATGTCTGTGTGCATCTGTATGTATTCTCCATAAAATGGTTTGTAAATGTGGAATAAGTGAATGAGAGACAGACTACTGGCAGGAGGCTAGTAAGGAGATCATTTGGTAAACACTAGACAATGCCGCCTCCAGCTTTTCCCAACTCCTCAGGCTTTCAGTAGCACCAATCAGGCACACACACGCCCTGGGAGAGCCTTTATAGGAACAATTAGCTTCTAGAATTGTAATTTACTGTTTGTGAATCTGTACCGTCAAAGACACTACATTTCGTGAGAGCAGGTAACCTGTTTATGTGTGTTACTTGTGCTTTGGGTTTTATTAACTTAAAGGTAGGTACTGTGAAGGTCAAATAAGATATGAAAATATAATGGTAACAAAAACCTCTACTTAATAAAAGACCCATTTAACTGTGAATTATCCTTCTTCGGATTCCTATTTCCGTTCTTGCTTTTCCTCAATCCATTCTCCAAATCTTTCTTTAAACCAAAGTAAGTATTTACTTAGAATGAGAGAATGGCATCCTGTTACAAATTTTAAAAAGCTGACAAGTACCAGCTATTAAAAAAATCCATAAAAGTATTTTAATTAACTGCCTGAACCACCCTATTTTTCCCTGTATTTGTACTTTTATGTATTTTGATTGCCTCTTTATCTGACAATTTTATAATGCATTTCCTTTGTGAGAGTAAATAATTTGGTATTTTCTGCAGCATAGCTAATCAAAATTTATTTTTTATTATTGAAAATTTAGAAAAGTTAATTTTAATCATAGGTTATTTAGTCATGTCAGTTTTTAGTGTATTGCTAAGTTGGGGAAACCTGTTGACTTTCTTATATGAGCTTGATGATTTTAGAGCATTTTAAGCTTTTCTTGATCAGTGTGACTAACCTTAAATATTCTTGAAAGTACTTGCTAACTAGTCAAGCTGTTGTTGAAGTGTATGATGAGCTCTATATTATCCTTTGTAGATGCCAGTATCTCTTGTCAACAAGAAATTTGCCAAACTTCCAATGTATTTATATGATTCATTCTTCTTCAATTGATTACTAAAAAGTTTTGGAGTCTACTACCTCTGTCTAAAATTTACCTCTTCCTCTAAATGGATTATTGATTTTAGTTTGGTCTAAAATTTTTTTCTTCAAACTTTTTTGTCACAATAGTTTCTGTTGATTTCATATAGTAATCTATACAAAATAATTGTATAATGTATATGTAATTGTATATGTTATATTGTTAAAATTTTTAAAAAGATTTTATTTATTTGACAGGGAGATACAGCAAGAAAGGGAACACAGGCAGGGGGAGTGGGAGAGGGAGAAGCAGGCTTCCTGCCAAGAAGGTTACCCGAGTTTTCTTGTTTGAGAGACCACCAAGGAAAAAGCACTGATGCAATCACACGAGGGTTTATTTGACAAACTTAAGCTTGGGCCCAAGTATACCCAACGCAGCGGAGTAGGGACTTGGACCTGAGCTTAGTTAAGGCAGGGCTATTTATGGGTTCCTGTTACTAAAGCAGAGTGGGGGTCTCTGGAACTAAAGTAGGGTGGGGCTCCTTAGAACTAAAGTAAAGTAGGGGAAAGTTCAGCCCTTGGGCACAGGGGTCTGAGATGGCTGTACTTATGCTAAGGCTAAAGACTGAGGTGGGATGGCCTTAATTTTTCTCGGCCTCCACAAAGGGAGTATGGGGGCACCTGGATGGCTCAGTGGGTTAAAGCCTCTGCCTTCAGCTCGGGTCATGATCCCAGGGTCCTGGATCGAGCCCCGAATCCAGCTCTCTGCCCAGCAGGGAGCCTGCCTCCCTGTCAACCCCCTCTCTCTGCTTGCCTCTGCCTACTTGTGGTCTCTGTCAAATGAATAAATTAAAAAAAAAAAAAACCCTTAAAAAAAAAGGAGTACGATGTGGGGCTCAATCCCAGGACCCTGGGATCATGACCTGAGCCGAAGGCAGATGCTTAACAACTGAGCCACCCAGGTGCCCCTAAATGTTTTCTTGAAGAAGAAAACTTCTATTTTGACTAGATTGATGAGAACTGAAACCTACACTTACAATTTTCTACATCTGGGGGTTGGAAGGATTTATTGACTCCATTGTTCACAGACTTCTGGTGCTCCGTGCCATAGGACATACCAGGTGTGGTGTTGTCTGGGGATAGGAATGTTCCTGGAAGTCATTTCTACATTAAATAACTTAACTATGCATGAAAGTAATTCTGAAACCACACCTTTTAAAATGGTAAATTCTATCATGTTACTGCCCCACTGTCCCATTGCTCTTAGAGTAAAATTCAACCTGCCTACTGGAGCCTTGTATGATTTTCGCTTTTCCCATCTCTCCAAACTCATCTTTCATAGTCTCTTCTTGCTTTCTCTTGCCTAGCCATACTGATCTCATGTCAGTTTCTGAGTTTTGCAAACTCTGTTTTTCTTGTTCCAGGGCATTAAGATTTCTTCTGCTTAACTCGACATTTTTTTCCTATTATGCATGTGTTTTAAGGTGTACTTAGATGATCCCTTTTCAGAGAGGCATTCCTTCTTTAGTTATCACATTCTAGACAAACTTTCTATGCCTTTACATAGCATCCTTTGGAGGTTACTTGTCTTTTAAGTTCTCTAAATACTTCTTTCCAGAATGCACAAATTTTCTCAATCAGCATCCCTTGCCTAATGTTCCATTTTGTCTGTTATGGGCCCATGACATGTGTGTGTATGTGTATAGGTCTGTATATGTATGGGTATATATTTTCTGAATTTATAAAATAGCTGATGAGAGTCCCACTCTGAATTCATCATTTCCAACTCTTACACTACCAGCTATTCACTTGTTTGCCCAAGTCAGAAACTCAAGAGTTACCTAGATTCTCAGTCACCCCTTCCATCCAATCTGTCACCAAACTGTGGATTTCACTGCGGCAACGTCGCTCAGATCTTCATTCCCTGTATGACATAATTTCTGACTGGAGTTACTGCAAATGCCTCAAGGAAGCCGCTTTGCAGCCTCTTTCATCTTGCTCTACCTCCCTGCCCTCAAAATATGCCCACCAGGGGCTCCTGGGTGGCTCAGTGGGTTAAAGCTTCTGCCTTCAGCCTGGGTCCTGGGACGGAGTCCCGCATCGGGCTCTCTGCTCAGCAGGGAGCCTGCTTCCTCCTCTCTCTCTCTGCCTGCCTCTCTGCCTACTTGTGGTCTCTGTCTGTCAAATAAATAAATAAAATATTTAAAAGAAAATCTGCCCACCATACTGCTGTCAGAATGATCTTTCAAATATTCAAAAAGACAAATTATGAAAAATTTAGGACCTAATTCGCGTCCACGGCTCCTGTGGTCGTTTCCCCGCTATCGGTTCCCTAACTCCAGCGACCCCACACCAGACAAGCCATCTTTTCCTTAGCGCTTCCTCCTTCCGGGCTTTCTTGCCCCTGCCAAATGCAACACACCAGCCGGGCTCTGCTCTGAAAACGACCCCCCAGGCCCAAGGGTCTGTTTAGGCATCCCTTGTCCTGGGCTGCCAACTTGCACCTGTGCCTCCACCACAGTCCTTAGCACAGCCTACCGGACTGCCCCTAGCTCAGGCTCCCAGCGGGTTTTGAGCCCTGTGATGGCAGGACTATCCTGTTCTCCCGTGTAGCGCCCCCATGTCCCCGCAGCCTACAGCTGGCACCCACACGGGACTCTCCCAGAACAGAGAAAACGTGAATGAAAGAAAAAGGGTGAAGACTGAAAATTAAGGATTCGGATGGAGTTGCTTCAACTAATCTTGATCTTTGGGGACGGCGGTCTGAGGTAAGTATTCCTGCCTGGTGACCGTTTCTGAGAGCCGGCATCCCAGCACGGACCGGGCGCCTCAGCGTCGGGCACAGCCGCCCGCCCCGTCGGGGCCGGCCCGCCGCTCTGACGCGGGCGGCACTCAGTCGTCAGCACGCGGGCAGCCTCGCTCACAGAGGCGGCCTCGCTCACAGTCGCTGCCTGGAGCCCGCCGCTCGCCCTCCCCGTCCCGGGCAAGCACGGCCGCCGACTGGGGTCCCGAAGGCTGTTCATGCGGGCGTGCCCAGTACCGGGCGAGCCTGCCAGCACCTGGGAGAGGCCATCCCCGGTCTTCTCCGCACGCCGCGCGGCTGCCCGAAGCCCCGCGCCGCTCCCGCGCGCCCAGTACGCCCTGGGAAGCGCGCGCGCTACCGGCTTAACGGTTCTGGCCCCGCGGGCCTGCGGCAGCGCTCGAGGCCAGCCACCCGAGGCCCCGCCCCGCGCCCGCCTCGCACCCCTCGGAGCCACCGTCGGCCCCGCCCCCGCCATCCCCGCAGCCCTCGGCCTCGAGCAGACGCGCGGCGGGAGCCGTTCCCCGACGGGCAGCGGGGCGCTGGGTCGCCGCGTTTGGGCTGAGCGCGGCGACGCTGCTGCCCCGAAATCCTCCCCGATCTTGAGGCGGTAAGTGGTTGGGGAGGATAAGCCGAACAGGGACGGCAGAAGTCGGGCCCGGGTGTGAGGAGGCGGTGGGCGCCGTCTCTGAGGTCGGGCGCGGGGAAAGTTGTGAGGGAGGGGGCACCTGGGGTCGGGCGGGGCAGATCAGGCTGGGCCCTCAGATGGGTGGTAGAGTGTGAGGGAGCGAGCGCGTCGAGAAGAAAGGGTGGTGACTGACGGCTGTGGGAACGCCCGGCGAGGGGCAAGTGGCCCGAGGGAGAGGTACTCCGCTGAGGGCGAATTAAAACGAAAAACCTAAACTCCAGAGAAAGCTAAGTACACAGCGCCCTCTGTCCCAGGACCCGGTCCTTGAAGACGTTTTGTCCCTCATCCCCTGGCACCGTCACTACTAATTTCGGGCAGATTTTTTTCCCCTTGACATTATTGTAGTTGTTTTTATTAATAAAATAAAACAGCAAATTAATGATTAGTTAGATGAAATTATATTCAATAGGAAAGAAAACCCGGCAGGAAAAAAAGTGCCAAGAAACCACATATGGTTAATTCACAGAGGAAAATCGAATGGTTCCTGAAAGTATATGAAGACATACCGCATAATTTCTGTGTAAAGATATGCCATTAAAAAAACCGAGATGTAGTTGACATGTAACAGCCTCAGGTTGACAACATGATGATTCAGTATTTGTGTCAAAAGGTTTAATTGCTGATAATTTAGGCAAAGTTGCAGAAAAGGACAGTTACATTAGTTATATATCTACAAGAGCCCATTATCTGGGCAGTTTTATCCTACTTAAATGGTCAGTTTTGTTTCTATTGAATGATACCCTACGGAGAGGAATACAAATTTTTTGATCAGTTGTGAAGAGAGAAGGCATGAAATGGAAAATATTATGGAACATTCTCTCCTCTTAAAACTTCTTGATAGTTTAGTTTTAACTTTTCCTGAATGTGGTAGCCTGATATGTGGAGTATAAAATATCTTTTTATTCACCTAAGTCACAATTGGTTTAACTCTTACTCCCCTGTATTTCCTTTATATTACTTTTCGTCTGTCAGTTTCATCAGTGTGTGCTGTTTACTTGCGAGCAGCTTGTGGTTTCAAGGAATCCTAATTCTGTTTGATATTTTGAAGTTGAAAATTGAGATTAAATCCTATCTGATTATCATATGGGAAACATACATGAAGTAGATGAAAACATGGTCTTTTCACTTCTCAGATTATTTAATTTTATATGATTTTATTTCTTTTAATTTTAATTCCAGTGTAATGTGCAGTGTTATATTAGTTTCAGGTGTATCCTATAGTGATTCAGCAGTTCCATATAGTACTCATTGTTCATCAAGATAAGTGTGCTCTTAATCCCCTTCACCTATTTCTCTCATCCCCTTCAGTCATCTCCCCTCTAGTATCCACTTGTTTGTTCGCTACAGTTAGGAGTCTTTTTTTCCCCCCTTTAACTTTTGTTCCTTTGTTTCTTAAATTCCACACATTAGTGAAATTTGTCTGACTGGCTTATTTTGCTTAGCATTATACTCTAGATCCATCCATGTTGTTGCAAGTGGCAGAACTCCATCCTTTTTTATGGCTTAATATTCCAATATACCTATTTGTGTGTGTATGTATAGATATATGTGCATATATACAGCTATAAACATGTATGTATATATCCTTCATCTATATGATTTTTTTAAAAGATTTTATTTATTTGAGAGATAGACAGAATGAGAGAGTGAGAGGTCATGAGAGGGGAGAAGGTCAGAGGGAGAAGCAGACTCTTGGTGGAGTGGGAGCCTGATGTGGGACTAGATCCCAGGACTCCAGGATCATGACCTGAGCCAAAGGCAATTGCTCAACCTACTGTGCTACCCAGGTGCCTTCTTCTTCTTCTTCTTCTCCTTCTCCTTGTTCTTGTTCTTCTTCTTTTTTTAAAATATTGACTTATTTGAGAGAGAAAGCGTGTGCAGGTGTGGGGGGGCAGAGAGCGAGGGAGAGAGAGTATCTCCAGCAGACACCCCGCTGAGTGTGGAGCCTAAGTCAGGGCTGATCCCAGGACACTGAGATCCTGACCTGAGCCAAAATCAAGAGTGGGACACTTAACCGATTGAGCCACCCAGGTGCCCCTGGTCTTATTTCTTAATTGCAGCAAAACCATCAGCATTGTCTAAAGAAATGTAGAATTTAAGTTGGAAATTTTAAGTATAGTATCCAGCTTCTAAATACAGTACTTGGTATGTATGTTTCTTATTTTGTGACCCATGATAAGTAGGGCACTGTACCATGTCTGCAGAATGAGGAAAGCATAGTAATCTTATAATTTATTTAATATTCTAAGAAAAATGATAAATTGAGGAAATAGAAATTATTAGTACATATCAATTTATTCAGCAAGTCTTTATATATAAATGTCCCTTCTCATAATTGATTTAAAAAAAATCCATTAAGCAATGGAATACTAGAGAGTCAGATGTCTTTCATTTTACTGACTAGAGTTTCTTTTACTGATTAGAGAGTTGGAAGTCTTTCTTTCACTTAACAAACATGCAAGTTAGAGACAAGGACATGACCTTTTTTTCTTCATTTTACCAAATACCAAATACCATGCGAACTTGAGAATCTCTCTTATTTTTCTGAGTATTAGGTTTCACATCTATAAGGTTACTAATAATGATTCTGTACGTATGGCTCAAAATTAAGTGAAATATCTGTAAAGAATTTAGCATGTAATAGGACCTAAAAAATTGAGTTTGAATTAAAAAAGAATAGTATATATTGTGTAGTAAGATTATGACCCAACTGGTCAGTATCTGTGCTTATTATCCCATTATACTGTATTTTAGAAAATTCTAGATAAATTTATAATTTCTAAATTGGTTGATCTTTAGGGTTCATACTTAGTTTGATTTTTTTTTTTAAACAGAAAAAGAACCCAAGATATTGTTAAGTATTGCTAGATGTAGAATAGCAAAGCTTCCTCACTAAAGCTTCCTGACGTGTGGATCAATATTCTATTCATAGCAGTTGTCCTTTTAGGATGATTTGTTAAATATATGTAAGCTTCGAAAAAAACTTTATTCAATAGCTCTCAGCATGAATTATTAGAATTAAATTTTTGAGACATTGGATCGAAATGTTATTTAAAAAATATTTATACTACAGAGCTGTGTATTCATAGTTTAAAAGACAACTCCATGATTGGCCCATTACTTATTATCCATTGTCATAAGTAAGATTCTTTTTCTTTTGCAAGTGTTGTCCTTTGTAACAGTTGATGCCATAAATACCTACCCTAGGTCATTCTAGTAGCTTCAAAGGAAACTTTTGGAGATCTATATTGCATGAGTGAGGCAGGTATTAGAGTTTAAAATTAAAAGTTATTTTGTATAGTGATTTTGTAGTTCAGTTAAATCTTTACTGTTTTTAACCTAAACTAAGAATTAGGCTTTGGTTTGTGGATCCTGTCCTTCATAAGTTATGAGTCTATGGATCAGTTTTACAGTGATACTTACTGTAAATACTTGCATCTTCTGTTAATAACACTGTAACATGATACTGTTGTATACTGTGTATCCCATACTTATTCCCTATAATATCAGTGTCTTTATGCAGGCATAAGTTTACTTAAAAAAATATTAAATAGAATACTATATGGCATTATCATTTCTCATTTCTTTAACTTATATGAATTTATCTGGAGCTCTTGCTTAGTTTTCCTACTATATATTGAAAGAGTGGGTGATACTAAAAGATCTTTTATTTTTTGTTTATGTACTTATGTTGCAAAACCACATAATAGTTCTTTAACTCCCCAACTCTTGAAAATCCCTAGTTTGAATACTGTGGATTTGCATTGCTCAGCAACTGGAAAGGACTTTACAACCTATCAACTAAATTTCAGCTGAGCAATGGAAAACAAGAAAGTGTGTGCCACAGTACTCTATTGTATTCTGATTCATTAGTTTCATATGGGAAACAGGATGGAAAGTTACTACATACTAGTATTAGGGTTCTAATTATAACGTTTAGGATAAACATTAACACAATATTAGATTGCTTTTTGGTCCTTATTTAAAATTTTTCCTTCCACATAGAAAATATTCAATATTTGTCTGAAATACTTTTTTTTGCTACATATACTTATAACTTTTCTGTTTCTTATTATATCAAATTTGTATTGCCAACAAGTACAGACAGCATTAGTTTTGTTTAGAAGTTTGTTAATAGCCGTGTTGAAATACCAGTTAAAAGACACATTACAAAACTTGATAGGTATTAATTTGGAATACTGGCTGGCTTATCTCCAAACTTTAGGAAAAAGTAACTATTTTGTGTTTAGTTATCAGTGCTAACTTTGAGAGGTTGTTGAAAAATTTATAATTTTACATTTGAATTATGTCCAGAGGCATTTTTTAAATAGAAGAAAGCATGTCTTTGGAGCTAAAAGAGAGTTATTAACTCTATTCTTTACTTAGGGAAACTGTTATTTAGGGTAATAATCTGCTTAAAAATCATATGGTTACAATTGCTTCTGAATGAGCGGATACAAAGTCAGATGGAATTTTACTTTAGGCTTTGTCTTAATAGGCATAATAATTTGGAAGGCTGTGTCCTATTCATGCACCAGAAGATTTAGTTATATTTAAGAGGTATTTAAATTTATAGATTGATTTAGTAAAACTAATTATGTTGCAGGTACTAGCACACAAAGATAAATAAGATCTAGTTCTTTTTTAGACTCAACTAACTCAGTCTAATCATATGGGCATGTAATAGATTTACTGTGATAAATAATAAATAAAATACAGTAGGGGTAGTGGAAGAAGAAAGATAAGAATATAAATTATTATTGTTATTATTATTTTACTGTCAGCTATCTGTTAGGAACTATAAAGTTTCCAACGAACTACTTTATTTTCCATTACTATTGAGACATGAGGATATTTTTTCCAAAGAAATAACAGGAACTTGACCGTGGTCTTGAAAGATGAATAACATTAGAGGAGAAGAGCAGCAGGGAGAGGGAAGGAACTCCAGGATGTATAAATACATGGTGAGACAAAATACCACGTATGAATTCAACAATCTATTAAACACCCACAGTGTTCTAGGCACTGTGCTAGACACTGGAGATACACCTGTGTGAGAAAACTGTAATTTAGTGGTCAGATGATAGGTAATTGCAACTAGTGCAGTAAGAACTACATTGGAAGAGGATAGACACAGGGATGTTTTGTGAGCACATAAGGGTACTTAACCAGAACCTGTTCAGGTCTGCCTGGGTGTGAGGTAGAAAAAGGTTGGACAAGATTCTTAATTCTTAGTGGCCAGAAGCATGGAGATGGACATGCCGTCACTTCCTTGATTCAGGACCTTGGGCAAGTTACCTAATTTCTCCAAGCCTTAGATCTAAAATTAGGATTATAAAAAAAAATACAGCTAACATTTATTAAGCTCTTAATATGTACCAGGCACTGTGCTAATGCTTTATACATATATCTTGCTTAGTCTTCACATCAAACCTAGGAGATAGATGCTATTGTTTTCCATAGTTACATCACTAGGTGCTGAAACCATAACATGAACCCACGTAGGCCAACTTGAGACCTGAACTCTAACTCTTAATTGGGCCTAATTGATAGAGTTGTTCTGAATCTTAAATAATGTAACTTAGATAAATGATTTACTCTGCATGACAATGTAGATGTTGGCTTCTGTTTCTGTTATGAATAATCCAGGATATAATAGGAACTGAAGTTTTTATGTATTTATTTATTTAAAAAAAGATTTTATTTATTCATTTGACAGATAGAGATCACAAGTAGGCAGAGAGGCAGGCAGAGAGAGAGGTAGAAGCAGGCTTCCCGCTGAGCAGAGAGGCCGATGCAGGGCTCGATCCCAGGACCCTGAGATCATGACCTGAGCCGAAGGCAGAGGCTTTAACCCACTGAGCCACCCAGGTGCCCCAGGAACTGAAGTTTTTAAAGCAGATGTTGTGTAAAGAGATCATAGTTTGGAGAGAAAGAGGTTATATTCACCCATTTGTTCATTAAATGCTTGTGTTACACCTACTTTGGATCCAGTCCGGTTACTGTGTTAGTTGCCAGGGAAATAGGGTGAATGAAAATATTGTTCCTCACTTAAAGAATCCGCTCTTCGCTTTTAAGTATAAAAGACAAATCAGTCATTATAATATAGTACAATATTCTTTAATGCCATGATACAGGCATATTCACTGTGTCCCATGAAAATAGGGCGAGAAGGGAGAATTTGAATCAGGCTGAGTGATCGGTGAGTTGAATTAAGAACTACTGTGGAACCAAGAAAGTAGTGGTGAGAAAGAAGAAAATAGATTTGAGAAATATTTTGGAAATAGAATGGACAGGAATTAGAGACTAATTATAGTATGGAGGCTCTTAATTTAGATCTTATTTAACCAAAGGTGGTCTGAGAGAGTTGAAGGCTTTATAAGGAATACCAGAGGTGAGAACATCTTTGGAGTCAAAGTAATGAATTTAATTTTGGATATCTTGAATTTGAGGTGTTTGTGATAAGATGTAAATGGAAATATTTTAAAAAATAGAATTGGAATTTGAGAGGTAGATGCTAAATGTATGGATTCGGGTGTATTTGTCATGTAGATCAGGAGCTGAAATCATCAGAATAATTGAGATCAGGGAAGATCAAAGCCAAATTTGGAAGGATTCCTAAATTTAACTGGAGAAAAGAAGAGGAATAAGCCAAGGAAGTTAGAAGAGGTAGTCAAAGAAATAGGAAACAAACCAAAAGAAGAGTCAGGAAAGTTATGAGAGGAAAATGTTTCAAAAGAGGGAATGTTCCATTGTGACAGATGGTGTAAAGAGGTCTAAGGTTTCCACCTTAACTTATAAAATAAATTACCTTCAAATGAATGTTGTGGTTGTATGTGTGTGTGTGTGTGTGTGTGTGTGTATGTATATAAAAACATCTTGATCATCTTGTTGAAAAGATAAGATACATTTTTTCTTCCTAAAGTATGGAACCTCAAGGTCTTTGTGATAATGGAAACCAAAAAATTGATTGGTAAACCGCTTCAACCAGCAAGACCTGTTCGTCATCTGACTTCTCCCCCTGGTGAGTAATCTAGGGTACATATCTTTAAATATTAATTGTTTAATGGCTAAGTAGTATTTGAAAAACTAAATAATAAATGAAGTAATTGTTTATGGTGGGTAAGAAATAATGAAAACTAATGATCTTGTTTGTTTGAAAAATTTAAAAACCAAAGAGAAAGACTCTTAATAGTCTATGAGTCTACCTAGTCTATCAGACTAACAAATGTAGGAAGAATAGCTCTTGCCTCCGAACAACTTTGTATACTTTTTTTAGTGTCTCATTTTTATGGTTAACTGCTTCTGCTTAGAATGATACTCTCAATACAAATTGTGCCCTGAAGTTATGCTCACTGCAGAGCAATCCTGCTGGAGAATTAACCTTTAAAAATAATTCCTAACAGCATATAAATGAATGAATACAAACAAAACAATGGTTACAGATTAGGGCTTTGCTAGGACATAGGGTCTCACTTTTCAGGAAATTTAAACAAAAATTTCTAAAATTAAAGATTTTTCTTTTGCCTGTTAAACTATTATTTTGGACATATTTTTGGAATACTTTTTCCTTTATTGGAATTTATTTTTTTCATTGTTGCCAGAATGGCTTCTGTATTTTAACTTAGGTATACTGTATTTTAACTTATTTTTTTCATTGTTGCCAGAATGGCCTCTGTATTTTAACTTAGGTATGTGTGTGTGTGTGTATGTGTGTGTGTGTATATATATATATATATATCCTAAATGTTAATGTATATATCTCCTAAATATTACTATATATAATATTATATATAATATATATAATATTGTCACCATCCTATTAAAATACTCTTTATTCCATGTGTTCAACTGAGTAACTGACTTCTTAGAAAAAGGAAAAAAAATTTCATGTGTTCAGCTGAGTAATTGACTTCTTCAAAAAAGATGCAAAGATGAAGCAGAAAAGATAGAAATGATACCAGTTCCTCATTTTTCTATTTGTTCTCCTCTTACAAGGGAGATTGTCTCTGCTTTGGTTGTGTTTCCTCTGAAAAATGGCTGTGACTTAGTACTGACAAATGATTATTAAGGATCTTCTGGACCATAGCTTTAACTGTGTTGATGCCAGCTCCTTCTGGTGTGCTGAAGAAGCAGTAGTTTTGGGTCAGGTCACAGATTTTCTCCTAAAGGGAAGGGTATAAGGCCATTGGCCACAGCTCCTTTCTGTGACCAGCCTTTTTATAGCACCCGTTACTCCCTTATCTATACAGATTCAGTTTTTCATTGATTCTAAGTCTTTTATAGAGGGTAAAGGTAGTGGACCTGCCTCTCATTTAATTATATCCTCCTAAGATCCAGATAGAATTATTTACTTTTTAAAAATAAAATTTATTTATGTATTTTAGAGAGAGAAAGACCAAGCTCGACTCATGAGATCATGACCTGAGCTGAAACCACAAGTTGGACACTGAAGCAAATGAGCCACCCAGGCACCCCAATATTATTTCCTTTTGGAAATTCCTTTTGTCTTCTATATCACAAAGCCCACTCTGCTCTCCCCTAATATCTTCGCTGTACCCCTCATATTTGTTTTTATTATAGTAATTTCTTATGAGCTTGTCTTTTAAAATAGACCATGAACTCTTCTAAAACTCGCTGAACTCTTTTTACACTTACAACCCATCCCCTAACACAGTGGCCGATATTCCTTAGTGTTTAATAAATATTTGTTAAGCAAATGAATTATCAGAAAACAGTTCAAAACAGTACCTGGAATATCCTGGATAGTTAAGGGTTTTAGATGGTTGTATATCATTTATTGAAATAATGGATATTTAAATTAGTTTTCTTTTTTTTTTTCCCTTCTACCAGGAGCAGTATTCCCTTTCAACTTTCAGAATGAATATTCATGCAACACTCAATGCTTACAAAGTGGAGTTAGCAGAGTAAGTCCTAGAAATTATAATAAAATGAAACATTACAGACTGGAAAGTAACATTTGTTAGATGGTGCTGTGCTAAGTACTGTGCTAGGTATTTTATGTACTTCTTAAAAAGTTATGTTGTATTTCAAGAATATATTGAAGGAAATTATGACTGTTGCCCAACATTTTCAAATCTAAACATTTTGCTTTATTTATTTTAGAAAATGTTAAAGAGGGGTAACTGGTGGCTCAGTTGGTTTAGCATCCAACACTTGATTTCAGCTCAGGTCATGATCTCAGGGTTGTGAGAAAAGATTTTCTCTCTTCCTTTCCCTCTGCCCCTCCTCCCCCAAAATGTTAAAGAAGAAACCTAACATATATTTCAAAACTCCTGTTTATCCTTCCACTAACCCATTTTCTTCTCATCCTCCACTTCTTACCCCCTACATGGTATATGAAAATAGTGTTCATTGTGCAATGGAATCCTATTTCCTGCCATCGCCACGTGTTGCATTAAATGTGTGCAGTAAGTCTCGTCCCAGAGATGGGCCCAGAAAGGGGGTGGCTGGCCCGACGGGCACACAGCCACATGCCAAGTTTTTGATAGGAAGATGAGCTTTAGCCCCAGCCCTGCGATTGCCCAGCCCTGTGACCTTACATGAGTGATTTCTTTTATTTCTCAAAGCCTTAGTTTCCTCACCTGAAAATGGGGCTGATAGCTGTCTTTCTCACAGGAAGGTGTTAGGAGGAGATAGCAGTGAGTCAGTGCTTCCAAAATCTTAGCACTGTGTCTGGCATGTAGTAAGTGCTTGCTCCATACATCATATAACAGTTTTCCTGGCTGTGCCTGTGGACAGTGCCCCTCCACCATCCTGTTTTCTTCTCACTTTCCTCCTTACCCTCCTCAAATTATTCTCAATTTGTTACTGTTTCCAAGAATGTGTTAGTACTTTTGCTACAACAAATAGAATTGTTTTAACTGCTTTATAATTTTATATATATAGTATTATACCCACATGTGTTTTTGCCGTTATTTCTGCATTTGGGTTTATATTTTAAATTTTCTAATATAATTTTTCAACTAAGTAAAATAATCAAAATTTAAAGTTGAAAACATATAAAATGGCATTTGGTGACAAATTTCACTGCAATCTCTACCCCCTAGTCACCAGCTTCCTCTGATCAGAACTAACCATTGTACTAGTTTCTCACCTAGATCCTTCCAGAAATAGATTCTGCATGCAGAAGCATTACTATGTTCATAATAAGTAGAATATTAGGCAACTTTTAAAATGAATAAAGCTGTTCTATATGTGCTGATAAAAAAACTCTTTATATATTAATATACCATATTTTTTATTTCATTTTCTGTTGGTGGGGTTGGTACTTGTTTCTATTTTATAATAAATGCTACAGTGCACATCCATAAATATGTTATATCTTATACATGTTTGAGAGGTTCTCTGCATTATAAAACTGAAGTAGAAGTAGTAAGTTAACAGGTAATCTTATCTTCAATGTTAATATTTTTTGCTAATTTACTCTCCAAAGTAATTTGTATGAGCAATGCAGGAGAGGTCTGATTTTTCTACATCCTTGCCTTATTATTGTCAGATTTCAATATTTTGTCTTGTTTATTTAATTAATTTATTCTTAAAAAAATATTTATTTATTTATTTATTTGACAGATGCAGCGAGACAGGGAACACAAGCAGGGGGAGCGGGAGAGGGAGAATTAGGCTTCCTGCTGAGCAGGGAGCCCCATGCAGGTCTTGATCCCAGGAGCCAGGGATCATGACCTGAGCTGACCCACCCAGGCAGCTCACATTTTGTCTTGTTTAATGGATAAGAACTTATATCTTTAAAGATTTTTAATTATTTATTTGAGAGAGGGAGTGAGTATGAGTGAGCATGAGTGGGGGGAGGGGCATAGGGAGAAGCAGTCTCCCTGCTGAACAGGGAGCCTCACATGGGGCTGGATCCCAGGACCCTGATATCATGACCTGAGACGAAGGCAGACACTTACTGACTGAGCCACCCGGGAGCCCCTGAGAAATCATATCTTTTTGTGGGTTTTCATTTTTATTTTTCTGTTACTTGTGAAGTAACAGAAAAATAAAAACTTTCATCTTTAATTTGGCCATTTGGATCTTCTCTTTTTCTGAATTGTCAATTCATATCATTTGCCCATTTTTCTTGGGTTGTCTTTCTTTTTGGTTTATATGCCTTTAAACTATATTTTGGATTTTAATTATTTTTCTCGTATGCAGAGCAAATATTTTCTTTCCTGAGAATGCGGTCTATGATAGAATTGTCTCTTTTTGTGGTGTTTTTGTTCAGAAGTTTTAAATCTTAAGGTAGTCATATTGTCAGTGGTTTTTTATTTTATGATTTCACTTTTTGTGTCATTGTTTGCTAAGTCTTCTCATTGTTAATATCAAAAGATATTTTCTACATATGTGTTCAGGTATAGTCTACTTGAAATTGATTTCTTTTGTATGATATGAGATAGAAATCTAATTTTTTTCATGTAGGTGGCCAATTCTCAAGTATAATTCATTGCATAATCTATTATTTCCATAAAGATGTATGACATCTTTATAATAACTTTTCATGTACATAGGGTCCTTTTTTAGGCTCTTTATTCTGTTCCATTGATCTAATTGCATGTGTTTGTGTCAGTACCATGGTATCTTAATTAGTCTTGCTTTATATTAATTTTTTATAAGTCATTGTAATGTTTTGTTTCATTCTATCAGCTAGTATGTCCCTTAATAAGTAATGTTTATAACTCTCTTTGGAACCATTGACCTTCTTCAGAAATCTTTATGTGTAAAAAAACCATATATTTACATTGCAAATTTGATAGAGGAAAAACCAAACATATAATTAAACTTACTCCTAAACTTCAAAGTTTGTCTGCTGCTTCAGTTATAATGCAAAAGCTACCAGAACCTATATCAGAGTTGCTACAAATATGCTGGATACTTTTTACTAACTATATATTTTTTAAGTTAACTTTATTAAAATATAGCTTGTAGTAAAATGAACCCATTTTTTCAATGAGTTTTGACAAATATATACCTTACGTAACCAATCCCCATAATGGAGATATAGAACATTTTTATCTTCCCCCAAAGTGCCCTTATAACCTTTGCATTCGTTCATCATCCATTCTTCCACTAACCCCTAATGCTCCCTCCTGCTTCAGACATTCACTGATCTGCTTTCTTTAACTGTAAATTAGTTTTGACTATTCTAGAATGTCATGTAAATGAAATATACATACTGGGTATTATGAATAATGCTGCTTTGGATGATTGTGTTCAAGTTTGTTTGTGAACATTCACCCAATACACAGGAATGGAACTGATGGGTTTTATGAGGAGTTTGTTTAGCTTCTAAGAAACTGCCAAAATGTTTTTCAAGGGGGTTGTGCTGTCTTATATTCCCATCAGTGGTATGTGCCAGTTCTGGTTGCTTCATAGCCTACCAATTTTTAGCCATTTTGGTATGTGAATGTTAGTATCTAATTATATTTTAAATTTGCATTTTCTTAATGATTAATGAGATTGAGCATCTTATCATTGATTGAGCTTATATTCTACTTGTATTTTTCTTTTTTGCTTTTTTTGTGAAGTGTCTTAAAATATTTTGCATATTTTTGATATTTGGGTTGTTTACTTTGGGTTATTTGATTTTGGGTCTTTTGGGTTCATTGAATTGTGAGAGTACTGAAAATCAGTATACATGTGTGAGTTTATTTCTAAACTCAATTATGCTTTATTGATTTATGTCTTTTCCTCTCAACTTTATTGAGATACAGTTCACATGTAACTAAGATGTACAGTGTGATGACTTGATAAGTTTATATGTTGCAAAATGTTTACCACAATGGATTTAGTTAAAGTATTCTTCATTTCACATAATTACCTTTTGTTGTTACGGCAAGAGCATTTAAGATTTTTTTCCTAGCAATTTTCAGTTAAACAATACAGTATTGTTAACTATATTCACCACACTACATAAGTCTCCTATATGTCCATCTTTTGTCAACATCACATTTTACAGACTGCTGTAGCTTTATGATGTCTTAATATAAGATAGTGAACATTCACTAACTTTAGTTTTTTTTCCTAATTTTTCTCAGCTGTCTAGGTCTTTTGTATTTCCATATAAATTTTAAATGAGCTTGTCAATTTCTACAAAAAGTCTACTGGAATTTTGAGTCTAAAGATTAATTTGAGAAGAATCAGCATCTTAAAGATACTGAGTCTTCTGATTCATGAACACAGCATATCTTTCCATTTTTTTGTATTTTCTAGCATAGGGGTCTTGAACATCTTTTGTCAAATTTATAAGCAGTTCATATTTTTTGATACTATTGTAAGTGGTATGTTTTGTAAATTTCAAATTCCACATGGTGGCTGGTAGGATACAGAAATAGTATTGGCTTTTGTATATCAATTTTGTTAAATTCACTTTTAGATCTGATGGTTTTTTTGGTAGAATCTTTCCTCCCATTCATGTTCTATTATAGGAATAATTTTTCTGTAGCTTGTACTATAAATATATAATGCATTGTTATTTTTGCTTTCACACATTATCTTTTAAAATAGCTTAAGAAATAGAATGAGTTTTATTTTACCTTTGTTTACTAGTGCTCTTAACTTCTTTGTATAAATCCATGTTTCTGTTTGATATTATCTTCCCTCTTCTGAATAACTTCTTTTAACCTCTGTTTTTTTATTACTACCTCATAAAAAATACTTGAAAACTTTGACTTAAAACAATAACTTCTTACTCTCTTTCATGGCTCTCTGTGTTGACTAAGCTCAGGTGGCCTTTTTCTAAGTTCAGTAATGTGGTTGCAGTCAGGTAGCATCTAGGATTGTAGTCATTTAAAGTCTTGACTTGATGGCCAAATGTCTTACTTATATGGCTGGCAGTTGATGCTGACTGTTGGCTTAGGATTTAGCTGCTTCAGCAGAATGGAAGGAACACCTAACACCTACAAATGATCTTTCCAAGTGGCCTGCGCTTTTAACAGCTTCATGTCTGGATTTCATGACTAGTGTTCTAAAAGATAAAAGGTGGAAGCTGTGAGATTTTTAAGGCCTGGAGATCAGTTAAGTGTCATGTCTGCCATATTAGATCAGTCTGAGCAGTCACAGAACTTGTTCAGATTCAAGGGGAGGAGATAAAGAATTTACCTGTTGATGGGGGAGGAATGTCAAGATTTAGTAGCCATCTTTTTATTTAAGAGTAATTTGAGGGGTACCTGGGTGGCTCAGTTGGTTAAGCATCTGACTCTTGATTTTGGTTCAGATTGTGATTTCAGTATCCTGAGATATAGGCCCCTGTTGGATTTTGCACTCAGCAGAGTTGGCTTGAGATTCTTTCCCTCTTCCTGTGCTCTCCTCAACCACTGCTCATGCTCTCTCTCTTTTTAAAATAAATAAGTAAAATCTTTTAAAAAACCTGAAAATAACCCCAGTAATTTGAATTTTCCTTCTGTATTACCACTTCCTGGCCATTCCTTATTACAAGCTTTCCCCCCCATTGTTTTATAGGAACTCTTGTATACTACATAAATTAACTCTCAGTGAGTTAGTTTTTTTCCTGTTTAACTTTTATTCTAGGAGTGCAGTTTGAGATGCATTTACCTCTTCTCATTCTCCTTTGTTGTCTCAGTGGTGTAAATTTGTTTAAGATGAGTTAGAGGAGCTAGAAACATTTTTGCTCTAAATATGAAAAAGCTAAACAGAATATTGGGTAATGTACCATAAATGGCAAAGAGCCTTGACTTGAAAAAAAAAAAAAAAAAAAAAAGACCTGGTGTTTATTTTGCTTTACTCAAGCCTATTCAGTTTTCCATTTCCTAAACAAGCCATATTACCCCATGCTTCCCATCAGAAAGCTGTTCTTTCCTTCCATAAACATTCATTTTTCACTAGTCAAGCCAGTCTAATTACCACTCATCCTCCAAGCATCTTATAAAGCCCTTCCCGACATTTTTAAAAGAGATTTTACTATTTGACGGAGAAAGAGGCAGTGAAAAAGGGAATAAGCAAGGGGAGTGGGAGAGGGAGAAATAGCCTTCCTCCTGAGAGGGAGCCCTACTCATTGCAGGGCTCAGATCTTAGGGCCCTGAGATCCTGACCCAAGCCAAAGGCAGATGCTTAACAAATGAGCCACCCAAGTGCCCCTTTCCTGACATTTTAAAGCCAAGTTTGATATTCCTACTCATTTCTTCCATCACACTCTCTGCATATTTTTATTATAGAGTTCTCAAGTTTTGTTCATTATGTAAGATTGTAAAATTTGTAAGATTATTATTTTATTGTAAGATTATAATTGAAAAAATTATAAAATTTTAGTAGATGTACTCTCTTACATGCTATGAAAGATTTGAAATAATCAGTATTTTGAGTTGCTAATATATGCAGAAATGACAGTACAGTTTTTTCCAGATTTCTTGAGGTGTGATTGACAAAAACTGAATATATTTAGGTTATATAACATGATTTCTTGTAAAGGTATAAAACCTGATGATTTAATGCATGTATACATTTTGATGTGATTATAGCAATCAAGTTAATTAACACATTCATCACCTCACATAGTTACCAAGTTTGTATGTGTATATATAGGGGGGAACACTTAAGATCTATTCTAGTAGCAAATTTCAAGTATATAATATAGTATTATTAATTATAACCACTGTGCTGTATATTAGGTCTCTAGAACTTATATATTTTTTAATAGAAAATTTGTATTCTTTGACCAGCATCTCCCCATTCCCCTATCCTTAGCCTCTGGCAAGCACCATTTTGTTTTCTAATTTTATGAGTTTGACTTTTTACCATTTCACATATAAGTCAGATCACACAGCATTTGTCTTTGTGTCTGGTTTATTTCACTTAATATAATATCTTCCAGGTTGTAACATATAGCAGAATTTTCTTCTCGTTTTATGGTTGAGTAATAATATTCTATTTACATATTTTTCATCCATCTATCTATCTAATGTATCTACCACATTTCCTTATCCATTCATCTGTTGATATGTATATAGGTTATGTCCTTATTTTGGCTATTATGAATAATGCTGCAGTAGATGAATGGGAATGCACAGTCTTTTTTTTTAATATATATATATTTTTTAAGATTCCATTTATTTATTTGACAGAGATCACAAGTAGGCAGGAAGGCAGGCAGAGAGAGAGGAGGAAGCAGGCACCCTGCTGAGCAGAGAGCCCGATGTGGGACTTGATCCCAGGACCCTGAGACCATGACCTGAGCCGAAGGCAGCCGCTTAACCCACTGAGCCACCCAGGCGCCCCGGGAATGCACAGTCTTGAAGATTGTGCTTTTGTTTCCTCTGGATATATACCGAGAAGTGGGATTGCTGGATCCTTCAGTAGTTCTATTTTTTATTTTTTGAGGAACTTCCATACTGTTTTCTAAAATGGCTCAACCAGTTTACATTTCCAGCAGTGTTGTACAAGAGTTCCCCTTTCTCCCCATTCTTACCAATACTTCTCTCTTTTTGATAACAGCCTTCCTAACAGATTGGTATCTCATTATAGTTTTGATTTACAAATGTCAAACATCTTTTCATGTACCTCTTGATGATTATGTAAAAATAAAAGCTTTTATTTGATGATTTACAAATGTCAAGCATCTTTTCATGTACCTCTTGGCGATTTGTATGTTTTCTTTGGAAAAATGTTTATTCGGGTCCTCTGCCTATTTTAAAATCAGATTATTATTATTATTTTGCTTTTGTGTTATATGAGATCTTTATATATTGTGGATATTCATCTCTTATTAGAAATATGGTTGACAAATATTTTCTCCGGTTCAGTAGGTTGCCATTTCATTTGGTTGGTTGCTTCTTTTGCTGTACAGAAACTTTTTAGTTTGATGTAGTCCAGCTTAATTATTTTTGCTTTTGTTGCTTGTGCTTTTGATGTCATATCCAAAAAATCATTGCCAAGACCAGTGTCAAGGAGCTTTTTCCATGTTTTCTTCTGTGGTTTTTATGGTCTTGTATTTGTTTTTGATCCATTTTCAGTTTGTTTTTGTGTATAGTATAAGATAAGGATACAATTTCTTTTGCTCATTGATATCCACTTTTCTCACCACTAATTTTTTTTATTTTTAAAGATTTTATTTACTTATTTGAGAGAGAGAGTGCAAGGGAGAGAGCACAAGCAGGTGGAGCAGCAGAGGGAGAGGGAGAAGCAGACTCCTCACTGAGCAAGGAGGCTGATGTGGGGCTCGATCCCAAGACCCCAGGATTATGATCTGAACTGAAGGCAGCTGCTTAACAGACTGCACCACCCAGATGCCACTCAACACTATTTTTTGAAGAGATTATCCTTTCTCCTTTTGTATTCTTTGTTCTCATTAGTTGAGTATATGTGTGGGTTTATTTCTGGGTTGTCTGTTTTGTTCCACAGATTTATGTGTCTTTTTTTTTTTTTTTAAGATTTTATTTATTTATTTGACAGAGAGAAATCACAAGTAGATGGAGAGGCAGGCAGAGAGAGAGAGAGAGAGAGGGAAGCAGGCTCCCTGCCAAGCAGAGAGCCCGATGCGGGACTCGATCCCAGGACCCTGAGATCATGACCTGAGCCGAAGGCAGCGGCTTAACCCACTGAGCCACCCAGGCGCCCCTCTTTTTTTTTTAAAGCTTTTATTTTGGGGATACCTGGGTGGCTCAGTGGGTTAAAGCCTCTGCCTTTGGCTCAGGTTGTGATCCCAGGGTCCTGGAATTGAGCCCCACATCAGGCTCTCTGCTCTGCTTGGCGGGGAGCCTGCTTGCTCCCCTCTCTCTGCCTGTCTCTCTGCCTACTTGTGATCTCTGTCAAATAAATAAATAAAACCTTTAAAACAAATAAAAGCTTTTATTTTTACATAATCTTTACACTGAATGTGTGGCTCAAACTTAAAACTGTGACATCAGGCCAGGTGTCCCATTATGTCTTTTTATGACAGTATTACAGTGTTTTGATTATTATAGCTTTGTAATATAGTTTTAAATCAGGAAGTGCAGTGCCTCCAGCTTTGTTCTTACTCAAGATTACTTTGGCTACCCATGGTCTTTTGTTTTTCCATATGAATTTTAGGATTGCTTTACCTGTAAAAAATGCTACTAGAATTTTGAAAGGGATTGCATTTAGATAGTAAAGACATTTTAACAATATTCTTTCAATTTATGAACATAGCATATCTTTCCATTTATTTATGTCATCTTTAATTATTTTAGTGTCATAATTTTCCTTGTACAAATATTTCACCACCTTGGTTAAATTTATTCCTAAGTATTTTCTTCTTATATTTATTTATTTATGAATATGTTTATTTATTTTTAAAAATTTTTTTCTTTTAGATACAGATTACAATTTACTTTTGAATTTGATTTTAGGTCTTGCATTTTCATGTTAGTGAAGTGTGCCTCTGCTAAAATTTTCAAATTTAAAAAATTATTTTTTAAAAAGGACCATATGGTAGTTCATGTTTTTTATTAAGTCTAACAGGAAGATCTAACAGGATCTTCTAACAGGAAAATCTAACAGGAAGAAAATCAAAGATTTTGGAGAAAATCTTTGACACTTTCATATTTTCCTACCTCTAATTAAAAATAAAGATTTTGTTAAAATTTGATTTGTTTTCTGGTAACTTATTTTGATGACTCAATATTGTAGAGTCCTATTACTCTTCATGTGTCATAGGGCTAGATAACTAATCTTCTTGACTTCTTGCAGAGTTACCTTGGTCGAATTTGCAGATGTTTAAGGAATGGGCTACAGCTTGCTACTATGGTGATTGATAGAAGAGAGATGTTCATTTTTCAGGATAGATGTCTTCCAGTAAACCTACCTTAATGAATTACCATGGTTCAGAGTATGGCCTACTGTTTGCAAACTGATTTTTGTCAGTGTAAAAGAATTATCTTAAGGATAGATTGTATTGACCAAATTTGTGAAACTGATTTATAAAATCAGAAAAAAGATTATTTTATCATGAGAAATCTTACTGTCTTGTGCTGGATATTTTCTTATTGGTTCTACTAGTTTATTATATATGTTAGGGAGATTTATGAGAAGCTAAATTATAATCAGGGTATTTCTTAGTAAGCATGGAATGAAGGGTTAGTTAAAAAATCAGGACAAAATTGTTAAAGATATATGTGAATATATTTTAAAAGATGTTTTTTGCTTATTTTTAATAAGCTTTTTATAAGATTGCTTATCCTTCAGGCCATAAATATGTCTTGACTAATACTTTAATTGTTAAGGAAAATAGTTTTGGAATGGGAAAAAAAAGTTATATAAAATTTTTAAGCCATAGTTATAAAGTACATTTTCTTTTCTTTTAATAGTGTAAGACGAATGGAATGCAAGCCTTTTCTCAAGGTCATAATGAACAACAGCAACATCAGTCTCCAGTTAAAAAAGGTAAATTTTTACCATAATTCCTAAATTTCATAAGGAAATCTTAGCATTCCTGTTAATAGTTGCCTAACTATAAGAAATTTTATTATATTTTGGGGTTGATTTCAGTCTATATTAGAAATGCTATATAGGTTTGACTGCTTTATGGGAGAGACTATAGTAACAAGTCTTAAACAAGACAGAATCTTGTTTTTGTATTTTTTTTCTATAATAGCTCATAATTGAGCTGGTGTATTCATTCTGCTCTGGTGAATTGTTACTGGACTCAATCTCATTGCTTTGCCATCTTTAATGTGTGGCTCTCTCTTCATTGCCCAAGATTAATGCCTTTCCTCCAGCCACCATATTCACTGTCTAGCCATCAGGAAAGAGGTAAAAGGAGAGGTAGTTCTCCTTAAAAGTATGATCCATAAGCAGCATCTGCCACTTTAACGTAGTATCTCATTGGCCAGAGCTTAGTCATGCTGTACAAAGCAGACTGAAAAATGTAATCTTCAGCTGTGTAGCCCACTAATTCTGCTACTGAAGCAAAAGGGAAGAACTGCTCTTGGTTATAACCAGTAGTCTCTTCCCATTGACTACTTTCTAATAAAATAAAAATTATTTATTTATTTAGTTTCCAATTTTTTGTCAGTCTATATAATTTGAAAGTTATGAAAACATTAGCTTTTTCTTCTAGTATTTAACTCTATTTCTAAATAAAATGTTTCCAGTTTTTTTTTGTTTTTTGATATTGGCATTCTATTTTGCAGAATAAGAATTTAGGTCTTCCACATCAGTTTCCTCACTTCTTCACTCTTCTATCTTCCCTCCCTACCATATAGTTATTTCACAAGTTTCAGTTTTTTTTGTTTTTAAAGATTTTATTTATTTATTTGACAGAGAGAGATCACAAGTAGGCGGGGAAAGCAGGCTCTCGCCAAGCAGAGAGCCCAATGCGGGGCTCGATCCCAGGACCTTGAGATCATGACCTGAGCTGAAGGCAGAGGCTTAACCCACTGAGCCACCCAGGCGCCCCTCAGTTTTTTTTTTTTTTAAAGATTTTATTTATTTATTTGACAGACAGATATCAGAAGTAGGCAGAGAGGCAGGCACAGAGAGAGGGGGAGGCAGGTTCCTTGCCAAGCACAGACCGATGCATGCGGGGCTGGATCCCAGGACCCTGGGATCATGACCCGAGCCGAAGGCAGAGGCTTTAACCCACTGAGCCACCCAAGCTCCCCACAAGTTTCAGTTTTAACTGACTTATCACTCTTTATATAAATACAGTTGCTTAGCCAAGAGGTGCATGTCTGTTTCATACAGTCCATCATTTTTCTTAGAGCTAATGTTTGCATTGTTTTTCTATGCAACTGCTATTAACTTTTCCCTTTAAATGCTCCAAGAATGCAGTGACACTTACCTGTAGTATTTTTCTTATGCACAAATATATCAGTTGGTATTTTTTTCCCCTTGAGGATACTTCTTTCAGAATCCTCCATTATCCTGTTCCAGTATGGACTGTTTACTCTTCAGTACTATTGTCCTGGAATGTACTTTTACTCTTATTTTGGGATATCACATTGCGATTCTTTGGTTTCTTCTTTTAATTTTTATATATTTTAATTTAATTTTATTATTTTATTTTGTTTTGTTTTTATTTTTACTTTTATTTAAGAGAGAGAGCGCATGGGAGTTCAATCTTAGGACCCTGAGATCATGACCTGAGTTGAAATCAAGAGTTGGCTGCTTGGGGTGCCTCAGTGGCTCAGTGGATATAAGCCCCTGCCTTCAGTTCAGTTCATAATCCCAGGGTCTTGGGATCGAGCCCCGAATTAGGCTCTCTGCTCAGCAGGGAGCTTCTTCCCTTCCTCTCTCTCTGCCTGCCTCTCTGCCTACTTTTGATCTCTGTCAAATAAATAAATAATACCTTAAAAAAAAAAAAAAGAGTTGGCTGCTTACCAACTGAGCCACCCAGGCACCTTTTCTATCTCCTTTTTAAATTGAACCATAAATCACCATATAAACCATTTTAAAATGTATAATTTGGTGGCTTTTAGTACTAAGTCGTATAAATATCACCACTATTTAGTTCCAGAACATTTTTATAATCCCAGAAGGAACCTCATACTCCTTCAGTAGTCATTTTCCATTCTCCTCTTTGCCCAGCCACTGACAAACCCTAATCTACTTTTGGTCTTAATGGATATACTTATTCTGGGCATCTCTAATGGAGTTATATTATATGTGACCTTTTCTGTCTGGCTTCTTTCACTTAACATAAGATTTTCAAGGTTCATCCATGTATAGCATGTATCAGTACTCCATTCCTTTTCATGGCTAAATGATATTTTCTTATATTGATATGTCACATTTTGTTTAACTTTCAGTTGATGGATATTTGGGTTGTAAACTTTTAGTTATTATGAATAATGTTGCTTTGAATACTTGTGGACAGGTGTTTGTTTGAACACCTGTCTTCACTTTTCTTGGATATACACCTGGGAGTGGACTTGCAAGGTCATGTGGTAATTCTATGTTTAATTATTTGAGGAACTGCCAGACTGGTTTCCACAGTGGCTATACCATTTTACCTTCCCCGTAGCAATCTGTGAGGGTTCCATTGTCTTGATGTCTTTGTTAGGATCTTTAAAATTTTTTTATTTTTTTAAATTTTTAAAAAAGATTTTATTTGAGATAGCGAGCAAGCGAGAGAAAGAGCGCAAGTGTGCACCCATGAGCAAGAGAATGAAATCAGGAGCAGGGGGCTGGAAGGTGAAAGAGGCAAACTCTCTGCGAAGCAGGGAGTCCCATGTGGGGCTCCATCCCAACACCCTGGGATCATGACCTGAGCCAAAGGCAGACACTTAACTGAGTCACCCAGGTACCACTAGGATCTTTTTTCACTATGGTCATTTCAGTGGGTATGAAGTGGTGACTTTTTATGATTTTGATTTATATTGCTCTAATGACTAATGATTTTGAGAGTCTTTTCATGTGCTTATTAGCCATTTGCATTTTTTCCTTTGGAAAAAGTTCTGTCCAAGTCCCTGATCATATTTTAATTGGGTTATTTTCTTTTTGTGATTGAGTTATGAGTTTTGGATACTAGAATTTCATCTATTTTCTCTCTGCCAATTCCCTCCCCCTGCCCACATGCTCACTTCTTTTCTTCCCTTCCACACACACACACACACACACGTACACACACACACCTAGGTGTATATAAGGTATTTGAGAATATATCTCCTTTATCAGATGTATGATACTAGGCTTTTATCCAATATATTATTTACACATATTTTGTCTTATACTAGGGTTTTCACTTTTGATAGTTTACATATCTGTACAAATTAAAGAATTTGATGATGTCTAGTTTTTTTTTTCTTTTGTTGCTCATAGTTTTGATGTCATTTCTAAGAAATCATTGCCAAATGTCAAGTCATGGAGATTTACCACTATGAGTTTTATAGTTTTAGCTCTTACATTTAGGTCTTTTTTTTTTTTTTTTCTATTTTAAAGTAGTTTTTGTATATAGTGTTAAGTATAAGCCCAAATTCAATTTTTTTTTTTTTTTTTTTGCCTTGGATATCCAGTTGTCTCATCACCATTTGTTAGACTGTTTTTTCCTCCATTGGCACCTTTGTTGAAAATCATTTGAGCATAGGGGTATGTGTTTATTCCTCGACTTTCAATTTTGTTTCCTTGCTCTATTTGTGCTATAAATAGTACCACATTGTTTTGCTTACTATAGCTTTATAAAGTAAGTTTTGAAATTGGGAAGTATGAGCCTTTAACTTTGTTCTTTTTCAAGGTTGTTTTGGTTATTTGGGGTTTCTTGTAATTCCATGTGACTTTTAGAATTAGCTTTTCCATTTCTGCAGAAAAGACTCCTTTTCTTTCAGAAGGAATTTTGGTAGGGATGATAGTGAACTTGTAGATCACTTTGGGGGATTATAACAATATTAAAATTTTCAATCCATGAACATGGCGTATATTTACATTTACTTCAATCTCTGTTTTATCTGTGTCTTGGTTTTCAGTGTAAAAGTCTTGTACCTCGTCAGTTAAATTTACTCCTAATTATTCTTTGTCATACTAATGGAACTGATTTCTTTTCCTTTTTTGGGGGGGGACTTTTTCTTTAATTTCCTTTTTTAAATTTTGACTCTTATTCATTGATAATGTAGAAAATAAAGCTGATTTTGTATGGGGACATTACTTTGAGCTTAGAGAAATAAAAAGGATTTTAAGAAAATACTATGAACAGTTAAGGGTATACCAGCAAATTAGATGACCTAGGTACAATAGAAAAATTACTAAAAACATAGAAAATACCAAAACTTCCTTAAGATGAAATAGAATATCTAAATAAACACATAGACAGGATGGAGATAGGAGATAAAAAAAATCTCCTAACAAAGAGAAGTCCAGGATTTGATGGCTCCACTGGTGAATTCTACCAAACATATAACAAAGAATTAACACTACTTGCTCAAACTCTTCCAAAAAATTGAAGAGGAACACTTCTCAGCTATCATTTTAGGCCAGTATTATTCTGCTACCAAAGCCAGACAAAGACATCCTGTGAAAAGAAAACTGTAATCCTTAGAATATAGGTGTAAAAATACCAGCAAACCAAACCTAGCAGCATAGTAAAAAGATGACATATCATGGCCATGCGGGATTAATCCCAAGAATGCAAGGGTGGCTCAACATGTGAAAATCAATTTGTATAACACACCACATTAACAGAATGCAGGGACAAAAAAAATACATCACCATCTCTATTGTTGCAGAAAAACCATTTTACAAAATCCGATACTCTCTCTTAATAAACACTCTCAGCAAGCAAGAAATAAAAGGGAATTTCCTCAACATAATAAAGGGTATATATGAAAAGCCCATAGCTAACATCGTAGTGGTAAAAGACTGCAAGTTTCCCCTACTAAGATCAAGAGCAAGTCAAGGATCGCCATTTTCACCATTTTCATTCAACATTATACTGGGAAGTGCTAGCCAGAGCAATTAGACAAGAAAAAGAAAAGACATTCAAATTGGAAAGGACAAAGTAAAGTTATCTTTATTCACAGATGACACAATCTTATACCTAGAAAATCCTAAAGTGTAGTACATGTGAAAAATTAGTAGAGCTAATAAATTAATTCAGTAAAGCTGTAGGATACAAAATCTTTGTTACTCATTATTTTAGTAATTTGAGCCTTTCTCTAGTTGATTTTTGTCAATTTTGGTCCTTTTAAATAGTCAACTTTGGTTTGTTGATTTATTGTTTTTCTGTCTATCTTTACTCTCTTTTATTATTTCATTTGTTCTGCTAGTTTTTTATTTGGTCTGCTTTTCTTTTTCTAGTTTCTTAATGTTTGATGTTAGGTATTGATTTGAGCTATTCTTTTTTAATATAGGCATTTATAGTTATAAATTTTGCTCTAAGCACTGCTTTTTCTGTATCCTTTAAAGTTTGGTATGTTGTGTCTTTGTTTTCTTTTGTCTAAAAGTATTTCTCAGTCCTCTGTTATTTATTGTTTGATCCATTGGTTTGAGCATATATTTTTAACTTCCACATATTTGTGAATTTTCCAGTTTTACTTCTGTTATTGATTTCTACTCTCATTTCTTTATAGTCAGGTTGTTTTGTATGATACCATTGTTTTTTAAATTTATTAAGACTTGGTGCACCTGGGTGGCTTAGTGGGTTAAAGCCTCTTCCTTCGGCTCAGGTCATGATCCCAAGGTTCTGGGATTGAGACCCACATTGGGCTCTCTGCTCAGCGGGGGGCCTGCTTCTCTCTCTCTCTGTCTGCCTGCCTCTCTGCCTACTTGTGATCTCTCTGTCAAATAAATAAATAAAATCTTAAAAAACTATATATTTATTAAGACTTATTCTGTAGCCTCACACTTTCTGCATCCTGGAGAAAGTTTCATGTGTACTTCAGAAGAATGTACATTCTGGTATTTCTGAGTGAAGTGTTCTGTATTTGTTTGTTAGGTTTAGTTGGTTTATAATGTTGTTCGTGCTCTGTTTATTTCCTTGTTGATCTGTCTAGTTTTTTTGTTCATTATTGAAAGTGGGGTCCTTGGAATCTCCACCTGTTATTAAATTCTGTGTTTGCCTCCGATTCTGTCATTTTCTCTTCTGTTGTTAGGTAATTGATATTTTTATCATTGTATAATATTCTCCTTTATCTCTTTATCTCAAAAAATAATTTTTGCCTTAAAGTCCGTTTTTGTCTGTTGTTATAGCATACTCAATCCAGCTCTCTCTTAGTTATTGTCTGCATCAAACATCTTTTTATTCATTCATTTTTAACTTACTTTTGTGATTGGACTTAAAGTAAGTGTCTTCAGACAGTATATAATTGGATCATATTTTTTTTTTAAAGATTTTATTTATTCATTTGACAGATAGAGATCACAAGTAGGCAGAGAGGCAGGCAGAGAGAGAGGTAGAAGCAGGCTTCCCGCTGAGTAGAGAGCCCGATGCGGGGCTCGATCCCAGGACCCTGAGATCATGACCTGAGCCGAAGGCAGAGGCTTTAACCCACTGAGCCACCCAGGCGCCCCTTGGATCATATTTTTAATCCATTCTACCAATCCCTGACTTTTAATTGGAGTGTTTATGACTGATATTTAATTGTAATTAATAGTAAAGAAGGACTAACTCCACCCATTTTCCATTTTGCTATTTGTCTTCTATGTCTTGTATCTTTTTTGTTTTTCATTTCCTCCATTAAAACCTTCTTTTGTGTTTAATAAATTCTTGTATCATTTTTATTTCCTTTTCATATCCCTTATTATATATTTTGAAGTTATTTTCCTAGTAGTTGTACTGGGGAATTATTTAATTTATAACAATCTAGTGTGAATTAATATCAATTTAGTTTCAATAGTATACAAAATTTTCCCCATGTAGTGTCATCCCACCTTATAATGCCATTGTCACAAATTCCATCTTCAAATGTTGTATAATGTATTAATCTAGATTTATAATTCTGCAATTTTATGTAGTTGTCTTTCAAGTCATATAGAAATAAAGAGGATTTACATCCAAAAATTCATTGATACTACTTTTTAACTTGCCAGTGTAGTTAGGTTTGCTGTTGTTTACTTCTTGATGTGGAGTCTAGTTACTTTGTGCTTTCTTATTTTAGCTTAAAGGATTCCCTTTAGCACTTTTTCTAAGGCAAGAACTGTCTTATAACAGTTTGCTTATAATGCTTATCAGTGTGAACCTCTTTGAGTGTATTCAGTTTGTAGTTCATTGAGCTTCTTGGTTGTGTCAGTGTATGTATTTCACCAAATTTAGGGAGTTTTCCGACATTATTTCGTAAAATATTTTTTGTCCTTTCTCAACCTCTCCTCCTATGACTCCCATTATGCATTTGTTGGTATTTTCGCTGTGCTTTGACAAATATCTTAGGTTCCATTTATTCTTCTTCATTTTTTTTTTTTCTTTCTACTTCTCAGACTGGCTAATGTCAGTTGACTTTATATTTGCTCACTCTATCTTCTGCCTGCTCATATCTGCTATTGAACCATTCTAGTGGTTTTCACTTTGGTTATTGTACTTTTTTCCCAGGATTTGTTTGGTTCCTTTTTATAATTTTTTGTTTCTTTATTGATATTTTCTATTTGGCAAGACACTTTCTTTGGTTCTTTGAGCATAGTTAAAATAGTTTAAAGTCTTTCTCTAGTAAATCCAATATCTCTGTATCCTCAGAGAAAGTTTCTATTAATTTCTTTTTTTCCTATGTATGGACCATACATTCTTCATTCATTGCATGCATTGTATTTTGTTGTTTTTGGAAACTGAGTGTTTTGAGTATAATGTATTAACCTGGAATCAGATTTTCTCCCTTGTTGTAATTTTTGTTGTTTATCTGGTGACTTTTGTGAACTAATGTAAAGTCCATGTTTGTTATATGTGGCCACTCAAATCTCCATTGTGATATCTGCATGGTCACCTGCTGATTTGGCAGAATTCTCAATACCTAGAACCAAAAAATATACAAGGAAAAAGAACCCCCTCATCTTTGCATATGACTTTCATATGCGTGTTGGGCTGTGCCTTTAGTAAATACTTGATCAGGCAGTTTACAGCTATTTTTTGACTTCTTGTTCCTGAGAAACTGGAAGGTTAGCTAGAGGTGACAGCTTAAGATCTTCTCAAGTCTCTCTATGAGCATGAGCCTAGCCTTTACATTACATGTAGCCTTTCAGATTTCTAGGAACATCTGAGTCTTTCTGTGCCCTTATTCCCCCAAGCATGTTTTACCCTAATCTTTTTACCCTAATCTTTATTCCTAAACTTTTTGGGTTTTCCTATTGTTTGCTTTGTTATCCCTTCTCCCAGATGGAATTGGCTATTACATTTCCCTCTAAGTGTTTCGACAAATGGATTCAGATAGCAGCATTAGGCCCTGGAGAGTTCTTAGGTGAGTTAAAGGCAAATCCTTTGAGATGATTCTTTAGGGAGTCAGCAGATAGGTCAAAATGAACAACCGCAGTTCTCTCAGAATATGATTTGCACTACTCACTGTTCTCTACAGTACTGGGAACCTGTACCAGGAATGAGAGCAGCTGTTTTCAAAGCCATTGCTAACCTGGATTGGGGAGATGTTTTCAGGCAAGTTAAAATGCCACAAAATTCTGTAGCATATTTAGCTGTTCTTTTCTTTACTAAGCATTCCTCTGGTTTTGTAAGCTTTTGATTCCAGAATTCAGAAGAAGTTGGTTCTGGAGGTTTTTGACAGTTTGTTGCTCTGGTGGAGAGATAAACTTTCAGGGTTTCTTTCTTGGTTACTTTTGCTGACTTACTCTCTTATTTCAATCTTGACTCCTGTTTTCTTCTTTTTTGATTTACCTCCTCATTTTGCTCAGTGCATTTTCCAGGAGTTTCAAAAAAGGGTATTGGTTTGTGAATTCTTTGAATTTGTGTATTTGAAAATGTACTAATTACATACTTGATTGATATTTTGGTTAGTTAGAAAATTCTAGGTAGAATGAACTTCTGAAGCCAGACACAAAGATTCCATTTATATAAAATATCTAGAAAAGGCAAATCTATAGAAAGTAATGATTCCGTTTAGATGGGATTAAGAGTGAAGAGTGATTGCAAACGGGAATGAGGTATCAGATGGTAGTTGATATAAATACTCTAAAAATAGACTGTGGTAGCTGTGATTTCCCAGCTCTGTAAATATACTAAAAATCATTTAGCTGCACACTCAAAAGGAATGAATTTTACAATATGTGAATTATACTTCAATAAAGCTATGGAGGAGGAGGAAAAGGAGAATTGCAGAATTCTCCTTGGTAGTATTATCAAAACTTGCTGAGTGAAACCTTCCTAAGGCAGGGAGTGAGTCTTCAACCTCAGGAGACTTTACTTTGGGACCTCACATTCATACAGAACTAGCTGAGTTTTCACTGTATGGATTAAATATAAATATAAATGTTTGATTAACAAAATTCCAGGTTGAAATTATTTTCATTCTAAAATTTTAAGGCATTTTGCTTCATTTTCCAGCAGGCTATATTAATTGGTTTTTAAATCTCCAAAGTTCAGTGCCATTCAGGTTTCCAGTACTTATAAATGGCCTTGTTTTGGTTTGCTTTTTGTTTTTGCTGTTACTGGCTTTGGATTTATTTTGATTGTGTGTTTATCTTTGCTTTTTAAAATTTCCTAATGTATCTTTGTGTAGGTTTTTTTCAACTTCATTTTTTACCCGCTGGGCAGTTGGTGCACTTTGGTTCTTCTTATGTGGAAAGTTGTGGATATTTCTTTGATAATTTTCTCATCTCTATCTTGTCTATCTTCTTCCTGAAATGCCTGTTATAGTCAGATACTAGTGATATTAGTCTACTTGATTCTGTAATTTTCTTATATTTTCTTTCTTATTTTCATCTTCTCATTGTTTTGGTTTTGCTTCCTAATAGCTTTCCCCAATTTCTTTATCTGGCAGCACAGTCCAGAGAACAACTTGGGATTGAGTGTTAGCCACTAGTTCTTTTAAAAGCTACAAGTAATTTCCATCACTGGAAAATTCTTATTCAGCTTTTATATGTGGCACTACAGCTTCAAGAGCTGCCCAGTCTGTACCTCTCTTTTTCATTCTCGAAGTTCAGAATCCTTAGCCTGCAGTGCCTATTCCTTTTTAAAAGATCTTTATTGGGGCAGCTGGGTGGCACATTTGGTTAGGCATCTCACTCTTGATTTCAGCTCAGGTCATGGTCTTAGGGTCCTGAGATTGAGCCCTACGTTGGGCTCCCTGCTCAGTTTGACATTTGCTTAATATTCTCTCCCTTCTCTCTCTGTTCCTCCTGCTGCTAAAATAAATAAATCTAAGACAAAACAAAAACCAAAACCCAAACAAAAGAGCTTTACTGAGGAATAATTTACATACTGTAAAATATACCATTTTAACTATACTATATACTTTATTGTCTTTTTAAGTAAATTTGCAGAGTTGTGTGACCATTTGAACAGTACGGTTTTAGAACCTCCTTATCACTACAAAAAGCATCCTGTCTACATTTACAGTCAGCACCCATTCCCAGGCAACTAATATTAATCATTGTCTTTCTCTATTGATTTGCTTTTTCTGGCCATTTCATGTAAATGTAATCATACAATAAATATTGTACATATGGCTTCTTTCACTTAACATGTTTTTCAGGCTCATCTATGTTGTAGCACTTATCAGTAGTTCCTTCATTTTTATTGTTGAGTAAGTATGTTCATTGTATGGATATACCACATTTTGTTGATCTATTTCCTGTTGATGGACATTTTTGTTGTTTTCAGTTTTGGAAAGCATGAATAATGTTCCTATGAACATTCCTGTAAAAGTTCTGTATGGACATACGTTTTCATTCTCTTGGGTAGAAATGGGATTCCTAGGTAACATGGTAAATATATATGCCTAATTTCATGACACATTTTTCCCAAGTGACTAACACCAGAAATATCTGGAAATTCTAGATGCTTTTAGTCCTTGCTAACACTTGGTATTGACAGTTCATATGATTTTTTAGTTATAGCAATTCTAAGAGGTACTTATTTCCAAAGTACTATAAAAATATTTTTATAAAAAAATACTATAAGTATAGCATATAGTATATACTATAAGTATAGTAAAAAATATTTTTATATAGTATATAAAGTACTTTTTTTATAAAAAAATTTTTTTTCTCATATTGTACTCTCTTGGCAACTTTTGTATGTATGGTTCAATATTATTAACTATAGTCACCATCGTGCATATTATCCCCATGACTTACTTATTTTATAACTGGAAATTTATACCTTTTAACCTCCTTCCCCACTTTGCGTATGGTCCACCCCTGACTCTGGCAGCCTCCAATTGGTTCAGTGACCTGTAACACTTTTTTTTTTTTTTTAAGATTCCATGTAAGTGAGGTTGTGCCATATTTGTCTTTCTCCATTTGACATATTTGACTCTACTTAATACTAAGTTCATCCATATTGTCACAAATGGCAAGATTTCATTCTTTTTTATGGTTGAGTAATAAATATTTTATTGTGTATATATATACACAATAAAATATTTATATATATATATATATATATATATATATATATATATATACACATATACACACCACACTTTCTTTACCCATTTCCATATCAGTAAACAGGTTGCTTCCATACCTTGGCTATTGTAAATAATGCTGCAGTGAACGTGGGGTACATATATATTTTTGAAATACAGTTTTTGTTTTTTGGGTAAACACACAGAATGGGAATTGCTGGATTTTATATTTCTATTTTTAATTTTCTTTTCTTTTTCTTTTTTTTTTTTTTAAAGATTTTTTATTTATTATTTATTTGACAGAGAGAGAAATCACAAGTAGGCGGAGAGTCAGGCAGAGAGAGAGAGAAGCAGGCTTCCGCTGAGCAAAGAGCCCGATGCGGGGCTCGATCCCAGGAAACTGAGATCATGACCTGAGCCGAAGGCAGTGGCTTAATCCACTGAGCCACCCAGGCGCCCCTATTTTTAATTTTCTGAAGAATCTTCAATACTATGTTTCATAGTGGCTGTACCAGTTTACATTCTCACAAATTGCATGAGTTTCCTTTTCTCCATATGCTTGTCAATGTTTGTTATTTTTTGTCTTTTTGATATACCAGCTATTCAGACCAGTGTGAAGTGAAATGATAGCTCATTGTGGTTATGATTTATATTCCTCTGATGCTTAAATGTTGATCATAATTTCATGTGTCTTTTTACATCTGTGTTTTTGGAAAAGTGTCTATTCAGGTTCTCTGCCCATTGTTAATTGGGATTTATTTCAGTGTTGAGTTGTAGAGTTCTTTATATATTTTAGATATTAACCTCTTATTAGTTGTATCATTTGCAAATATCTTCTCCTATTCAATAAGTCATGTTTTAATTTTGTTGGTTTCTTTTTGCCTTGTAAAAGCTTTTTAATTTGATATAGTCCCAATTGTTTATTTTTGCTTTTGCTTCCCTTGCCTAATGAGACAGATCTAAAAAAAATCTTGCTGAGACTAAGGTCCAAGAGATTATTACCTTTTATTTTATTTTAGGAGATTTGTGGTTTTAAGTCTTACTTTTAGCTCTTTCATCCATTTTGAGTTTATTTTTGTAAGAAATAAAGTGTAAGAAAGCAGTCATGTTTCATTCTTTGGTATATTGCTGTGCAGTTTTCCCAACACCATATTGAAGAGACCATTTTTTTGTTTTTGTTTTTAAGATTTTATTTATTTGAGAGAGAATGCGGGGTGCCACAGAGGGAGAAGGAAGGGGAGGAGGAGACTCCCTACTGATTGGGGAGCCTGCCAGTGCTCAATCTTGAACCAAAGGCAGAGGCTTAACCGACTGAACCACCCAGACCTTCCTTGAAGAGACTGTCTTTCCCCATTGTGTATTCTTGACTCTTTATCATAAATTAATTGACCATGTAAGTGTGGGTTTGTTTCTGAGTTCCCTATTCTGTTCCATTTGATCTGTAGGTCTTTTTTTGTAGCGGATACCATAATAGTTTCATAGCTTCGTATAGTATAGTTTGAAAGTGGAGTGTGGTATCTTTAGTTTTTGTTCTGTCTCAAGATAGATTTAGCTGCTCATGGTCTTTTTTGGTTCCACACGTTTTAGAATTTTTTGGTTCCACCTCTGTGAAAAATGCAGTTAGTATTTTAGTAGGAATTGCATTAAATCTGTAAATTGCTTTAGGTAATATGAACTATTTTAACAATATCAGTTCTTCCAGTCCATGAGCATGGAATATCTTTCTGTTTATTTGTGTCATCTTCAGTTTCTCTCATCAGTGTGCTATAGTTTTTTTAGAGTATAGTTTTTTTTTTTTTTTTTGTTAACCTCGTGGCTACATTTATTCCTATTTTATTTTTCTAATGCAGTTGTAAATGGGATTGTTTTCCTAATTTCTCTTTGTGATAATTTGTAATTAGTGTATGGAAACATAATAGATTTCTGTATTTTAATTGTATTCTGCATATTATTGAATTCACTTTTTCTAATAGTTTTTTTTAGGGAGTCTTTAGGGTTTTCCATATAAAGTATCATGCAATCTGCAAACAGTGACAGTTTTACATCTTTCTTACCAATTTGAATGCCTTGTATTTTTTATCTGATCATTGTGGCTATGACTTCCAGTACAATGCTGAATAAAAGTGAAAAGAGTAGACATCCTTATCTTGTTCCTGATCTTAGAGAAAAAGATTTCAACTTTCACCATTGGGTATGCTTTTAACTGTGGGCTTATCCTCCTTGGATTTTATTATGTTGAGGGATGTTTTTCTGTATGTTTCCACTATGATCTTTTAAATGTATGGTTGAATTTTGTTTGCTGATATTTTGTTGAGGATTTTTGCATCCATGTTAATCAAGGCCTGAATTTTTTTCTGGGATCCTTTGAGAAAAGCATGTATCAGGGTAATGCTGGTCTCATGAGTTTAGAAGAGTTTGGAAGAGTTTCAGAAGGATTGGTATTAATTCTTTGAATGTTTGGTAGAATTCATCTGGTTCTGGATTTTTGTTTGTTGGGAGGTTTTTTGATTACTGGTAACAATCTCCTTACTAATAATTTGTTCACATTTTCTCTTCTTTGTGATTCAGTTTTGATAGCTTCTATATTTCTAGGAATTTGTCCATTTCTTACTGGCTGTCAAACTTGTTTGATGGATAATTGTTCCTAGAGTTCTATTATGTATGATTTTTTTGTATGGTATTATTTGTAATGTCTTCTTGTTTGATTTTTTTTTTTAAGCCCCTTAAATTCACTGAGACTTGTTTTATAGCCCAGCACATGATTTGTCTTGGTGACTCTATCATGTCTACTTGAAAATAATCTGTATTTTGAAGTTGTTGATATAGTTTCTATAACTGTTAGTTAAATCAAGGTGGTTGATATTGTGCAGATCTAAGTATTTTCTGATTCTTTTGTTTAGTTCTTTAAAGCAGTGAGGAGATAATTTTGTGTTACTTGATATTTTTGTGGAATTGCCTATTTCTTTTGTCAGTTTTCCTTTATGTATTTTGAAACTTTGTCATTTGGCACAGCACATCAGTAATTCTCTCTTTAGCTGATATTGAGATAGCCATTCCTGCCTTCTTATTCCTACTTTTTGCATGGTATATATTTTTATGTCCATTTACTTTCAACCATGTATGTCTTATAGGCAGCATATAATAGTAAGGTTTTCTTTTTTTAATCCATGGTGTCAGTTTATGGCCTTTAATCACGGTGTTTAATCTAAGAGCAAACCATGTTCCTTAGTTCAAATCCCTGTTTTGAAAATTAAATTTTATTGGAACATAGCAACATGCTTTTCTGTAGCTGCTTTTACACTATTATACTGAGCAGTTGTGACAGAGACTTTATGTCCCAAAACTCTCAAATATTTACTGTTAGGCCTTTTACAGAAAAAAGTTTGTTGACACCTTGTTTAGACCATTAACATTTAAGGTGATACAGTTGGATTAAGGCCTTTCATTATTTATTTTCTGTTTGTCCCGTTTTTCCCTTTTCTGCTTTCTTTTGGGTATTTTTAAATTTTTGTTGGTATTTGATTATATCAAATTTTTAGCTATATTTTCTTGTATTTTGAGGTTGTTTGTCTAGGGATTATAATGTCTCAGTGTTCTTGTTAATATTATACTACTACATGCAGAATGGTGATGGTAAAACGTTGCAACCATGTGTAGGTTTCTTCCCTCTGCTCCATTGCCCTGACCTTTTTGCTGTTATTGTATTATATCTCCACTAGACAGTGTCATAAGTTTTGCTTTCAATATCCACACACACAAAATTTAGAGGGGAAAAAAGACCATTCTATTTATTCAGCTATTTACCCTTCTTTTATTCTTCATTTCTGAGTATTAAGGTTTCTGTGTAGTATCACTGCCTTTCAACCTGAGAAACTTCCTTTAGCATTTCTTGTAGATTAACTAACTCTACTAGTTATACATTTTTAGTTTTCTTTCTTTTCTGAAAATGTCTTTTAATCTCACATGTTTCAGTTTCACACAACTACCCTCCACTTCAGATGACAGTTGTAAGTAGTAGGTCCCCAGATTACTCAAAACTTCTAAATTAGAGGTTAAGTCTCCCTTCTTGGATTTGATCATTTGCTAGAACAGCTCACAGAACTTAGGGAAAATACTTAACCAGTTTATTATATAATAAAAGATATGATAAAGGATACAGATGAAGGAAGAGATATGTAGGAGTGAGGTCTAGAAGGGTCCCATGTGCTAGAGCTTCTATCCCTGTGGAATTGGAGTGTGCCACCCTCTGGGTACATGGATGTGTTCCTCAACCCAGATGCTCTCCATACCCCATACGTTGGGGATTTTTATGGAGGCGTCATCATGTGGCATGATTAATCATTAACTCAGTCTTCAGCCCTTCGCCTTCTAGGAAGAGCTGGAGGTGGGACTGAAAGTCTCAAGCTTCTAATCATGGCTTGATCTTTTTGTTGACCAGCCTCTGTCCAGAAGGCCACCAGAAATCACCTCATTAGAACGAAGGGCATTTCTTTCACCCAGGAAAATCCAGGGGATTTAAGAGCTGTATGTCAGGAAGTAAGGTAAAAAACCAAATACTACAACAAAAGATGCTTCAAGTATTCTTATCATTTAACAAAATTACAAGGGTTTTAGGAGCTTTGTGCAAGGAACCAGGGATGGAGACCAGTATGTTTTTTTTGTTGTTGTTTCACAGCATGGAATTCTAGCTTGTCCGTTCTTTTCTATTAGCACTTTAAAGATACTGCTCTGCTGTTTCTGGCTCAGCAAGTGATCTTTTATGGTGATAGTTTCTGATGAGAAACATGCAGATATTTGAAGCTTTGTTTTTATTCTCCTTTAAAGATAGGGACCCTGTCTTGGATCTTTTTCACCATTACTAGCACATCTCTGATGCGTAGATATACAATAAATTTTTCTTGAATTTATTTTGTTTGTATTACATTTTAAGTAAATATGAAGACTAGACAGACTTATTGGGGTTCTATTTTGGCAGGATCAGAATTGCCCAACACATATTCCTGCCATTAAACTTTTTAAGATCCCTTCACTAAATATGAATAGCCAGATGAAAGAAACCATGCATCCATTACTGATTTTCTGAAATGTTTCTCTTTCTCCCACTTTTCCTTGGTTACTTGGCTTCCTTTCCATGTAAAAGGAAAAAAGGAAGCAGTAGCTACTTGTCAAAAATTTTGCTTCTCTTCTCTTTTGCATAGAAACTACTCATCATTTTATAAAATAATGGATTATTAAGGGACATTCAGAAAACAATGAGCCAAAAAGTGTTCTGGGAGAGTTCTTTATTTTATAGCATTACATCTGATGTTTAATATCTATAGAGAGAATTAAATACAGCAGAGATTTCCTGTTGAAGCTCTCAAGCGTTTCCATCTGCAGAAAAAAACCAGACTTTCTGCCTGATCATCCCATTGTACTTCAAAAACCAGTAAGTAGTTTCCTAATTTTACATTAATTCTAAAATATTTGTCTTTAGTATTTTCACTGGATTCTTTCCTTAGATTTTTAATTTTATTATGGAATATAATTCAGAAAAGTACATAAATCCAAATGTATAATATAACCCCAGCTTTGTTTTTCTTTTTCAACATTTCCTTAGCAGTTCAGGGTCTTTTCTGGTTCCATACATATTTTAAGATTGTTTGTTCTAGGACTTTGAAAAATGCTGGTAGAATTTTGATCGGGATGGCATTGAAAGTATAGATTGCGCTGGGCAGAATAGACATTTTAACAATGTTTATTCTTCTGATCCATGAGCATGGAATGCTTTTACATCTTTTGGTGTCTTCTTTAATTTCTTTCATGAGTGTTCTGTAGTTCCTTGAGGTCCTTTACCTCTTGGTTTATTCCAAGGTGTCTTATGGTTCTTGGTGCTATAGTAAATGGAATCGATTCTCTAATTTCCCATTCTAAATTTTCATTACATGTATAATATACCTAATTACTGTAAGTAATTACCACTCTGGCCAAGAAATAGAATGGAATTATATTTTAAGAAATATTTTTTGCATTGAAAGATAAGGAGCCTAAAAATTCTATTGTTTTTAAGTTCTGTAATTCATTTGCAGTTGATTTTACTTTATGATGTAAAGTAGGGGTCAAGTTTTATTTTTTTCTACATGAATATCCAGTCATCCTAGCAATATTTTCTCAAAGAATAGTCCTCTGCCGCCCTTGTGGCAATATATGTGTGGTGTGTTTCTATGCCCTTACTCTTCTCAATTTATCTTTTTACATAGTAAAACAAGTCACCCTACTTATTCTTCAGTGTGTTTTTGCTGTTCTTAGTGTCTTATATTTGTGTCACTGCATCAGATTTCATCAAAATAAAATACAATAAATACACCTATCTTTTAGCACATTGATTGGAAACGACAGGAATGTTGGTATCAGACTTGGGTTCAAATTGTAGCTTCACCTTGTGCATTAGTACACTGTTCAAACTTAGGTCATTTAACCTTGAAACCTTAGTTTTGTGATTGCAGATGAAGTTGGTAATGTATAGCAGGACTTGGATAGTACTTAGTGCTTATTATGCACTTAGTAAATTGCCTTTATTTCCATTTTGACTAGAGTTTGACTTTAAAGTTTTCACAATCTTTTTTATATGGGTAAAAGTATTCTATTGAGATGAACTCAAAATATAAGTATGCTGAGAATGGCTCATATGGGAGATATAACATCTCCTGTGCTTTCCAACCATTTGGAATACAAAGCCTCTTTTTTAAAATTCCAAACTTGTAGAACTGTAGTCAGTTCAGTCAGAAATTTAAGTTTTTTTCCTAATACAATGTTCAAATTATCCCACCTGTTCAGAAAAAAAATCGTAGGCATATGTATGAATAAATCTAAACTTGAATGCTATATAAAATATGGTCATTTTTTTCATTTGCACACCTATTTCATCTCTAATATTTTATTTTGTAAATAAAATTTAGACAGACACATTATTTTGAACAAGCCAAGTACCACAAAAACAGAATAGGTTTGGAATACAATCTAATATATTTAAAAATGAATTACATATTTTTTTAAACATAGAACTGTTTTGACAAATTCCAGTTACTTTAATACTTTGTATAGTAACATGCATTTAAGATCTGTAAACACTTAATAGGATCACAGTATTTGGTTTGATAAACTAAGTAGTAAAAACTGTATCTTTTCAATCTAATTGATAAATTAACTTTTTCTTTTATGTTACAGGAAAACCACCAAAGTTTTAAGTAGCATTTTAAGAACAAATGAATTTGAAGATAAAGAATTATTCATTTTCTATTTTGGACACCTGCAAATGAAGTGGATCTAGTAACAATAACTGTAATGGACTGTGACAATTCAGTTTATTTTTAATTTTGATGGTTGGGTATTTGGTTTCTCCTAAAATGAGAAATATTTTAAACTATAAAGAATTTTCTAATCAGTTTCAGCTTTGCAGGCAGTTTCCTGCATAAATTGGGAAGTAACACTGGAAAGTAAGAATTTGGTTAGTAGGGAAGGCTGTATTTATAATTTGCATGCTACTTGCAATTTTTTGTTTTTCATCTCTTGTAATAATGGAATGGAAATGTAAGCTGTAAAGATTCTCAAATATAAAGTATTTGCTATGATGTATATATGGTACATAATTTCTTGTTGTTTCTAAAGTTGGCTTTTGTTCTGTTTTCCACTGATTTCAAACCAGCACTCTCAAAGGATCTTTACAATCTCTCCAGAGGCTTAAATGACCCAGGATGTTCAATGCATAGGTTCTCAATGACAGGAAGGAGAATATTTTAACAGGCATTTCTTTGGTCTCTAGGTTTTTGATAAAATTGTTCAATATTCATGATTACTAGCAGAGATGGACAATTTGGAAACAAGGAAACTCAAGGTGAAAACAGCTGCTACTTGTTGTCTCTAATCAGACTCCATGAACAGAAGTTAGGCAATTGCAAATTAATACTGATTTTTTTTTTTTCCAAAAGAGGAAAGATTTAGGCATTTGCAAGTAATTGAGGTACATTAAGTTTCAATTCTTTAATTTCTTATGACAAGAACATGTATGGATGAAGAATTTGGGGGCTAAGCTTTTAGCTCCTAGAAATTTTATATAATAAATCTCCTGCATTTTGTCACTCTGGACATTACTATTGATAAAAAGAGTTTCTTCCTGCATAGTGTAAAAAAAAAATTGCTGATATAAAGGTAAGTGTAAACTCTCCTTAATTCTATTCTCAGAAATCCCCAGGTCTACAGGCAAGGCATTCAAGATCCTCATTTGGCAGAAAGTTTTATCATAAAATTATAATCCTAAAACCAGTAACTTTTTCTTCACTGGTCTTTGGGCTTTTTTACCTGGATTCAAGCTTTAGTCCATGGTAGGCTTCCCATCTTGGTCTTTTAGTACACTACCTTTCATTACTTCGCTCCCCAAGGGGGAAAAAATACACTAAAACCATAAATTTCTGGATTACTTAAAAATGATACATTTAAACCTTTAGGGCCCAGATTTATTTTTTGTCCTATTTTCCCTTTATATTATTATAGGTTCCAGTGTGTATATACATATATATATACACACACACACAACAATTTATGTATAATTTGTATAAGAGCTGAGGTATTACCATAATTAAATTGGTTTATTATTTGCTTGTTCTCAAAGGGGTTTTTTTTTTTTTTTTGACTCTAATTAAAAAAATGGTAATAGAACTTATTCCAGTTTGGAATCTAAAGAGCTCTTCCACTCAGCACTGTTATTGAGGGCAGAAACCTTTTTAAAGTCATACCACCATGGTACTTTGCAAACTGCCTCACACTTAAAAGACTTACGTACTTTCTTAATCTAATACTGAAATATGTTTTGATTGGCTATAATTTGTATTTTTTGAAACCATTCATAACCTTTCAAGAAGTTTTATGTCAAAAGTCACTGTATATAATCAGAGTGAGACTGCAAAGTCTGTTTTATTATCTGTTTGCCTTTGTACATATGTATAGCTTGTCTGAGTAATCATTGTACATCTTCATTAATATTCTCTGCTTTGTATATAAATTAAAAGAGTTGAGCCAGGTGTTGTTTCATAGTGTTTGTCATCTTTAGAAGTGACTATATATATGTGTTTGTGTGTGTGTAGGTGTGTATATGTCAAAATTTACTGCCCTTGTCTTGTATAAGTTATGAAAAAAATTACTTAGATGGACGAGGACTGAGGCATATACAAAGGTATACCTTTGATAGAAGCTAATTCGTTTGAGAAATTTTTAGGTCAAATTTTATATTTAAAAATATAATTTAGTTCAATCTGAGTTTTCTAACAGTAAAAGAAAAAAAAATTGCCTTACAGTTTTTCCTTGAAGACCTGTGGTTGCAAAGGCATTTGGATTATAGAATAACAGAAATAGACTTAATCTGCACTGGATTTTTATTAGCAGCATTTATCAGAATAGATTTTATTAAAACTATATGAGCCTGTATAGCAAAGTGTACTAGGTACACAGAACACACCAACTGTTCTGGTGAAATTAGAATTGTCATTCTAGTGTTAAAACTGGAAAAGGTTTTCTGTCCAGTATCTTCCCTGGGAAGAGGGAATGCTCTTAAAATTTTGTGCTTATATTTTGTATTTCTTCATTTACTTAGGTTAAAATTTTATTATTTAAATGCAAATGTCTATTTTCCAGAAGTAAATTAGTCCTCTGGCTCATATGCCAAAAAATTTGAATCAAATTTTCTCAAAGTAAAATTCTATTTTTTTGATTTGTTGAACCTACATATAATTATGATGCTATAATAAATGATATAATGGTGTTACAGTACCAAATGGTACCCTAACTATCACAGAATTGTTCACTTGTGAAAAACCAGTTTATAACATGATAGGTATATAAAGTCTATAGATTACAGTCAAGACTATTGTATGCTCATGTATTAACTTTTTTTTAGCTTAAACAATAGAAAGGTATTTTCTCACAGTTCTAGAACCTGGAAATCCAAGATCAAGGTGCTAGCAAGGCTGATTTCTTCTGAGGCCTCTTCTGGCTTGCTGTTGGTACCTTCTTACTGTGTCCTAACGTGGCCTTTTCTTTGTGCACCTTCTTTTGCTCTCTCTGCATGTAAGGACACCATTTTGGGTCACATATTAGCTTTTTCAGTAAAGTGAATACTTACAAGGTCATGAATTGGTAATGGAGGGAGCACGACCAAAGAATAAACTTCACAGAAAATCAGTTACTTAAAAATGACAGAACACTGATTTAACCTTGATAGTTTATGACAAATCTACAAAAGCTATCCTATGAAGTGATACTCTAAAAGTTCCCACTTCAATTATTTTTTATCATTTCTTTTTCACAATTTTTTTCCTTTATGTGTACACTTTTTTCACATATTAAGATTCTTTCACTGAAGGGTTTAGGTTACAATGTAGCAAAACAGCAAAGACTGAGAATAGTGAACTTCAAAAATTTAGGTAAACTTCACATAAAAGATATAGAAGACATTTTAGAAGAGTGCACATCTTAAATATATTAAACAAAAGTACAGAGTAGATTAGTAACTGCAGAGAATTTTCTAATTCACATTTTCAATAAGAATACTTGTTTTGCACTTGGAACCATAAAATGTCTAGGAACATCTAGTTGTTCAGGATCCACCATGAAGCTGAAAAGAGAAAAACAACCATTATTGAATGAAAATAATTGCCAGGGCTAAGTTAGTCAAGGTGTAATCATTCTTAGACTATTTTCTCCCACCTTTAGTCTGTATAATTATCTTTCAAGTTAGTCACTATTTACTATTTGAACCAAGATTGAACTCTTCCTATGCAATATTTGTACCAGGTCTTTGGGCACTTGGTCATACTTTGTTATGTATGAATGGAGCTTATCTTGGCAATGAGATTGTAAATGCCCTGGATGAAATCATATTGTTTTAATCCTCCCAGTACTGGCAGCAGTTTGGGAATGTAAAATACTTTTACATCACAATTTCCAAAAGATTGGGTAGAAGCAACTGGATGTGTTTTAAATGTAGTGTATCTATGTTGTAAGGTTGAAAATGTTTTCCCCAGTGAATATAAATATCCCGAAGTCAAATCTATAGCAAAGAAGTAAGATTGATGGAATGCTGTGAGAAACAGACAAATAGAAAGGTCTGAAATTTGCAAAGCTATTTAAGAAATATACTAGTTGGTAATAGGATCTTAACTTTCATGTGTATCTTCTTTTCTCGTAGCCACAGGCCTCTCTCATTTGCCAAGGGATACTTGGCTCCACAGACTGAATTCTTCATATTTTGCTCTGGGTATTTTATGGTGGCCAGTGGGCTGTTTGGCTGTACTTCAGTATGCCTCATTTGAAAGATTTTGATATTTGAGAGTCCATAGCAATATATTTAAGATGTTTCTTCAGTAAACCACTTAGAAACTTAATAAAAAAGCAGTCTTATCAGAAATCATAATTTGTGAGTTAAATTAAAAATACAAACCTACCCATCTCTTTATAATAGGTATTTTTTCCAGATTTTAATTTTAGGTCTAAATATGTACAGCTGAAATGCTTTTAATTGTTTTTATTTTTAACCTTCATATCCATATAACAAACAAAATGCATGACAGGTTACTAAAAATATTAGTAGAAAACACACAAAAAATAAAAATATTAGAAGTCATATGGCCATTAAAACTTTAAATAATATTTATAAGCTAATTCCAGCCGTTTGTCCAGAGAGGTGTGTCTGCTGTTGCAATTTATAAAACTTCCACATTCAAAAGAAGAAAAGGATGCCCCAAGTAGATATTAAAAATCTTAAGGGAGATTTTAAAAATTGTGTTAGAAATCAGACCTATTTTTTCTTTTTGTTCTTCCAAACTTCAGGGGTCACTGCTGAAATTAGATGTGATATGGAAATTAATGCAAAATAGGTTAACAAAAAAGGCATTAAACTGCACTGAATTTGGGTTCTGAGAATAAGAATCGATCCAGTATTATTTGTGCCCAACTTTTCTCTCCAAATTAGGGAATGCTCTGAGAGAGAAAGAGAACAAAAATTTCAGCCATATTCATGGCTTTCTTATTTGAGTAGTAGGTCTGAGATATAAGCAAGGGAAATTCTGTAAGTCCATAAACGTGTCCTTAAGATCTAGAGTAAGTATATACCTAAAGCTCAGGCAGAGATGGTAGGCTGCTGACTGGAAAACATTCACACCTGATCTCCCCCATCTCCTCACCTACCTTCAATTCTAGAATTTACCTTTTCACTTTCCATTTATTCCCTAATCCATTGAAATCTACCCTACCACTGCATTAAAACTGTTCTCTTGAACAGTGACCTCTTGTCAAATCCAGGTTTCAGTCCCATTCTCTTCAGTCCCACCCCACCACACAGGCCCCTGACAAGCACTGTTCCTTGCATGGTATTTCTCTTTCAGTTTCCTTGCTAATTGACTACTCTGACTCTCCACCTCTGAGTGGTTCCCCTCTGTCTCTTTAGAGGCTTTTCCTTCCCTTTTAAATAAAGGCACTTTCCTATGCTTTTGTCAGATAGTTGTTCTTATTTATACCCTTTCTCACTAAACCCAGGCTTCAAATATCTTGCCATGGTTAACTCCTGAAAACTGTATTGGCAAGGGAACTATCTCTGGGTAGCTCCTGGTTCAGATGCCTTCTTTTTTCTGGCCTAGATTGCCCTACCTGACCAATCTGTCACCTCTCCATGATACCCACCTTTCTTCCTCCTGCCAGTTACTACTGATTAGAGCATTCACTATGCCTCTCAGAAACCTTTAACGAATCCATATTACTAAGTTCAAACTCATTATATTTTCAACCTGATTTCCTACTCTCCTCTCTCTCTACATGTACCATGTATAAGCCCTATGCCTTATTCTTACCTTTGTACCAATTAGCCAAGAACATTAACATCTTATATTTTGTTAATGTCTACATTTTACTTCTAGCAAAGTCTCTTCCATCTTTATTTGTCCAACTCTGCTTTAAAGTTCGAACTCCAGGTCATCTCTTTTTAAAAAAAAAAAACTGTTAAAAAGCAATCCCTTCTCTAAATACACATGCATATTATGACACCAGCGGTAACTACTGTGTTATGCTGGAGCTTGTTTTTTTCTGCAAGTATTTGTCTTTCCTACTGAACAGCATTTTATGGGAAGGGACTGAATTTTTACTTTGCACTCTCTCTAGCTCCCAACATAATGTTTATTCAAAATTGGAACTAGCACTAGTAAAGCTAAGCATCCCAGTATCCTCAGTACCTAACCCATAAAACACTCAGTAAATATATTTAATTGGTGACTGGAAGGGTAGATGAACAAATGAATTTTGGTTCTCAATTATCTTAAGCCTTGGCTACGTGAAACTTCTTAGACAATTTCAATTTTCTCTTTCCATTCTGCTTTCCTCCAATTACAAATAGTATTTTAACAGCTATTAAAAATGTTTCCAGCATAATTCTAATCTGCAATCTATGGGTTACACATTTCAAATTTATTCAGTACACTACATTATAATATGGTAAAACATTTGAATAAATTTTTTGGGACATGTCATGATTTGACTCCCAAGTTTGTGAGATAGGTTACTCTATGTGACTAGAAAAAAATGACTAATACTAGGTTTAATATAGCCAGGAATACAAATAGGATCAACTAAGTAGTAAAGACAATAGACTATATAGATCTATTTCCTCCCCCCACTTTTAGATTTTAAGATCTAATAAAGAGAGCACCACTGATTTTGGTTTAGGGGTAAGAAATGCATCTTTTAAAAGCAAGAGACAATACAAAAGCATATAAGCACTGAAATCAGGATAATTACCAGGAACTAGCATAGTAGATGTCAGTTCTGGAGTTTCCAAGAAGTCCACGTTGCTTCTCTGGAATGTCTTGCTATAATTTGTCTGAAGGTGGCTGTATAAATAATTACAGGTTAAGGCTGTGCGCTTCTTTTATAATCTAAGTAGAGTGCAACAGATCGACTTCAGTCACGGTGGCAAGGTTTTGGATGATTTGGATTAAGTCTCTGAATATAGACTTTTTATGGTTATTTGGCCTTAAAAAACAAAATTTCTGAAGACTTTTAAAAGTCTTCAATATAAGAATATATAATAATAAGATTGCAATATATTAATTAATTATATATTTTAATGTAATTAAGAATAAGAACATTAATTCCCATGGAAAATAAAAGGAGAAAGACTTTAATTGCAGAAAGTAGCTTAAACAGAAAAAAGAATATACTGGCTGTCAGAATGATTTCAAAGTAGGATAGCTAAGAAGAGAGACTATAGATTTTCCTCTCTCTAGGGAAAAAAAGAAAAATCATCTATCTCAAAGTGTAGGTCTTGAGTACAGGATTAAGTAAGTTGGCTTTAGCTCTCTTCTGTGTTTGAAATTCTATTTGTGTCATTATATATTATAGTTTTAAAATAGTCACAAAAATAAACCTTTTAGGTAAATTTATAACTAAATTAGGTAAATTTATAACTAAATTTCCTGGTATTCTATTACTTTCATTACCATATTTAAAACCTTAAATATGGGCTTAATAGAGGGCTGTATTCTCTGCCATTTAAAACAAACTAGTACTATATAATTTCAATAGCAATAATTTTCTTCATCCCATTTTTCCAATTGTATGTTACCTATTTGTAATTATCTTAATTTAAAAGAGGTATATTGGTTTAACTTTGTTGAGAAGTTACTGACAAATATCTACATTCAACATGTACAATATGGTTTGATATACATTATACACTATAGAATGCTTACCAAGAGAAGTTGATTTTTAAATTTTTTTGCAGTTTAAAGATATTTAGAAACTTAAGCCATGATGGTGTTAACTGTTATAGTTTTACTGTAAAGTAAAATGCCACAAAGTTTATGAAAAATTAGAAAGTAAAATTATTTTCTCATCCTTCCTTTTCTGTGTCCTTTGTCCTCCCAACCTCCTGGTACTTAAGACACCCACGACCCATATCTAACTCTTACTTGACAACATCAGTAAAGTGGTTATACTTAAAAGAGGATCATTACCAAAAGTATTTGTGCTTCAAGAAGAGAAGGGTTTCTAATCTATGAAATAAATTCTTAAAAGGGTGGGATTTAGGAAAACGAACAAATGGGATAGATTTTAAGGTAAAGGGAATAGAGCTTTTCCTACAAGTTCTAAAAACATCATGTATATTTCCCCCTCCTTGCTCTACCCCCCAAAAAAGCCTAGTGTTACTTACCTATTCCACACACTGCTGTTCTCCCAAAACTCATAAATAATGTACCGAGATTCATTGGAAAGCTTCTGTATGGAAATACTGAAATGGAAAAGAAAAACTGTAAGTAGTCATGGGAAATTAAAGACAAGAAGCAAACTAATTTTAAAGATTCTAGTTATTTATTTTAGAGAGAGAGAGTGTGAGCAAGCTCAAGTGGAGGGAGAGGCAGAGAGAGAGAATCTCAAGCATGGCCCACGCTGAGCAAGGAGCCCTACATGGGACTTGATCTAGGACACTGAGATCATGACCTGAGCTGAAATCAAGAGTCAGATGCTTAACCAACAGCCACACAGGTGCCCCAAGAAGCAAACTAATTTTTCTAATTATCTCTGTATGTGGTATGAAACAATCTTACCTATTCGTATGGAAAAAACCTATGGTGCCTGCATGAAAATGAAAGTTTTGTGAAGAATTGATTAGTTCAATATGTCTGTATTGTTTGACATAATTTTTAAATTTTTTGGTTTGTTATCATGAAAATCATCTCAGTATGTAATAGACATGAATATCTGTTGTCTTATGGTTCCAAAAAATGTTGTATGTGTGCATTTGTACTTGACCTCAAGTGCAGATCTTTGAATCTATCCTGTCTGCCTCCATATAGCTTTTTCCAAATTCCTGGCCTTATCCCATCCTTGGATTGACTGCTGCAAGGTTTCTGGTTTGTCATGCCCATGGTTCGTTCTCTCTCTCTCTCTCTCTCTCTCTCTCTCTCTCACACACACACACACACACACACACACACACACTTCTGGTTTGCCGGGGCCCACTGGTTTTCTCTCTTTCACACACACGCACATATGCAAGCACGCACACACACACACACCCCAATTTTCTCCAACTTTGAGAGTCCACATTCTAGCCATAATTGTCATTTTTTTGTTTGTTTGCTTTTCCAATTTAGGACAGACAAATTTGTCCCTTGCAACTCTCTGACCAGCCTGAGAGTGGCTAAAAGGCTATGTGATGTATTTTGGAGGAGCTGGATTGGGGGGTCTGCTGAAAAGACACATTGGGATGAAGGCTGGATTTAATCGATCCTAGTGGTGGTGTGGGTTATCCCGTGGAGAACAGTAAATACAACACAGGAAGAAAAGCTAGAAAGGTGGTGAAATCGCTTAGTGAGTAATAACAAAGATCCAAATTAAGGTAGAAAAGAGGAGGGGACAGATTCATAAATTTATGGGAGGATGGGAGACAAATACAAAGATGACTTTAAAAAATTCCAGGGACGGGGGAAGAGTCAAGATGGCGGAGAAGTAGCAGGCTGAGACTACTTCAGCAAGCAGGAGATCAGCTAGATAGCTTAGCTAAAGATTGCAAACACCTGCAAATCCATCGGCAGATCGGAGAGAAGAACAGCGATTCTAGAAACAGAAAAACAACCACTTTCTGAAAGGTAGGACAGGTGGAGAAGTGAATCCAAAGCGACGGGAAGATAGACCCCGGGGGGAGGGGCCGGCTTCTGGCAAGTGGCTGAGCAACAGAGCACAAAATCAGGACTTTTAAAAGTCTGTTCCACTGAGGGACATCGCTCCAGAGGCTAAACCAAGGCGAAGACCATGCGGGGTCAGTGTGGCCTCAGGTCCCGCAGGGTCACAGAAGGATCGGGAGTGTCTGAGTGTCGCAGAGCTTGCGGGTATTGGAACAGGGAAGCCGGCTACAGAGACAGAGCCGAGGAGTGAGCTCTCAGCTCTGGGTTACCGTGAACCGGTCACAGGCTGGGTGAGCTCGGAGCGCGGCCGGAGGAGAGGCAGATGGGAGTTACTGGGCGCTGTTCTCTGGGGGTGCACTGGGGAGTGGGGCCCCGGGCTCGCAGCTCCTCCAGGCTGGAGACCAGGAGGCCGCCATTTGTATTCCTGTCCTCCGGAACTCAGGGAAAAAAAGGTCAGGGAACAAAAGCTCCTGAAAGCAAACCTGAGTGGATTACTCAGCCCAGCCCATGACAAGGGTGGTGCAATTCCGCCTGGGGCAAAGACACTTGAGAGTCACTACAGCAGGCCCCTTCCTCAGAAGATCAACAAGAAATCAAGCCAAGACCAAGTTCACCTACCAAGGAGTGCAGTTTCAATACCAAGGAGAGCAGCAGAATTCCAGAGGAGGAGAAAGAAAAGCACAGAACTCATGGCTTTCTCCTTGGGATTTTTTAGTCTTGCAGTTAATTTTTTTTCTTTTTCATTTGTTTTCTCTTCTGCTAAAATTTTATTTTAACTTTTGCCCTATTCTTTTTTAACGTTTTTTTTTTAACTAGTTTATATAATATATATATATTTTCTTTTTTATACTTTTCTTTATTCGTTTGTTTTTGTAATCCTTTTATTTTTTTTTCTTTTTACTTCTGAAACTCTTTTTAATCCCCTTCCTCTCCCCTCACGATTTGAGATCTCTTCTGATTTGGTTAAAGCATATCTTCCAGGGGTTGTTGCCACCCCAGGCAACAACCTGATTTTTAGTATTTTACTTGTGCTTTCATATATTCTTATCTGGACAATGACAAGGCGGAAAAATTCACCACAAAAAAAAAGAACAAGAGGCAGTACCAAAGGCTAGGGACCTAATCAATACAGACATTGGTAATATGTCAGATCTAGAGTTCAGAATGACAATTCTCAAGCTTCTAGCTGGGCTCGAAAAAGGCATGGAAGATATTAGAGAAACCCTCTCGGGAGATATAAAAGCCCTTTCTGGAGAAAAAAAAAGAACTAAAATCTAACCAAGTTGAAATCAAAAAAGCTATTAATGAGGTGCAATCAAAAATGGAGGCTCTCACTGCTAGGATAAATGAGGCAGAAGAAAGAATTAGCGATATAGAAGACCAAATGACAGAGAATAAAGAAGCTGAGCAAAAGAGGGACAAACAGCTAATGGACCACGAGGGGAGACGTGGAGAATTCGAGAGATAAGTGACACCATAAGACGAAACATTAGAATAATTGGGATTCCAGAAGAAGAAGAAAGAGAGAGGGGAGCAGAGGGTACTGGAGAGAATTATTGGGGAGAATTTCCCCAATATGGCCAAGGGAACGAGCATCAAAATTCAGGAGGTTCAGAGAATGCCCCTCAACATCAATAAGAATAGGCCAGCACCCCATCACCTAATAGGAAAATTTACAAGTCTTAGAGACAAAGAGAAAATCCTTTAAGCAGCCCGGGAAAAGAGGTCTGTAACATACAATGGTAAAAATATTAGATTGGCAGCAGACTTATCCACAGAGACCTGGCAGGCCAGAAAGAGCTGGCATGATATTTTCAGAGCACTAAATGAGAAAAACATACAGCCAAGAATACTATATCCAGCTAGGCTATCACTGAAAATAGAAGGAGAGATAAAAAGCTTCCAGGACAAACAAAAACTGAAAGAATTTGCAAACACCAAACCAGCTCTACAGGAAATACTGAAAGGGGTCCTCTAAGCAAAGAGAGAGCCCACAAGTGGTAGATCAGAAAGGAACAGAGACAATATACAGTAACATTCACCTTACAGGCAATACAATGGCACTAAATTCATATCGCTTAATAGTTACCCTGAATGTTAATGGGCTAAATGCCCCAATCAAAAGCACAGGGTATGAGAATGGATAAAAAAACAAAACCCATCTATATGTTGCCTACAAGAAACTCATTCTAAGCCCAAAGACACCTCCAGATCTAAAGTGAGGGGGTGGAAAAGAAATTACCATGCTAATGGACATCAGTAGAAAGCAGGAGTGGCAATCGTTAGATCAATTAGATCTTTAAAAATTAATTAATAAATTAATTTTTTTTATGAACATGTATTTTATCGCCAGGGGTATAGGTCTGTGAATCGCCAGGTTTACACACTTCACAGCACTCACCATAGCACATACCCTCCCCAATGTCCATAACCCCACCCCCCCTTCTACCAACCCCCCCCCCCCCTCAGCAACCCTCAGTTTGTTTTGTAAGATTAAGAGTCATTTATGGTTTGTCTCCCTCCCAATCCCATCTTGTTTCATTTAGTCTTCTCCTACCCACTTAAGCCCCCATGTTGCATCACTACTTCCTCATATCAGGGAGATCATATGATAGTTGTCTTTCTCTGCTTGACTTATTTCACTAAGCATAATATGCTCTAGTTCCATCCATGTTGTAGCAAATGGCAAGATTTCATTTCTTTTGATGACTGCATAGTATTCCATTGTGTATATATACCACTGCTTCTTTACCCATTCATCTGTTGATGGACATCTGGGTTCTTTCCATAATTTGGCTATTGTGGACATTGCTGCTATAAACATTTGGGTGCACGTGCCCCTTCGGATCACTACGTTTGTATCTTTAGGGTAAATACCCAGTAGTGCCATTGCTGGGTCATAGGGCAGTTCTATTTTCAACATTTTGAGGAACCTCCATGCTGTTCTCCAGAGCAGTTGCACCAGCTTGCATTCCCACCAACACAGTAGGAGGGTTCCCCTTTCTCCGCATCCTCGCCAGCATCTGTCATTTCCTGACTTGTTGATTTTAGCCAGTCTGACTGGTGTGAGGTGATATCTCATTGTGGTTTTGATTTCTATTTCCCTGATGCCGAGTGATATGGAGCACTTTTTCATGTGTCTGTTGGCCATCTGGATGTCTTCTTTGCAGAAATGTCTGTTCATGTCCTCTGCCCATTTCTTGATTGGATTATTTGGTTTTTGGGTGTTGAGTTTGCTAAGTTCTTTATAGATTTTGGACACTAGTCCTTTATCTGATATGTCGTTTGCAAATATCTTCTCCTCTTCTGTCAGTTGTCTTTTGGTTTTGTTAACTGTTTCCTTTGCTGTGCAAAAGCTTTTGATCTTGATGAAATCCCAATAGTTCATTTTTGCCCTTGCTTCCCTTGCCTTTGGCGATGTTCCTAGGAAGATATTGCTGCAGCTGAGGTCGAAGAGGTTGCTGCCTGTGTTCTCCTCAAGGATTTTGATGGATTCCTGTCGCACATTGAGGTCCTTCATCCATTTTGAGTGTATTTTTGTGTGTGGTGTAAGGAAATGGTCCAATTTCATTTTTCTGCATGTGGCTGTCCAATTTTCCCAACACCATTTGTTGAAGAGGCTGTCTTTTTCCCATTAGACATTCTTTCCTGCTTTGTCGAAGATGAGTTGACCATAGAGTTGAGGGTCTATTTCTGGGCTCTCTATTCTGTTCCATTGATCTATGAACCTGTTTTTGTGCCAGTATCATGCTGTCTTGATGATGACAGCTTTGTAATAGAGCTTGAAGTCCGGAATTGTGATGCCACCAACGTTGGCTTTCTTTTTCAATATCCCTTTGGCTATTCGAGGTCTTTTCTGATTCCATATAAATTTTAGAATTATTTGTTCCATTTCTTTGAAATAGATGGATGGTACTTTGATACGGATTGAATTAGATGTGTAGATTGCTTTAGGTAGCATAGACATTTTCACAATATTTATTTTTCCAATCCAGGAGCATGGAACATTTTTCAATTTCTTTATGTCTTCCTCAATTTCTTTCAAGAGTACTTTATAGTTTTCTGAGTATAGATTCTGTGCCTCTTTGGTTAGGTTTATTCCTAGGTATCTTATGGTTTTGGGTGCAATTGTAAATGGGATGGACTTCTTAATTTCTCTTTCTTCTGTCTTGTTGTTGGTGTAGAGAAAAGCAACTGATTTCTGTGCATTGATTTTATATCCTGACGCTTTACTGAATTCCTGTATAAGTTCTAGCAGTTTTGGAGTGGAGTCTTTTGGGTTGTCCACATATAGTATCATATCATCTGCGAAGAGTGATAATTTGACTTCTTCTTTGCCGATTTGGATGCCTTTAATTTCCTTTTGTTGTCTGATTGCTGAGGCTAGGACTTCTAGTACAATGTTGAATAGCAGTGGTGATAATGGACATCCCTGCCGTGTTCCTGACCTTAGCGGAAAAGCTTTCAGTTTTTCTCCATTGAGAATGATATTTGCGGTGGGTTTTTCATAGATGGATTTGATGATATTGAGGTATGTGCCCTCTATCCCTACACTTTGAAGAGTTTTTATCAGGAAGGGATGCTGTACTTTGTCAAATTCTTTTTCAGCATCTATTGAGAGTATCATATGGTTCTTGTTCTTTCTTTTATTGATGTGTTGTATCACATTGACTGATTTGCAGATATTGAACCAACCTTGCAGCCCTGGAATAAATCCCACTTGGTTGTGGTGAATAATCCTTTTAATGTACCGTTGAATCCTATTGGCTAGTATTTTGGTGAGAATTTTCACATCTGTGTTCATCAAGGATATTGGTCTATAGCTCTCTTTTTTGATGGGACCCTTTTCTGGTATTGGGATCAAGGTGATGCTGGCCTCATAAAATGAGTTTAGAAGTTTTCCTTCCATTTCTATTTTTTGGAACAGTTTCAGGAGAATAGGAATTAGTTCTTCTTTAAATGTTTGGTAGAATTCCCCTGGGAAGACGTCTGGCCCTGGGCTTTTGTTTGTTTGGAGATTTTACTGACTGTTTCAATCTCCTTACTGGTTATGGGTCTGTTCAAGCTTTCTACTTCTTCCAGGTTCAGTTGTGGTAGTTTATATGTTTCTAGGAATGCATCCATTTCTGCCAGATTGTCTAATTTGTTGGCGTAGAGTTGCTCATAGTATGTTTTTATAATAGTTTGTATTTCTTTGGTGTTAGTTGTGATCTCTCCTCTTTAATTCATGATTTTATTTATTTGGGTCCTTTCTCTTTTCTTTGTGATAAGTCTGGCCAAGGGTTTATCAATTTTATTAATTCTTTCAAAGAACCAGCTCCTAGTTTCGTTGATTTGCTGTACTTTCTTCTTGGTTTCTATTTCATTGATTTCTGCTCTGATCTTTATGATTTCTCTTTTCCTGCTGCGCTTAGGGTTTCTTTCTTCTTCTTTCTCCAGCTCCTTTAGGTGTAGGGTTAGGTTGTGTACCTGAGACCTTTCTTGTTTCTTGAGGAAGGCTTGTACCGCTATATATTTTCCTCTCAGGACTGCCTTTGTTGTGTCCCAGAGATTTTGAACCATTGTATTTTCATTATCATTTGTTTCCATGATTTTTTTCAATTCTTCTTTCATTTCCCGGTTGACCCATTCATTCTTTAGAAGGATGCTGTTTAGTCTCCATGTATTTGGGTTCTTTCCAAACTTCCTCTTGTGGTTGAGTTCTAGCTTCAGAGCATTGTGGTCTGAAAATATTCAGGGAATGATCCCAATCTTTTGATACCGGTTGAGTCCTGATTTAGGACCGAGGATGTGATCTATTCTGGAGAATGTTCCATGTGCACTAGAGAAGAATGTGTATTCTGTTGCTTTGGGATGAAATGTTCTGAATATATCTGTGATGTCCATCTGGTCCAGTGTGTCGTTTAAGGCCTTTATTTCCTTGTTGATCTTTGCTTGGATGATCTGTCCATTTCAGTGAGGGGAGTGTTAAAGTCCCCTACTATTATTGTAGTATTGTTGATGTGTTTCTTTAATTTTGTTATTAATTGGTTTATATAGTTGGCTGCTCCCACGTTGGGGGCATAGATATTTAAAATTGTTAGATCTTCTTGTTGGACAGACCCTTTGAGTATGATATAGTGTCATTCCTCATCTCTTATTATAGTTTGGCTTAAAATCTAATTGATCTGATATAAGGATTGCCACTCCTGCTTTCTTCTGATCTCCATTAGTATGGTAAATTCTTTTCCACCCCCTCACTTTAGATCTGGAGGTGTCTTCAGGCTTAAAATGAGTTTCTTGGAGGCAACATATAGATGGGTTTTGTTTTTTTATCCATTCTAATACCCTGTGTCTTTTGATTGGGGCATTTAGCCCATTAACATTCAGGGTAACTATTGAGGATATGAATTTAGTGCCATTGTATTGCCTGTAAGGTGACTGTTACTGTATATTGTCTCGTTCCTTACTGATATACCACTTGTAGGCTCTCTCTTTGCTTAGAGGACCCCTTTCAGTATTTCCTGTAGAGCTGGTTTGGTGTTTGCAAATTCTTTCAGTTTTTGTTTGTCCTGGAAGCTTTTATTTTATTTTATTTTTTAAAAGATTTTATTTATTTATTTGACAGAGAGAGATCACAAGTAGGCAGAGAGGCAGGCAGAGAGAGAGAGAGAGGAGGAAGCAGGCTCCCTGCTGAGAGAGAGAGCCCGATACAGTACTCGATCCCAGGACCCTGAGATCATGATCTGAGCCTAAGGCAGTGGCTTAACCCACTGAGCCACCCAGGCGCCCCATGTCCTGGAAGCTTTAAATCTCTCCTTCTATTTTCAATGATAGCCTAGCTGGATATAGTATTCTGGGCTGCATGTTTTTCTCGTGTAGTGCTCTGAAAATATCATGCCAGCTCTTTCTGGCCCGCCAGGTCTCTGTGGATAAGTCAGCTGCCAATCTAATATTTTTACCATTGTATGTTACAGACCTCTTTTCCCGGACTGCTTAAAGGATTTTCTCTTTGTCTCTAAGACTTGTAAATTTTACTATAATGTGACGGGGTGAGGGTCTATTCTTATTGATTTTGAGGGGCGTTCTCTGAACCTCCTGAATTTTGATGCTCGTTCCCTTGGCCATATTGGGGAAATTCTCCCCAATAATTCTCTCCAGTATACCTTCTGCTCCCCTCTCTCTTTCTTCTTCTTCTGGAATCCCAATTATTCTAATGTTGTTTCGTCTTATGGTGTCACTTATCTCTCGAATTCTCCCCTCGTGGTCCAGAAGCTGTTTGTCCCTCTTTTGCTCAGCTTCTTTATTCTCTGTCATTTGGTCTTCTATATCGCTAATTCTTTCTTCTGCCTCATTTATCCTAGCAGTGAGAGCCTCCATTTTTGATTGCACCTCATTAATAGCTTTTTTGATTTCAACTTGGTTAGATTTTAGTTCTTTTTTTTTCTCCAGAAAGGGCTTTTATATCTCCCGAGAGGGTTTCTCTAATATCTTCCATGCCTTTTTCGAGCCCGGCTAGAAGCTTGAGAATTGTCATTCTGAACTCTAGATCTGACATATTACCAATGTCTGTATTGATTAGGTCCCTAGCCTTTGGTACTGCCTCTTGTTCTTTTTTTTGTGGTGAATTTTTCTGCCTTGTCATTGTCCAGATAAGAGTATATGAAAGAGCAAGTAAAATAGTAAAAGTGTGGTAACAACCCCAGGAAAATATGGTTTAACCAAATCAGAAGATATCCCAAATTGTGAGGGGGGAGTAAGGGGATAAAAAGAGGTTCATAAAAAAATAAAAAAAAAAAGAAGAAAAAGAAAAGAAAAGAATTTAAAAAGGGAAAACGAATAAAGAAAAATATAAAAAGGAAAAAATATATATTAGATAAACTAGTTAAAAAACATTAAAAAAGAAAAGGGTAAAAGTTTAAAAAATATTAGCAGAAGAAGAGAAAAAAAATGAAAAAGAAAAAAATTAAATTAACTGGAATACTAAAAAAATCACAGGGAAAAAAAAAAAAAAAGAAAAAATAATCACAGGGAGAAAGCCATGAGTTCCGTGCTTTTGCTTTCTCCTTCTCTGGAATTCTGTTGCTCTCCTTGGTATTGAAACCGCACTCCTTGGTAGGTGAACTTGGTCTTGGCTGGATTTCTTTTTGATATTCTGAGGGAGGGGTGTGGTGTAGTGATTCTCAAGTGTCTTTGCCCCAGGCGGAATTGCACCGCCCTTACCAGGGGCCGGGCTGAGTAATCCGCTCGGCTTTGCTTTCAGGAGCTTTTGTTCCCTGAGCGCTTTCCATAGAGTTCCGGAGGACGGGAATACAAATGGCGGCCTCCTGGCTTCTGGCCCGGAGGAGCCGAGAGCCCAGGGCCCCACTCCTCAGTGCGCCCTCAGAGAACAGCGCCCAGTTACTCCCGTCTGCCTGACCTCCGGCCGCGCTCCGATTCACGGAGCCTGCGACAGGTTCAAGGTAACCCCGAGCTTCGAGCTTACTGTCGGCTCTGTCTCTGCAGCCAGCTTTCCCGTTCCAATACGCGCAAGCTCTGTGACACTCAGATACCCCGGATCCTTCTGTGACCCTGCGGGACCTGAGGCCACGCTGACCCCACGTGGGCTTCGCCCCGGTTCAGCCTCTGGAGCGATGTCCCTCAGCGGAACAGACTTTTAAAAGTCCTGATGCTGTGCTCCGTTGCTCCGCCGCTTGCCGGGAGCCGGCCCCTCCCCCCAGGGTCCATCTTCCCGTCGCTTTGGATTCACTTCTCCGCCGGTCCTACCTTTCAGAAAGTGGTTGTTTTTCTGTTTCCAGAATTGCTGTTGTTTTTCTCTTCGATCTGCCGATGGATTTGCAGGTGTTTGCAATTTTTAGATAAGCTATCTAGCTGATCTCTGGCTAGCTGAAGTAGTCTCAGCCTGCTACTTCTCTGCCATCTTGACTCCTCCGATCAATTAGATTTTAAGCCAAAGACTATAATATGAGATGAGGAAGGACACTATATCATACTCAAAGGGTCTGTCCAACAAGAAGATCTAACAATTTTAAATATCTATGCCCCCAACGTGGGAGCAGCCAACTATATAAACCAATTAATAACAAAATCAAAGAAACACATCAACAATAATCCAATAATAGTAGGGGACTTTAACACTCCCCTCACTGAAATGGACAGATCATCCAAGCAAAAGGTCCACAAGGAAATAACGGTCTTAAACAACACACTGGACCAGATGGACATCACAGATATACAGAACATTTCATCCCAAAGCAACAGAATACACATTCTTCTCTGGTGCACATGGAACATTCTCCAGAATAGATCACATCCTCGGTCCTAAATCAGGACTCAACCGGTATCAAAAGATTGGGATCATTCCCTGCATATTTTCAGACCACAATGCTCTGAAGCTAGAACTCAACCACAAGAGGAAGTTTGGAAAGAACCCAAATACATGGAGACTAAACAGCATCCTTCTAAAGAATGAATGGGTCAACCGGGAAATTAAAGAAGAATTGAAAAAAATCATGGAAACAAATGATAATGAAAATACAATGGTTCAAAATCTCTGGGACACAAAAAAGGCAGTCCTGAGTGGAAAATAAATAGCGGTACAAGCCTTCCTCAAGAAACAAGAAAGGTCTCAGGTATATAACCTAACCCTACACCTAAAGGTGCTGGAGAAAGAACCAGAAAGAAACCCTAAGCGCAGCAGGAGAAGAGAAATCATAAAGATCAGAGCAGAAATCAATGAAATAGAAACCAAAAAAACAATAGAACAAATCAATGAAAATAGGAGATGGTTCTTTGAAAGAATTAATAAAATTGATAAACCCTTGGCCAGATTTATCAAAAAGAAAAGAGAAAGGACCCAAATAAATAAAATCATGAATTAAAGAGGAGAGATCACAACTAACACCAAAGAAATACAAACTATTATAAAAACATACTATGAGCAACTCTATGCCACAAATTTGACAATCTGGCAGAAATGGATGCATTCCTAGAAACATATAAACTACCACAACTGAACCAGGAAGAAACAGAAAGGCTGAACAGACCCATAACCAGTAAGGAGATTGAAACAGTCAGTAAAATCTCCAAACAAACAAAAGCCCAGGGCCAGACGTCTTCCCGGGGGAATTCTACCAAACATTTAAAGAAGAACTAATTCCTATTCTCCTGAAACTGTTCCAAAAAATAGAAATGGAAGGAAAACTTCTAAACTCATTTTATGAGGCCAGCATCACCTTGATCCCAATACAAGATAAGGGTCCCATCAAAAAAGAGAGTTATAGACCAATATCCTTGATGAACACAGATGTGAAAATTCTCACCAAAATACTAGCCAATAGGATTCAAAGGTACATTAAAAGGATTATTCACCACAACCAAGTGGGATTTATTCCAGGGCTGCAAGGTTGGTTCAACATCTGCAAATCAGTCAATGTGATACAACACATCAATAAAAGAAAGAACAAGAACCATATGATACTCTCAATAGATGCTGAAAAAGAATTTGACAAAGTACAGCATCCCTTCCTGATCAAAAGTCTTCAAGTGTAGGGATAGAGGGCACATGCCTCTATATTATCAAAGCCATCAATGAAAAACCCACCGCAAATATTCTCAATGGAGAAAAACTGATAGCTTTTCTGCTAAGGTCAGGAACATGTCAGGGATGTCCTTTATCACCACTGCTATTCAACATTGTACTAGAAGTCCTAGCCTCAGCAATCAGACAACAAAAGGAAATTAAAGGCATCCAAATCGGCAAAGAAGAAGTCAAACTATCACTCTTCGCCAAAGATATCATACTATATGTGGAAAACCCAAAAGACTCCACTCCAAAACTGCTAGAACTTGTACAGGAATTCAGTAAAGTGTCAGGATATAAAATCAATGCACAGAAATCAGTTGCATTTCTCTACACCAACAACAAGACAGAAGAAAGAGAAATTAAGGAGTCAATCCCATTTACAATTACATCCCAAACCATAAGATACCTAGGAATAAACCTAACCAAAGAGGCACAGAATCTATACTCAGAAAACTATAAAGTACTCTTGAAAGAAATTGAGGAAGACATAAAGAAATTGAAAAATGTTCCATGCTCCTGGATTGGAAGAATAAATATTGTGAAAATGTCTACGCTACCTAAAGCAATCTACACATTTATTGCAATCCCTATCAAAGTACCATCCATCTATTTCAAATAAATGGAACAAATAATTCTAAAATTTATATGGAACCAGAAAAGACCTCAAATAGCCAAAGGGATATTGAAAAAGAAAGCCAAAGTTGGTGGCATCACAATTCCGGACTTCAAGCTCTATTACAAAGCTGTCATCATCAAGACAGCATGGTACTGGCACAAAAACAGACACATAGATCAATGGAACAGAATAGAGAGCCCAGAAATAGACCCTCAACTCTATGGTCAACTCATCTTCGACAAAGCAGGAAAGAATGTCTAATGGGAAAAAGACAGCCTCTTCAATAAATGGTGTTGGGAAAATTGGACAGCCACATGCAGAAAACAAAAATACACTCAAAATGGATGAAGGACCTCAATGTGAGAAAGGAATCCATACAAATCCTTGAGGAGAGCACAGGCAGCAACCTCTTCGACCTCAGCCGCAGCAACATCTTCCTAGGAACATCGCCAAAGGCAAGGGAAGCAAGGGCAAAAATGAACTATTGGGATTTCATCAAGATCAAAAGCTTTTGCACAGCAAAGGAAACAGTTAACAAAACCAAAAGACAACTGACAGAATGGGAGAATATATTTGCAAATGACATATCAGATAAAGGACTAGTGTCCAGAATCTATAAAGAACTTAGCAAACTCAACACCCAAAAACCAAATAATCCAATCAAGAAATGGGCAGAGGACATGAACAGACATTTCTGCAAAGAAGACATCCAGATGGCCAACAGACACATGAAAAAGTGCTCCATATCGCTCGGCATCAGGGAAATAGAAATCAAAACCACAATGAGATATCACCTCACACCAGTCAGAATGGCTAAAATCAACAAGTCAGGAAATGACAGATGCTGGCGAGGATGCGGAGAAAGGGGAACCCTCCTACTGTGTTGGTGGGAATGCAAGCTGGTGCAACCGCTCTGGAGAACAGCATGGAGGTTCCTCAAAATGTTGAAAATAGAACTGCCCTATGACCCAGCAATGGCACTACTGGGTATTTACCCTAAAGATACAAACGTAGTGATCCGAAGGGGCACGTGCACCCGAATGTTTATAGCAGCAATGTCCACAATAGCCAAACTATGGAAAGAACCTAGATGTCCATCAACAGATGAATGGATCAAGAAGATGTGGTATATATACACAATGGAATACTATGCAGCCATCAAAAGAAATGAAATCTTGCCATTTGCGACGATGTGGATGGAACTAGAGCATATTATGCTTAGTGAAATAAGTCAAGCAGAGAAAGACAACTATCATATGATCTCCCTGATATGAGGAAGTGGTGATGCAACATGGGGGCTTAAGTGGGTAGGAGAAGACTAAATGAAACAAGATGGGATTGGGAGGGAGACAAACCATAAGTGACTCTTAATCTCACAAAACAAACTGAGGGCTTCTTGGGGTAGGGGGGTTGTGAGAAGGGGGTGGGATTATGGACATTGGGGAGGGTATGTGCTTTGGTGAGTGCTATGAAGTGTGTAAACCTGGCGATTCACAGACCTGTATCCCTGGGGATAAAAATATATGTTTATAATAAATAAAAAATTTAAATAAAATTCCAGGGAATTCCAGGGAAGATGGCAGATTATGAGGACTGTAAATTCATTGTCCCACAGATAGAACTAGATGATAGTCACCTCAGTGTAACTCACTTAAGAAATCACCCATAGACAGGCAGAACAGATTCTCTATAGCTAAATATAGAGAAGAGACCACATCTAACAGGGTAAGACTATTATTGGGCCCTCCATGGACTACTGGACTTCTGGCAGGGTGGAGGGACACATAGGGGTAGGGAAGAGGGAGAAAAAGACCCTCACATTGGAAAGCCTGCAAGGGGAAGGTGAGTTTGCCTTTGAAAATAAGAAAGGCCAAATTTCATGAATTCTTACAGTCAGGGGGTCTTAAAACCTAGAACTTTAAAAATCAGCAGGATAGGCTCTTGGAAAACCTGGAGAGATTCATTTTCTCTTAAGGAGCACAACAAACAGGCACATGATATAGCAAAGGAGCAGCAGTTTGAAAAAATGCCTGAACTATACTTGTTTACTAACTTCAGGGCATGTGCTGGAGAGGCAGGGATCCTTGGCAGACTTCTCCAGGCAGGTGCCATTCCCCCCTTGTTCTCCAGTATAAACATAGTTATCTATGGGAACCAGAGCAGCAAGGACAATCCCTACATAACTTGCTAATACTGTGCATCTTGCCCAGCAACCCTCCCACCCCAACCCCACATGCTGCACTTAGGCAGGTCTATCCTCTCCAACTTGGCCTGTCTTTGTTTTGGTGGCTGCAGGTCTCTCCCATGGCAGACCAGGGCAAATCTTGCTCACATCATACATCCAGCCCCTGTGCACTTCAGCAGATCTATCCCCCACCCTGGGGTGGAGCCCATCCCAGACAAAGCCACAAGCTTGGCTGTGTACAAGCAGCTCTGCTGGAGGCCAGCCAGCACCACTCCCAAGATGATGCCTGTCCCTGGGAAAGGGGGAAAGAACCACATACACACCAGTCCATTCTGGCAAATGCCTGGTCTGACTCAAGCCCAACGTGGCCCAAGACTGGCTCACTAACAGCACAAGGACCAAACTATGGCTGACAACAGGCAAAGAGAGCCAGTGCGATCACTGGACTGAAGGAAAAAGTAGCTCAGTCACAAAAGCAGGGTGCATTCAACAAACAGGATACACCCGTGAAGTGCCAGATTCTGGTGAACAGGGGACACTGCACTGCAGGACACTATAGGACTTCTTCTTCATAGGGTCACTACTATCTGGAGCAGAAGAGCTGACTTTCCTAATAGAAACAGAGACAAATGAGACGAAGGAACACATCCCACATGGAATAATAGGACAAAATCATAGCCAGAGACCTAATTGAAATGGAGATAATATGCCTGAAGGAGAATGTAAGGTACTGATCATAAACACAGTGGATATGAGAAAAGAGTGGAGGACATCAGTGAGACCTTTAATAATGAGACAAAAAACATAAAAAATAGAGATGAACTCAATAAATGAAATAAAAATACACTAGCTGGAATAAAGAGACTAGAAGAAACAGAAAAACAGTGACTTGGAGGACAGAGTAATGTAAAGAAATCAAGGTGAACAGGAGAAAGAGAAAAAAATGATAGGAAATGAATATAGACTTAGGGATCTTAGCAACACCATCAAGTGTACTAACATTTACATTATAGGGATCTCAGAAGGAGAAGAGCGAAAACAGGGCAGAAAATTTATTTGAATAATAACCGAAAACTTTCTGATTCTAGAGATACAGATATCTAGATCCAAAAAGCACAGAAAGACCCTAATGAAATCAACCCAAGAAGGTCCACACTACAACACATAATTAAAATGGCAAAAAATGGAGATTGAGATTTTAAAAGCAGCAAGAAACCACACAAAACTATCAGCTGATTTTTCAGCAAAAAGGTTGCAGGCTGGAAAGGAGTGGTGTGATACATAGGAGATCAGCTAGATAGCTTATCAAACCATTGCAAACACCTCCAATTCCAACAGGAGATTGAAGAGAAGAACAATTCCAGAAACAGAAAATCAACCACTTTCTGAAAGGCATGACCGGCAGAGAAGTGAATCCAAAGCGACGGAAAGATAGACCGTGGGGGGAGGGGCCGGCTCCCAGCAAGCGGCGGAGCAACGGCGCACAAAATCAGGACTTTTAAAAGTCTGTTCCGCTGAGGGACATCGCTCCAGAGGCTAAACCGGGGTGAAGCCCACACGCGGTCAGCATGGCCCTAGGTCCTGCGGAGGGCACAGAAGGATCGGGGGTGTCTGAGTGTCGCAGAGCTCACAGGTCTTAGAGCGGGGAATCTGGCTACAGAGATAGAGCCGGGGAGTCAGCTCTCAGCTCAGGGTTACCTAGAACTGGTCGCAGGCTGGGTGAGCTCAGAGCGTGGCCGGAGGCCAGGGAGACAGGAGTGAGTGAGTGCTTTTCTCTGAGGGTGCACTGAGCAGTGGAGCCCTGAGCTCTCCGCTCCTCAGAGGCAGAGATTGGTAGACAGCCATTTTCATTCCCGTCCTCCCGAACCCTACGGAAAGCGCTCAGGGAACAGAAGCTCCCAAAAGCGAACCCGAGCGGATTACTCAGCCTGGCCCCTGGTAAGGGCGCTGCAATTCCGCCTGGGGCAAAGACACTTGAGAATCACTACAACAGCGCCCGCACCCCCAAGATCAACAAGAAATTCAGCCAAGACTAAGTTCACTTACCAAGGAGAACAGTGGAATTCCAGAGGAGGAGAAAGTAAAGCATGGAATTCATTGCTTTCTCCCCATGATTCTTTAGTCTTGCAGTTAATTTTTTAAAATTTTATTATTTTTCATCTGCTATATTTTTTTAAACTTTTACCCTTTCATCTTTTAATGTTTTTTAACTAGTTTACCTTAACAATACCTTTCATAAAAAAATAATCTTTTTTGAACCTTTATTATATTTTGTCCATTGTATCTAACTTTATTTTTTGTATACACATAGGGTTTTTTTCTTCTAAAAACTTTGGGGTACAACTTCATCTAATAAATCAAAATATACCCTAAATCTAGCTGCAGGCTTGGTCTAGTCTCCAGCCCAAGCAAATTCTCTCCACTTTCTTTTTCTTTATTCTCCCAACCAACTTACTTTATCCACTCCCTCTTTAGAAATTAAAAAAAATTTTTTTTCATTTTTATAGGCACATTCCATCCCTTCATTGTGTTTACCCTTATATATGTTTTTTATTTTTTAAAATTTGGGGAGGTAGTTTCTTCTAGAGACCAAAATACTCCCAAACTTAAGTGGGTGACCCAGTTCTAGTCACCAGTCTAATATATATTTATGTGTGTGTGTGTATTATATATATATATATATATATATATATATATATATATAAAATATATATTTTCTTTTTTATATTTTTCTTTGATTTATTTTTTAAATTTTTTTCCCCTGAACTTCTTTTTATCCCCTTTCTCCGCCCCACAATTTGGGGTTTCTTCTGATTAGGTTAAAGCACATTTTCCTGGGGTCTTTGCCTCCTTTTAGTATTTTACTTGCTCCTTCATACATTCTTCTTTTTTTTTTTTTTTCAACATGCAATTTTTATTTATTTATTTATTTATTTGAGAGAGAGGAGAGAAAGAGGGAGAACATGAGCGGGATGAAGGGTAGAAGGAGAAGCTGACTCCCTGCTCAGTGGGGAGCCCAATGCTGAGCTCCAGTTTGGGACTCCAGAAATGTGACCTGAGGCACTTAACCCACTGAACCACCCAGTTGCCCCAACATACAAATGTTTCCACAGTACTGACAGAGTTCTCTCTCTCTCTCTTTTAAAATAAACATATATTTTTATCCCCAGGGATACAGGTCTGTGAATCTCCAGGTTTACACACTTCACAGCACTCACCATAGCACATACCCTCCCCAATGTCCATAACCCCACCCCTCCTTCTCTCAACCCCCCTTCCTCCAGCAACTCTCAGTTTGTTTTGTGAGATTAAGTGTGACTTAAGGTTGGACTCCCTCTCAATCCCATCTTGTTTCATTTATTCTTCTCCTACCCCCTCAACCCCCCATGTTTTATCTCCACATCTTCATATCAGGGAGATCATACAATAGTTGTCTTTCTCCGCTTGACTTATTTCGCTAAGCATGATACCCTATAGTTCCATCCACGTCGTCGCAAATGGCAAGATTTCATTTCTTTTGATGGCTGCATAGTATTCCATTGTGTATATATACCACTTTCTATATCCATTCATCTGTTGATGGACATCTAGGTTCTTTCCATAGTTTGGCTATTGTGGACATTGCTGCTATAAACATTTGGGTGCACGTGCCCCTTTGGATCACTACGTTCATATCTTTAGGGTAAAGGGTCATAGGGTAGTTCTATTTTCAACATTTTGAGGAACCTCCATGCTGTTTTCCAGAGCGGTTGCACCAGCTTGCATTCCCACCAATAGTGTAGGAGGGTTCCCCTTTCTCCGCATCCTCGACAGCATCTGTCATTTCCTGACTTGTTGATTTTAGCCATTCTGACTGGTGTGAGGTGATATTTCACTGTGGTTCTGATTTGTATTTCCCTGATGCCAAGTGATATGGAGCACTTTTTCATGTGTCTGTTGGCCATCTGGATGTCTTTTTTGCAGAAATGTCTGTTCATGTCTTCTGCCCATTTCTTGATTGGATTATTTGTTCTTTTGGTGTTGTTTGCTAAGTTCTTTATAGATTTTGGACACTAGCCCTTTATCTGATATGTCGTTTGCAAATATCTTCTCCCATTCTGTCAGTTGACTTTTGGTTTTGTTAACTGTTTCCTTTGCTGTGCAAAAGCTTTTGATCTTGATGAAATCCCATAGTTCATTTTGCCCTTGCTTCCCTTGCCTTTGGCAATATTCCTAGGAAGAAGTTACAGCAGCTGAAGTCAGAGAGGTTACTGCCTGTGTTCTCCTCAAGGATTTTGATGAATTCCTTTCTCAAATTGAGGTCCTTCTTCCATTTTGAGTGTATTTTTGTGTGTGGTGTAAGGAAATGGTCCAATTTCATTTTTCTGCATGTGGCTGTCCAGTTTTCCCAACACCATTTGTTGAAGAGGCTGTCTTTTTCCCATTGGACATTCTTTCCTGCTTTGACGAAGATGAGTTGACCATAGAGTTGAGGGTCTATTTCTGGCCTCTCTATTCTGTTCCATTGATCTCTGGGTCTGTTTTTGTGCCAGTACCATGCTGTCTTGATGATGACAGCTTTGTAATAGAGCTTGAAGTCCGGAATTGTGATGCCACCAACTTTGGCTTTCTTTTTCAATATTCCTTTGGCTATTCGAGGTCTTTTCTGGTTCCATATAAATTTTAGGGTTATTTGTTCCATTTCTTTGAAAAAAATGGATGGTATTTTGATAGGGATTGCATTAAATGTGTAGATTGCTTTAGGTAGCATAGACATTTTCACAATATTTATTCTTCCAATCCAGGAGCATGGAACATTTTTACATTTCTTTGTGTCTTCCTCAGTTTCTTTCATGAGTACTTTATAGTTTTCTAAATATAGATTCTTAGCCTCTTTGGTTAGGTTTATCCTTAGGTGTCTTATAGTTTTGGGTGCAATATTAAATGGGATGGACTCCTTAATTTCTCTTTCTTCTGTCTTGTTGTTCGTGTAGAGGAATGCAACTGATTTCTGTGCATTGATTTTATATCCTGACACTTTACTGAATTCCTACACAAGTTCTAGCAGATTTGGCGTGGAGTCTTTTGGGTTTTCCACATATAGTATCATATCATCTAAGAAGAGTGATAGTTTGATTTCATCTTTGCCGATTTGGATGCCTTTAATCTCCTTCTGTTGTTTGACTGCTGAGGCTAGGACTTCTAGTATAATGTTGAATAGCAGTGGTGATAATGGACATCCCTGCGATGTTCCTGACCTTAGCTAAAAGCTTTCAGTTTTTCTCCATTGAGAATGATATTTGCGGTGGGTTTTTCATAGATGGCTTTGATAATATTGAGGTATGTGCTCTCTATCCCTAAAATCTGAGGAGTTTTGATCAGGAAGGGATGCTGTACTTTGTTAAATGCATTTTCAGCATCTATTGAGTGTGTCATATGGTTCTTGTTCTTTCTTTTATTAATGTGTTGTATCACATTGATTGATTTGCAGATGTTGAACCAACCTTGCAGCCCTGGAATAAATCCCACTTGGTTGTGGTAAAGAATCCTTTTAATGTACTTTTGAATCCTATTGGCTAGTATTCTGGTAGAATTTTCACATTTGTGTTCATCAAGGATATTGGTCTGTAATTCTCTTTTTTGATGGGATCCTTGTCTGGTTTTGGGATCAAGGTGATGCTGATCTCATAAAATGAGTTTGGAAGTTTTCCTTCCATTTCTATTTTTTTGGAACAGTTTCAGAAGAACAGGAATTAATTCTTCTTTCCCCGGGAAGCCATCTGGCCCTGGGCTTTTGTTCATTTGGAGATTTTTGATGACTGTTTCAATCTCCTTACTGGTTATGGGTCTGTTCAGGCTTTCTATTTCTTCCTGGGTCAGTTGTGGTAGTTTATATGTCCCTAGGAATGCATCCATTTTTTCCAGGTTGTCAAATTTGTTTGCGTAGAGTTGGTCATAGTATGTTCTTGTAATTGTCTGTATTTCTTTGGTGTTAGTTGTGATCTCTCCTCTTTCATTCATGATTTTATTCATTTGGGTCCTTTCTCTTTTCTTTTTGAGAAGTCTGGCCAGGCATTTATCAATCTTATTATTTCTTTCAAAGATCCAGCTCCTAGTTTTGTTGATTTGTTCTATTGATTTTTTGTTTCTATTTCATTGATTTCTGCTCTGATCTTCATGATTTCTCTTCTCCTGCTGGGTTTAGGGTTTCTTTCTTGTTCTTTCTTAAGCTTCTTTAGGTGTAGGGTTAGGTTGTGTACTTGAGACCTTTCTTGTTTCTTGAGAAAGGCTTGTACCACTATATATTTTCCTCTCAGGACTGCCTCTGCTGTGTCCCACAGATTTTGAACAATTTTCATTATCATTTGTTTCCATGAATTTTTTCAATTTTTCTTTAATTTCCTGGTTGACCCATTCATTCTTTAGAAGGATGTTGTTTAGTCTCCAAGGATTTGGGTTCTTTCCAACTTTCCTCTTATGATTGAGTTCTATCTTCAGAGCATTTTCTTTTTTAATTTTTTTTCTTCTAATTTTTTTTTAACTTTTACCCTTTTCTTTTTTAACTAGTTTATTATGTGTATATATATATACATATGTATATATATATATTCTTTTTTATATTTTTTCTTTATTCGTTTTCTTTTTTTTAATTGTTTCTTTTTTTTTTTTTCTGAACCTCTTTTTATCCCCTTTCTCGCTCCCTTTATTTGGGATCTATTCTGATTTTGTCAAAGCATATTTTCCTGGCGTCTTTGTCACCCTTTTAGTATTTTAATTGCTCCTTAATATACTCTTATGTGGACAAAATGACAAGGCAAAAAATCTCAACATAAAAATAGAACAAGAGGCAGTACCGAAGGCTAAGGACCTAATCCAGATAGACATTGGTAATATGTCAGATCAGAATGACATATTCTCAAGGTTCTAGCCTGGCTCGAAAAAGGCATGGAAGATACTAGAGAAACCCTCTCCAGAGAGATAAAAGCTCTTTCTGGAGAAATAAAAGAACTAAAATCTAACAAAGTTGAAATAAAAAAAGCTATTAATGAGATGCAATCAAAAATGGAGGTTCTCACTGCTAGGATAAATGAGGCAGAAGAAAGAATTAGCGATATAGAAGACCAAATGACAGTGAATAAAGAAGCTGAGGAAAAGAGGGACAAACAGCTACTGGACCTCGAGGGGGAGAATTCGAGAGATAAATGACACCATAAGATGAAACAATATTAGAATAATTGGGATTCCAGAAAAAGAAGAGAGAGGGGAGCAGAAGGTATATTGGAGAGAATTATTGGAGAGAATTTCCTTAGTATGGCAAAGGGAACAATTATCAAAATCCAGAGATACAGAGAACCCCCCTCAAAATCAACAAGAATAGGTCCACACCCTGTCACTGAATAGTAAAATTTACAAGTCTCAGTGACAAAGAGAAAATCCTGGAAGCAGCCTGGGAAAAGAAGTCTGTAACATACAATGGTAAAAATATTAGATTGGCAGCAGACTTATCTACAGAGACCTGGCAGGCCCGAAAGAACTGGCATGATATATTCAGAGCACTAAACGAGAAAAACATGCAGCCAAGAATACTATATCCAGCTAGACTATCATTGAAAATAGAAGGAGAGATAAAAAGCTACCAGGACAAACAAAAACTGTAAGAATTTGCAAACACCAAACCAGCTCTACAGGAAATACTGAAAGGGGTCCTCTAAGCAAAGAGAGACCTTAAAATTAGTAGATCAGAAAGGAACAGAGAAAATATACAGTAACAGTCACCTTAAGGCAATACAATGGCACTAAATTCATATCTCTCAATAGTTACCCTGAATGTTAATGGGCTAAGTGCCCCAATCAAAAGACACAGGGTAGCAGAATGGATAAAAAAACAAAACCCATCAATATGCTGCCTACAAGAAACTCATTTTAGACCCGAAGACACCTCCAGATTTAAAGTGATGGGGTGGAAAACAAGTCACCATGCTAATGGACATCAGAAGAAAGCAGAGTGGCAATCCTTATATCAGATCAATTATATTTTAAGCCAAAGACTATAATAAGAGATGAGGAAGGACACTATATCATACTCAAAGGATCTGTCCAACAAGAAGATCTAACAATTTTAAATATCTATGCCCCTATGATGGGAGCAGCCAACCATATAAACCAATTAATAACAAAATCAAAGGAACACATCAACAATAATACAATAATAGTAGGGGACTTTAACACTCCCCTCACTGAAATGGACAGATCATCCAAGCAAAAAATCAACAAGGAAATAAAGGCCTTAAATGACACACTGGACCAGATGGACATCACAGATATATCCAGAACATTCCATCCCAAAGCAACAGAATACACATTCTTCTCTAGTGCACATGGAACAGTCTCCAGAGTAGATCACTTCCTTGGTCCTAAATCAGGTCTCAGCCGGTATGAAAATCCTGGGATCATTTCCTGCATATTTTCAGACCACAATGCTCTGATCTAGAACTCAATCACAAGAGGAAAGTTGGAAAGAACCCAAATACATGGAGCCAAAACAGCATCCTTCTAAAGAATGAATGGGTCAACCAGGAAATTGAAGAACAATAGAAAAAATTCTTGGAAACAAATGATAATGAAAACACAATTATTCAAAATCTGTGGGACACAGCAAAGGCAGTCTTGTGAGGAAAATATATAGTGGTACAAGCCTTCAAGAAACAAGAAAAGTCTCAAATACACAACCTAACCCTACACCTAAAGGAGCTAGAGAAAGAATAACAAAGAAAGGAGAAGAGAAATCATTAAGATCAGAGCAGAAATCAATAAAATAGAAACCAAAAAACCAATAGAACAAATCAACGAAACTAGGAGCTGGAATTTTGAAAGAAGTAATAAGATTGATAAATGCCTGGCCAGACTTATCAAAAAGGAAAGAGGGCCCAAATAAATAAAATCATGAATAAAAGAAGAGAGATCACAACTAATACCTAAAAAATACAGACAATTATAAGAACATACTATGAGCAACTCTACACAAACAAATTTGACAATCTGGAAGAAAATGGATGCATTCCTAGGGACATATACACTACCACAACTGACCCAGGAAGAAATAGAAAGCCGAACAGACCCATAACCAGTAAGGAGATTGAAACAGTCATCAAAAATCTCCAAACAAACAAAAGCCCAGGGCCAGATGGCCTCCCAGAGGAATTCTACCAAACATTTAAAGAAGAATTAATTCTTATTCTACTGAAATTGTTCCAAAAAATAGAAATGGAAGGAAAACTTCCAAACTCGTTTTATGAGGCCAGCATCACCTTGATCCCCAAACCAGACAAGGATCCCATCAAAAAAGAGAATTACAGACCAATATCCTTGATGAACACAAATGTGAAAATTCTCACCAAAATACTAGCCAATAGGATCCAAAGGTACATTAAAAGGATTAATCACCATGACCAAGTGGGTTGTATTCCAGTTTGGTTCCAAGTTGGTTCTGTAAATCAATCAATGTGACGCAATACATTAATAAAAGAAAGAAGCACCATGTGATACTTTCAACAGATGCCAAAAAAGCATTTGACAAAGTACAGCATCCCTTCCTGATCAAAACTCTTCAAAGTCTAGGGATAGAGGCACACACCTCAATATTATTAAAGTCATCAGTGAAAAACCCACCACAAATATAATTCTCAATGGAGAAAAACTGAAAGCTTTTCTGCTAAGGTCAGGAACATGGCAGGGATGTCCATTATCACTACTGCTATTCAACACAATACTAGAAGTCCTAGCCTCAGCAGTCAGACAACAACAACAAAAAAAAAACTAAAGGCATCCAAATCAGCAAAGAAGTCAAACTATATTCTTTGCAGATGAGATGATACTATATGTGGAAAACCCAAAAGACTCCACTCCAAATCTGCTAGAACTTGTGTAGGAATTCAGTAAAGTGTCAGGATATAAAATCAATGCACAGAAATCAGTTGCATTCCTCTACACGAACAACAAGATAGAAGAAAGAGAAATTAAGGAGTCAATCCCATTTACAGTTGCACCCCAAACGATAAGATACCTAGGAATAAACCTAACCAAAGAGGCAAAGAATCTATACTCAGAAAACTATAAAATACTCATGAAAGAAATTGAGGAAGACAAAGAAATGGAAAAATGTTCCATGCTCCTGGATTGGAAGAACAAATATTGTAAAAATGTCTATGCTACCTAAAGCAATCTACACATTTAATGCAATCCCTATCAAAATACCATCCATTTTTTTCAAAGAAATGGAACAAATAACCCTAAAATTTATATGGAACCAGAAAAGACCTCGAATAGCCAAAGGAATATTGAAAAAGAAAGCCAAAGTTGGTGGCATCACAATTCCGGACTTCAAGCTCTATTACAAAGCTGTCATCATCAAGACAGCATGGTACTGGCACAAAAACAGACCCAGAGATCAATGGAACAGAATAGAGAGGCCAGAAATAGACCCTCAACTCTATGGTCAACTCATCTTCGTCAAAGCAGGAAAGAATGTCCAATGGGAAAAAGACAGCCTCTTCAACAAATGGTGTTGGGAAAACTGGACAGCCACATGCAGAAAAATGAAATTGGACCATTTCCTTACACCACACACAAAAATACACTCAAAATGGAAGAAGGACCTCAATTTGAGAAAGGAATTCATCAAAATCCTTGAGGAGAACACAGGCAGTAACCTCTCTGACTTCAGCTGCTGTAACTTCTTCCTAGGAATATTGCCAAAGGCAAGGGAAGCAAGGGCAAAATGAACTATGGGATTTCATCAAGATCAAAAGCTTTTGCACAGCAAAGGAAACAGTTAACAAAACCAAAAGTCAACTGACAGAATGGGAGAAGATATTTGCAAACGACATATCAGATAAAGGGCTAGTGTCCAAAATCTATAAAGAGCTTAGCAAACTCAACACCAAGAACAAATAATCCAATCAAGAAATGGGCAGAGTACATGAACAGATATTTCTGCAAAGAAGATACCCAGATGACCAACAGACACATAAGAAAACGTTCCACATCACTTGGAATCAGGGGAATACAAATCAGAACCACAAGGAGATACCACCTCACACCAGTCAGAATGGCTAAAATTAACAAGTCAGGAAATGACAGATGTTGGCGAGGATGGTGCAACCACTTTGGAAAGCAGCATGGAGGGTCTTCAAAAAGTTGAAAACAGGGCTACCCTATGACCCAGTAATTGCTCTACTCAGTATTTACCCTAAAGATACAAACATAGTGATCCAAAGGGGTATGTGCACCTGAATGTTTTTTTTTTTTTTTTTTTTTTAATTTTTTATTTTTTATAAACATATATTTTTTATATACATATATTTTTATCCCCAGGTCTGTGAATCACCGGGTTTACACACTTCACAGCACTCACCAAATCACATACCCTCCCCAATGTCCATAATCCCACCCCCTTCTCCCCAACCCCTTCCCCCCGGCAACCCTCAGTTTGTTTTGTGAGATTAAGAGTCACTTATGGTTTGTCTCCCTCCCAATCCCATCTTGTTTCATTTATTCTTCTACCCACTTAAGCCTCCATGTTGCATCACCACTTCCTCATATCAGGGAGATCATATGATAGTTGTCTTTCTCTGCTTGACTTATTTCGCTAAGCATGATACGCTCTAGTTCCATCCACGTTGTTGCAAATGGCAAGATTTCATTTCTTTTGATGGCTGCATAGTATTCCATTGTGTATATATACCACATCTTCTTGATCCATTCATCTGTTGATGGACATCTAGGTTCTTTCCATAGTTTGGCTATTGTGGACATTGCTGCTATAAACATTCGGGTGCATGTGTCCCTTTGGATCACTACATTTGTATCTTTAGGGTAAATACCCAATATGCACCTGAATGTTTATAGCAGCAATGTCCACAATAGTCAAACTATGGAAAGAACCTAGATGTCCATCAACAGATGAATGGATATAGAAGATGTGGTATATATACACAATGGAATACTATGCAGCCATCAAAAGAAATGAAATCTTGCCATTTGTGACAACATGGATTGAACTAGAGGGTATTATGTTTAGCAAAATAAGTCAATCGGAGAAAGACAACTATCACATTATCTCCCTGATATGAGGAAGTGGAGATGCACCGTGGGGGATTTGGGGGGCTAGGAAAAGAATAAATGAAACAAGATGGGTTTGGGAGGGGGGAAAAACCATAAGAAACTCTTAATCTCACAAAACAAACTGAGGGTTGCTGTGGGGAGAGGGGTCAGGAGAAGGTGGTTGGGTTATGGACATTGGGGAAGGTATGTGCTATGGTGAGTGCTATGAAGTGTGTAAACCTGGCGATTCACAGACCTGTACTCCTGGCACTAAAAATACATTACATGTTTATAGAAAAATAAAAGAAAAATTTAAAAAATGCTGAAATAGAAGAATCTGCAGTCAAGAACATTCTATCCAGCAAGGCTGTCATTCAGAATAGTAGGAGAGATGAAGAGTTTCCCAGACAAAAGTTAAATTCATCACCACTAAACCAGCCACAAAAGAAATGTTAAAGGGGACTCTCTGAGTGAAAAAGCCAAGAACATAAGTAGGGATAAGTAAAATAGGAAGCACAAAAGAGTAAAATCAAGTACATATATAAAAATTGGTCAAAAGACTCACAAAATACAAGGCTATAAAGCTGGCACTATACACCTAAAATTTAGAGGGACAGTAGTAAAGAATGAGTTCAAACTGAAGCAAACATCAACTTAGCATAGACTGCTAGGTGAAAAATATGTTATATACAAAATGAAAGCCATGAATTAAAAAAAAATAGATAAGAAAAAAATATGGAGAAAGGAATCCAAGTATATCACCAAAGAAAGCTAACTAATCACAAGAAAAGAGCAAGAACAGAAAATCTACAAAAATGAACATAAAACAAGTAATAAAAAGTCAGTTTGTATCTATCCATAATTATTTTGAATATAAATGGATTAAATGCTCTAATCAAAAGACATAGGGTGACAGAATGGATTAAAAAAACAAGACCCATCTACGTGGTGCCTGCAAAAGATGCATTTCAGACCTAAAGACACATGCATATTGAAAGTGATGGGATGGAAAAATATTTATCACGCAAAAGGACATGAAAAGAAAGCTGTGGTATGAATACTTACATCCTGCACAATAGACTTTAAAATGAAAATTGAAAGAAAGACAAGGACACCACATAATCATAAAGGGAATAATCCAACAATAAGATACAACAATTGTAAATATTTATGCACCCAACTTGGAAGCACTCACATACATAAAACAGTGATTAACAAACATGAAGTAATCAAGAGTAATACAATAATAGTAAGGGACTTTAGCACCCACTTACAACAATGGATAGATCATCCAAATGATCTATCAAATAAATAAGGAAACAGTGGCTTTGAATGACACACTGGACCAGAAGCATCTAAGAGATATATTCAGAACAGTCCATCCTAAAACAGCAGAATACACATTCTTTTTAAGGGCACATGGAACATTCTCCAAAATAGATCACATGTTAGGCCACAAAATAAGCCTCATTGAAGTAAAAAAGATGGACTTCATATCATGCCTCTTTTTGAACAGAATGTTATGAAACTAGAAATCAACCTCAAGAAAAAAACCTGGAAAGAGCACAAATACATGGAGATTTAATAACATGCTACTAACTATCAATGGGTCAACCACAAAATCAAAGAGGAACTTTAAAAACTCATGGAGACAAATTAAAATGAAAATGCAATGGTTCAAATCTTTTGGATACAGCAAAAATGGTTCTAAGAGGGAGGTTTAGAGCAATATAGGCCTGCCTCAAGAAGGAAGAAACACCTCCTAAAAGAGTTAGGAAAGGAATAAAATCCCAAACCAGTAGGAGGAGGAAATATTAAAGTAGAAATAAACAAAATAGAAACTAAAAAAAAAAAAAATCAATAGAACATATCAAACTAGGAGCTATTACTTTGAAAAGATCAACATAATTGATAAACCTTTAGCCAGAACTCATAAAAGAGAGAGAGAGGGAGAGAGGGAGGAAGAGGACCCAAATAAAATCAGAAATGAAAGAGGAGAATAACAACCAATAACACAGAAATACAAATAAGAGGATGTTATGAGAAATTATATGCCAACATATTAGACAACCTAGGATCAATGCATCAATTCCTAGAAACATATAACTCCCCAAAACTGAAGCAGAACAAAACAAAATTTAAGCAATCTGATTACTAGCAATGAAATTGCGTCACTAATCAAAAAATTCTGACAAAAGTCCCAGACCAAATGATTTCACAGGTGAATTCTACCAAACATTTAATAAGAGTTAATACCTATCCTTCTCAAACTATTCCAATAAAACAAAAGAGGAAGCAAAGCTTCCAAATTCATTCTATAAGGCCAGCATTACCCTGATACCAAAATCAGATAAAGATACTGTAATAAAAGGGAATAAAAGAGAACTTCAAGCCAGTATCTCTGAAAACAGAGATGCAAAATTCCTCAACAAAATATTAACAAATGGAATCCTACAATATATTAAAAAAATCATTCACCCCAATCGAGTGGCATTTATTTCTTGGCTGCAAGGGAGTTTCCAAATTTCAGAAATCCGTGTGATACATCACTAAGAGAAAGGGTAAAAACTATATAATTATTTCAATAAATGTAGAAAAAGCATTTGGCAAAGGACAACATCCATTCATGATAAAAAAAAAAAAACAAACTTCAACAAAGTAGGTTTAGAGGGAACATACCTCAACATATATGAAAAACTCACAGAGAACATCATACTCAATGGGGGAAAACTGAGAGCTTTCCCCCTAAGATCAGGAACAAGAAAAAGACGTCCACTTTCATTCAGCATAATAGTACTGGAAGTCCTAGCCACAACAATCAGACAACAAACAGGAATGAAAAGTGTCCACATCAGTAAGGAAGGAGTAAGACTTTCACTATTGGCAGATGACAGGATACTATTTGTTGAAAACCGAAACACTCCACCAGAAAACTGCTAGAACTGATAAATGAATTTAGTAAGGTCACACAGGGCAAAAAACCAATATAGAGAAATCTGTTGCATTTCTATACACTAATAATGAAGTAGCAAAAAGAAAAATTTAGAAACTAATCCCGTTTACATCAAAAATAAAATACCTAGGAGTAAACTTAACCAAGCAGGTGAAAGACCTCTACTCTGAAAACTAAAACACTGAAGAAAGAAACTTAAGGTGCAAACAAATGGGAAGACATTCCACGCTCATGGATTGAGAACATCAATACTGTTAAAATGGCCATATTGCCCAAAGCAATCTGCAAATTTAATACAATCCCTGTAAAAATACCAACAGCATTTTTCACAGAGCTAGAATACATAATCCTAAATTTATGTGGAACCACAAAAGACTCTAAATAGCCAAAGCAATCTTGAAAAAAAGCAAAGCTGGAGACACCACAATCCCAGACTTCAAGTTATACTACAAACCTATCGGAATCAAAGCAGTATGGTACTGGCTCAAAAATACACACATAGATCAATGGGACAGAAAAGACAACCCAGAAATAAACCCACCATGATTATATGGTCAAGGAATTAAAGGAGGCAAGAATATGCATCGGGAAACAGACAATCTCTTCATAAATGGTACAGGGAAAACTGGGCAGCCACATGCAAACTGGACCACTTTCTTACACCATACACAAAAAACAAACTCAAAATGGATTAAGAATCTCAGTGTGAGGCCTGTAACAATAAAAATCCTAAGGAGAGCACAGGCAGTAAGTTCTCTGACATCAGCCTAATGGACACTTTTCTAGGTATGTCTCCTGAGGTGAGGAAAACAAAAGTAAAAATAAATTCTTAGGATTGCATTAAAATAAAAAGCTTCTGCACAGCTCACAATCAACAAAAAGGCACCCTATGGAATGGAAGAAGATAACTGCAAATGACCTACCTAATAAAGGGTTAATATCTACAACATATAAAAAACTTACACAACTCAATACAAAAACCCCACAAATAACTTAATTAAAAAATGGGCAGAAGACATGAACAGACACATGAAAAAATGGTCAACATCTTTAATCCTCAGGGAAATGCTAATCAAAATCTGTAATGAGCTATTACCTCACACTTGTGACAATGGCTAAAATAAAAACCACAAGAAACAAGAGTTGGTGTGGATGTGGAGAAAAGGGAACCATTGCTCACTGTTGCTGGGAACACAAAATGAAGCAGCAACTGTGGAAAACAGTATGGAGAGTCTCCTAAATATTAAAAATAGAATTACCATGTGATCCAGTAATTCCACTACTGGGTACTCACCCAAAGAATACAAAAACATTAATTCAAAATGATATGTGTGCATTTATGTTTATTGCCACATTATTTATAATAGCTAATAAAAAAATGGAAGTAGTGCAAGTGTCCATCAACAGATGGATAAAAATGTAGTACACATACGTGTGTGTGTGTGCACACGCACTCACACAATGGAATATTACTCAGTCATAAAAAGAATAGGGCGCCTGGGTGGCTCAGTGGGTTAAGCCGCTGCCTTCAGCTCAGGTCACAATCTCAGGGTCCTGGGATCAAGTCCTGGATAGGGCTCTTTGCTCAGCAGGGAGCCTGCTTCTCTCTCTCTCTCTCTCTCTGCCTGCCCTCTTTGTCGACTAGTGATCTCTCTCTCTGTCAAATAAATAAATAAAATCTTTAAAAAAAAGAATAGAATCTTGCCTTTTGTAACAACACGGTTGGGTTTAAAGAATATGGCAAGCAAAATAATTCAAAGACAAATACCATGAGGAGTACCTGAATTAAAATTAAAAATAAAATAAAAAATGCCACAAGTCCAGCTTGTTCAGTCTAAAGTTTTACACTATATTCAGATTAGAAATCAAAATGAGAGTATAAACTATTAACAAGGATACGGATTTAAAAGAGAATAAAGAATGTATCAGTGTAAAGTCAAACTAAATGCAGTTTAGGCTTTTCCTAAGTGTGACCAGCAGGTGGTGGTAACAACACACAGAAATTTTAATACTTTCTTCTTTAGCTCTGCCTGTAAATAAAGTTTTTCAGTTGTTTATCTAGCTTGCTTAATTAAGATATGATGTACCAAATGCTGTTGGCTCAATTTCAGGTTTTCTAGGAAAAGATTTATAAGAGAATCAAAGGAATTGGATGGGAAATGAAATCAGAGATCTTCTAAATCTAGGAGTTTATGAAAGACCTCTTGGGGGGGGGGTGGTCTGGAAATCCCGGAAATAAGCTGCAAATTGATGGTCATGTCTAGTTTTTTCTGGGAAGAAAATCCATAGCTTCCACAACAGTCTCAAAGAATCTATAATCTCCAAACATAATTTGACAATGTAATGGAACAAATTTGAACCCACGATTTTTTTTTTTTAAGATAAAGTTTAAAATACTCAGCTTAGCATTTTAGGCTCTTCAAGAACTTCCTGCTCTAAACTGACTCATTTATATTATTATTAAAAACCAACTTATCTTGCAATCTGGGCCTCCCATTTTCCTGGACATCCATAAGATAGTAAGAAATTCAAAAAATTCTACAATCATTCTCAAGCTTTTTAAGGACTGAGAAAAGCATCAGTGGGATCAGGCAGTGGTTTGAAGTAGAGCCCAGCAGGCCTACTCTTCTCTACAACTTGGTAGCTTTGTCACTCTGGGCCCACTACTTACCTCAGTTTCCTCACCTGCAAAATGGGGACAATAATAGTACAATGAATATTAAAGTGTTCCGGGTAAAAAGCTTAGCCCAGTCCTCGGCAAATTTTGTGTGTTTAATTTAGCTGTTAGCTCAGTAGCCCAGAAGAAAGTGGCACTTCCAAGGAATGAGCAGTTTATAAAAGGCTAAGTCTTAAATGGTGTTAAAATTGAGAAGCATGACAGAAAGCATGATATAAGTAAAAGGAACTAGAGAGAAAACAAGACTGGGGCAGGGGGGTGTGGAAAACACTGAAGGAAAAAGACATATTTGTGAAAACAATGTAAAACAGCAAGCCAATAATAATGAAAATCGTTATATTATTATATACGCTAGCAGCGATGGTGACAGTTGCTAACACCTATAGCTCTGTTCCAGACCCTGGTCTAAACACTTTACGTGGATTAAGTAGTTTTACCTTCACAGCGATTCTGGGGGTGATACAGCAGACACTATCTGTTGCCCCAACTATTACTCACCTCTTTCTTAACAGAACCTTACCACTGTTTAGTTCACAGTACCTCCAATGTACCTATCAGCACTGGACTGAGACAGTCATCACCATCTCAGTCTTTTCTGTTGAATACTGTTTTTCTCACTTCCCCTGGAGTGAGAAATGACCATGTGACTTCAGCTGGGCCAATGAGATTCTGGGGAATGCTGGCTGGGAAGCAAGGGCTTCTGGGAAATGCTTGCATCCTGAAGATCAGACATAAGAGGAGGGCTTGTTGGTATTGCTCCTTTCTCTTTCTTCCTGACCACAGGCCATCCAGTGGAGAGCCAGATGGCAGAGCTGAAAGCAATGCAGATTTTGGCTCAAAAGGACGTGGGTGAAAATGGTCATCAGAATTGTTCTACAGACTGGGTGCCTTCAGCTAAGAGTGAATCTGATACATAGCAATGACATTTAAGGACATGGCTGTGTAAGACTGTACAATACAGATAACAATATGTATGCAATGATGACACTAAGAAAAGGTTAATTATGAAAAAATTGTGTCAGCAATATTTCTGTCGAAAAGGCTTAGGGTTTGAATGATTAGCTTTCAATTATCTACAGACTTTGAATTGCATAAAACATGTTCTGAGCTGCTGCTGACGTGCTTCAGTCTTCCTTCTGGATGTGTTCAGGCTTCCTGTGATAATTACCACTCACTGGCGGAAGCAAGAATTCTTTGGCTAAGCTGTCCCTATAGGTAGTCGATAAGAGCTTCTGCCCTGAGCCTTGGGAGACCTTGAATATTCCAAGCTGCTGGAAAGGGGCAGTGAAATAGCTTCTAGGGGGGAGTGATGTGGCTCAGGAATAGTTGGGGTTGAAGATAAATTATACAAGACCCTCTTCTTCTTGGCTTATATGCCCCATTTTAACTTATAGAATGTAGCCACTGGAGAAAAGGCACGACAGGAGAGAGTCCCCACCTCATTTCTCTACATCAAGCTCCAGCCACCAATTTATTCCACCTGCACAAAAATGCTGATAAATGATTCATGGTCACCATGCCACAAGATATCATTAATTCTTACAGATGTTTCTATGGCCATGGTAAAGTCACAGGGTCAAGTCTTTTTTTTTTTTTTTTTCTTCTTACACTCAGTTTGGGTCAAGTCTTATAATACAATTCTACATCCATGTTCCTTAGGCCCTCGACATAGAGACATAGAGCTTGGGACACATATGAATTCTAGAACTCAGATCTAAGGGTGACTTCAGAAATCATTTTATTCTCTTTAACAGCTGTGAAATTTTAGGCTATGAATGAGTAACCTCTATTCCCAACTGGATTCTAAGATCCTTGGAAGCAGAACCTTTTCTCACTTTTTCTGGCATTGAGCATGGTTCTAATACACAGTGTACACCACATATATTCAAATACTACCTCCTCACAGATAAACTGTCACGATTATAAAATAAGCAAAACTTGGGGCACCTGATGGTCTCAGTGAAGTGACCGCCTCTTGTTTGCTCAGGTCATGATTTCACAGGTCAGTCATGAGACTGAGCCCCACCTTGGGCTCCACGCTCAGCAGAGAGTCTACCTGAAGATTCTCTGCCTCTGCTCCTCCCCCCATGAGCTCTCCCTCTCTCAAACAAATCTTTAAAATAACTAAGAAAAAGATCATCAGTGTTTGTGTGTGTGTGTATACGTGTGCGTGTGAGAAATGGGTCATGCGATTTAAGTGGCTTTTCCACTAACAGCTCCTTCGGAAACTCAGTTGACGAGTACCCTGACAAGGACTCCAACAGCCTCTAAACCATTGAGTCTGGTGGTCCAATACCTGCAGGACAAAAACCTCTCTAATTTAATTGCCTGAATTTAAGAAACTAAGACCTTATAGTTGGAACAGGAGGGATCTTGTCCATTCTACCTCTGGTTAACCACAGAGAGTCCAGGAAACTTTAATTCAAGGATGACCAAGTACTGGCAAAAATTAACTATGAGTTTTGGAGTCAGACACGTTGGGGCAAGATGTTTAATGCATCTGAGCCCATTCCCTCCTTCAGTGGACGGGATACATACTTCAGATGACTGCAGTGAAGATCAAATAAGAAAATGGAAGCCAACTGCCTAGTCAGACAAAGTAATTTCTACTTTGCTTTATGGCAGCATTTCTTGTCTAGCCACGGTTATGCTGAGCCTGACATCAGGGGAGGAGAAGAAATGGCAAACCTGATCATTCTGAGTTTTACTTTATCAGCCAAGATCAAGTCGATCGTGCATGACTAACAGTATGAGCGGCCTGGCTGATTGCTCATCAACTGACAGAGAAGAAAACGACCCGATGAACTGAATTTAGACAGGCAGGCCGGCATAACTTGCATTTCACATGGTTTCTAGCCATGTGGACTGATTCTCTGATGCTCATTCCATCTGATAACGTCTACTTTCTGATAATTCCAGTAAAAGAAAGAAATCCGTAGAAAAATCAGCAAGTAGGGAATGACGACGAGTCCTTAAAAAACAAACGAGTCTTGCAAAGGAAAAGGAGAGACCGAGCCTTGCAAAGGAAAAGGAGAGACCGAGCATCTCAACTTATCTCACTGGAAGAGGATTCTGTTCCTCCCTGTTCTTCACAGCTGGCGCCCCGGGAGCAATTTTCCGTGGCCGCTGAGGGAACAGTCCTCAGCAGGCCGCACAGATCGGTCTCCTCAGCTGCTCTCCCCTGCTGCGTCTCTCACCCTGGGCTGGCCACGTGGCTTCAGGCCCTTTTCCCAGCACACATTAAAGCACTATCTCTGAGCCTTAAGAAATATTCAAACTTTGTACCTTATTTATAAATGTAGCAAGTCTAATCCATTCCTGGAGATCGTGATACACCAAACCACACTTTGTCTTCCTTATGTCTCCACTTCTTTGGTTAGTATTGTGCTCTATTTTCTGTAGTTCCTACTGTGGATGGTGTGTACACACACACGCACGCACACACTCTTTTTTTGCATTTTCCAAGCATTCAATTCCAGTTTCAGATGAGTAGGCTTTTAAAACTACATATACTCGCACTTTGACAGATCCCTACATCACGGAGCTAAAATGGTTTCGATCTGAGCTCTTCTGAGTTTGTTGTGAAGAACAACAACAACAACAAAGGAAACTAAGCATTTTCCTGTGTTTCTGTTACAAAGGCACGACTGGAAGATCGTGAGCGGTGGAACAGGAACAGCACTGAGTGAGTCCCCTGCAGCTCTAGAGAGGGGAGGTCAGCTAGCCAGATGATGAAGGGATAGTAACCCCCATGCATGTTTCCTGGGCCTCAGGGCACTGAGCATTCAGTTAATCCTCGCAGCCCTCTTGGTGTCTTAAGAAGTTCTTAATGAGGAACGGAGCCTTAGAGCCTGTAAAGATCTTCCCCTAAATTACAAAATGAATACAGTCCCATGCTTAACTCCAAAGCCAGACTTCTTAACTGGGGAGCTAGTCTGCTGGGGTATAAATAAAATACAATTACCAGGAATAACACCAAAGCACGCAGAGACATAAAGTATGCATTTCTGTGTGTGTGTCTGTGTGTGTACACACACACGTGTACATGCGCTAAAGCGGTATTCAAAGAGCATTATGAAATGCAGTTTGAACAAACCCCAAGGTAGGGGTAGATTTTGGTTGTAGTTTTCCAGAAGCAGATGAGTTTGGAGCTGGGCTTTGGACTTGAGGCAGAACATGCGCTTGGCAGAAAGCTATCTGGGGAGCAGAGTGGCCAGGTCTAAGGTACAACTTATGCTGTAAAGACAATGGGCAGCTGCGCACTGCTGCTCAGAAAGAGAGAACCAACAGTAGCAGTGCTGTGCATTCTGAAGGAAAATAAGCATAGAGTCAGAGAAATATCTAGCATTTGGTTAAGACCCTCAAAGTTATTACAGTTCCTGATGAAGGGAATTCCACAATTGTTTCTGTAAAATTATTCTAGTAACTGCTCACTGGATGACCTGGAGTGGAGAAACCGAAAATAAGGAATAGTTCATAAATTTCACTAGCCTAAGATAATCGAAGCCTGAGCTGGGTGGCTATGGGAAGAGTTTTTTACTATTATTATTTTTTATGACCAAGGTCTGCAATCACGACTTCAGACACTGTGCAATTTCTTAATGGCTGAAATGATTATCAGGCTGTAGGGCAAGCTGCCAAGGGAGCAATCAGAGCTAGACGCCCTGGACTTGGGGTTCATCTATCAGAGATGATTTTAAATCAGTGTGGGCCTGCCTGGATGCAGAAGGGGAAATGCCAGTCGATGTGAAACTCCTCTCTTCAAATTGTTCTCACCATTTTATTTCCCTTGGTGCCTTCAGTGATCAAATCCACAGAGTCCAAGGAAAAAAGAGAAAATACCCAATTAAAGTCTGCAAAATGCATCAACAGAAACACAAGAGGATTCTCAAATGCCTGTCTTCCAGACCCCGCCTTCACCTAAGAACCATGCAGGAGCACTTACCGCAAACATCCACTCTGGGAGGATGCGCTCTCCACATAGTGTTTCAGCGCAAGCTGGAATTCTTCCAAGTCCTCTTCGATCACAGACATCTGACGCTGGACAAGCATGATGTGCTGCCGAGGAAGAGGCAAGGGTTACAGCCTGGCTGCCAGGGAACCTTGCTTCAGCTGACCCCCTGTACCCAGCCACCCCCCCCAACAAAGCAAATAATTCTCATCTAAAAATATGACCAAAAGGGAGACCGTGACTAACCCAAGGAATACATTCTATAAAAACTCTAATACAGGCAGGATACCTTCCTTGCCTCTAGTAGAAGGTGGTAAAGACAGTGTCTCCCGAGGATACACTTCCTTTTTAAAAACAATGGTTCTCAATTAGAAGCCCTAGGGAGGTTTCAAAATTGCTACGTTAGAATCTCTGGAAGTGGGGTCCAAGCACTAGTATTTATACAACCCTCACCACCCACCCCCAAGTGACTCCAATGTGTGGCCTAGGCTGGGATGACCAGCCTATGGTCATTTTTACAAAGTAGTCCTACTCTACACACTGGACAGCTCCAGCTTAAATATTTCATGATATTAAACATGTGTAAAATTACAAACAACCAAACTTCAAAAAAATGTGTGATCAGCGTTGCAGTTCCAAAAGTACATTAACCACTGATCACATACCATAGGCCCTGCTCAAATCTTATGGCATCAGTTGGAGCCTGTGTTTAATGGATCGCACTGGGCTGGATGCCAATTGCTTCTTGTAACAAATCCTATTATGTTTATAGCACTTGTAGTTTGAAGACTTTCCTATAGATCTGCCTATGGGCTTCTCATGGCACTTCGATCTCAAGATTAAGCCTTTCCTCCATCAAGGGTTAAGAGCCACAGAAATGCAAGAGAAAAAAAAGTAAGGATTTGGAGTGAATTATAAAAATGCAAAACAACAACATGTAAGGAAAATTCAGAATATGAGAAAAATAACTTGTACAATATTACCCAGCTGCGTAGTGGTAGAGCCAGAATTAAGCCTCTGGTTTGTGTCTCCTCTCCAATGAGTTTCTCACTTCATGTTAATAGCTACTGTTGTTGGAAAACAGCAGTTGTATCATAGGTATCATATGAGGCACTTTATATATCTAGCAACAGTGCCTACTTTGTTTTTCTACAGGTAAATGGTAGGTGCCGGATTCTGGGTATATAGTGATGAATTAAGACAGAATCCTTAGCTTCATAAGGTGTAGTAAGGAAAACAACAAGGTTGTTTTGTCGGTCTTTTTTTCTTTTTTAATATTTTATTTATTTATCTGAGAGAGACAGAGATAGAGACAGCATGATTGGAGAGGAAAGGGAGAAGCAGTCTCCCCACTGAGAAGGGATCCCAATGTGGGGTTCGATTCCAGGACCCGGGGATCATGACCTGAGTGAAAGGCAGACCCTTAATAACTGACTGAGCCACCCAGGTGCCCCAAGAAATTAACAAGGTTTGAGAACCATGTCTATGGAATAACTTTAGGTATTGATCCTAGCACATGAAATTACCTATATGTAAATCGACCAGAAGTCTATTAAATTCTTAAAAGAACTGTATTGTCAAATAGCTAAAATCTTCATCCCCAATTTCAAAATCCTTTGATTGTGTAAACCTTAAGATAATATATTTAGGCCTCCAAACTCAGATATATTTAGGCCTCCAAACGCAGGAAGCAGGCTATGAATACGGCATAACCCCTAAAAAAGGCAATACTCTTTGATAAGCTGTTTCCAATGTGGTCATGGAGGAAAAAGAACCAAAAAAAAAAAAAACAAAACAAACAAACAAAAAAAAAACCCTCAAAACAACAATGGACAAGAGAGTTCCTCCCTGAATGGGGATCCAGCGTCTAATCACAGAACTTCCTTCACTGACAAATAGTTTCCCAGCATGAATTCATTGCTGCAATGAACCAGTAAGAGCTGTATGCTTCCTAGTCATGCCTTTCCTGAATTACAGTTTTTATGACATTTCTCCTGGCCCAGTTTTATCACTGTATATTTATCTGTGTGTTTTGGGCCTGTGGTGAGGGGAGAGAACTTGCTTCTTTATTCATAACTGTGTCAGACTACGAGGGAACACATCTTGATCTTACAGGGAGGACTGATTCTCACCCAGGAAGCCAGACTTTGAGCTAGAAGCAGTAACTGGAGGAGACTTAGGGTGGTATCCTTTGCAAAGGCATCTATATGTTCTATATATGTGATAAGAATGAATATTTGATAATCAGAAGGCTCACTGTGGCAGAAACTCCAAACCGTTTTCCCCAAATCCATTTCCTCTTCTTCCTAGGCACAGAGTACATAGTCTATCATCCTTTGGTGTTAGGTGTAACCCAGTGATGAGTTTCCACCAACAGAACACAAGCAGAAGTGCTGCACATTGCTTTTGGGCCAAGACTTTCAAGAGGGATGTAAAGCCCCTCCATGTTCTCTTCCCCTTTTCTGTTGACAGAATGACCCGCCCTAGGAATGGCAGAGCCACACTTGAGAGGAGAATGTATCCCTGAATCCTTGTGTGGACCGTTTTCCAGGGCAAGGAAAAAAATCTTTATTATATTAGAATCATTCTCCATTTGGGTCTAACCCAGTCACCTTAATGAGTTAGGTGATTTTAATTGATCTTTGTTTTATTTCCCTTTAGGATCAGAGATCAAGAACCAGTAGATATAAGCCTATAACTATCTCCTAAGATTATGTAATGAACAATCAGCCTCCTGTACCACTCTCTCAGGACCTGGCTTTAGTATCAGTAACTAAGAGTTAAAGTTAATCTCTGCCAAAATAATTGTAGACATGTCCTTTTGATATAAATCTTCAGAGACTTCCTGATCATGTATTTGTGATGAACAATGACTCGGATGATTTCTCCTGGGCTTTCTTAGTGAGATTATATAAATATATCTACCGATTCCACAGTAATTCTTTTAGTCTGAAGGCAAATCTTATGTGATCTAAATTGCAACCATGAATAGAATCCTTCACTACTTTCTGAAGACATGCACTTCAAAATGTGGCTTTTTAGCTTCTATCAAAATGTGGATCCTGATATACTTTCCCTTGGATCTGGGCCAGTCTTATAACTTGCTTTGGTACAGGAGTCCTAATATCTTCATAACATTTCTGTACGTCTCTAATGTCAAATACACAGCCTGAGATCCTTTCTGAAATTTCTTGGATTTTTTTTTTTTTTTTTTTGGAGAAATTTAATCTTTTTAAAAATCTCTGGAGACAAAAATATTTTAAAGAAAACTAACTTGTTTCATGTTTCTAGCTCTACCATTTACCATTGTGTTCCAAGCATGTCTTCAGAATAACAGCCTTTCTTGTGTGCTCTTGTTCTATCTCATAATAGCTATCGCAAAGCAAAACTATGTCTTAAGAGCTCCTGACATATTTGTTGGCAAAAAACCTCAATACACATGATATTGTGTGGCAGGATTAATTTACTTCACAAAATATTATTCTCAGGCTCTATGAGGGTAGAAAGGCAGAGAAATATATTAGATCTATAAACTCCTATCGTATAAACTATTCTGGCATAAACAATAATGTGCTCAGGAAAAGTTACAGTTTTTGAAAAGCACCAGAATGGGATCAAAATTATATTGACTCCAAAAAGAACCCTTTTGAATGTACAAAATATGTAGGAAATCATCATCTTTTTCCAATAGTTGTTTGATAGGAAGTGCCATGCAAGGCATACAATGGCACCAAGCATAAGGATTTGGGTGGGCAAATATAGCTGGCCAGATCCAGGATGTATGGTCTGGATGGGTTCCCTTCAAAAACCATATTGACCTTCAGTGATTCACACTCCCTGCCTTAGTACTTGACGGCTAGAAGACAATAAATTACTCCCAAGTTTTCTATGACTCATAAAGTCACAATCCTGGATCTTAGATCTCTGATGTACATTTTCTATTCTATTATAACAAGAGTAAAATTATGAATTCTGAAGGTTGTGATCTTTATAACATGCTTTTTACAAATCATTTGGAACATTCTGATCTTCTTATATAACCCCTTAGTGTTGCCCTTTTAGTTCAACATCTGAACAATTCAATGTTATCAGAGATATATAAATATTTTTTCAAATTCCTGTTTATTCTTTTTGATTTCACATTAAATACTATGTCATTCTCAAAGCATTCCCTGGCATCCTAAGTTAAATTGTGTTCCCTTGCTGTGCAAATCTGAACTTTTCTATAATAATCCTCAGCACAGTGTCCTGTAGATTTCTTGTTGAATCACTGCAGGTCCTTCTGGTCTGTCTGGTAGCACCTGTAATATTTACCCCTTTATCTCCAGACCCTCCCCCAGGTCCTGGCACTTGGCTGGTGATGGGGTTATTCATGGAACAAACAAGCAAGAACTAGTTTTGCTTTCAGCCAGTGGTCATTTTTAAAAGCTTTTTAATAAATGCTATTTATGCACTATTCATTCCAGTAAAAAAGATTTGAGGTGGTAGAGGTCTGCATCTTTTCATTCATCTGCCTCTAACATATTGTCCTCTTTCCTTTGTCCTTTAAGAGCAAAGAGTACACATATTAAAAAAAAAAAAAAAAAAAAAAACTTCGCTTCACTTTTACTAGCTATGTGGCCTTGAACCCGTTACTTCTTTTCATCCTTAGTCACCAAATGAAATTGGAACAGTGGTACTTATATCACAGAGTTTGGAGGAGGATTAAATGGAATAGCATACGTAAAAATCTTGCCCAGGATAGATATTCAATAGATGTTACTTCTCATACTCTGCTCACTGAGGGGGGAAAAAAAAAGAAAGAAAGAAATCATATCCTAGATTCATCATTATGTAATGACTCACATTCCTGAAAACTAGATATGGCAGCTAGTAGGGTTTGGGACTTTGGCTGTGTGTTTAAATAGGCCTACCAGATACGACTGTTCTGCTCTAATGTAGAAAATCTCATGAAACGGAGTCATCTGTTAGCTCACATCCTCACTGGCAAAAAAAAAAGCTCCACTTTAGGGTCCCAAGATGCACCAAACAATGGAGTGGAGCTATTACAGTGTGGGGTACAGGTCTAGCGTAGATCTGGGGTCTGGCTAGGGTATCGTTATCCTTCCATACCTTAATTCTCCATCTGCAAAATGGGGTTACTGATTGCACCACCTCCTACGGCTCTGATGAGGATGGAGTGAATTACAGATGAGTGTGTTTCACACAATACTTGGCATGTCACAAAGGCTCAGTGTACAGTAGCTTTAGAAAATAAAATCTATCATAACCATTTATTTTTTGCTCTCTGGTATGGAATTTATTTTTCAAGGTTCTCATGTATTCATTAAGGGAAAAGGAAAATCACCTCTCTAGCCAATAAAGCCTTAACCTGGTTTTGGACACCAAGAGAAATGAGCCCAGAGGAGCAGGAGATGCTGGGAGCTGGCTGTGAACAGTGGAGATCTGTTTTTGTCATTCCAAGTAGAGAAAGTTTTATAAGAATCGATGGTGAGGCATTACTACAACTAATGAGAAAGTACAACTTTTAATGACAGGTAGCTTATTGGTATCTTCGAGAAAAAAACAAACTTATTCAAATCATTACTAAATGTGTAGTCCCAAAGAGCATAATTATTTTACCTTTACGTGTGGCTGAAGATAGTTAAGGAATATCCTTTCCTGCTTTTCAACAATATTGACTGCTGCACTTTGCCCAACCTACTTTGTTAAATACTTCTATGCGCTATTGAATTAGTAATACTGTGTGGGTTGATAAATCTTTTAAAATTGACATTGGCCTCTCTTCTGTCAGGGACCAGAGAATGGAACAGTCTGTCACCTTCCATCAATAATCCTTAGACAATTTTTATCCCACTTAGCTAGTGTGAGAGAAGAGTCTCACGTTAGGAAATTATATAAGAATAGACAATGGTCTCTCTCAACATTAGAAATATTATGTTCTGTTGTCTTGACTGGAGTGTAGTTTTCCCTACATGCAAATCTAATTGACGACAGATGTAAGACTGCAAGGTCTCAGTCCTGTGACTAAGGGACCGCTGGGAATAATATTCCTAATAAGTGCACTCAACAGCCTTTTCCTCTCCTCAAAAAAAGATTCTGCTTCCCAACAAAACCTACCGCTTTAGAATTCTGGGTGCCTGATGAATTAAAACAGACCACACCCCATCTTTGGAGGAACAGAAGCCCTGAACATAATATGTAGGTTACCTTTGGGGAAAGTGTTCATATCTATAGGATTCTAATTATAACATCATTATAAAGCTTTCCTCAGAACCCTCTACAGCTTCCCCTTTGAAAACTCTCTGGGCTTTGAGTCTGGATTGATGGGCGGGAGCAGAAAGAAAGGTGAGCCTCACCTTCTGGCACATAGGCAGGCAGTGCCTATGGAGTAAGTGCCCGGGACAGAGATGAAAGGTTTGTCTATCTTTGTCTCATGTAAATGTGATGGCTTCTACAAGATCTACATAATATGCCTTTAAGGTAATAAGAAAAGTGATTTTCTGTGAGTTGTCAAGATTTTAAAATCCAAATTTCTACTAAATGTGAATGCAAAGATCCACTTTCCCCCCAGAGAATGTGCTACAAATATTTGTCTCAAAATAACAAATCATGATATGTATTTCCAATTAGGTAACTTACTCATAAATTTCTTATTTTGTGTCTGAGTGCCTATTAGCATCACTTTTTTCTCTCTTCATCTGCCACCATTCTGCATGGATGTCTTTTCCCTAGGAGCATAAATGTTCCTTTTTCTCTAAATGTCAATTTCTTTTCTTAAAAAAAAAAAATTTCTGAGTACCTACAATGTGCCTGGCCCTAGGACAGAAGCTGGAGATACAATACTGAATAGCATCAATTTTCACCTCAGGTGGAACACTCAGGCTTGGAGGGTTGATAAAATGTTGTTCGAGATATAATTTGAATGTTGCCCTTTTCTTCCAGTCACATTCATTCAATTATTCAATAACTCACTGATTTACATATGCATAAAATTGTCATTCTGCACATATCACATGCTAAGTACTTGCATAAAAACCCTGTAAACTAAGCATTAGGTTTCCACAAATCACAATTTCAAAACTACTACTTAGGCATGCAAAATAAAATATGTGTTTGTACAATTTCAAATTTTCACTGAGAAAGTCACTAATTTTGAAGAAATTAAATTAAATTTCTGACATTTTCACCTAGGAAAAAAGTACTTACAGATTTAGTATTCCCTTCAATAACTTCTTCTTCCCGTGGTTCAAGTTTGAGATCCTTCAGGTGGAGAAAGAAATGGGAAAGAAAGGGACCAGAAATGAGATAAAGGAAACACCATATACTTGAATGTTAAGTCTTTTATGGCTAATATTGTACCAAAGGAACCTCATTATCTAAAAGGAAATGGAGTAATTCTGACTTAAAACAAATGAAAACTTTTTGAAAAATGAAACCATTAAAAAAAAAATGAAACCAGTAAAACCTCTTTTACCCATTTATCAACGGTAAAAAAACCATTTCAGAGGTGTTTGTTATTACCTTAAGTTTACTGATGACAATAGAAGAGAACAAAATGGAGCAAATTCATAGGAATAGGGAAAGAACAGGACAGGAAAAAGAAAGACTAGGCTGACTTCTTTTGCTGTTAGTACTGATTGCCACTGATTGCCCAAGAGGGAGATCTTGACAGACGTTAGTGCAACTGCTATAATACTTTTATACTCTAGTGATAATTTGACATTACTAAAACATGATGAATTCAAAAGCAAATCAAAACTTTTTTTGATATTTCCTAAAAATCAAGGATGGCTAAAAAGACCCTAGAACTTTCTGCAGTCATTAATGGATGACGTTAATGTCTCCAGTGAAACCAAGCATGCAAACTCCCAGGGCTTCATTCTAAGAATATATATCCTAGCATCTGTGGTAGATGAGGATTATCCACAATAATTCCTTCAAGGAGATAATAAACTGAGAGCTGCAGAAATCCAGACTGTCCAAAATAACATAAACTTGTTAAAAACAGAGCTATGTAGCTCTAGCTTTGCTGTTTCTTGTAATTAAACCTTAAGCAAGTTATTTAACTTTTCTAGGATTCACTTTTACCATTAACTTTTCTAGGATCCACTTTTACCATTTATCATTACCATATTTTCCAATAAATAGCAAGTTATTTAACTTTTCTAGGATCCACTTTTACCATTTTCCTCTTGAATTCTCTATTCCTAGAGATTCACCTAGCTGGCTCCTTCTCCTCTCTTACACCTCAACTCCAATATCACTTTTTAACATGACCTTCCTGGGTCACCCACTTTAGGTATCCACCCCCTCATCACCATACTGCCTTACATTGTCTTCCCGATACTTTTACTCTCTGAAATTACCTTATTTCATTGATTTGTTTATTGATTTTCCTTGGTCTCTACTGGACCAAGGACCTTACCTATTTTGATCACAGCTGTACTTCCACTGCCAGAATAATACTGGGCATAAAGCAGATGTGCAGTAGACAATAGCTGAATAAATGAATGGCTGAATAAATGCCCCACTGAAATCACAGCTTCCCCCTGAAGTCAAGGAGATGGAAGGCAATGGGATGAATCTTCAAAAATGCTCCTCATATAGAAACTCTAACAAAAGGGATCTCCTTGACCACTCTGTCCCTATCACCAACTCAGGTACAATTTTCGCTTCCACATTCTTTGATTGATGATAAGAACAACCTAAAACAGGTGGTATGAACACAATGAGGATGTTTGAAAATGTTTTCTGCAGGGCTCAAGGACAACATAAAATATGATCTCAATATATCCCCATAAATCCTCACGGGGGCTGAAATGGGGAGAAAGAATGCCGAAGGAAATTGTAGAAATTTCAAGAATTATTCCCCCTCCCCCACATGAATGGTACTGGGCTCAGCTTATGGTGCAGAAAGGATTTATCATACTAACTGCAAGAAAAGATAACAGGTGCTCCCCTGCAGGAACATGTCCTTCTAATGGGGAGATCAAACCCGGTGCCAAAAACTGCATGACACAAGAGAGTCAACTGTGAAATGACATGCACTTAGCTACTGTTTGGCAATTGGGTAGTTTTTCCTCTAAAAGCCTAATTCACAGTACAGAATAAGTTGTAGAAGGACACAGAACTTGCACTGCCTCTCCATTCATTAAGACAAACCATGCTGAGCCCCACACAGCTGGGATCCAATGCCCAAGACCATCACATCATACTTTCAGCAAACCTCTCAGACTCTGTCCTCAAAATGAAACCCTTTCATAGGAAGGGAGGGAGAAAAAGTCTAGAAAGAAAGAGATGTGATAATACTTTGATTTAAAGTTGGAAAAAAAAGGCATGACCTAAGTTAAAGTTATTCCTTTAAAAATAGCTCTATAAAGTTAAGACACCAAATAAAGAGAAGAAGAACTTCAAATCTATTTTAAAAGGAGAAATTTATGTTCTTTAAATGAATCTGAAATTATGTAACAATGGACGCCTTATGTTTTAACAAGGTTTGTTTTCCAAATAGAGGTCATGCATTTCCATCTTCCATGATTGGAAAGCAAATTTTCATAGCCACCATTTTCCCTATGATTATGTTTAATCTTAGTTCACATAACAATTGATGAAATTAGGAAGTGAATTGCAGCAGCTCTAAGTTTAGGTTATTTGCCCAGTTAAGTGGTCGATGTTAATGTAACAAATGGTGATATAGCAGCAGAGGGACTAGACCTCTCCTAGTTTTCTTCCTCTGGACCTGGTTCCTTGTACAGAATCTCCTTCTCAGAGATCCTCCTCAACTCAGGCCACGAAGTTTCATTTTTGTGGAGATGGCTCTTGAGACCTTAAACTGTTGGCCTGGCTTCTTGCTTAGTAACATTTAACTGAACATTTTTGCCTGTGACCTAGTGGATCTTGAAATTAACACACCTAATCAACAACTTCACCTCAACTCACCCATTATCTCTCACTTGTCTCTTCCTTTCTGCTAATGATACAATTGACTAAGGCGCTCAGACTCAAATTCTCAGAATCCTATCTGAGATTCCTCTGTCCTTTACCCATCAAATCCATTCAATGATCCTGTTAATTTCACTCAAGTCTTTCAAAACTGCCATTTTCTTTTCAGTCATACACACACACACACACATTTCAGTCATATATATATATATGTATATGACATATATACATAAAAATATATATATATATGTATATGACATATATATATATTTTTTTTAAGATTTTTATTTATTTCTTTATTCAACAGAGAGTGACACAGCGAGAGACAGAACACAAGCAGGGGGAGTGGGAGAGGGAGAAGCAGGCTTCTTGTTGAGCCGGGAGCCCAATGTGGGGTTTGATTCCAGGACCCTGAGACTATAACCTGAGCCAAAAGCAGATGCTTAATGACTGAGCCACCCAGGCACCCCTTTTCGGTCATATATTACAGGGCCATCTCTTGCCATACCTGATCCCAGTGGGCTCAGATCTGCAACTTGCTCCTTAATGTCATTGCTTGAGCTAGTTTTGGTGGTTCGAGTTTTCTTGTTTGAATTCAATTTGTATTCTTGCTGTCCAATTTTCTAACTAAAAGATCTTTCTGGTTATGTCACTTACCTGTTGAAAAATAATAATAAATGCCGCCTGTTGTCTCTAAGACAAGACCAAATCCCTTACTCTGTTATTTAACACCATCTGTAATATGGGCCCTATCCATCCACACAATCTTATTTGTTACCATTTTCCTAACAAAAAGAATCTAACCAGGCTGGCCTACTTAGGTTTTACTCATGCTGTCACCCTTACCTAATGTCCTCTCTAGGTGCTCTCTTTTTACTAAAAATTTATTTTTCCATAACAAATATCTATTTGTTCATTGGCTTGTTAGCAGACTAGTATTTACTCCAATTTTAATGACAATACATTTTCCTTTCAGTAAATTCTCCCTTCTCCTTTCAACACAGTGCTCTAGGACCATTAATCAAGATGTTCTTCCCTTCCTTATCCAAGTAATCAGCCTGAGACCCTAACAAGACCAACCAGATTCTACCCCCGGGAAGTGGAATCTTGAGCATAATGTCAACAGACTTGAGATGGTCGGAACTCACTTATTCCAGTAGAGGTAGCCAGAGAGACCACTGAGCATTTCTCACTTAGATCTCTAGAGTTACTGTGTCTTCTGACTTTTCCTCAATCCTAGTTTCTATACCTTCTGTTGATTCTGTGAGCACTCCCATACCTTCCAGAAAAAGAACTGATTACAGAGGTGATTTCTGTTGCTTGCAAACAAAATCCCTAATTGCCATCATTTGAAGGCCTGACTCAAGCCCCTCCAGCCACACTAAGTCCTTGCCAAGCACCCTAGTTCGCAGTGATCTTTCCCTCAGGAAGCATCTGTAGATTGAAATTAGCATCTGTTCTACTCCTTTGGCATGTCTCAGTCAGTCAGCAAGAGTTCACTGAGCATTAACTATGAAGCTGGTTCTGTGCTATCACATACTTTAAGAAAATCCGTTAACTTTTATAATAATGCTTAATTTTACAAGCAGGCTGTAGGTTCTTCAATATCTGTAACTGTCTCAAACAAACATTTCTTCCTTTGGTGCCTGGAGTGACTAGAAAACACATATTCTTACTGATATAACCTGCCTCTTCCATCAAAGGGAACACCACTACAATATTAGGACTGTAGGTACTAAGTGAATTAGTCAGCAGAAATAACTTGAAACATGAAATATATATCTGAAAAACTTGTCACATCCCTACTTGGTTTCTCACTGGGTAGTTCCAGCACCAAAATTCATCAGTTAGCAGGCTAATTTACAGAAGTTGCAAATGTAATTTCACCTTCTAGTATCTCATACAACCACTTTCCTGAATCACTGTGAAACACTCCCAGGACGTGGGCCAGGCCATCCCTACAAGCAGCCGTCTGCGTCATTCAGGCGTACTGCTACCTACAGCACTGGTAACCTAAGAAGCAGGCAGTACAGTGCATTTATTTAACTTGTAACTCTACATCCTTTAAAAAAAATTTTTTTTTTTAAGATTTACTAATTTATTGGAAAGAGAGAAAGAGAAACTATGCGTGCACGCACAGCAGCATGGGAGGAGGAGCAGAGGGAGAGGGGGAAGTAGGCTCCCCGCAGAGCAGGGAACCCATGCGGGACTCCATCCCAGGACCCTGGGATCATGACCAGAGCCCAAGGCAGATGCTTAACCGACTGAGCCACCCAGGCGCCCCTCTACATCCTATCTTAATTCTAACCAGGGGTAGGGGTGAGGGACTGAGAATTAACATGTATTTGCCTTAACAGAAATGCCGATAACTACCAGGCGGCCATTTGTAGCATCACAGGACTCCTGGCTGTTACTCTATCCATGGGGCAGCCATGGATGTATTAATGCTGTGAGGAAAATGGGTCAGAACATACTGGAAAGTGAGAGGGAGAAGAAAGAAAAGGAAGCATGTACCTTCTTTTCCAGTCGATCAATTAATTTCTGGAGTCTGTTGATCTGGGTCATCCACTGGTTATCTTCTTCTAACAAGCCTTGAGGGGAAAACCATGAGGACAATGTGTTAAAGAGAGGGAACGTTTGAGCATTTCAGAACTTTTCTTTGACCTGGAAGGAAGCGCACAGTGTCACTGACTAGCCACCACCTTCTTAAGAACTGCATTCACATGAGTGCTTTCTGAGTTATTGTGTTCCACAGATCTGCGTGCCCCCATGGGTTCATTTTCGCAAGTCTATGCCTTTGACGTCATTGCCTGCACTGGCCTTTGATCATCAAGGAACAGATCCTGCTGAGCCATTTTTACCACTCCATGAGATGGCTGGTTTTTCTTTTGCAAAAACAGAAAGCATCCATCAATAATTCTAAGCTGACTTCTGTGACAGTGGCAGGAGCCAGGGAAGGAAGTGAGATGTCTGACCACGACAAGGTAGCTGGTGCCTAACCAGAATAAGCATGGGTGCTGTGGTCATGGCATAGCAGTCAGGAATGCAGGATCTGGAAGCTGCTGATCTTGTTCAGATGACTGGACTCCTCTGACCTCAGCTTCCTAATTTTTAAAATGGCAAGAGTATCAGTGGCCACATAGTTATTGTGAGGATTCAATCAAAACATATACATGTGTATATACACACACATGCACACATATATACATGCATACACATGACAGATGTGCAGATGTACATCTGTGTGAACATACACACAAACACACGTCTGTATCTAGCACCAAGTCCTCCTGCTAATATTGTTGCTGTAATGACCTTTTTAATTAAAAAACTTTTTTAAAGTCTTTTTTTATTTTATTCTTGCTTTTTCAAGTAAGCTCTATACCCAGTGTGGGGCTTGAACTCACAACCTGGAGATTATTCAAGGGTGCAAAGGGAAGAGTTGTGGTCTGAGCTCCTGCATAGACATCCTGGCCTCCTTGTGGGTCCTTATGGCAGCTTGGCTCAAAAATGATTTCATAGGCATTTGCTGAAATATTATTGAATATTTCTCGATGGGAGGATGTGATTGAATTCAAACTGTAAAACCTTGTTTTAGCTTTGAATGTTTGGAAGAGAAGACCAAATTATAAAGAGGTTGTACTTTACATAAGAATGCACTTCTTGCTCTCTCTGCATTCTTGGGTGAAACTCCTTGCAAAGCAAATTAGGAGGTGAACCTAAGCAGGAGCGCAGTCACACAGAAGTGGATATAAGAAAAAAAAAATCAGAATAGGGTGCTTTATAACAGAAAACATTGTAACTGTATGAACAAAATTTATGTTTACTTATTAACTTACAAATCAGTCAACACCATTTCCATCCTGGCTTGTTCCTAGAAGAATTTAAGGTGGCTGACACATCAAAATTCCTTAGAAGGATGTTTTGGGTTTTGCTCTGTTTTCTAAAGGGCTAAAGCATGAAGAACAATCTACATTTTGACCTAGGAGCCTAGTATTGTCATTTCCTAACAACACACAGTAGGCTGTATTAGTACTCACGAACTTCCCCTTTCTTCCTGGGATAGAATTCTCTGCCTATAGTCGCTGCCCCTCCATCTCGCAGCACCTCCTACCACGAAAGATGGAGTAGATGTCCTTCCCCACTGCTACTGGGTTCGGCGTGGGACTCATCTGGCCACTGGAGAGTTAGCAGGTAAAATGCACACAGTGGTTTCAAGTGAACCATGTGACGTGGCCTGGCTGTGCTTCTGACACGAGAAGCGAAGCTGAACTCTACTTTCACCAGGGGAGCACACATCCAGCTGAGGTCACCCAAATCACCATCAACCACAGACCCATGAGCGAAAAAAGACAAGTATTTGCAGTGGTAATCACTGAGCTTTTGTGGTTGTCTCACTGTAAAAATGGACTAATAAACCAGATGACCTTGGACAAATTGCTTCTCATCTAGGGAAATAAAGATACCAACATCCATCTTATAAGGTAATAGAATGAAAAAAGACAGTGTTCAAGAAGGCACTTTGAAACCTTTCAAGTACAGTCTGTGTAAATATAGGCTATAGTTAGTACTTTAGTTTACTGAAATATCAGATATTTAAAGATTAATTTGTGTCAAAACAATATGTTCAAGTGATGTTTATATATATGCACACTCATATACATATACACATATGCACGCACACACATGCTTTACAGAAATTACTGATGCTTTGCAACGTGAATTTGTGTACTTCAAATGGATTATTGAAGAAATTATTAAAATAACACAATTAAAATAACCTATAATATTAAGGTTTTAGGCCAATAAATGTCATAATATATTTCATGCTTCAAAAATGCCAGCTATGACTTTAATCCCATCATGAAAGGAAATAAAGATCCTTTTCCTGAGATGGACTTTCTATATGTTTAGGTGGGCTTTAGGGAATCTGGAGCAAATTAGGGTACAAACTAAAGGGCGCCTCCTTTCTTGAATCTGATCGGGACTTCTACAGGTCTCCAGTCCTCGTGCAGAAGGCGACCAAGCTGCTTTCTGCCCTCCCCATCGTTCCTCTGTGCACTGCTGGATGCTGCTGTGGGATGCTGCCAGAAACAACGGGGAGGATCATCACCCTGTTCTTAACACCGTAGGTTCTTTGCCACATGGTTTCAAACTTAGCTGGTATAGGAAAACCATTCCATTACTACTGCTGTTTTACTTGTTTAAAACATATGAAACAACTGGTTTAAAAAATACGTCAACGTGAAAATACAAACTGAGTCAGTTTGGAAGGAGAAAAATGACAAAGCTTCATTACCTGGGCCGCAGGCACTAAACTGAGGGCTTTTAGGGGAGAAGCTGTTGTGTCTCTGGACTCTGCGACTTGATCGCTTTCCAGGCCACTGAATCAACAGGACTTCCGGCTTGGTCGGCCCTTGCCTTGAACAAGAGAGACAACATTTAACCACGGCGTGTTTCTTGCCTGGAGAAACAGATCTTCAACCATCGGTCCAAAGATTTTCTGGTATAGTGAAATGAAAAGTTAGGAGAATTGCTGCTTACCAACATGCTCTAAAGACCCAGAAGATTTGGTTTTATAAATGTATAAATGTGAATCTAAAGGAGAAACTGTGAGCTGTCTATATTCTTTCAAAATTTGAGTAAAAATTGTATATAAATTTGTGACTTACCTATCTTGACCAAACCATCAGTGGAAAAAATGTTTTTGTGTGTGCTGATGTATTTAGTTTGAGAACACCTATGGCGTTCAGTCAGTTTTAAGTTTTTTAAATCAAGGCTATGTATCCATATAATTTTAAAAGTCAAATAATTCTACAAAGCTTATTTTAACAAACAGGAGCTCCTACTCCCCCACCTCCATATCATGCACCATTCCCCTTTCAACAAGTGTTCAGGGAATGCTTTCAACAAGTGTTAATTTGAGTGTTTATCCTCATGTCTATATATAATATGCTTCAATTGCTATCATTTTATTCTTCAGTTTTAAAATGTATCTATTAACTTCCCACTATGAAAAGCTCAGGTCAAGAGTATATACAAGGAAATATTATAAGGAACTTATAGAAAAACTATTCGAAAGAATGGATTCAATTTGGGAAGCAAGTCTTTGGTCTTTCCCTATTCTTCTATCCTGGTTGGAATACACACATGATAGCTGGAATTCCAGCAACCATCTTGCACCACTAGGCAAACATGAGGATGTACTTAATATGTGAAAAAGGAAGGAGGTCTATGATAAATCTGTAGAGCTGTCAGGTGCTTAGGCTGCCACCACCAAGCTCTTTCTTTCCTTCTTTCTTTTTTTAAAAGATGTATTTATTTATTTATTTGACAGAGAGGAAGAGAGAGATCACAAGTAGGCAGAGAGGTAGGCAGAGAGAGAGGGAGGGAAGCAGGCTCCCTGCTGAGCAGAGAGCCCGATGCAGACCTCGATCCCAGGACCCTGAGATCATGACCTGAGCCGAAGGCAGAGGCTTAACCCACTGAGCCACCCAGGAGTCCCCACCAAGCTCTTTCATAAGATATAATAAACCCTTTTGTGTTTAAGCCAATTTTTTCCTGTTACATACACCCAATTCTAATACTAATTCAATCACCCAAAATCTTCCTTTACTATCATTAAGGGAAAATTTCTTTAGCCTCTCTCTAATACTGATTCTCCCCAAACTCCCTTTTAAGCACGATGAGAGGCAATTTTTTCTTTTTAGATAAATGAACAAACTTAATAGCTTTTTATTTTTTTACTATGCTGGTTCTCTTTTTTTTATTATTATTATGTTCAATTATCTAGCTATAGTACATCATTAGATTTTGATACAGTGTTCAAAATTTTGAGATACTGCATATTAAAAAGATACTTTTGGGACACCTTAGTGGCTCAGTCAGTTAAGCATCTTCCTTTGGCTCAGGTCCTGATCTTAGGGTCCTGGGATCGAGTGTCGCTCTGGGCTCCTTGCTCGGGGGGGGGGGGGAGCCTGCTTCTCCCTCTGCCTGCCTCTCCCCCTGTTTGTGCTCTCTCTCTCTCTTTTTCTCTGACAAATAAATAAAACCTTTAAAAAAAAAGAGATACTTTTATTTTATTCTGCTTTATTGGTGGTTTTATGGGGTAAAGAGCTTTACTTTTTAAAATTCCTGCATAATTAATGTACAGTGGTATATTATTTTCAGGTATATAATATAGTGATTCAATAATTCTATGCAGTACTCAGTACTCATCATCATAAGTGTACTCTTAATCTCCTTCACCTATCTCACCTATCCCCTTTGGTAACCATCAGTTTTGTTCTCTATAGTTAAGAGTCTGTGATTTGGGGGCACCTGGATGGTCAGTCAATTAAGAGACAGCCTTCAGCTCAGGTCATGATCTCAGGGTTCTGGAATCAAGCCCCATATGGGGCTCCCTGCTCAACAGGGAGCCTGCTTCTCTCTCACCTCCCCACTTGTGCTCTCTCTATCTCTCTCTCAAATAAATAAAATCTCAAAAAAAAAAAAAGTCTGTAATTTGTCTTTTTTATTTTTTAAATTCCACATGAGTGAACTCCTATGGCATCTGTCTTTCTCTTACTGACATTTCACTTAGCATTATGCTCTCCAGATCCATGTTGCTGCAAATGGCAAGATTTCATTCTTCTTTATGGATGAATAATATTCCACTGTATGTATATGTGTGTGTGTGTGTGTACACTTCTTTATCCACTCATCTATCCATGGATACTTGGGTTTCATATTTTGGCTATTATAAGTAATACTGCAATAATCACAGGGGTGCATATATCTTCTCAAATTAGTGTTTTCATATTCCTTGGTTAAATACCCAGGAGTGGAATTACTGCATCTTATGGTAATTCCATTTTTAATTTTTTGAGGAACCTCCATACTGGTTTCCACAGTGACTGCACCAGTTTGCATTTCCACCAACAGTGCACGAGGGTTTCTTTTCCTCCACATTCTTGCCAATGCTTGTTTCTTGTGTTTTTGACTTTAGTCATGACAGGAGTGAGTTGATATCTCAGTTTAATTCTGATTTTCATTTCACTGATGGTTAGTGAGTTGACCATCTTTTCATGTGTCTGTTGGCCACCTATATGTCTTCTTTGGAGAAACATCTGTTCTTATCTTCTGCCCATTTTTAATTGGATTATTTATTCCTTTGGTGTTGAGTTTTATGCATTCTGTATATTCTTTATATATTTTGGATATTAACCCTTTGTCAAATATATTATTTGCAAATATCTCCTCCCAATCAGTAGGTTGTCATTTTGTTTTTTTTTGATTATTCCCTTTGCTGTGCAGAGGCTTATAATCTCACTTGATTATGGTGAATAATTTTTTAAAATATATTGGTGGATTCAATTTGTTAATGTGTTGTTGAGGAATTTTGCATCTGTGTTCTTCAGAGATATTGGCTTATAGTTCTCTTTTATTCTCTTTCATTGTAGTGTCATTATCTGGCTTTGATATCAGGGTAATGCTGGCATCACAGAATGAATTTGGAAGCTTTCCTTTCTCTACTATTTTTTGGAATAGTTTGGGAATAGATATTAATGATTCTTTAAATGTTTGGTAAAATTTACATGTGAAGCCATCTGGTCTTGGACTTTTGTTTTTGGGGAGTTTTTAATTATTGATTCAATTTCATTGCTGGTAATTGGTCCGTCAAATTTTCCATTTCTTTCTGATTCAGTTTTGGGAGGTTATATGTTTCTAGGAATTTATCCATTTATTCTAGATTGCACAATTTGTTGTCATATAATTTTTCATAATATTCTCTAATAATCCATGATATTGGTCGGTATTTCTCCTCTTTCGTTTCTGATTTTGAGTCTTATATTTATAAGACTTATATTTATAAGTCTGCCTAAAAGTTTATTAATTTTGTTAATCTTTTCAAAGAACCAATTCCTGGCGTTATTGATCTTTTTGGTTTGTTTTTGTTTTTAGTTTCTATTTCATGTATTTCGGCTCTTATCTTTATTTTCTTTCTTTCTACTGGTTTAGGGTTTTATTTATTCTTCCTTTTCTGGCTCCTTTAGTTGTAAGGTTAGTTTATTTGAGATTTTTCTGGCTTCTTGAGGTGGACTCAGCGGGGAGTCTGCTTCTCCCTCTGATCCTCCCCCCTCCTCTTATGCTTTCTCTCTCACTCTCTCTCAAATATATAAGATCTTTAAAAAAAAAAAAAAAAAAAGAAAGTTCTAGGTCTTAATTAAGCCCGAATGACTGTTAAAAAATTACAAAATTAAGCCCCTCTGGTTTTAAAATCCAAATGTTATAGGGGTTCATCTTCCCTATGTGAATCCCTTGTGTCTGTGTCTGGGGGCTCCTAGAGGGTGCCCTTTTCCCTTCTCCATGTTTGCAGTGTCCATCCCTCCCAGAGACAGTCTTGTGGGTCTGTTTGGCTTGTGCCTACATCTCCACCCTTCCTACCATTTTCAATGTGGCCTCTTCCTACATGTAGATGTTGAGAGTCTGTTCTGCTGACCTTCTGGTCATTTTCTGGGTTATTTACATTGATGTGGGTATTATTTAGGTATATCCATAGAACAGTGTGAGCCTAGGATCCTCCTACTGTGCCATCTTCTCCAGAAGTCAGAGTAGAGAGAGTTAGGTTGCAAATCATGTTCTCTTCAAATTTTGAAAAGGCTGTTTGATTGCATGCTAGTTTCCAGTGTCATTATTGAAAAAATCTAGTGTTTTCTTTGTTCTTTGTATTTGAAATAGTTTTTCTGTCTAGAAGATTTTAGACACTTCTTTTTGTCTTTAGTATTCTGAAATTTCAAAATGCCATGCCTTGGTGTCAGATTTTATGATTTACTGTAATAGGCTCTTGGTCTGTTTTATCAACGGAAACTCAGGTCCTTGTTCTGAGAATTATTTCTTAAAAAATTTCTTTTTTTCCTCTTTCTGGAATTACTACTTTCAAATATTGGGCTTTTTGGACTATCCTATAGTTTTATTTATTTATTTTCTTTCCTATTTTTCATCTCTGTGGAAACATCATCATACTTTTATCACCAAATCTTGCTCACAGGTTATTTCTGCAAACATAATTTCCAAGAGCTCTTTATGTGCTTTGAATATTATTATTTTTAAAACAACATCCTGTCCTTAATTCATAAATGCAATATTTTCTCTGCTTTCTCTGGGTACTGATTTTTTTTTTCTTTTTTGGAAGCTTTCTTCTGCTCTCTGGATTAATTGTTTCTCCTAAGTTTCTTTTCTTGTATTTGACATGTTCTCTTGGTTGTCCTTTCCTATTTCAGAGGAAGGAAACAGGGATGATTGGAGAGAGAGAGAGAGAGAGAGAGAGAGAGTGTGTGTGTGTGTGTGTGGTGGGGGAGCTGCAGAGATTGCCAACTTGCAGGCCCCACTGTAGGGTGGCCTGACTTGGCCTATTCATTAGGGCACACCAGCTCTTGGTACTTAGTCTTTCTCTTGGGCTGATGAGATCCCACAGAAAAGTGAGAGAAGAATCTCCCAACTAGAGTGTATAAGTCCAGTTGTCAGGACTCTGGGAGTACAGCATGCTGAGTGACTTTCAAATCTCACTGTTCAGTATGGAGACTTTCACTTAATGCCTGTGTTTTAGTATTGTGTCCTGACTGCTACACCGCAAGCTGTGTATCTGTTCCCCTTCTCCAGAAAGCATTCTAGGCTTCCTCAGAGACTGAGGAAAGACACTTCCCCAGTGTTGGATGGAGCTTTCAGCAATATGTTAGCCCCACCTTCACCCCCACTGTGCATGGGGAAACCAATTCATGAGCCTGAGATTTGTGACACCAATTACATTGCATCTTGGCTTCATACACTGTCTGTGTTTTGTCCTTCTCAGAGCTCCAACATCAGTCACTACTACCTTCATTTTCTTTCCATATTCCAAGTTTCTACCCCTTTGGTTCATCTATCCTTATCTTTGCACCTTTATGACTCCTTGTTGTCCAGGCTCTGTTAATGTCTTCTTTGAAAGTTTTAGGGAGGAAGGAAAAGAAATCATATGTTTACTCTCCAGTCTTTAACTAGACCACCCTATGAATTCTCCTTTGACATTTAAAAAAGATCAACTTGCTTGCAGCTCTAGTGGTCAGAAGGACAGGTGACTAGAGCAGTTCTCCTTTACGTTCAAGCTAAAGGAATGTAGACTCAAGTTTTATAACCACCTGCAAGCAAAATTAAAGCCTTCTCTTCCTTGTATAATAGACAACCATCAAAAGGAGAAAAATAACTTCTAAACCTAGAAGGAATTAGTCATTTCTCTGGATAAAGAAGAACTATGGAAAATAGAGTAAAATTTCAGATTCCATTATAAAAAGAAATTCACATATAATTAAACTGTGTTCCCAGAATTCTGGTTTGTGAAGGAAAGAGGCTTATGTAAGAGGACAGGGGCCTCTCGAGGGAAGCTCCAGTATAACGTGATGATTATTCTTGTCATTGGCTATTAGGTACTTTCAGAAGACATGAAATTAAAGTGGCTCTCATTTAGCCAGTATGCCAGGACAGATACAAAGACTGTTGTAGAACACCATCTGAAAAATATCACCACTGTGGCATTCCAGCTGTATGCATCCCTTCTCTCTGAAATTGCCATTTTCACATGAATAGACACAGACAGTCTGCCCGAAACTGCATGCCTAAATCATTACTGCAGGATGAATGATAATCTGCAATTCCTCCCTGGGGTGATAGCTAGAATAGATGACTTCTCAAAATTTGCTAAAATCCAATGAAGTTTTGTATCCTGAGGGTTCATAAATATTAAGCCTCAAAGTAATACTGATGCTTAAGGGGAAGCAAATTATTATAACCCTGGAATTTTTAAGGCTATCTACAGGTTGCAATTGTTGACTATGCAGAGCATTGTGGACTCTTCCTTTACAAAAAAATGGGTGAGTTTTGGGGTACATTGATTTGACCTCTTCTCTCTGACCTTGTTCTAACTCATCTCAAATCTTTACTATATACTGTTCTGAGACTAATTTCCCTTAAAACTTGTTTTCATTCTATTTCTCCTTTATTCACAATCATCAAGACAATCTCTGATCATATGAAATCAAAATGCATCTGTTGAGCTTTTAGACTTGCTGACCTCAGCTGCCAGAAGGGTTGTTCTCACCATCCTAGGCCCTCATCCATCGCTGTTCTATATAGCTCCCTTTTCCTGGGATTCCCTTTCATTCAGTTTCATATATTTAACATGAAGTTGTACCAGGTACAGGGAAAGAAGGAAAAGCCCCTTTCATTTAGAAACTCAAAGTCTCGGGGTACCTGGGTGGTTCAGTGGGTTAAAGCCTCTGCCTTCGGCTCAGATCATGATCTCAAGGACTGAGTTTATAGGTAAGTCTAAGTAGACAGTACTGAGGAAGCTCACAGTGTTGGAGTGGAAAGTATAAAGTCCTACTCTGAGAGGAGTGTTGTCCAAGCAGTGACCACACAAATGAGGAAGAGTCAGCCAGAAGGAAGAAGATGGGTACTATGGTGTGGGCAAGGAAACCCCATCCATCCAGGGAGAATATCCTCTACCTTTATTTATTATTTTTTTAAAAGATTTTATTTATTTGACCGAGAGAGATCACAAGTAGGCAGAGAGGCAGGCAGAGAGAGGGGAGGAAGCAGGCTCCTTGCGGAGCAGAAAGCCCGACACGGGGCTCGACCCCAGAACGTTGGGATCATGACCTGAGCCAAAAGCAGAGGATTCAACCCACTGAGCCACCTAGGCACCCCTATCCTCTACCTTTAAATCTATCCTAAAGATCCCATTCGAGTCTTATCTCCTCTGAGGCTTATTTACTGGTCTCTTGTCTAATACCATGGGAAAAGCATAGCCATCTTTCCTGTCCTGTTTTTTCTCCATTGGTGAGGACCCCTGGGGCTCTCCTAACTTTGGTTTCTTGTGGCCACCTGATTGCTAGATGGAGTAGGGAGAGGAAACACAGTACTTTTAAGCATGAGCCCAATTCCCATTCTTCAGGCAGGGTCACTAGACACTTCAAGTTGGATCTATGGGCACCAACCCCTAGCAGAACCTAGTTTTTTATTTATTTTTTAATGAAAACCTCCCTGAGAAGAGTATCATGGATTTGGGGTAAGATCTGGGCATCCCTAGGTACCTTAGTCAAAGACCATAAGTTACATCAGACTCGTAATAGTTCTCATTCCTCCAAGCTCTGTTTGAGCTGGAAGCCTAGAAATAAAATACTCATTAGTCCTCCAGTGTCTTCCACTTTCATCAAGTTCTGCATTATCACACGCCTTCTCATCAAACACAGCTGCTGTGCAGCTGTCGGCAGTTTTCACAGGAGGCCAGGCTAGCCTGTGGCCTGACACGGACAGCAGCTATCCGTCGTATATTCACTATATGGCGGTGAATGCAGAACTCAAGCTTGCAGGAGAGGAATACAGAAAAAACCCGAAGTGCAGGTGAGGAAAGGAAGCACAGTGCTTTTACAGGCCTCCTCTCAGGTGACAAATAATTGATTCTGAAAAGGGAGAATCCACGTCACATCAAGAAAATCTAAACAAAACAGAGAAATCAACTGCATTTTCCTATGCAAAACACAAAATCAATTTCATTGTGTCTCAAGATGTTGAGTTATCTTCTGCTCAAACTTGAGGCAAAGGGTTGTTGCTTTTCTAAAGCTATCTGTTATGCCTGCCATTTGATACAGAATCACTCAAGGCACTGAAAATAAGTTTATAATGTAAAAATGCGGCCCAGATCCATTGCACAGTGCAGACCCATGTTCATCAGCTGCACGAGCTCATTAGATTTGAGATTAGAGGTTTTTTTGTTAGAATTTGCTGGTGATCACTCATTTTGACGTTGTAAACACATGTTTGAAAATCCCACTGTTTTTCTGAGATGTCCTAATAATTACGTATCCGTTAGTTTGCTTGGAAAAATTGGCCCTACTGAGCAGTTTATTATCAGTCTGTTCAAAAAAGTTCCTGTGTGGTTCTCTCTAATTTAAAATGCAAAAGTTAGATGGTCATATGTGTAGGTTTGAAGTAACACATGCAAAAAATGTTGCATAAGCCAGAGTTTTGCCAAGCCTTTCTCTAGCTTGCAAGGTGTAAACAATGGCAACTCAAGAAAGTAAGTAGCAACTGTTGGTTAGAATAATTTTTTTTTTTTTAAAGATTTTATTTATTTATTTGACAGAGAGAAATCACAAGTAGTCGGAGAGGCAGGCAGAGAGAGAGAGACGGAAGCAGGCTCCCTGCTGAGCAGAGAGCCCGATGCGGGACTCGATCCCAGGACCCTGAGATCATGACCTGAGCCGAAGGCAGCGGCCCAACCCACCGAGCCACCCAGGCGCCCGGTTAGAATAATTTTGATGTCTGCTTTACACAGTTCTAATTCAGGTTCCTCTTTAGCATTAACACCCTTATTTATATAGCCCTTATAATAGCATTACTTACCCTCTCGGTGATATTAATTGGTGGTCTTGAATTTTGACATCTTTCCCTACCATTCACTTTTTATTTCCTTAAATAAATAGGCTGATTCTATGTCCAAGTCTCTAGGTACATCCCGGGTCACTTTGCCTCTAAGTCTCTACCATTTCCACATTTTCACATAATACTCATTTGCAAGATGAGCCCAAATATTGCCAGGAGATGCCATGAATTTGTTTTTCTTCTCTCTATCTGCAATCTTTTACTCTTCCTAAATCCTTGGCACCTTATTTCCCCTTCTGTATGATATGTATCACTTCGCATCTTACGTCATGGTTTTACTCTTCATGTCTTAGTAGACTTTAGCCTGCTGAAGAGTCAGGACTATGTAAAATGTATCTGTGTTTTAAAGTCTTCTCCAAGGTGCCTCGTTAGCGCAGTAGGTAGTGCGTCAGTCTCATAAAGTCTTCTCCACCTACTAAATTTGCAATTTAAATTTGAATAAATGATGGACAGTTAAAATAAAATGGCTGTTTTTAGAGGCAAATACAAGGCGAGCACCCAAAGGAGGTTCCTGTTATTCTCTTTAAACTTATTAATTCTCATTTTTAGTTTTCACTAGCTTAATCGTGATGCCCATCAACTCTTCTTTCATCATTGCTAAAGAGATATATGAAAATATTTAACTTGCCTTTCTTGACGGGTTTGTTCCTCAGTAGTTTCCATGGCACATTCCAGAGAATTCTGGAGAGACTGCAGCTGATTCAAGGTCTCCTTCAATAAAAATCGAGTTACAAATTGTTCCAAATTAGAGGCCTCTTGGTAGTCCTAAGGATGAGAGCAAAGGTGTAAGGAAGAATATCCAGGAATGCTTTTCCCCATGTACCCCTCAATTTCAGAATAATCTTCGAGGAGAAACCAGGGACAGAAGACATGTTGACTGTGGAGGTGGGGGCAGTGCTCTACCCGCCCACCAGAAGTTGAATATCAGAGCGGCAGAGGTAACAGGAGTATCTAGCTCATCTCCCAGTGTACCTGCCTCAATGTTAGGAAAAAGGAAAAAACCTACTGGAATTATGGAACAGACATTTGTAGAAAAGGAAAAGAATATTATCTGGTGAAGAAGGTTGGTAAGTGATTAACTCAGAGTCTGTTCTGTGCTTCATTTAAGTAATGATGCCATTGTTTATTTCTTCTGTTATCAACTAAATATAGTCACGTTTCAGCAATTGGCTTAGTTCCTTCTTGATATATTTATTATGCCTGCTTTGTATTATACTGAAGCCAAAGAAAATTATATGTATCCCTAATTCAGAAAACGTTAAGCATGGAATATTTAAACAGTTTACTAAATCTGCTTCTGTCCCTCCCTCAGGAACTTACCTGAGCCTCATTTGCATCAGACTCAGCCACAAAAGCACCAGGGCTTCAAACAGCCCCAAGTCTACCAGTGATCATCGCAAACACCATAGCTATACTTGCTGAGTTTAATCTCAGGAGACAGGTGGGTTGTGCATGGTGCTACGCTGTTCTTGTCTTCTACAGTCTCAGAGAGAACCAATTAAAAAAAGAAAAGCAGGCTAGCATGGAAGAAGTGTCAGAGCACTCATTCAGGTCATGAGACCAGCCAGCCAAACCTGATTTTCCAGAGTATTGGGTGGGGATGATAAATACGAGTTCAGCTAAGAAACACATTGATCTAGCTCTGTCCCTAAATGATTTTTTTTCATGGATGAAAATATAAAACCAACGGAATAACAGTGACAAGATAATGCTGGAGGTTATGATATGCTGGGGAATCTCAGGTCATGGTTGTAAACCCAGAAAATGAAGATGTAATTATTTAATCTTTCTGGGTCCTAGTTTTCTCATTTACAAATCAGACAATAACTCTGGCATACAGTCCAACTCAAAAATTTACTGTGTTTCTACCAAGCCTAAATTAGGACATAATGGATCGTGGCCTATTGACAGAAATCACTTTGGGATTTTTCTTCTGGTGCCCCAATCACCTAATGCCATAGAAATCCTCCTTTTGTTTCTACCTTGAAATCATGAAATGTTTCGATCATCAGTTTAAGTCCATTTTCGTAGATGAACACAGGGAGTTCTCTTATCTATTATATCTAATGATCTGATTTAAACTTAAAATTTTAATGCCTTGAAACTCCACCTAAGAAACTAACTACAAGCTGAAATGTTAGATGCTTAAAATAACCTAAGGATTTCTGTGAGTTAATTCAAGGTAAACATAACCAAATATTTAATTTCATCAAATAGCTTGCTACTTAATAGCAATAAAAACTTCAAAAAATTATTCCTCAGTGTGTTTTTAAATTGAGGAAAGCTTTCTTTTTTTTTTTTTTTTTTTTAAAGATTGTATTTATTTATTTGACAGAGAGAAATCATGAGTAGGCAGAGAGGCAGGCAGAGAGAGGGGGGAAAAAGACTCCCTGCCGAGCAGAGAGCCAGATGCGAGGCTGGATCCCAGGACCTCGGGATCATGACTTGAGCCAAAGGCAGAGGCTTTAACCCACTGAACCACCCAGACACCCGAGGAAAGCTTTCTTTTGAAAAGAAAATGTGTGACAGAAAAAATGGTGTGCTTGACTTTTTTCCCAGCCATTCGCATTTGTGAAAGCATATTTTTAAAATAAAATTTATTAAAAAAAATAAAAATATAAAATGTGTTAAAATGTCAAGACAACATATTAGTGTAGTCAGAGATGATGCTAATTACTTTTGCATCTCGGTATACCCTGTGACTACAGAGAATGATAAAATTTTACACCTATTTGTAGAGGGCCTGAAAGTAAAGAAAGCATATATTCACCGAATATTCTCACATTAGCCTCACTCTTTTCTCAGTTAAATGTTAAGTATTTGTCACATCAGGACTAAAGAACTAATTGCTTATCATCGCAATTAGATTTTAGCTTCCTAGACTCAAAGGTCATGCCTTATATTTCTGTGTGTCTCATGGTGCCCATATCAGATGTGCACTCAATACTTGATTGCAGAGAAACTTCTAAGTCTAAAAATGTAACTGGCTTGACTATTGTGGTCTTATATATCAAGATTTCGGTGATGCCAACGTTCGATATTTAAGGACAGTTAAAATCCAACAGTCGACGACTCCGTGGCGGCAAATTGTTCTTCCACCAAAACTTCTCTCTACTCTGATAGGACTTTGCCATGCTCGTTAGTGATTCTTCAGATAATGTTAAAAGATGGCACAGCCAGCTAGTACACTGGATAGAATCACTGATGCTTGGATGGACACTGAGAGGGGTGGCAGGCGGGATTAAGGTTTTGCGGCATTCAGTTTTTGGAGTCAACATGAAGATGGGCTGTTACATGTTACTTCTTGATCCTAAGGAGAAAAAAGAGCTTGTTTTCTAATGTTCCTGTTCACCCTTCCAGACTCTGCTCATGGCACTGTCTCTGTACTGCCTCTCCTTTTCTTGAGCCACCATTTTGCTTCATAGGATTAAGCACATACGTCTTTTCCCTTCTCTGTGCTTCCAGCCAGCGTGCATAATTTATTATTGTACATTGTAATCTGCTGTCTACTTGCCCATCTCCTTCATCCTAGGCCAACTCTTTTAAGATAGGAAATATATCTTGTAATCATCTCTGCCTCCAGAAAGCCCAGAACAAAGCCTAGCTCTGTAAACAGAGTAGCTGCCCCATAAATGCTTAAAGGGTATGTGAGCTGCAGGTGTGAGGAGGGTAAATTCAGGCACCAGAGGGCGCGTCTGAGCTCCAGAAACTGCTTTTGCCTCCCCGCCAGACACCAGCTGCTTCCCTCTGCCCGAGCCCTTGCTGAAGGCAGACACTGTTGTCCAGCTTGCCTGGTCATGTGGGCTCTGCAATAAATGGAAATAAAGCTTTGTTCTTAACAGACTGTTTGTCCTCATTTCATTTTCTGGACCATTTGTTAGTCTTCTTCCCTTTCCTTAATCTGAATCCCAAGGTTTAGGACTGCAGACCCAGGTGGCATGAATCCAATCTTCCTTCCCTCCTTCCCTTTTCTCAGATGTGCAGCAGATGTTCCTTTGGAAGGCAGTGGCAAAAGAAGCAGATGGAAAATTAAATAGATAACAAGCTGGAAAATGTCAAAGCATGGCCCTTTCTATTCTCAACGAATGTGTTGGTTCTGCAGGTACAAAAAGGGATCTTTGCATGCTGAACTCCCTAAAGGCCTAAAACACATGTTCCTGCAAGCAAAATCTAGAATTTGAGAGACTGGCAGAAAGAACATCCACTGGTCTACTAAAGCAGTAAAAAACAAAACAAAACAAAACAACACAGTACCTGATATCCAGATTCTGCCACTTTTTTCAGAAACAGTTTAATCCCTTAATGTCCATTAAAAAGGGTATGGGCAAATGAAGACTAATAATATATTCCTCAGATCACAATAACGTTCATTCCTATCATTGATAATTGTCAGTTAAATTAATCTTTATGTGAAAATTGTTGACTAGCATTAATATTTCTGTTTGCGCCTTTGGAAAGACCTAGTGTGAACATTTCGATCTGCTTATTTCTTTTGTATGGAGCTGGAACAGGGTGAGGATTCATCCAAGTAAAAACCCCACCATTAGAAGCAGAGCCCTTTGAAAGTCAGGTTTCTTAGGACCCTGCCTGTGCATCCTAACTGTCAGATCATTTCCCAAAAAGCAAGCTCCTGCCCATCTGCGTAATGGAAGAGTGGCAATCCCGACTATTAACCCACTATGAATCATCTGAGTTAATTAGGAAAATCAGAGCATCAGTCTTCCCTGTTTGTATTTGCCCTACTTGAAAATTAATCAAGTCTGTGACATCCAGTCTCAGCGTCTTCTTGTTTATGAGCTCAGATGCAGTCGCATTTAGTAGGGGGTATTGCTTCTGACCTCTATTCCATCTAAGCCCCTGCAGCTTTCCCTTTTCCTCTGTGAGGCAGCTGTGCTGGCTTTTACAACAGAAGAAAATTCACTTTTACAAAGATAAGGTTATTTTCCCCTACTTTTCCCCAAACTGTTACTTTTTAAAAATAATAACTGCCTTTCACTGCTTTATCTATGTCCTATTTCTAGTAAACTTTCTTAGACTTTTATTTTAAATGACCTTTCTTTTAAGTTGGGAGAATACTATATCAAATTAAACCATTAAAAAAATAAAGAACTGGTCCTTAATTCACTCTTAAGAATGGACTGAGGTTAATTACAGATAAGTAGTTAGAAATTTTAGATAGCAGTTCAAGAAATTAAGATATTTTCACGCTGCAGATTCCCAAGGATTACAGGAATTACAGATTTTCAGGTCAGTGAAAGAGGAAACAAGGCTCTAGTTCTGGAATAAAATGTTATTAAACTACCAATAAATTGAAATAATTTTTTAAAAAGATTTCATTTATTCATTTGCGAGAGAGACAGCAAGAGAGGGAACACAAACAGGGGAAGGGAGAGAGGGAGAGGGAGAAGCCGGCTTCCCCTGAGCAGGGAGCCCAACGCGAGGCCTGATCCTAGGGCCCTGGGATCATGACCTGAGTCGAAAGCAGATGCTTAACAACTGAGTCACCCAGGTGGCCCCTTTTTATTTCACTTTCAGATTTTAAATTGAAATAATTTCTAAGCCCTATGTTGAGACATTCTGTAGTTTGAAATCAGAAAATACTTTAGAGAGGGGTTTAGAGAGGTGTTCTATCTTTAGAGAGGGGTTCTATCCTTTAAGAACTTTCCATTGACAAACTCCACTGTAGGGACCTCATCCTGCATTTATCAAAGACTGATTTCATGTAGGTTTTTTTCCCCCCTCTGGCTGCACTTACTGCTCTGTTTCATAAAAGGAGACTCTAACAAGAACATATGGCCCCTTGAATGTCTTTGCCTAAAGAATACTCCCATTCTGTTCAGAACTAATCTTCAAACAAGTGGAAAATTGGCAAAAAACCCCAAACAAACAAACAAACAAAAAAACCTGAATTTGAATGTGGAAATATAAACAGAGCAAGTCCAAATTTGAGGGCTAATAGCTAACAGATGAAGATCTGGGTTCCATTTATCACATCTAATAACACAATGTGGTGATTAAGAATCTGCGCTTGAAGACAGAGACACAAGTTACACATATATTCTAATCAGTGTTTATGCCACTCAATAGCAATGTGAGCTTGGAGAACTTTTGAACCTAAGTCCTCGTTTCTCTAACTATACATAAGAACAGTGGGAATCTCATAAACTTGTGAGGAATGAATGAAATACAGCCTGTAAAGCACATGGTATGATGTCTACCTTATAGTTTCCAATAAATATTCATCATTGCTATCAGCCCACTGGAGGAAGAATATTACAAAATGTAATGAACAGATAATTGGCTCAAATTTCACAAGGCTTGAATGTTGTGGTAACAGTTCACTTCAGAATTTTGCTAGTATAAATATATGCTGGTATTCAGTGTGTAGCAGGCTCTTCACAAATATTAAATTTCTGGAGTTCCTTCTATATATATTTTATTTTTAAAAAAGATTTATTTACTTATTTATGTGTTTGAGAGCAAGTGAGTGTGCATGGGCAGAGGGAGAGGAATAGAGAAACTCAAGAAGACTCTTTGCTAAGCAGGAAGCTCCATGTGGGGCTCGATCTCACCACCTTGAGGATTAGACCTGAGCTGAAACCAAAGTTGGACACTAAACCAACTGTGGCACCCAGGTGCTCCTTTATATATTTTGTATTGCACATTTCCTACCTTGCTTCTTCAGAAAGGTATAACTATTACACACATATTTCTTACTATACTGAAGCTGTGACCCATGGGATTCAGACCCATTGAGAAGGTCAGTTAAAAATGTGTTCAAGTGCAAAACTAATTAAAAAGTGTTTCTGGGGCGCCTGGGTGGCTCAGTGGGTTAAGCCGCTGCCTTCGGCTCAGGTCATGATCTCAGGGTCCTGGGATCGAGTCCCGCATCGGGCTCTCTGCTCGGCAGGGAGCCTGGTTCCTTCTCTCTCTCTCTGCCTGCCTCTCAGTGTACTTGTAATTTCTCTCTGTCAAATAAATAAATAAAATCTTTAAAAAAAAAAAAGTGTTTCTATTCTTGTTTCTCAGCAAAGGTAGTACAGGAAGCCCAATTTATACATCTCAACTACTTCTTCCCTTCCCCTTTATTGCCTCTGCATCCTACAAGCCATAACCTCTTCCATGGTATTTCATTTTCCAGAACCTTCTCAAAATTCCTTCTCAGTCTTTAATTTCATTTTTATTTCCTTTTGCTCTTTTGTCTCCCAGATCTTCATATTTATATTGGCTAAGATTTCTTCCTTCTCCTCAAGCCACTGTAAATTCTGGTTTTATTCATCTAGACCCATTCCCTTATTCTGCATCACAGAAGTGTAGAAACTAGAAAAAGATAGTAACAGGAGGATTTGGGGAAGATGGCCATGTGGGGGGCATAGCTTTTGAAACTCCTGGAATCCTCTCATAGACAGACAAAACAGATAAAAACAGCAAAAGATCCCCACAGATAATAAATGCAACAAAACTAGATTTCAAGGTAACATTATGAAACTCAAATTACAAGTGGATAAGAACTGAATCACTGACAGCCACAAGATCTGCACTGGATGGCATCACCGGATGTATGGGAAAAAACAAAGGGAAGTAGTGGGATATATGACAGACCTGAAGACAATAGAATTCCAAAACAGCCAACAAATATTCACTAGAAAGCACAACTGGCTAACTGGAGAACATCAGCTAAACCCGGAAAGATATTTATACAAAACTGGATGAATATAAACAGCCTAGTAAAGCCTACAGGGACGGGAAATCATGGAGGCCCTGTGAACTCCATTTGTTTTTAAGATTTTTAAAATTAATTAATTTATTTATAGCACAGCAGGGGGAGGGCAGCAGGAGAGAAAGAAAGAGAATCTGCACTGAACCCAACGTGGGGCTCGATTTTATGACCCTGAGATTATGACCTCAGGTGAAATCAAGAGTCTATGGCTCAGCCAACTCAACAGACCAGGGACACCGACCCTGTGAACTCTTAAATTCAACTAGCTAATACTGCATGCTAGGAGGGCTAGCTGAAAGGAAACTGCTGGGAGTGAAATCAAAGCTGTACAGAACACGGTCACAGAGATAAAGAAAAGAAAATTCAGTTAAAAGTAGGGGATGGGCATAGAGCCAGGAACTCTCAGAGAGAAAGTCACTGTATTTTTTTTAATACCACAAGACAACCACCTACAAGGGAGCTCTGTGAAGCTAGAAAAAATACTCTGAATACAGCCATCTTTGAAAAATTCAGGGAAATTAGTATTTTTTTTTTTTAAATCGGGCAACAGAAAACTATTAAGGTCAAATTCTATATATTGTTATAAGAGAAAGGATATTGAAGGGCAGAACACCATTCCTGCAGACAATGAAAGTACACCAGAAAGACAAAGATCACAAAACAGATCAAAAGTATAACCAAGTATTTTAAAATGAGCTAAAAGACATTGCGAAAAGAAACTGAAGATGGGAAAGAACAACATGAATGAGAGATCAGCTCAGAAACAAGGTGACAAAATTCAGACAAGAGTTAGAGAAGGAAATTATTTCAGAAATGAAATCTAAATTAGAAGGAACACAAGAACACATACTCATTACAGGTAATAGCTCAACAAATGAAAATGAAAAAGTGGCAGTCCTTAAAAATCAAAAGGAAATAAAGAAAAGTAAAAAGACTGGAGAAGGCATAACAAATATTGTAGACAAGGAATACTCAACACATTTATAATAGAGTTTTAAGGAGTTAGAGAAACCATCAAACGAACAATCCCAATACTAGAAGCCATTATTCCAGAACGCTTTTCTGAAATATAAAGACTGAAACTAGGTATGCAAAGTGTGAAAAATGAAATAAAATGAAGTCACTTGTATCATTTTAGAATGCAGCCAGGAGGTCATCAAGCCTTACACATGACCTCACTGATGGAACCATGAACTTTTAAATTGGGCCAAACCACAAATCAAGGACTCTACAAGAACACCAGTCACTTGCCACAGTAAGAGACTTTTGCTTAGTGATAGCCTTAGCAACTAATTATGTTTAGGCAAGGTTAGTGTTCTGTCCCCATCATCAACCAAAATTCTTTGTAAACAACTTACAGGGGCATTCTCTTTTTGTGTTTAAAAATCCCGGATTTTTGCTCCCCAGTGAGACACTATTCGGATTGCTGCCCAAATCAGTGTACCTCAAATGGCAATTCTATGTTCCCAAATAAATGCTTTTGCTTAATTCCTGCCTCTTGACAATTTTCAGATTGAAAAAAGCATACCACATACCTAAGAAAATCAACTCAGAACCAACATCAAGACATATTTCTGTAAAATTTTTAGGTTTTAAAAGACAAAGAAAAAATTCCTTGTATACTTAGACATAAAGAGCAAATGGCTTATGGGGCAAAAACAAAACAAAAACTTAAAAACTGGATTATCATGAGACTTTCCTAAAGAAAACTTTTCTGTCAGAAGAATGTGAATTGAGGGCACACAGGTGGCTCAGTGGGTTAAAGCCTCTGTCTTCGGCTCAGGTCATGATCCCAGGGTCCTGGGATTGAGCCCCGAATTGGGCTCTCTGCTCAGCAAGGAGCCTGCTTCCACCTCTCTCTCTCTCTCTCTCTGCCTGTCTCTCTGCCTGTCAAATAAATCAATAAAACCTTTAAAAAAAAAAAAAGAAGAAGAAGAAGAAGAACGTAGATTGAACCATGAGAAGGCAATCAGCAAAATCTAGACCATGAGCACCTCTCTAAACGACTGCTGAGTAACCCGTAAATTAAAAGACGTGTTAACACACATAAAACTGGGCATGACTAAACTATAGTTTTTAAGAGATGAACATTTGTGTGATGAAACCACAATAAGATGGAAGGAAATGATTACTAGAGGAATCTGTTTAGTCATTATATCCAGGGGGAGAGAAGGTAATTGGAACAAGGCACATGGAAGGGCAGGGAAAGCTGGTAGGTTTGTTTAGTTTCTTGATCTGGGTGGTGGTTTAAAAAGTGTTTTGCCTATAATCATTAAGTTCTACACGTGATTTGTGTGACTTTCCTCCTTTTCATTTTATTTTTACAGAAGTTAAGATACGTGTAGGAGCTAGCCTGGTAGAGATACACTATCCTCATATTTTTGAGACACTGTGGGAGTAGACAGATAAGGGCTATAAAATACAGGAGTCTTTGGCAGGCAGTGGGACAAGAAAATCTGTAAACACTTCCAAATTAGTAATTTTTATCACCTCTCATATACTATCTTCTCAACTGCTAGCCTGTGTTTTTCTGGAGTGTAACATAGAACCAAATGTTAATGTTTTTTCAGCATGAAGAGCACAGAGCTATATTTACACATAATTTGGGCTAAATTTATGTTTGTTGATGTTGATAATAAAATATCATCAAAATTTCTTCCCCTAAATATGCGGCTTTCCACCTTATTGCTCACACACTTTTCTCTGAACAACATTTTAAGCACCTACTACCTCAAGGGTAACACACACTTGTAATTTGACTCCTCCTAACCAGCGTATGCATCAGATGGATAGTTCTATTTTAATCACAATCTTAAAATATGTTGAGTTAGTATGGCTAAGTTACTGAATTTGTCAGAGACAAATACATCTTCAAAACATCACTTATGATCTTTCAACTTTCAAAGACATATCCTTGTCTTTGATCTAAACAAACTCTATGACATTGGAATAATCAAGTACTAAAATATTAGGAGCACTTCCAAACAGCATAACATATGGGAAAATAGTAGATACTTGATATATATGAGCATGGACACATTTTGGGATTTAATTTGCCTTTATGGCTCACTTAAGAGTAAAATACCAAAACATTCCAGTAAATTTTTGTTCAGAAAAAAAATATTCCTGGGAATAGTAACTTCTTCAGAATAACAAATAGGCAAGGATTTTTGCCAGTCTTAAAAAATAAAAATATTGGGGCGCCTGGGTGGCTCAGTGGGTTAAAGCCTCTGCCTTTGGCTCAGGTCATGATCCCAGGGTCTTGGGATCAAGCCCCACATCGGGGCTCCCTGCTCAGCAGGGAGCCTGCTTCCGCCTCTCTCTCTCTGCCTGCCTCTCTGCCTACTTGTGATCTCTGTCAAATAAATAAACAAAATCTTAAAAATATATATATAAAAATATTATATTTAATCAAATATGAAGTACCATTAATTATGGAATGTATTTTTAATATTTTATATACCACTAGGAAATAAAAATATCTGCAATTCAGTTTTACACACCATTAAGTACAAGATGCATCCCAATTTTATACATTAAAATGTAAAAATGGATGCATCTTAGAAATTGATAAAATAAGGGGTTTTGCTACATTTCAATATGGCAATGACTAACAAGAAGAAATAGACAATCTCTTCATAACTATAATTTCATACTTTTATGTCTTTCACATTAAAAAATTTTTTTAAAGATTTTATTTATTTGAGAGAGAGAGAGTGCATACATGCTCAGGGTAGGGGGTTGAGGGCAGAGGGAGAAGCAGACTCCCCTGTTGAGCAGAGACCACAAGCTGAGGTTCAATCCCAGGACCCTGAGATCATGATCTGAGTTGAAGGCAGCTGCTTACCTGACTGAGCCCCCCAAGCACCTCTTTCACATTTTAAAGTCTGGAATGTTATATTGAGAGACAATACTGAACATTTCTGTGTGTTCAAGAAAATGACAGGTCAATGTAAGAAGAAACTGGGTATGAGCTGAAATCATGGCTATAGCATGCCTTTCTTAAAATTGGGTCTGTGCCAAGGTCTTATGGCTTGCTTTCGAAATATCTAGATAGGCTTACTCAAAATCTTCCTTTGCATCCTGAAGAATAAGTTAAGCATTCATGGTGGAAGTGTTTCTATGGTATAAAGTAACTACAATAATGCAGCCTGCTGTCACACACACAAACATCCGGGGTGGATTACAACTAGTAAAGACCCCCTAATTTCTAGGTGATTAACAACATACAGCACACGGGAAACTATACAGGGAACACCCATAAGAGGGGATTATAAAAATCTACCTATATTCTCCTTTGTAAAAACATCTTCTATATGATTACACAGATTATTTACAATCAGTTCTGAATATCTTATTTTCAAACTGGTAAATTGGAAGGTAATATTTACATTAGAAATCTCCTGGAACCTCCACTTTTGGCAACAGAATTTGTTAAACTTCCTAAAAAACACTTCTTTTACAAAAATATTAAAGTATGACAAGTATTTTAAATGCATAGCAGAGCTTCTAAGAAAGAAAACAGCACAAAACCCCAGCAATACCCAAAATGAACAGGAAACAGACACACAGATTATAATGCTGGAATCTAGCACCGAAATCCTTGTTATCCTGTTAATCATTTTCTTGAGCCAGAAGCTTCAAGTTTCAGATTATAATTTTGGGGGGAGATGAGATGAGCCAAAATGAAGAGATGGAATGGAACACACAAAGGAACATTGTCCATAAACAAAGAAAGATGACAAATTGACTCAGGCTTAGCTATGGGTACAAAAAATTATTGAACGCTTATAACCAAAGCTTGGTCCAATCAGAGCTGGACATTCAATTCCTTTAGCTGCATGATGCAGGGATCCCTAAACTGAGAGACTAACTTAAAATAGGTCTCTATTAGTAATATCCTGGGGCACCTGTCATAAACCAAAAAATATATTCTTTAGGAAATATATCATCAAACCACATTTCTCAGAATACCCAATGTTCACAGCTAAAAAAACTCCATCTAACATGTATCCATATTGCACAAAGAATAAAAGAATCATAAAAAAGAGTTCATAGAAACATGCTTCAGTGCTCAAAGAAATAAAAAAAAGAAAAGTAACTGAAACATGAGAAAGGAAATAGAGACTATAACAGAAGGCCAGGCAGATTTCAGAAGAAGCAATATGAACTTGAAAAAAAAAAAAAAGAAGGACTGAAATGCTCAAAAGACAGATTAAATATCAGATTAGATACAGATAAGGAGAAAATTAGCGAACTAGAATATAAATCTGAAGTAATTATCCAAAAAGAAGCACAAAGATGGACAATCTGTGATAGAAGAGATAGAGAAAATGAGAGGGCCTAACCTTCTAGAGAGTTCTCAGAGGTGAAGAAAGAGGCCACAGCTGACAATTGTACAGCATTGAACAAAGCTATGGATCTGATTCAGGAAACACAGAAGATGCAAGTACCAAAGTTAAAAAAGAAGTTAGCACTTAGATGCAATATAATAAAACTTCTTAAATAATAGAGAACTAATATTTTTTTTCTCTTCCCTCTTGAGAAACCTGAAGCTAAAACAACATGAATGAACCCTTGTTCCAGCTCCCTCTGGACATGTGGCTGTTACCCCGGCAGATGTGCTCTTCCACCTGCCGTCAGGCAGAGAAGTGGTAGTTACAGGCTCTCTCATCTTTCGAGTTCACCACAAATATGTGGTGAATCTTTTTCAAAGTCCCTTAAACTCCAAAGTGCAAGTGATCAATACTCTGCATGGGTCCTTTGAAGCCCTCCACTAGCTTGGACAAATAATCTGAGACTGCACTTTAGAACTTTTAGCAAATAAAGAGGTTTCGGTGATTTTTTCACAGGCTATATTGGACTTTCCTCTCTCCCTTTTGAAGTTACTGGTCCTATATTTTTGCCCTTTTCTTCTATTAGAATGTGTTCTGGCTTTTCCTTCTTGATTTATAAAACTCTTTTAAATGTTCTTAATACCAGTATTTGACAGCTGAGTTTGACAAATGCATTTTCCTGTTTTTCATTTTCTTTTCAAATTCTAAGCCCTATCTTTTGAATTAAAGATGCTCCTGATTTTAATAAAGTTAAAGTGCTCAGTTATACCATGTCAGAGATACATTATTGTGTTCTGTATCTTGTTCATGGAATCCTTCTTGAGGCCAAAGTTAAATTTTCTAATATAAAAAAGCTTTTCTGTCTTTACTCTCCTTCCATACATTTTTTTGCCAGATCACAAGTTAGGTTTCTATAGATCTCCTAACTATGGATTCATAAATCTGATTTTTAAAAAAAAATTTTTTTTCCTGCTAAACTCTCTTATTCATCTTCTAGAACTCTGACTCTATGTTGCGGCTTCTCATTCCGTTCCTTGTCTCTTAATCTTTTATATTTTCTAGATCTTTGTTTTTCTGAGCCACATTGTGTGTGACATCTTCAGTTTTGTCTTCAAGTTTTCTTGTTCTCTTTCTTGCTATATATAATCTGTTAAACGATATCCTGATACATTTTAATTTCAGTTATTATATATTTTTGACTCATACCTATTTTTTGTTCTTTCTCAAATTTTCTTGGTCTTTTTTTGTATACTCCTGCTCAATTTCTCCAATTTTTAACCACAACATGTATTTATATGATATGTTAACATTTTTATCCCCTACAAGATATTTTCAGTGTATAAGGTTTTGAACTGTGTATTGAGATTTTTAAATAATATCAGCACATATTATTTGCAAGATTAATCTTTGAAACCTGTTGGACAAGATTAAGATTCAAAGAGGATTTGATTTTACTTTGGTCTCCTTCCTGGGGGCATCTTATAATAATTTTAAATTAAATTCTTGGTTTGAGGCTCTTCTCACTAAAGTTTAAATTTGGCTTGAAAATTCATAAGGAAGGGCTGAGTTATAGTTATAATTCTCAGTTACCCTTTGTTATTTGGTGCTCAGTATCATTAGGGGTAATTTTCCTTGTCATGAAGAGTGAAACCTTTTGGGTTCCAAGTTTATACAGTTGATTGATCTCTTGTTGGAATCCTTACCATAGAGATAGGCTCTCCTTAGAGAGCCTCCTTGGGAGCATAGCGAGGCTTTTTCCCTTACCCATGGTGTTCTGAGAGTCTTAAAAACTAAAATTTAAGGTCACTGGGTTAAAGCCAGCTTCCCTGTACTGATTATTGCTTTGAGATCCCTCTTTCATTTAGATATTGCCTATTAGAACTCTTTACTTTCTTTCCAGGTAATTGATACATTAAGGAATTTAAAAATATATATACTATGTCCATCATTTTTGTTATGTTTTAGGAGGATTATTCAAGGAATCTATTACCCCAACACTACCACAACAGATAAAGCTTATTATTTTCTATGAATTACTTTATATAAATTTCAAAAACTTGCCAAAAGAGATTAAGGTCTTAAAGTAACATGACCTAGTAGGTTAAGTTTTGACTGTTTTGTTCATGAGGGAATAATAATTGATCCATGGGGAAAAAATTAACAAAAACTGAATGTATTTTTTAAAGATCTATCTATAGAAGAGACAGAGACAGAAAGAGGGGGAGAGAAGAAGCATGAGCAGAGGGAAGGGCAGAGGGAGAAGGGCAGAGTGAGTGGAAGCAGACTTCCCACTAACTAAGCAGGGAGACTAATGTGGGATTCAGTGTCAGGACCCTGGAATCATGACCTGAGTCAAAGTCAGATGCTTAACTGACTGAGCCAATCAGACGTCCCCAAACCAACTCTACTTTAAATATCTTCTGAATTTTATCATAAAAACCTACGCTTCTAGATCAATGTGGCTGAAAAGTGAGGACATGTTTTCTGTAGATACAGCTATATCAAAATTTTAAATTAAAAAATAACTTACTTTTAAAGTAACAATTTGTTCACTATATATATAAAAAAATACAGATAAGCAATACAACATGTTAAAATGACTATTCTAGGACTTCTGGGCAAGATGACAGAGTAGGAGGACCCCAAACTCATCTCATCCCACAGATACAGCAAAGTAACACATCAGTACAAATAATCCGAAAAACAACCTGAAGACCAGCAGAACAAACTCTGCACCTAAATGAAGAGGAGGGCACTCTGAAGAGGGTAGGGAGGGCAGAGACAGTGAGAAGAAAAACCTTGTGGGTCTGGCCACTCCAGGGAGGAGGGAGGGAACAATGGGTATGCAGAGGGATAAGAAAGCATGGAGAAGATGGATTCCTTCAGAATTTGGCTGGGAAAATTAGAGGGGACTAATTTTGAATTCTTACAACAAGCAGGACTTAAAGCCTGGAATGTTTAAAACGTCAGTAGGCTCAGTTCTTGGAGAACTCAGAGGGTCATAGGAAGCTGAGCCCCTGTCCTTAAAGAGATACCGCAATAAGCAGCCCTACTGAAATACAGCACAGAAGCAGCAGTCTGAAAAAAATGCCTGGGGTACACAGGAGGGAGGTTAGTTACTAATCTCAGAGTTTGCTAAGGGTCTTCTCTAGGAATAAAAAAGAAGGAAAGTACCATTTCCTTTCCAGATCCCTGGCATGGTCCTGGCATTCATTACCTCACTTGTTTACACCATGCTCTACCCTTCACCAACTAGGCCTGCCTCAGTCTTCACACCATCCTCTCCTCTAGAAGATAGGCACAAATCTTGCCAACATTGTCTCCTTACCTCCCACAGAGGATGCAACACCTTGTTAAAACACTTCCTGTCTGCACTTCGTGGTATGACTCAGCTGGTCAGGTCTCCCCAGTAGCTGCATGTCCCCAGTGGTAAAGGACCAGCACATGCAACCTGCAGTACCCACACATACCAACACACATTTCACAGAGCACCTTGGCTGTATGGGTCTCCATAGTGATCGGGCCTATACTGTAAAGAGGACCAGTGTTGGGGCACCTGGGTGGCTCAGTCAGTTAAGTATCTACCTTAAGCCCGGGTCATGATCCCAGAGTCCTGGGATAGAGCCCCACTTTGGGCTCCCTGATCAGCAGAGAGTCCGCTTCTCCCTCTTCCTCTGCCCTTTCCCCTGCTCTCTCTCTCTCAAATAAAAAAAAAAAAAAAAAAAAAAAAAAAGACTAGTGCTACCTTCTTAAAAGTGCCTGCCCTGCCCACTACTTTCAAGAGCAAAAGATGCAGCTAACTTTCCTAACAAACAAAAACAGATATAGATATTTGGGCAAAATGCAAACATAGAGACATATGTTCCAAATCAAAGAAAAGAGAAAATCACAGCAAGAGACTAAGGAAAATGGAGATAAGTAATATGCCTGATTGAGAATTTAAAGTAATGGTCATAAAGATACTCACTGGACTTCAGAGTGGAGGACAACAATGAGACCCTCAACATAGAGATAAAAAAGAATGAATCTGAGATGAAGAACATACTAACTGAAATTAAAACTACACTTGATGGAATAAATAGGAGGCTAGAGGAAGCAGAGGAATGAATTAATGACCTAGAAAACAGAGTAATGAAAAGTAATCAAGCTGAGTAAGTGAGAGGAAAAAAGAATTATGCAAAATGAGAACAGACTTAGGGAAATCAGCGACTCCATCAAGCATAATGACATTCATATAATAGGGATTACAGAAGAGGAAGAAAGAGAAAAGGGGATAGAAAATTCATTTTAAGAAATAATACCTGCAGACTTCCCTAATCTGGGGAAAGAAACACATATCTAGATCCAAAAGGCATTGCGGTGCTCGAACAAAATCACTTCAAAATCACACAAAGACACATAGTATTTAAAATGGCAAAACGTAGGGAAAAAAAAATTTAAAAGCAGCAATAAAAAAGCAGACAGTTACTACAAAGGAACTCCCATAATGCTATCAATGGATATCAGCAGAAATATTGCAGCCCAGAATAAAGTGGTATGATAACATTCAAAGTGCTGAAAAGAAAGATCTACAGCCAAGAATACTCTATCCAGCAAGGCTATTGTTCAGAATAATAGGAGAGATAAAGAGTTTCTCAGACAAAAATGAAAGTAGTTCATGACCATTAAACCAGCCCTACAAGGAATATTAAAGGGGACTCTTTGAGTGAAAAGGAGACTGTAACTGAGAGTATGAAAAGTAGGAAACATGGAAGAAGTAAAAATAAGTATTTCTGCAAAATTCAGTCAAGGGATTAAAAAAAGAATATAAAATATGACACCATCTACCTAAAACATAACAGGGAGAGGAGTAAAGTATGGGTTCAAACATAAGCGACCATCAATTTCACATAGATTGATATACACAGAAGATGTTATATACAAACCTAATGGTAACCACAAATGAAAAACCAGTAAGAGATATGCAAAGAATAAAGAGTAGAAGTAATCTAAGTATATCATTAGAGAAAGCCAGCAAATCGTGAAAGAAAGCAAAAGAAAAGAACAGAGAAAAACTACAAAAACAATTACAGAACAAGTAATAAAATGGCAATAAATATGTATTTATCAATAATTATTTTGGGGGTGCCTTATTGGCCCAGTGAGTTAAACATCCAACTCTTGATTTTGATTCAGGTCATGATCACAGGTTTGAGCCCTATGTGGGGCTTGGCATGGAGCATGAAGCCTTGCTTCAGATTCTCTTTCTCCTTCTCCCTCTGTCCCTCCCCACTTCACACTCTCTCTCTTCCAAAAAAAAAAAAAAAAAAAATGTATATATATTTAATGTCAGTGAATTAAAGGCTCCAATCAGAAAACATGAAGTGACACAGTGGAAGGAAAAAAAAAAAGAAAAAACCCAAAAAACAAGACCCATTTATATGATGCCTACAAGGGACTTATTTCAGACCTAAAGAAATAGATTGAAAATGAGGAGATGGAGAAACACTTATTATGCAAATGGATGTGGAAAAAAAAAAACCCCACACAGGGTAGAAATATTTATGTCAGACAAAATAGACTTTAAAACAAAGATAGTAACAAGAAACAAAGAAGAATACTATATAATAAACAGGAAAATCCATTGAAAAGATATAACAATTGTAAATAGTTATGTAGGGGCTTCTGGGTGGCTAGGTTGGTTAAGCACCTGCCTTCAGATCAGGACATGGTCCCAGGGTCCTGGAATGAAGCCCCATGTCAGGTACACTGCTCAGCAGGGGACTCTGCTTCTCCTTTTCCCTCTGCCTGCTCATGTGCTCATTCACTTTTTCTCACTTACTTTCTCTCTCAAATAAATAAAATCTTCAAATAAAATTTATGCAGCTAACATGGGAGCCACTAAATACATAAAACAGTTAATAATAAACACAAAGTAACTAACTGATAGTAACACAATAATAGTAGAGGACTTTAACACCCTACTTATGTCAATGGACAGATTATCCTAATAGAAAGTCAACAAGGAAACAGTGGTTCTAATGACACACTGGACGAGACAGACTTGAGAGATATATTCAGAACATTCTATCTTAAAACAGCAAAACACATATTCTTTTCAAGTTCATATGAAAAAATCCTCCAGAATAGATTGCATATTAGGCACAGAACAAGTTTGAACAAATTCAGAAAAATCAAAGACATGCCATATATCATTTGGGATCACATGCTATGAAACCAGAAATCAACTACAAGAAAAAAAAAATTGGGAAGACTACAAATGAATGGAGGTAATTATGTACTACTAAAACAATTAATAAGCCAACAAACAAATCAAACAAGAGATAAAAATTACACGGAAACAAGTGAAAATGAAAAAATAATAGCCCCAAATCTTGAGGATGCTTCAAAAGCAGTTCTAGGACAGAAGTTTACAGCAATACAGGCCTACCTCAAGAAATAAGAAAAATCTCAAATAAATAATCTAAACCTATATCTAAAGAAGTTAGAAAGAGAACCAAGAAAACCCAAAATGAGCAGAAGGAAGGAAATAATAAAGAATAGAGCAGAAATAAATGACATATGAACTAAAAAAAAAAAAAAAATGGAAAAGATCAATATAACCAAGAGCTCGTTCTTTAAGAAGATCAACAAAACTGTTAGCCAGAATCATAAAAAAAAAAAAAAAAAAAAGAGACAGAACTCAAACAAAATCACTAATGAAATATGTCAGATCTAGGGCTCAGAATGACAATTCTCAAGATGCTAGTTGGGCTTGAAAAAGGCATGGAAGATATTAGAGAAACGCTGTTTGGAGAAATAAAAGCCCTTTCTGGAGAAGTAAAATAACTAAAATCTAAGCAAGCTGAAATCAAAAAAGCTATTAATGAGGCGCAATTAATAATAGAAGCTCTTACTGCTAGGATAAATGAGACAGAAGAGAGAATTAGTGATATAGAAGATCAAATGATGGAGAATAAAGAAACTGAGCAAAAGAGGGACAAACAACTACTGGACCACGAAGGGAGAATTCGAGAGATGAGTGATACCATAAGATGAAACAACATTAGAATAATTGGGATTCCAGAAGGTATACTGGAGCAAATTATAGTGGAGAATTTCCCTAATATGGCAAAGGGAACAAGCATCAAAATCCAGGAAGCACAGAGAATTCCCCTAAAAATCAATAAAAATAGGTCCATACCCTGTCATTTACTAGTAAAACTTACAAGTCTTACTGACAAAGAGAAACTCCTGCGAGCAGCCCGGGAAAAGAAGTCTGTAACATACAATGGTAAAAAAAAAAATATTAGATTGGCAGCAGACTTATCCACAGAGACCTGACAGGCCAGAAAGGACTGGCATGATATATTCAGAGCACTAAATGAGAAAAACATGCGTCCAAGAACACTATATCCAGCTAGGCTATCATTGAAAATAGAAGGCAAGATTAAAAAGTTTTCAGGATAAACAAAACCTAAAAGAATTTGTAAACACCAAATCAGCCTTACAGGAAATATTGAAAGGGGTCCTCTAAGCAAAGAGAGAGCCTAAAATTAGTAGACCAGAAAGGAACAGAGACAAAATACAGTAACAGTCAACTTACAGGCAATACAATGGCACTAAACTCATATCTCTCAATAGTTACCCTGAATGTAAATGGGTAAATGTCCCAATGAAAAGACACAGTATCAGAATGGATAAAAAAACAAAACTCATTTTAGACCCAAAGACAAGTCCAGATTTAAAGTGAGGGGGTGGAAAACAATTTACCATGCTAATGGACATTTAAAAACAAAACAAAACAAACAAAAACAACAACAACAAAAAAACCAGGGGTGGCAATCCTTATATCAGGTAAATTAGATTTTAAGCCAAAGACTATATAATAAGAGATGAGGAAGGATACTATATCATACTCAAAGGGTTTGTCCAAAAAGAAGATCTAACAATTTTAAATACTTATGCCCCTAAAATGGGAGCAGCCAACTACATAAACCAATTAATAACAAAATCAAAGAAACACCTTGACTATAATATAATAATAGTAGGGGACTTTAACACCCCACTCACTGAAATGGACAGATCATCCAAGCAAATGATCAACAAGGAAATAAAGGCCTTAAATGACACTCTGGACCGGATGGACATCATAGATATATTCAGAACATTCTATCCCAAAGCAACAGAATCAACATTCATCTCTAGTGCACATGGAACATTCTCCAGAATAGATCACATCCTGGGTCACAAATCAGGTCTCAACTGGTACCAAAAGATTAGGATCATCCCCTGCATATTTTCAGAGCACAATGCTCTGAAGCTAGAACTCAATCACAAGAGTTAAGTTGGAAAGAAATTAAATACATGGAGGCTAAAAAGCATCTTACTAAATAATGAATGGGTCAACCAGGAAATTGAAGAAGAATAGAAAAAATTCATGGAAACAAATGATAATGAAAACACAACTGTTCAAAATCTGTGGGACATAGCAATGGCAGTCCTGAGAGGAAAGTATATAGCGATACATGTCTTTCTCAAGAAACAAGAATGGGGGTGCCTGGGTGGCTCAGTGGGTTAAGCCGCTGCCTTCGGCTCAGGTCATGATCTCAGGGTCCTGGGATCGAGTCCCGCATTGGGCTCTCTGCTCGGCAGGGAGCCTGCTTCCTCCTCTCTCTCTCTCTGCCTGCCTCTCTGCCTACTTGTGATCTCTCTCTGTCAAGTAAATAAATAAAATCTTTAAAAAAAAAAAAAAAAAGAAAAAGAAACAAGAATGGTCTCAAGTACACAACCTAACCCTACACGTAAAGGACAACATCCACTCACGATAAAAACCTTCAGTGAAGTAGGTTTAGAGGGAACATACTTCAACATAATAAAGGCCATCTATGAAAAATTCACAGCAAATACCATATTCAATGGGGAAAAACTGACAGCTCTTCCCCTAAAATAAGGAATAAGACAGGCGTGTCCACTCTCATCACATTAATTCAACATGGTACTGGAAGTCCTAACCACAGAAATTAGGTAAGAAAAGAAAGAAAAGGCAACCAAATTTATAACTAAGAAATAAAACTTTCACTACTTTGCAGATGACATGATACTCTATATAGAAATCCCTAAAGATTCCACCAAAAAACTACTAAAACTGATAAATAAATTCAGTAACATTGTAGGAATCAGTATATAGAAATCTGTTGCATTTCCACACATCAATAATGAAGTAGCTCAAAGAGAAATAAAGAAAATGATCCTATTTACCATTGCACAAGAAATAATAGAATACCCAGGAATAAACTTAGCTAAAGGGGTGAAAGACCTGTACTCTGGAAACTAGGAAACACTGAAGAAAGAAATTAAAGACAACACAACACAAAGAAACGGTAAGACCTTCTTAATGGATTGGGAGAACAACTATTTTTTAAACATACTACCTAAAGCAATCTCCCTAAACATACCTACCTAAACATACTACCTAAAGCAATACCTAAAGCAAAAACCAGACTACCTAAAGCAATCTACACATTTAATGCAGTTTCTATCAAAATACCAACAGCACTGTTCACAGACCTAGAACAAACAATCCTAAAATTTGTATGGAAACACCAAAGACTCTCAACTGCCAAAGCAGTCCTGAAAAAGGAATACAAAACTGGAGATATCACAATTCTAGACTTCAAGTTATAATACAAAGCTGTAGTAAGTAGAGTAGTATGGTACTGGCACAAAAACAGACACATAGATCAGTGGAGCAGAATAGAAAACCCAGAAAGAAACCCACAATTATATGGCCAGTTAATCTATGACAAAGGGGAAAGAATATGCAACATGGAAAAAGACAGTCTCTTCAACAAATGGTGCTGGGAAAACTGGATACCTGCATGTAAGAGAATGAAACTAGATCACTTTCTTATACCGTAACAAAACAAAACAAAACAAAACAAAAACCTCAAAATGGATTAAGGGCCTGAGTGTGAGACATGCAACCAGAAAAACTGCAGAAGAGAGCACAGGCAGTAACTTTTCTGACTTTGGTTACAACAGTATTTTTCTAGGTATGTCTCCTAAAGGAAGGGAAACAAAAGCAAAAATAAACTACTGGGATTACATCAAAATTAAAAGCTTTTGTACAGCAAAGGAAACAATCAAAAAAACTAAAAGGTAATCTACTGAATGGGAAAAGATACTCACAAATAACATACCAGATAAAGGGTTAGTATCAAAAATATATAAAGAACTTATACAACTCAACACCACCCCTCCAAATAATCCAATTAAAAAATGGGCAGAAGAATTTGCGACGACATGGATGGAACTAGAGGGTATTATGCTTAGCGAAATAAGTCAAGCAGAGAAAGGCAACTATAATATGATCTCCCTGATATGAGGAAGTGGAGATGCAACGTGCGGGGTTTGGGGGGTAGGAAAAGAATAAATGAAACAAGATGAGATCAGGAGGGAGACAAACCATAAGAGACTCTTAATCTCACAAAATAAACTGAGAGTTGCTGAGGGGAGGGAGGTTGTGAGTGGGTAGTGGGGTACGGCCATGGGAGGGGGTATGTGCTATGCTGAGTGCTGTGAAGTGGTAAACCTGGCAATTCACAGACCTGTACCCCTGGGGCTCAAAATACATTATATATTTATAAAAAAATTTAAAAAATTTTAAAAAAAGGGCAGAAGACATGAACAGATAATTCTCCAAAGGAGACACTCAGATGGCCAATAGACACGTGAGAAGATGCTCAACAACACTCATCATGAGGGAAATGCAAATCAAAACTATGATGAGATAGCACCCACACCAGTTAGAAAGATAAAATAAAAAACACAGGAAATAACAAGTGTTGGCAAGGACATGTAGAAAAGGGAATCTTTGCACACCTTTGCCAAAATGCAAACTGGTACAGCCATTGGGGACAACAGTATTGAGTTTCTTCAAAAAGTTAAAAATAGAACTACCCTATGATCTAGTAACTCCACTACTGGGTATTTACCTCCAAAATACAAAAACGCTAATTCAAAGGATACATGTACCCATATGTTTACTGCAACATTATTTATAATAGCCACATTATGGAAGCAGCCCAAGTGTCCATTGACAGATGAATGGATAAAGATGATGTGGTGTGTGTGTGTGTGTGTGTGTGTGTAAAATGAAATATTACTCAGCCACAAAAATAATGAAAGCTTGTCATTTTCAACAACATGGATAGAGCTAGAGAGTATTCACTAAGTGAATTAGAGAAATATAAATGCCATTTGATTTCACTTATATAAGAATTTAAGAAACAAAAAAGTAAAGAAAAAAAAAGCAAGAGACAAAAGAAAAACGAAGAAGCACTCTTGACTATAGAGAACAAACTGGTAGTTAGCAGAGGAGAGGTGAGCAGGGGGATGTCTGAAACAGGTGATGGGGATGGAAGAGTACACTTCTCATGAAGAGCACTAAAATAATGTGTAGAATTGTTAAATCACTGTATTGTACATCTTAAATATAACACTATTAATGATACTGGAGTTAAAATAAAAAATTACAAAAAAAGAATATTCTAAAGTTGGACTGTTGTACAAATCTATAGATTTACAGAATGTTACTTAACCATACACTTATAATTGGTGAATTTTATGGTATGTAAATTATACCTCAAGCTATTAAAACATCTATAATTTTTATTTTCTAAAAACAACTATGTGTTTATTTTTTAAATCAGGTATTTGTACTTATAAATATGTGCGTATTTCCAAATCCATAAATATTCATTTGCAATGTAATTTTTAATGGCTAAATGGTGTTTTTCATTATATTCATAATTTATTTATCCAATTCCATATTGTTGGACATTTGGTTTATAACAAAAATTAGAAAGTATTACATGATGAATATCCCTTATGTATATACTAAATTCTTTCCTTAAGCAAATTCTATGGGTGAAGTTATCTTGGGTTTGTAGTTTCCAATGTCACAATACTTGCCCTCCAACACGTAAAGGTTCCATTATTGTGTTTTATTATTTTCCTGTGTTTTTGAATAATGGCATTATTAAATTTTTTCATTGATACATGCAGATTTCAGTTTCAATTTAATTTATATCTGACCCTTGATGAGCTTGAATATTTCTAGAATATAAACTATAGAGTGTATTATACACACATGGAGAGGGAGAGGGAGAGCTTCTTTGCATTTGAAAGCAGATAATTCAATTTATCCCTTTCCTATATATATTTCAATAGTGATATGCTTTGTACCAAAACAATCTAGGATGTTTAAAGAAAAAGGCAACTGTGGCATGCTAGAAATAGAATGGGCCTTAAAATCAGAGACTACAGTTTCTTATTCATAAGAGAATCAACAGGAAAGCCATATCAGCAAGGTAGTATAGTAAGAAGTCCTGAACCATACTTCCCCTTGCAAAGACAATGATTTGGCAAAATTTCACAGACAAATCCAAAAACTACTCAAAAGTCTCCTGCACCTTGGGCAAACATGAAACCAGGCTCACTGAAGCCAGATTTTGGGATACCTTCTTGCCAGTGACTCCAGCCCCACGTGATCAGGATTAGCTGACAGCTTTTCTCATTGGAGGGAAGGGATTAGTTTGTGTGGCTAGCACTACAACTTTTCCAAGACGACTCCCCAGAGGACTGGCTTCTGTCTTGCCAGTCCTGGAGCTCTGACAGCCTTGGCACAGTCTAGCCACTTGGTGAAAGCTGAAATGGTGGCTTGGGCTAGTAAATTGCCATTGATCCTCCCTAATGCTCAGAATAGACAGAGCAGATGAAAATTCCAACTCTCAGTCTCCACTTGTAGAGGGAAAGAGTTGTTCCATGCATCTAGCACTCCAGCTTCTCCAGGGCTCAAAATAGTTTTTCATGTTGAAATGAAAGAATGGTATATAGCAACCATCTATCATTAGAAACTCATTAATAAAGGTAAATATAGAATACAGAAAGCTATATTACTATAGTGGAGGTAAGTAAATCACTTTTTATTCTAGTATAAAAGTTAAAAGAGAAAGTATAAAATATAACTCTAACTAAAAATACATGAAAAGATATACAGTATGAATGCACATAAATTGTGACAGTAACAACATGTGGGTGGGAGAGATGTTAAAGTGTGGAGTTTTTGTGTGTGATTAAACTTATCTATTTAAAACAGACTGCTATAATTATAAGACATTTTATGTAAGCCACAAAAATAATACCCATAAAAGTTACACAAAGAAAAAGAGAAAAAAAAGAAAATCCTATCAATACCAAAAAAGTCAACAAAATATAAGACAGCAAGAGGAAAAGACAGAGAATGGAACAAGGCTAACAGAAAACAGCAAAATGACAATCTTTTCCTATCAATGATTGCTTTAAACATAAATGGATTAAAATCTCCAATAATAATACATAAAGTGCCTGAATGGATTAAACAAAACAAACATACAAGATGCTCTCTACAAGAAACTCAGTTTTAAGGACACACATAGGCTAAACTGAGAAGAATGAAAAATATATTACAGGCAAATGGTAACCAAAAGAGAACAGGAGGGGCTTCACTTACATCACACAAAATAAACTTTAAATCAAAAATTCTCAAGAGACAAAGGATATTATAGAATGATAAAATGGGCAATCCATCAGAAAAAATAAGTTATAACTGTTTATGCACACAATATCAGATCACCTAAATATATGTGCAAATACTGACAAAACTGAAAGAGAAACAGACAAAAGTACAATAATAGGACATTTCAATAACCCGGTTTCTAAATGGATAGAACTCTCACACAGAACATCAATAAGAAACCTGAAGAAAAGAACTACATTATAGACCAAATGGACACAACAGACATATACAGAATATTCCATCCAACAATAGGAGATGCACAGTCATTTTAAACACAGAACACTCTCCAGGATAGATCATATGTTGAAACCCAAAGATAGTCTTAGTTTTAAAAAGACTGAAATGAGGGGCGCCTGGGTGGCTCAGTGGTTTAAGCCTCTGCCTTCGGCTCAGGTCATGATCTCAGGGTCCTGGAATCGAGCCCCACATCGGGCTCTCTGCTCAGCGTGGAGCCTGCTTCTCCCTCTCTCTCTGCCTGCTTCTCTGCCTACTTGTGATCTCTCTCTATCAAATAAATAAATAAAAATCTTTAAAAAAAATAAAAAAAATTAAAAGACTGAAATGATATCAAGTACTTTTTCAACCACAATGGTGGGAATGAGAAATCAGTAACAGAAGGAAAACTGGAAAACTCATCAATATGTGGAACGTAACACACTCCTGAATAACCAACGGGTCCAAGTAGAAACAATAACAACAACAAAAAAAAAACCCCAAGACTAATGAAGATGGAAACACAACTTGCCACAACTTATAGAAAGTAAAAAAGCAATACTAAGAGAAAATTTGCTGTTATAAACACTTACACAGAAGATAGATCTCAAACAACTAAACTTTATGCCTCAAGGAGCTAAGAAAAGAAAAACAAGCTATGCTTAAATTTAACAGAAGAAGAAAATAAAGATTAGAGCAGAAATAAATGACTTAGAGGACAGTAAAATAGAAAAATTAACAAAACTCAGAATTGGCTTTTTGAAAAGAAAAAAAAATTGACACTTAATGAGAAAGAGAGAGAATGCAAATATAAAATGAGAAATAAAGAAGTAAAGAAGAGGCACAATGGATGCCAAAGAAATATAAAGGATCATAAGAGACTAGTATGAACAAGTATACGTCAACAAATTGGATAACCTAAAAAAAAAATGGACAGATTTCTAGAAACATGCAACATACTGTGAATAATCATAACAAATTGATATTTTGAACAGGTCTATAACTAGGAAGAAGATTGAATTAGTATTCAAATGCCTTCCAACAAAGACAGACACAGATCCAGATGGCTTCATGGTGAATTCTACCAAACATTTAAAGAAGCATTAACACCAATACTTCTTAAAGTCTTCCAGAAAATTGAAGACTAATGAACACTCCTAATTCATCATACACCATGACAGAGTGGGATTTATTCCTGGCATGCAAGGATGGTTCAACAGGAAAATCAATTAATATGTCACATTACAGAATAAAGGATAAAAATCACACGATAATCTTAATAGATGCAGAAAGAATTAAAATAATTTCAATACTCTTTCATGATAAAAACTCTCAACAAATAAGGAATACAAGAAAAATATTTCACAACATAATAAAGGCCATACATGAAAAGCCCACAGCTGACAGCATACTTAATGGTAAGAAACTAAAAACTTTCCCAAGATTAGGAACAATGCAAGAATACCTGCTTTTGCCATTTCTATTCAACAGAGTACTGGAAGTCCTAGCCAGAATAATTAAGTGAGAAAAAGAAAACAGACATACAAATCAGAAAGAAAGAAGAAATACTGCCTTTGTTTAAAGACAAAGACAATATGATCTTATATACTGAAAGCCCTAACTTCCATAAAAAAGGAACTGTTAAAACAAATATGCACATTCCATAAAATTGTAGGAAACAAAACAAATTACAAAAATCAGTTGTATTTCTATACACTAACCAACTATGTGGAAAGGAAATTAAGAAAATAAGCTCATTTAAAATACCATTAGAGAGAATAAAATACTGAGGAATAAATTTAACCAAGGAGGTAAAAACTATAAAATACTGATTAAAGAAACTAAAGAAGATACAAATAATTGGAAAGATATCCCCTGTTCATGGGTTAGAAGAATTAATATTAAAATGTCCATTCTACCCAAAATGATCTACAGATTTAATGTAATCTCTATCAAAAGCCCAAGGACATTTTTTTTCTATAGAAATTAACAATTCTATAATTCATATGGCACCACAAGAGACCATGAATAGCCAAATCAATGTTGAGTAAAAAACAAAGTGGAGGCATCATAACTTATGATTTCAAAATATACTTCAGAGTTACTGTAATCAAAGCAGTATGATACTAGCATAAAACAAACATTCATACCAGTGGAACAGAACAGAGAGCCCAGACATAAATCCATGCATATTTGATGAACTGATTTTTGACAAGTGAGTCAAGAATATACAACAGAAATGGATTATTCCTTCAACAGTGTTGGGAAAAATGGATATTCACTATCAAAAAAGTGAATTTGAACCTTGAACTTACACAGAAATCAACTCAAAATAGATCAAAAACTTAAATGTAAGACATGAAATTGTAAAAACTTCCAGAAAAAACAGGATATATATTCATAACACTGCTCTTGCCAATGATTTTTTAGATGTGACACCAAAAGCACAGGCAACAAAAGCAAAAATATAGAAGTGGGACAATATAAAAAAAAATTCTGTGTTGCAAAGAAAACAACCAATGGAATGGGAGAAAATATTTATACCTCACATACCTGATAAAGAGTTCATCTGTAAAGTACATAGGAATAATAATAAAGACTTAATAACCCAATTAAAAAATGGGCTAAGGACTTTAATAGATACTTCTGCAAAGAAGAAACGTCAGTAACCAAAAAGTGAGTGGAAAAAAAAAAATGCCCAATGTCACTAACTATCAGGGAATCACAAATTAAAACTACAGTATCACCTTGGGATGGTTGTTATAAAAAAAAAAAAAAAAGACAACAAGTGTTGGCCAAGAAGTGGAGAAATTGGAAACCTTGTATACTGTTGGTGGGAATGCAAACTGATGCATCATGGAAACAAGTATGGAGGTTCCCCCCAAATTAAACAGAACTACCATAGGAACCAATGCTCCCACTTTTAAGTACTTATTCAAAAGATTCGAAATCATGATGTTGAAGAGCTATCTGCTCTCTCAGGTTCATTACAGCACTATTCTTGATATCCAAGATATGGACACAACCTGAATATCCACAGATAGATGACTGGATAAAGAAAATGTGGTCGGTGCAGACAGTGCAATACTACACAGACATATACAGACAGTGGAATACTATAGAGCCTTAAATTTAAAAAGGTTCTTTTTAAAATGTGACAACATGGATGAACCTTGAGAATATTACGCTAAGTGCAAAAAGCCAGTCATGGGAAGGCAGACTGCAAAATTCCATTTATATGAGGGATCTAAAAGAGTCAAATTCAAAGAATCAAAGAGTGGAATAAGGGTTGCCAGGGGCTGGTGGAGAGGGGGACATGGAGAGTCACTAACCAACAAGCTCTAAGTTTCAGTTAAGCAAAGATAGATAAAAGATCTGCCGTGCAATGTTGTACCAATCATCAATAATAACGTATGGTGCATTGAAGAGTTTAAAATATTCATTTCATGGCAAGTGTTCTTACCACAGTAAAATACATGATTAAATAAGTAAAGATAATAAAGCTGAACACCAAACAAAAGAAACCTTTCCAAACCTCTATTCTCAAATGACTTTTACCACATGAGTCTTTTTTTTCCATCCTTAAACAAAAGCTTTATTTTCCAGATCATGGATTAATCTTTACTTAGAAAAAAAAAAAGGAAAGGATAAATACATATAGGAGTATCTCTTATTTACTGAATGTCTTTTTGTAAATGTAACTGTCAAAGTGCATTAAAGAAGGAAATAAAATATACCACCGGCGTTTGCAGTTGTATAGATTAAAAAGCATTCAATCACCACACACTTACATTACATTAATACACACAAAGCATAGTCAAATTGGGCTTTAACCAAACACTAAATACACATGGAGCATACTAAATAGGGAACATTCACAACCTCCATTAAATGTATATAACTTCTAAAAAGTCTCATTTTGTGAAAGAGATATTTAATAACAGGGTCTCTATATATATGGTCTGTTGATGTGGAAAACAAAACTAAGATCAAACAAAACAAGGATCAAAAGCCACTAAATTTCATGAGCGATCAGTGAATCAACCAAAGACAATGCATTATAAAGCTGGAAGGGGCCACTGCAACTTAATTCCTCATTTCCAAAATGGGGTTCAAATACATTAAGTATAACTTGCTCAGGCTCACAGAACTCTTCCAGACGAGACAACAATACAGGTGTCCTTTCCTTCTGCGTCCTATCAAAAAGTGTTTAAAACACAAAAAGCTGCTTGATCCTTCCTGGGTTAGTGTTAAGCTTCTCTGGAGAGGAACAGCAGGTGCTGGCCTCATGAGCCTGTGAGGGGCAGAGGCTCCTGATTATAAATCGTGCCCTTAAGAGCACTGGTGCAAGGAAAGCTTTTCGGAACAGAAAACAAGCAATTAAAAAGGAGGAAATATGTCATCTGAATTGCAGCTGAATTTCTCTTTAAGCAAATAAGAGCAAAAAGCATAATTTCTAAAAACCTGTTTTTCTTGAGCAGAGGCACTTAGATCACATCGGCCTCAGAAGGTTTTGCTCAGAAACCTTTACAGCCTGCAGGTAAAGCTTTTCGGAAGCCTATACTGGAATTAGTGTTTCCAGGCTGATGGTTATTTCATTTATAATTTCCTATTCTTTCATATTTGAGAGGTTTTTTGGTGTTCTGTACTGAATCACTCAAAACCTTTAATATTGAAAAGTAAAATTAAGATTCTAGGAGAAACAAATATGTTATAACTTCACCATCCATCAATCTCTTTGTCATTGCTGAAATAAGAACATTCAAATATTCAGAATGATTACAGTACATTTATATTACTAAAAACAATCAAGAAACTGATGAAGCAAAATTAATTCACTTATTATATAAACAACAAAAAGCAGAATTCAAGTAGGCACTTTGAGCTCCAGGACTCAAATAGTAAAAAAAAAAAAAAAAAAAAAGAGAAGACTAAGACAGTGATAAAACTCTGATAGGAATCTTGACTATTTTTTAACAAAAGGACTCATTTTAATCAGAAGCTCAGATTTTGCTCCTTTGCCATGGCAACAGATGCAGAATCCTGTACCTGGAAGGTTAGAATGATAATCTTCACTATGTTCACAAGAAGCTCTGTGTTAAGTTTGGTAATTGAACTGTAAAGAACAAATTTTGAGTATTTCTACCCAGTTCTAAATAATATATTTTTTAAAATTTTATTTTCTTTATTTGTCAGAGAGAGAGAGAGGAGTGAGAGCAGCACAGGCAGACAGAGTGGCAGGCAGAAGCAGAGGGAGAAGCAGGCTCCCTGCCGAGCAAGAAGCCCGATGTGGGACTCGATCCCAGGATGCTGAGATCATGACCTGAGCCGAAGGCAGTCACTTAACCAACTGAGCCACCCAGGTGTCCCCTAAATAATATTTTTTGATCTTCATGGAGGAAGTGATTCTGTGGAGGACAGTCTTGGCTATTAACTCACAATATGATTTTAGGTACATCCACTAACTCGCCTGTGTTTTTTCCCTTGCTGATCTATGAAATGGGAACACTGATCTTGGCTTTCATCCCAGAACGGGCTAGGTCTGTGTTCCCTGGTTCATCTAATACTGAATGCAAAGAAAAAAACCATTTTGCATTCTCTTTTAGACAGATGAAGAAATTGTCTCAAGCATGCTCTACCCTCTTGCTATATGACCTCAAAAGAGGTCATTACTGGGAGATGTGGAACAGACAGGTTCATGGGCATTCTGCTCCATGTATCCTGACATCTCACACAATCCTTGAATGTTCCCACTTCCATATGTAAGGACTGAGGTCCGCTGCTTCGCTGCTGAGCAACTATTTTCTCATTGAAATGGAGAAAAGGGTTCTATAATTAAAATGTGGAAAGACTAAGTAAACTCTCAGAGAAAAGCAGAGGGAAGTTTTTTATTCCTTCTGAAGAGAGAAGGTGCCTTGACAGCACCTCTTTAGTTACCAATGTGTGCTCAGAAATTATAGGTCCCGTCCTTTTATTCTCGCCGGGCCTTCAACCCTTTTTTGCTAAGTTATCAGATAGCAAAGATTTTAGATCTTTTCTTTCCAAGTGACATTTGCTTTTAAAAACTTGTAAACCCTGGGGACACTTAAAGACTGACAAACCTTTGAGATTTGAGAGAAATGGGTATTTAAAGGTGAATTTTTCCAGAATTCTTGAATCCTTGCCCATGTTCTGAAACCATATTCCTGTGGCAGGCATGGAGGCGCCCCCACGAAGCCACTGAGGGGATGTGCTTATGTGACAGCTTGTTGCACCTTAGGGATCTTCTGAAATGTCCTTGTTGATGCCATTCTCTCCAGGCTACTCCCAGCCAATGACGGAGCACAGTGAAAGTTCAAGACCTGGGCCACTTTGGCCTGAGGTGGGCTCCCCAATGGCCTGTCAGATCTGCATCACACTCAGAAGGTTCTTCCCGCAACTCTTGCTTCCTCTTCCTTTTTCCCTTTACAGGGAATCCCTTGAATTCCTAATTCCATCTTGGCATTTGCAGTCCGTGAACTAGAGCAGACTCAATACTCCATAAATATTTGTTGTGCCAGATGAAGAAATCTCAGTATGAACCAAACCAACTCTTAGGGCAGGTGAAGAGATAGGGGAGAACCTCAACTGAGTACCCATCATTTGTCAGGTGCTTGACCGTGAGTGTCTCAGTGAAGTTGGGCTAAAAGAGGAGTTAATGTATGCTCAGGGACTGGTATGTATTAAATACTCAGCAAATAGTAGGTATCCCCATTAACAAGAATTACATTGAATTCTGTGTGAAAGAGTCAGGTGGGTAGGAGATACTGAAGGCATAGAAGATGAAAAGAACAGGTCAGATCATGGTCCAAGCAATACTCTGGGTTCAGCCACTGGGTGCAGCTGAGAATGCTCTGAGAGTTGCTGCTTCTATTGAAGTTTTGGGCCATCTAGAAAATATTCAGCTCTAGGTGGCTCCAAATACTGATTTGTTCATTTTTCAAGGGCTCTGTGGTTAATCCCAAATGGTTAATATAATGTCTGATTTCAGTGAGGTGGGGGAATATCCGTATCACTCTCTTAGTGGTACTACTCCAGGTCTAAAGCCAAGGTTTTCTTTTCAATTCGGATTTGGGACCCCAACTGGAGATGGCTGGAAGAGGGGTGAGGGCAGAGAGGATACTGGGGGGAGACCCTGACTACTTCCGATCTGAACTTATTGTCAATGAGAAGTCCCAGGCTTGGCGGTTAGCTTTTTCATCTGCTTCAAGTGCAGCTCCATAGTTAAGCATGTGACTGTGGGCTGTTTTCAACGGTAGTTTGATTAAAGAGACATTCCAGATGTCAGACACCATGCTGAAGACACGCTCTTTACCTCCTAAGAAAAGGTAAGCATAACTAGGAAAACTCCTAAGGAATACTACAGAGGATACAGAGCCTGCCAGGAAGCAAACATCTCATCCCACAGCAACAGTGAGTAGAAAAAGCAATTATTTAAAAAAAGAAAAAAGGAATTACTTTTTAAACCAACTGATTATTCTCAAAGCCATCTAAATCATCTGTCAGCAGTGACTTTCAGAAGGCAGCTCCAGATTCCTTAGTAAATTAAGCCTACAAATGAAAGCATTCTTAATTCATTACATGTCACTATACTTGCCATAAACATAATTAGTTTAGTCTCATAAGAGTGTCATTTTTGAAAGGTTAATAAATCCATCCACACTTTCCCGAGAGTATGGGGGGTCAATTTTCACTTGTCTATGTCTGATGCATGCTTTTGCTTTTTGAAATGCAATGAAATCCCCAAAGAACTGGTAGTTGCTTTTTTTTTTTTAAATTAAAGTAGTATTACATTTCAGCATTGCTGAAGCATACAATTTGATAATCTGAAAGTAATTAGAAAATCTATTACCATACCATATATTATCATGTAGCCATCTTAATCCAATCTGTCATTGAAGGTACTGAGGTCAGATGTGTTTTAAAATTCACAATTTCTCAGAAACTAGAAAGGCAATACCTGATATGTACACACGCGTGCACACACACACACACATAACATATATTTATCATATATATAATACCCCTAGCAGAGTCTGGGGCAATATCCTGTAATATTATATTCATATTTTTGCAGCATAATCCTGGATATTAAAATAGGTTTTGTTACCAAATGGATTTTGGTGCTAAGCTGACCAAACAACAAGGACACCGAAGCACTCAGTTTTCAGAACTTCCTGGATTTCAGAATTGCAGATAAGTGGTGGATCTGCAGTGAATTTGCATCCTAACTCCTCCTCAAACAATCTTCACCGAACTGTGGGAACAGAAGATAAAGAGCTGCCAGGGATTTAGCTTGAAACTGTTGTAGGGGACTTTTAGTCCTGCTTTTTCTGTCCTAATTCTTTAAGATTCATTTGCAAAGGTCTCTTAGGCTGCACAAAATACAGACTTATCCCCTATCTTTGTGTACAATGAGTAACTTGGAGGATACCAATGATAAGCCCACCAAGATTTAATTGCACCTCTGATTTGCATGAGCAAATATAAAGTAGAGAATAAGGGGGGAAAAAAAAAGCCCCTTCCAGCCACTACCCTTTGCCTCTGGCCACAGAACCATTCCTCATCACAGTCCCCTTCTTGTAAAGATGTTGAAGATCTGTTTTATGTTAAACCTTGTGGGGTAGTGAAGCAGTTCGTATCATTCCCTCCTGTTTCTCTTAATCAAAAGGACAACTGCTTTCTCTATCAGCTGAGAAAAGCCGGTACACAATGCTCAAGACTGTAACAAAAATGTCTTATCTTATCACTTCATTGGTGGGTAGGGGGTAATTTTTGTTCTATTATTATATTCCTTTTGGTGTGAACATCTGGCCACACCTTGAACGTGGCAGGCGCTTCTTGTGTGTTTATGAAGCTGGATGGAGAAAGCATTGTTACCCTCTCCACAACACCCTTTCTGTTTGCTCATTGCTTTTCAAAAGAAGTCTGTTTCCTCAGTGTTGAGGTAATTCCTAGTCTCTTTAGGATTTTGCTCCTAGAGCTATTTATAAGTCCGGGTAGGCAGGTCCCACAGCCCTCCTTTGTGCTTCCAAGGGGGCTGTGGGAGTGTATGTTCTGTCGCTGCTGCTGATCTGTTTTGATCATATTAATGAGGAGATGGCTGACTAGGAGCTGTGTTTCCTTTTCAGTTGTTCTTCTATATTGTTATGAATTAATTTCTGTTGGGTTTTGATAATTCTGTTATTGACAGACATTTGCACCTCCACACAATCACGTCTCTGTCCATAAGTAGCAGTTTGGTCGATCACTCAGAGTTGCGCGTGTACGTCTATGTACTCTCCAGACTGAAGTTGCCCCAGAAACAAGCCCATTTTGTTTCAACTCCTCATTTGGTTTTTACAAGCCAACTGAAATGTGTATCCTTGCAATGAAGGAAAGTTTCATGAAGCACTCCCATTATCCATGGGAAAAAAAAAAAATCAGAACGCTAAACTTCTATTTAATCTCTTTGGAGGATCAACATCCCAAATTTTATTAGTCAGGTGCATCACCTTGTAGACACAAAATGCTTTAGTTGTTGTTCTAAGAAATAATCCTTATCTGTATAAAGCCCCAAAAGCACATGCTTAGCATTTTTTTTTTTCCAAAAACAAAGACTGAGAATTGGGAGACCCTGGAAGTAAACAGAGTCTCTCCTGACTCCCTCTCTTGGGTCACACGCAATGACAGCCACCCTGTGCGTGGGATCTAACGTCATGGTCCCCACAGCCTTGGAAGGGAAGTACAGTTACTCACCTCTGGCAAACGAAGAACCAATGGCACAGAGAGGTTAACTCGGGTGTACACTAGCAAGTAGCAGAATTGGGATTCGAGTCAAGTTCTACCTGATTCCAAAATTGGTCTTTCCAGAACCATCTCTGCAGATATCCTGATCTACATAGTTTGGGAGAAGACAATTTTCCGTATGCTTATTGAATAGGGGTGACCAATGCAGAACCCAAAGGCAGAACTGACAAGGAAAAAAAAAAAGTAGGTTTCTCTCTTTCCTAGTATTACATAACTCCTTCCCAACTGAGGAATCAGGCTCTAGGTATCATTAGCATTATTAAAAATATTTATGTGGGGGGAAATGTGTGGAACTGTTAAAATGTACCTAAACGTTATCAATCCAATTTATGCCATGTCTTTTTTTTTCCTTTTGATCTTTAGATTTTCACCATGAAAATGAGGCTTCTGTTTCTAAGAAATTCTAAAAATATTACTCACCTGCACCTACCATGTTCTGCCACATTATAATCTTGGTTACAGCTCTAAAAATGTCAGAACAGAAGATTGTGAACTGAAGATGTGTCATAGACAAACACATTTTAAAGGCAAATTCAACATAATGGACTAAGGAAAAAAACCCAACTGTGAAGAAACTTGATGTGGACCTACAGTTTGAAAAATTTGCATCCTTTATAAAACACAAAATTGTACAAGCACTATGAGTAAAACTGCTAATTCTTTTTTCCAGTGTTCCCAAGTTGGCCACAAGATACATCTGGCCCTTTGCCAGACACCCTACTTCCTCTGGCACGAGTGGGATCCAGGCAGACTGGGGTGGGCAGTTCTCATTCCAGAAGCTGGTAAATTCAGAAAGAATATGCTGCTGCCCTAGGCAAGTAATCATTCCAAATTTCAGAAACAGTCGTTGGTGGAAATTCCACACACCTGTTCCCTCCTCACCTTTTCCCTAGTCCCTTGGAATATAGTTACTTCGGCTAATTTATCCAAAATCGAAATGCAGGCACCGAACGCTTCTCCTCTTTCAGATGATTCATGATCAGAGTGATATGCAGTTTATCCTCACTTCTCCTGTGAACTAATATATCAAAAATTTTACTGAGCAGCTTAACTAGCCCTAGCACTACAAGATACTTGAAGACACTGAGAGAATAGGTAAGAATTGATAGGGGCATTCACGGGGACATGTGAGAGCATAGGATTCCCCTTGGAGGGTTAAGGAAGGCTTTCTAGCGGCAGTGACATTTAAGCAGGGCCCTGTAGGACCACCAGGAATATTACAGCGAGATGAAAAGTAGGTAATTGGAGCCCTGAGAAAGAACCCTGAGAAGGGCAAAAGAATTCATCCACTTGGAAGGACCACTATATAGCAAAGTCCAGAACGGGATAGAGACTATGGGGAATCTGGAGAACTATAAATGGCTACATATGGCTGAGACAAAAATCCCCCAGCACTGGCAAGAAGTGGGACTAGAGGGCACCTGGGTGGCTCAGTTGGTTGGATGACTGCCTTCGTCTTGGGTCATGATCCCACAGTCCTGGGATCGAGCCCTGCATTGGGCTCCCTGCTCAGCGGGGAGCTGGCTTCTCCCTGTCCCTCTGCTGCTCTGCCTACTTGTGCTCTCTCGCTCTGTCAAATAAATAAATAAAATCTTAAAAAAATAAAAAGAAATGGGACTAGAGAGATGAGCAGGGGTACCTAGTGGGCAAGGAGGGTCCAGTTTTTGCTGGGTCTTCTGTGTCCTAGGCAATGAATCTGGACTTTTTTCCTGAGGGCAATGGGAGGCCATTATAAGGTTTTAGCCATTTAGTTTTAGGATGGGGAAAGTCTTATTTTGGGGGAAGATTTCTCATCCTCTAGGGTTGAGTGTGATCTATAGATAACACTGGAGCAGAATAATTCATTCTGTGTCTGTGGCAAAGAACCCTAGTGAGAATCATCGCAGTTCTGCCTCACAGAGCCCAGACAAGAGTGGAAAGAGAAGATGATGGATGGGAGCAGTATTAAAGAGATAAAATTGTTGAACTGAGGGGGATTAGACCACAGGGATTAAAGAGTGTGTTCCCTTCAGATCTTTGTTGCCTTCCAAATGGCCCTTTTATTTGGGTGATAGTCACATGGGTGATTTATCATTTAAAGTGTTTACTTATTGTTACAATACTTTCAGTATTTTTTTATATATATATATATTTATATATATATATATAAATATATATATAATAAAGAATTTGATAAGTGGGATATTTAGTAAAGAATATGATGGTGGGATATTTAGCAATTTAATTTTTTTAAATGATTAACAAATGTTTACTAGAGGAATTATTGTTCATATGTGACAGGATCATAAGATAAATCAAGATACATTTCTCTCCCACAACCAAGATAACACTTGTGAGTTAACCCACCCACAATTTCATTTAATGGAAATACTGATTTTCAGATTATATAGAAGAATGAAATGACTATATAAAGAAGAGTGATAATCGACATATTTCAATATTCTTGAGAAAAACAAAGAAAAATAGTTACATATTTTCTGAATATTTTGCATAATTATAGTTTTGTTTGTTCCTGAAAGCCAAAAACTCTTGGCCTTTATCCACTACTCCTGGATCACATAAAAATATACTCCAATACGGAAACACAGAGTGCTGGCAATGCTGGCTTTGTGTTTCTTAATTCATTTTGATTGTTAATAACCAAAAAAGATAAGATCAAGAATAGCATTTTTAAAAATGAGAAAAATTCTTAGTGTCAAAATATTTTTTTAAGATTTTATTTATTTATTTGACAGAGTGAGAGAGATCACAAGTAGGCAGAGAAGCAGGCAGAGAGAGAGAGAGAGGGGAAAGCAGGCTTCCTGCTGAGCAGAGCCCGATGCGGGACATGATCCCAGGATCCTGAGACCATGACCTGAGCTGAAGGCAGAGGCTTAACCCACTGAGCCACCCAAGCATCCCCGTAATATTTTTAAAATGTAGAGTAAGTAATGCTTGTCAAAAATAGTGGAACTTTCACCCTCCTACATTGTTGGTGGGAATGTGAGCTGGTACAACCACTCTGGAAAACTGCATGGAGGTTCTTCAAAAAGTTGAAAATAGAGCTACCCTATGACCCAGCAATTACTCTACTGGGTATTTATCCTAAAGATACAAATGTAGTAATCCGAAGGGGCACATGCACCCGAATGTTTATAGCAGCAATGTCTACAATAGCCAAACTACGGAAAGAAACAAGATGTCCATCAACAGATGAATAGATAAAGAAGATGTGGTGTATATATATACAATGGAATACTATGCAGCCATCAAAGGAAATGAAATCCTGCCATTTGCGATGACATGGATGGAACTAGAGGGTATTATGCTTGGTGAAATAAGTCAATTGGAGAAAGACAACTATCATATGATCTCCCTGATATGAGGAAATGGAGGTGCAAAGTGGGGGGTTGGGGGGTAGGAAAAGAATAAATGAAAGATGGAATCAGGAGGGAGACAAACCATCAGAGACTCTTAATCTCACAAAACAAACTGAGGGTTGCTGGGGGTCGGGAAAGGGTGGTGGGGTTATGGACATTGAGGAGGGTATGTGCTATGGTGAGTGCTGTGAAGTGTGTAAACCTGGCGATCCCCAGACCTGTACCCCTGGGGCTAATAATACATTATATGTTTATAAAAAAAAAATAAAAAATTAAAAAAAAGAAAAGAAAATAGTGGAACTTTCTAGAATTCATAAAAATTAGCTATATTCACATATACATAAATATGCATAAAATGATATAATATACACAACTTTTCTTTCAAAGAATAAAGATCAGTATTATGACTGAATAAACATTATCCTCATTTTTGGGGCCACAGTTGGCAAATCACAAAAGTATGTATGAGAGAAGGAAGAGCTCACTGAGTTGACCCCCAGGTGACAAACTCTATTTTGTCAAATTTTCAGTGTCCCTCTGCTGCTTAATGATTAAAGTCTAAGTTTCCCAGCCAATTTGCCTTTCAGCCTGAATACCCACTGGCATCCAAAGTTGCTTTATGCTTCAAAACACTGTATTCCCCCAATTTGCATGAAAATGCAGTTTCTCACATTTGCTTATGTTACTAGTTTACCTGAGAGTGACTTCCATTCCCACTCTACCAATCTCTTCCCATAGACCTGCTATCTATCCTTCAAATGTCAGTTTAAATGCATTTACTCCTTGATAACTTTCCAGATTAGGAGGACAAAACAATGAATTTCTGTTTTCTATTCTTATTGTAAGGAGTCTGAACCATTTCTATCAAATCTATTCCAAGATCTGTATTGCAGACTGTCCCAAATTACCCATTCTTCTCTGGAGAAGAGGTGCTAGAAAAGGGTGAGACTCTTGAGAGCACTGTGTTGTAAGACTTGGATTCCTCTCCATTTCCCAGCATGGCATTTCTGCTAAATCAGTGACGGAACTGAACCCTTCCTAAGAGACATGGATTTTTACTCAGTAACTAAAAAAACTGGAATTCTTTCTGAAAGCTAGTATTTTTGGAAGTACTTTTTAAAGGCTTTTTCAAAGTACTTTTTAAAAGGTTTGTTTTAGAATAGTCATCTTTAATATTGACCCAAACCAAAAAATGTATTATCTTGTCATACATGGTTTAGCTCTACTGATACCTAGTTCTTCATGCATACGTTTGTGTATGTGGCTGAAGGCATCAGTCTAAAGATAAAATATAGCTGATTCTATTTTTCTGCTTTCATAATATGAACTAAGACAAAGAATGGACATGTAGACCAGTTTCAAAAAATCAATTTGGTTTCTTTTAATGGAGGCAGATACTAAGAGAAAAACAACAACAACAAAGATTTCCTTCCACCCTCCCATCTCAATGAGTGCACATGGTTAAAAGTTGACTACTACTGATGGTTTTAAAGGTAGGAATACATATTCTTTGATTCTTCCCTTGGAAAAATGGAGTTTAATTTTCTTTCCCTTGGGTGTCGGCTAGACCTTCTTCTACTAAAAAGAACGTTAGAGAAGTGATAGGATGTTACTGCCAAGACTATATCATAACCATAGTCTCACTCTCATTTTAGTCTGTCTCTTTACCTGTATGTCTTTGTCTGTCTCTCTCTCTGTGAGGGCTTGCTCTGGAGAAAGCCTGATGCTGTGTTATAGGAGCAACCCTGTGGAGTTACACACAAGCAGGAACTGAAGCTAACTGACTGAACGTGCCACGCTGCTAAGACATATTCCTCAAGTACCCTCAGAAGTTTGCAGTTCCAACTCACAATTTGACTACAACCTCATGACCCTCTGAGTCAGAACCACACAGTTAAGCAACTCTTAAATTCCTGAACTTCATAAACTGCATGAAATAATTGCTAATTTAGGTGGAAATTTGTTACACAGCAGTAGATAACTATTGTGACTGACAAGTTCAAAAATATTTTTTTCTTTTCTTTCCAGGAAAACATCATTTTTGTTATCTTTTCAAGAAACTGGCTAGAACTCTGGAAAACAGCATGGAGGTTCCTCAAAATGTTGAAAATAGAACTGCCCTATGACCCAGCAATTGCACTATTGGGTATTTACCCTAAAGATACAAATGTAGTGATCCAAAGGGACACGTGCACCCGAATGTTTATAGCAGCAATGTCCACAATAGCCAAACTATGGAAAGAACCTAGATGTCCATCAACAGATGAATGGATCAAGAAGATGTGGTATATATACACAATGGAATACTATGCAGCCATCAAAAGAAATGAAATCTTGCCATTTGCAACAACATGGATGGAACTAGAGCGTATCATGCTTAGCGAAATAAGTCAAGCAGAGAAAGACAACTATCATATGATCTCCCTGATATGAGGAAGTGGTGATGCAACATGGAGGCTTAAGTGGGTAGAAGAAGAATAAATGAAACAAGATGGGATTGGGAGGGAGACAAACCATAAGTGACTCTTAATCTCACGAAACAAACTGAGGGTTGCCGGGGGGAGGGGGTTTGGGAGAAGGGGGTGGGATTATGGACATTGGGGAGGGTATGTGATTTGGTGAGTGCTGTGAAGTGTGTAAACCTGGTGATTCACAGACCTGTACCCCTGGGGATAAAAATATATGTTTATAAAAAATAAAAAATTTAAAAAAAAAAAAAAGAAACTGGCTAGAAACTGACAGCTTCAACCTTAGAAGGTTTAAGAAGAAATTCACAGGGCATCAGTTGAGATTTTTGACTTTGAGTATGTTACCTAGGTTTTGTTGGTGTTAGTTTCTTTATATACTTATAGGAAAAAAGCAGAACTTACCCAATAAAATATTAGGATTAAATAAGATACAAAAGCACTTAGTATAGTCTTTGGCCAGTGGTAATTACTCAATAAATGTCAGCTATAGTATTATTACAATTTTGGTTCAAAAAGAAAAACTAAGAAGTTGCCTGAGTGGACATTCAACCTCACAGAGTAACACATAGTATCCGGTCACCTACACGTATAATTACAAAAAACACTCTTCTTCCCATACTGCCAGAAGTCAGTCACCCCCAAGGACAGCCCATAGTCTTCAAAGTACATATGATCCTTAGTAGAAATTTAAACTGCATTTTATCCAAGTCCAAAGAAATCCTATGGGTATGTCACTTTTGAGCCACATCAGTGATGCCAGACCACACTACAACCTTGTATGGCCATGAGAGCTACAGGACATGTGCCAGTACACAGCCACCAGACCACTGAATAAATCGTTCCACAAGGGATAGACAAAACCACGTGGCATGAGCTCTCTCATCCTGGAGCCATACAGGACCCACAGGTGGAACACCACATCCATCTTGTTTTTGCATGTGCTATTCAAATAAGGACTTTGGCAGAAAGAAATCATCTTCAAATGGCATTTAGTATTCCTTGTTTTGCAACAGCAAACAAGAAAAAGAAGGAACAATGACATGATAATAATTGATGCCTGTCAGATCCAGAAATACACCGCAGACCCATTTTTAATCTCTCCCTCTGCCCTCTTCCACTTCGGGCAAAAGAAACAAGTCTCTTCAAATTTCATTCTCATGACAGAAGAATCACAGGCTGTGCTATGTACCCCCTAGATATGTCTGCATTAACGTCTCCTTCCCTTCTCTAGCTTTGAACAAACATCAGTTCTTCAGAAACAGAGCTATAGTTTCACAAAGACAACTGTAGTTTAGAACTGTATCGTTAGGCAAAATAAACCAGCTTTTCTGTTTAAATAATGTAGTGTATTTTGTACTTTTAACTACATTAGGCAGATAATTAACTCCCAATTTTGTTAGAAATTAAGTGCTCCAGCCAGCAACTCAAGAAAGATAAATTTTAAAAAGATTTCCATGAAGAAAATAAACAGCTATTCAAAACCACAGGGACATGACACATAATACAGTTAATTCTCACTATATCTTATTTTTGGCTGGGGTGGGAGAAGGGAACAGGGTTGGAAGGATTGTCTGAAAATAGAAAGTGATCATGAAAAAAGTGATTATTTGTAGGGGTCCCTGTGGATTTAGGGGTACACTAGAAGTTTCCCTGGGGCCTCTGACACATGTCCAGGAATTTGTTGGATTTTTTTTTTTAAGTTGTCTTAAGAGTATTTGCAAGATCACTGCTTGGTTTTTATACACTCATTCAAGAGACAGTAAATTAAGGTGAAATGTGACAAACTACAGTCAGCATGACTTCACCCTGACCACTGATAAACCATAGTCTCTTCTGGACATGAATGGAGGCCTCTGGCAGAACCAGTCCCTAACTACCCACTTAAAAAATTAAAGAAGGGCTGATACCTGCAGGCCCTCCTCTCTCCCTTTTCTATGAAAATCCTGCCCCTTCTCTGAGGCTCATTTAAGTCTCACTTCCTCCCCGAGTTTTATCTGCCCACTAAGTTAACATTGATCTCTCATTTTTGAATGTCAAGTTTATTCGTAGCCTGATGTCCCCACAATTAACTATATACATTTTTATTCACTGTTTTATTATTCATTCATTTTATTATTCATTCATATTACTCATTTTTTCTTTTCTGATAAAAATAGAAAATCTGTTAATATGTTACAAGCTTGGGGGTGCTTGGGTGGCTCAGTGGGTTAGAATCCTCTGCCTTCGGTTCAGGTCATGATCTCAGGGTCCTAGGATCGAGCCTCGCATCAGGCTCTCTGCTTGGTGGGGAGCCTGCTTCCCCCACTCCCTCTGCCTGCCTCTGTGCCTACTTGTAATTTCTGTCAAATAAGTAAAATCTTTAAAAAAATATATATTACAAGTTTGTATTTGTAGTATTTTGTGACAACTTTTAAAAAGTATTATTTGGTATTGTGGAAAATTATTTTGTTCCTCTAAGATGTAAGATTTTAAAGTGTAGCATCACATTTATTATGGCCTTATAGCATTGAAGCATCTGAAATCTTACATAACAACAGGCATAAGGTACAGTTCCAAAGTTCAGATCAGAATAATGGGAGAAGGTGAGTCAGAAAGCTAAAGACTAAGTAGTGAGTTGGATTTTGGGGAAGACAGATGTATGGCTTGGTTCTTCCAGTAAGTAGCCATGGATTTCAATGTTCAAACCCATAATATCAGGAAGGAAGACAAATGGTATGTCACAGAGTGGCTACTTAAGATGGTAGACAGCCTGGTTAGGAAAATTATATACCAAAAAATATTACTTTCCCATATACTACCAATATTACATTAGGGATATGGAGAAGCAGGTCATTTATAAAACCAACAGAAATATAAAATCCTGTGAACTGATGTAACAAGATGTGTTTTGAAATCCTATGAAGTATCATAAAAAATTTAATGAGACCCAAAAAGGAGCTTGGAGAAATGGATGTATGTACCTACATGGGAAGGCATATTACCAAGATGACAATTCTCTTAGTTACAAATTTAATGTAAATCCATAAAAATTGTCATGAAATTTCTCCTTAGGGTTGGAAAGCAACTATAAAATTTATGTACACATGGCAACATGAGAAAAACAACTTTCTGGAAAAAAAGAACAGGAAGGGTAGATTTGCATTTTCACATTTTCAAATATACTCAAGTATTCAAAAATTAAGATAACACATTAATAATACCAGACAGTATAATTTTCTAACTAGAATAGGACAGTGAGCTTGGGCACAAATCCAAGTATAAGTATTTAACAAATGATTAAATGTGGCATTTTAGTGGTTGGCATGAAAAAAATGGAGAAATAGCGTCAGAGTAGTTAGATACTTGGGGGGGAAAATCAGGTGGGCTCCTACTTGCATACTTTCAGATCCTTTATAAATCTACCCAGAGCTCAGGCCACCAATATTTCTACTTCTTGATCTCCAGTATGTTAGCCTTTCTTTGGATATATTTTACTCTCCAGGTAAAAAGTTAAATCTCTCTTGTTTGACGTGGTAGTTAACTTCCTTTGTTTTTTAGGTAACTGTCATCTGTTCCTCGGACAACAACGAACTATTTTAAAAAAGTATGAACTTCCTTGCCTAGAATGTTGCTTATCTACCATTCATATTTGATTTGTATTTAATTATTATTTTAGCATTTAGTTATCTACTTCTATTTCTTTCATGTGCTCTTCACATATTACACAAAGCTCTGGAAACCCATTTGTTCATTTGCCTAAAACAAAGCTGAAAATAACTTAACCATGAAAGCTAGAAGTCTCCAGACTTTGCTGATCCACAACTAAACTCTGAAGAGTTCAGTCATTTCAAAGACCATTTTTTTTGTGTGTGCCATGATACAACTTAGAATTGCATATTTGTAATATGTTGCATTTGGGACCACATAAACCTTAAACAGGAAAATTTCCAGTGAGAACTGGGTTTAAATCTAGTTTTATGATATCAAATCAACTAACCACCTTATGATTCAGGTTCCCATTTTAAAAATGAGTATATTTTTATTTGCCTGACATTCTTCAATGGGGTATTATGAAGGATAAATGAAATTACATATATTAAAACAAACTGAAAACTCGAAGGCACTATATAAAATTTAGTTTGCATCAATTGTTATTCCTCATTCCTTTTTTGTTCATAGCCACTCAAGCCCTAAACTGATTTCTGGTAACCTGGCTCAGGGAAGTCAGGTCAGCTGCCAGGGGTTTGGCAGGGTTCCAGCAGTGGTTAGGAAATATTACTGATGTGGTTTTGGGGAGGGTGCCACTCCAAGTCCTGAGCTTGGCCAGACTTCACTGTGAGCTGGGGTCCCTTCTCCTCCTAGTCACCAGTTGATGGCCTTGCCTCAAAAAAAATCACCTGCACCATTGTCTGAACCCCACTAGTAATCTCAAAGTGGTCTCTTCTCACCTTTAATTTATCCCCCAAGTCATACTCACATAAACTGGGTCAGCTCTCTGACCTCAGTGGTGGCAAGTTCCTCAGCCCAGGATTCCTTCCTCTAAGTTAGTAGACACTGCAGATTCCTTCAGGGGAAGGTGGGTCTCCTAGAAAACCATGTCATTCCCCATGACTTAACAGACTAGACTTTCCAAGGGCCTGGGGTTCCTCTTTGCCAGCACTGGGCACAAGTCTGGTTAGGACTTGTGGAAGGAAAATTCTAAACCATTGGCCTGACATAGGGCTTCTCTCTTACTGTGCGAAATTTGCAACCTCCAGATACTTTTTTCCTATTTTCCATGGCTCTAGTGTCTACCTCCTCTTCCCTAAACACACTCACACAGAAGACAGATCATCTCAAATCGGATGTCAAATAAGCTTGTTTTCCTATGCTATTATGAAATCTATGAGTATTTTTCATTCTATTTTTAAAGAGAAATTAAAAGGATTGTAAGGAAACCATAAAAATTATGTGTCTGCCTTCTATGAGCCCGTGAGTATGTTTTCACTATTCCACACATGGTACTATTTCAGCTCCTATATTTTGTCTGAAACAAAGGAATTTTTTTTTTTAAATTTTTAATGATAAATCCTGCATAAAACTGTAGTAATTAATGTTTTCCCCAGACAGGAATTCTGATACCTACTGCTATTTCTTCTTCTTAGAGGAATAAGCACGCGCACATGCGCGCGTGCGCACACACACACTCACACACTTCTTTTTCTCATAAATGAAAAGAAAAAATAGTGAGTTTTAACAGGTGAAAGGAATATGGAGCACAGATGCTAAACACAAGGAAAGAGGGATGAAGAAGAGATGGGAAAGGGTCTACAGATCCCAAAGACAGATTTAAGAAGGGAAAAACAGAGACCCAATAAACGAGGACTCAAGTCTATTTTTCTTTTTCTTAAAATAATTGAAAATGTAGAATGTACTGTTTGAAAAATAGCTTCCAGGAGAAAACTATAAAATTTGTATACATTTTAATTTTGGACATTATCCCAGCTTCACTCATCAAGGTGAACTAATCATTCACAATGTAGGTAATTATTTTAAGAATACCATTCTTCACTTTAACTTATGACCATTTCCTTTTAAGCCTTACCAGGAAAGGTTTAAGGGAATCCAGAATTTCATTTTTGTTTATATAAATGGCACAAGATGACTCTTAACTTCAGCTTCAGAAGTCTATATTTGCTTTGAGATTGCAAGTACATTACATACTAATGATGTACATTAGCTTCTCACCCCCTGTAGAAAGAAAAAATGTAACAGACAAGCCCAGTATTTTGTGTGTGTGTGTGTGTGTGAGATTCCAAAGCCAGACAGGGAGTTCTGCTTTTAGCTACTTCCAAGGCTTTCAAATGACCATTTAGAATTGGACCTATGGTGTTTATTCTGAAAAATAAGCAAAGCAGAATCATCCAGGTAAGCCCTGAGGGCTTTGGGTTAAGGGAACACAAGGAGGAGGGGGACTAACGGTGACAGAGGGGATCTGTCCTGAGTCACCTCCTGGGGTGTCAGTTAAGCAGCTGTAATCCATTTTATCCATTCTCTGACACAGCAGACAGATGTACTGCCTGAATGGCTTGCATTTCACTTTTCATAAAAGCCTAGAACAGTCAGCCCTCCCTACTGAGACAGGACTTTTCATCTGGGTAAAAATACAGAGAGATTCTCAAAAAGAAATGCTGGATCTCTCACTCAGAAGGGTTCATTGTGCTAGACAGTATGGAGATATCAGTTCAACAGTGGCTTGAAAAAACTGTCAAACTCCTGCATTTCACTGTCTTTGAGCTATCACACAAAGAACCTTTCCCAATTATATTTTGACCATTAAAAAAAATCTTTTTGTCCTTGATTAAGCATATGGTTATATAGATCAAATGCATTTTTAAGGGTCATTGTTAAGAAACAGGTTTTGTGGGTGGTGCCTGGGTGGCTCAGTTGGTTAAGTGTCTGCCTTTGGCTCAGATCATGATCTCAGAGTCTCGGCATCGAGCCTCATGCCAGGCTCTCCAGTGTGGGGACCCTGATTCTCTCTCTGACCCTTCCCCCTTTCATGTTCTCTAATAAATAAAATCTTAAAAAAAATACATTTTGTAACAAAAACCAAAATAACAGGTTGATCTTGATTTAACAAAGCCTTGCTGTATTAATTCATAGAACAGGAGTTTAGCATAATTTGTAAAAAAAAAAAAAAAAAAAAAAAAAGGATTAGATACTTGCTTTTCCTTCCCATTAAAGGAAAGGATATCTCAATACTTCTTAGATGGAACTTGGGAGCAATTTTTCTTTCAGGAGTAAATTACTTAGCTTTTAGAGCTGTATGACTATCCATTTAAGTCAATTGATTTAACCAATCAATAAATGTTTGAGTACATTTTGTCAGGCCCTGTGTGAAGCTCTTAGTATTCCAAAAAGATACTGCCCTTCTCCCTCCTTACAGACAAGGAAAACAAAATACATAGTTACTCATTCTGATCATTGTCTGCAAGGAACAGGAGATCCTCAGAGATGACCTCTTTCAGATAAGGTGGTCAGAGAAGACCTCACTGAGGACATGGTATTAAAGGTGAGACCTAAAGAAAAAGGAGAGAAGCCAGCCACACTAAGAAGAGGTTTGGAAGAATTACCGTTTCTGGAGGGGTCCCAAGGAATAAAATCTTATGTACTTTTCAAATACAGCTTAATAGATCAAGAGAAAGTGTATTTCAGATTCCATTTTTCTTTCTCTCTGGAATTTGTTATTTGGATATAGGACAGCTTACGCTGATGCTCCCATTGGCTTATGCTTTCTCTTTTGCTATACTTTTTTGGAGACTTTCTAAACTTTATTTTCCAGAATTCTGTTAAGTCTTTAGCTCTGCTCTCTTGTTTTAATTTTAAAGAGCTCTTCAGTGTTCCATTTGTCGCCCTGTTTTTCATGGAAACAGTATCTTCTCTTGTCCTCTGAGGAGGCTGAGGAGACTGAGTGGGAGTTTTCATCTTCATGTAGAGTCCCCTGTGTTACTTTGTGCACTCCTTCCTCCCTCCTCCCTTTTTGGTTTGTCTTGGTCTCTGTCTTTCCTGTAATAAGTCTGGTGACACTTGGCTAACGGAGCATCTTTAAGGATGGGCTGTGGACAAGATTTTAAGATTCAAGGGGAGAAGAGGGAGATCAGGCTGAGCTCTACCTACCATGAGAGAGACTCTCAAGTGATTGGTAAGATTTCTCAGAGACAACATCTCCTTGTCTGCCATGTGGATGCCAACCCTCTGAGTGGTCAACACTCTGGGGGGGGCGGGGTACATGGGGGGGAGCTGGAGTCTTTTCATTTGGTTTGTAAACTTTTACTTAATCTCTCAGCTGTGGTGACATACCACCCCAGGGCAGAGACCCTCTCCTTTAACCCTTTCAGGGAACAAGCTTTCTAGCTGGCTGGAACAAGAGGCAACTGCTCAGCTGGGTGGAGAAGGGCAGGGAATCACAGATTTCCAACAGGTCCCCCTGTTTTAGCTCAACAATTCCCACCCTTTTCCAGTGGCAACTAGTGCCACAAGTTCCTTTCCAACAAGCTGGGGCGTTCTGCTTTTCCACTACAAGTCAAGCCATCAAACATGTCAGGTCTGCTGCCAGGGACCACTTGTTCACTGGCTTTCCAGTTCCCAACTTCTGTTACTTTCCCGTTAAAAAGATCTTATTTTAGTTTTCCTTCGAGGGCTTCAGGAGCAAGCAGAGTTCAGTGATGTACACATAAGTCTGCTGTCTTTATCTGGAAATTCCATGTAAGCTTTAAAAAATGTGTATTTCTTGTTACATATCTCACATGCTAAAAAGTCTTTTTTTGATAGACAATTCTCATCTCTCTTGAGCGCTCCATAGTAGTCAATGCGATCAACCACTCTGTGCTTCATGGAATACTCTTCCCAACTCTTGGACATCATGATCTCCCACATTCCCTCTCTTCTTTCTACACACTCCTTCTCAGACTCTCATGCTGGCTCATTCTCTTCCACCCACCAACAAAAGTTGAAGTTCCTTAAAGCTCAGTGTTAGGTCCTGTCCGTTTTCTACTATATATTCTCTCTCCAGTTGATGTCATTCAGGTTCTTTAAGTATTAACAATCCACAAACATTTGTCCAATCTAGACTTCACCTCTCAGATTCAGATCCATATATCTAATGATTTACTTCAATTTCCTTAGATGTTCCAAAAGCAGTTTACATTCAACATGTCTAAAAGTGCACTTACAATCTTACCTCCTCAAGCCTGGTTTTCTTTCAGCATTCTCTATTTAGATAATGCCATTACCCAGGCATATAAACTAAAAAACAAGATTCATCCTAGACATGTCCTCCCATCCACCATATTCATTCCTTTTCCAAGTTTTACTGATAGGATCTCAACTTATGTACAGTTAAGTTCCTTTTTTCCATATCATCTAAACAATACCTTTAAACTACCAAAATCTCTCCCCTGGGTTAGTGAACTAGCTTCCTCACTCATCTTCCGGATCCTGTTCCCTATATTCCCCACCCACCCTAGTAATCTCAAGCTAATTTTTTATATGATCTTTTCAAAAGACTGCATGAATTTCCATATCTTTGCTGAAAATGTGGCTGGCTTTTTTGCCTCTAGGAACCGTTCTAAATCCTCAGGTTCACCAACAAAATCCTGACAAGTACACCTCCTCTCTACCACACGTTTCATCTCACGTCCTGCCACTCCTCAGTGTTCTAGACTTCAATAATAAATAAAAAAATAAAAAATAAAAATGAAAAAATAACAAATAATAAAGACTATATTTACTTGAATGCCCGGGGCTTACCCCATTCCCCTTCCAACACAGAGCCTTTGTACATGCTGTTCCATGTGTCTGTTTCACCTTTCCCTAATTATGATTTCATCTATAATTGCTCAGGTGTCATCTCTTCTAGCCCAAATCAGATGCCTCATCTTGTGCTTCCCTCTGTTGTACTATATTGTAATTGCTTATTTACACACCTGTCTCCCAACCACAGTTAAGAGCTGTTTGAACAGCTCTTTTTATCCTCAGCAAAAAGCACGGATTCTGGCACCCAGTATTTTATAATTGTATTATGCATGACTACAATAGCTCATTTAATCAAGAAAGTAAGTTATCAGTGATAAACACCAATGTAAACTTTTATGATACATTAGGAAATAGGCAGGATTTCCAAGAAAATTTTTTCAAAGACGATATTTACAGAAAATAAACACCAACATTTCCTTACTTTTTTTGTTTTGCCCATTGCCTTCAGGATGGAAAGATTTAGGTCTTCAAGTGCTGCTAGTACATTCTCATATTCACCCAAGTGCTGGGAAAAATATTCTGAAAGTAAAAATATTGAAAAAAATCATGTTTGCATTTAGATGTCATAAAATAACAACAAAATCAACTGATGATCTACTCCATTAATGTGTGAAACAAATAAAGGGTTGTAACTGAAAACTGGAAAGTTTCCATAAGAGACTAGTGTGTCAATATAGCCATTTCATTAAAATTAAAAAAAAAAAAACTGAATGATTACATTATCCTTGAAGAATGCTCTAAAAAAAAATAAGGGAAAAAATGAATCTAGATCTACAGACAAGACTGTCACAATAAAAAATTGTTATTAAAGCATGTTATTAAAGCACCCATTACAATAATAGCTTAAGCAAAAAATTAAACTACATTTTATTGTTTCTCCTGGGAGACATTTAAACAAGGTAAACTCTCTCATGGTTAAGAATTAACAATGCTACAAAACACAAGGATGGGCAGAGCAAAACAGATGTTAACCATATTTTTCAATTGGTAAGGATAAATAATACACTGGATGTTACAATTAAGAGTATGGGATACAGACTCTTCCCAAACAAGTTGAAGTATAGGAGAGATAAATGCAAAACTCATATTTACTTATAGAAACCTATATATTTCTGAAATGAGAGATCTGGTCTAGGAAATCATATATTGAAAAGACCTAGAACTTTCAGTCACTAGAAAATCATTAGCTCTCACCACTCCTATGAACTCATTTTTGGATGAGCAGTAGTTTATTATTGCCTCTCTTTAACATGCATAATTATTTGTGGAATCAAGTTGAATGAGAAGAAAAATCAACATAAAGCTATTTGAGATTACTGGGATAAATGTCAGCATTTTTTATGGAAACTTTAATACTCAAGATGGAATTATTTATTTGTTGACATTGACACTAATAACAAATGGGAAGTACCACTGAATGATTTATTAGTAAATGTGCAGAAATCATCTAAGAAAAAATAAACATAGGTGAGCAATAAATCAAGTCTAGATTATCATTGTCAAATTATAATTTGTGTACACATGCATTAAAAATGCATGTCATATTTTTGACAAAAGCAAATGTATTCCTGACTATGCATTACTTAAAAAATGTATGGTGCAGATCATCTCACATAAAGCTTCTTTCAGGAAGGGTTTAGTTGGAAAATAAATAAGAAAGCAGATATGTCTTAAATACCTGCTTGAGAGTAATGTTTTAATTCTTGGCTCTGATACTGATTTTCTGTGAGTGCTGACCAACATATCTAACCTTGTCACCATTATTTGCAACGAAATTATTCATGAACTAGCAAGCAGTTAATGTGGCTACAGAATATTAACTTTGACTAAAATAATTAGCAGAATAGAATCCACACTAAGTTGAAACAAGCAAAACGTATAAAGAAAATGGAAAAAAGTAAAATTGTTAGCATATTTTTAATATACACAGAAACTCAAGAAAGACTGTAATAGGGATTTCAAATGCAAGAAGGCAGAATATATTAAGTGAAAAATAAAATTTAGTGCTTAAAAATAAGGGTCAAAAAAACAAAACATGAAGGAACACCACCTTTTAAAATATTTTCATAAACAAGGTATCTGACTTAATCAATGAAGGCCCCCTGGAGAGACTATAAATTGCCTTTCCACTGTGAAATCAAGTTTATGAAGGGGTACATGCTGATAAAGAACATGAGAAGACAATGAGGTTTCTGAGCTGACACCTATCTAGACTTCCTTCCTTCATTTATGCTGATAAAGAACACGAGAAGACAATGAGGTTTCTGAGCTGACACCTATCTAGACTTCCTTCCTTCATTTATTCAGCCAGTCATTCATCTCAGTTATCAAAGCAGTTAGGAGGAAAAAAAAAAATTACCCCCCCCCCCAAGCAATATACTAGAACACAAAGAAAATAACTCTCAGAACAGAGAGAACTACAACACCCAAGCCCTGGATAGGAGATTAAGGATAAGGGTTATTTTGAGGTCAGTGCCACTCAAATTGTTTTATAATTTACCAGTGGGGATGTGCCCCAGAGCAAGTAGGGCTCCAATGAACTCAAAGAAGGAAATTAGATGAAGGAGCCAGAGACACTTAATATACATATTAGGAGAGATTCCTACCCTCCACTTCATGATGGTGAAGGTTCATTTGGTCATTCCAGGACTTAACACACATTTATTTAGTGCTTTTTGTGTGCCCGATGGGTTGTACTAAAAGCTTGGAATACAAAAAAGACAGAATATTTAAGGATACTATAACCAGATAGGGGAAATAAATATTGCAACAACTGCTATACATATGGTCATTATTCCAGAAAATGGTTCAAGAAATCAGGTACAAAATATAACCAAAGTACAGGGAAAAGCAGGGGACATCCCTGTATTACCTTGCTCTAGTGGCCAGGGGGGATAACATTTGTGGGCCCCATAGGGTCATGGAGAAAGAGTTCTTAACTAGGTAGCCCCCTATCCCCATGGCATAGCACAGAGATGGCAGACTGAAACACACCTATAGTCTTTCTGAGAAAAAATCCCACTAGCTTACCTTCATAGCTATAGTATGAGAAGCAGGCTTATAATTAAACACACATCTAGGGGCCAACAACAATCCTCTCCAGAGAATGCGAATGTCGACATCACTACCTACTATGCTCCCTCTTAGCCCTACCCCAGGTCATAGGTGTCTTTAAAGAAAAGAGCTTATGGACACATTTGGCGCCCAGACTTTTGGGGCTTTTGCCAAGAGAGCACATCCTTGATAGCCTGGCTCTGATGGCCAGCAGGGCTTGTGCTCATGAGTTCAATAGGATCATAGCAAAGAAAGAAACAGTTCTTAAGTGGTTATCACCCAGTGATCTGTGCAGAGGGAGCAACAGAGATCACCATCACCTGCCTTCCCCTGAAAGGTTAAAAGCTGTTACTTAAGGTCTGATGCTGTAGACTAACTGTTGGTGTTGACTGAGATCCTCCTCTATAGGACACTGACCAGCCTTGGCACACCCTCATTTACTGGGAACTACTAGAATGAAGTAGGCTACTTGAACAAGATTTGAGAGAAACCAATAGCTATGGCAGGGTTGAAAGACAAGGTACACCTCCTATCAGAGAACACTCCTTTGAGACTGGAAGAGGTGTGGGGGTTTTTTTGTTTTTGTTTTGTTTTTTGTTTTGTTTTGTTTTGTTTTTTAATCTAAAGCACAGAAACCAACTTAGAGAGTCAAGAAAAATAAAGAAACAGAGGAATATGTTCCAAATGAAAGAATAAAGTAAATACTTCAGAAAAAAAGACTGTAATAGAGATTAGTGATATACCTAATGAAGAGTTCAAAAGAGTGGTTATAAAAATGACAGCCAAACTTGGAAGAACAAATGAATAAAATTACAATTTCACAAAGATACAAAATACCAAATAGAAGTAACAGAATTGAAGAATGCAATAACTAAAGTGAAGAGTAAAATAAAGGGCTTCAAAAGCAGACTAGATGAATCAGAAGAAAGGATCAGCAAATTTGAAGAAAGGGCAGTGGAAATTTTCCAATCAGAGCAGCAAAAAGAAAAAGAAAAGAAAAAGAGTCAGCATAGCTTAGGAGACTTATAGGAAATCATCAAGTGGACCAATATTTATATTATAGGGGTCCCAGAAGGAGAAGAAAGACAGAAAGGGGAAGAACTCTTATTTGGAAAAATAATGACTGAAAACTTTTCCAACCTAGGGAAAGGAAACAGACATACAGATCCAGGAAACCCATTAAGTTCCCATTAAGGTGTAGCCACAATTACACTCACCAAGACACATTATAATTAAACTGTTTAAAGTTAAAGGCAAGGAGAGAATCTTAAAAGAAGCAAGAGAAAAACCAACTTCTTAGGTACAAAGGAACCCTTATAAGACTATAAGCAGATTTTTAGCAGAAACTTTGGAGAAGAGAGTGGCATGATATATAAAGGGAAAAGTATAGTAAAATTCAGAATAATCTCATGATGGAAAGATGGAGGTTAATCACTTACAAAGCTAATATGACAGCTAAAATAGGAAAGAGTCCAAATAATAACTACAGTAACTTGTTACCAGATACACAAGATAAAAATATGTAAATTGTGGCATCTAAAACATGAAAGGTTTCATGGTGGTAAGGGAATAAAATTGTAGTGCTTCAGAATGTATTCAAATTTAAGTTGTTATCAAGTTAAAACAGACATTTATAAATTGTTTTATGTGAACTTCATGGTAACCACAAAACAAAAACCTATAGTAGACACACACACACACACACACACACACACACACACACAAAGAAAAAACTGAACTATACCACTACAGAAAAACATCAAATCACAAAGGAAAAAAGAGAAAAAGAAAGGAGAGCAGAGGAACTACAAAACAATCAGGAAGCAATCAACAATATATAAATAAGCACATATGTATCAATGTTTACTTTAAATATAAATGGGCTAAATTCTCCAATCAAAAGACAGAATGCATGGATGGATTTTATATATGCTGCCAACAAGAGACTTACTTGAGATATAAGAACATAGACTGAAAGTGAAGGGATAAGAAAAGATATTCCATGCAAGCAGAAACCAAAAGAAAGCTAGAGTAGCTATACTTATATCAGATAAAATAAACTTTAAAACAAAGATTATAGGACAAAGAAAGTGATTATGTAATGATAAAGGATCAACCCACCAAAAGAAATTTACATTTGTAAACATGTATGCACATAACATAGGAGCACATAAATATATAAGGCATATATTAACAGATCTAAGAGAGAAATAGAGAGTAAGACAATAATAGTAAGGGACTTTAATATGCCACTTATTGGTCAATTGATGAATAAATCATTCAGACAGAAAAATAATAAAGAAACAATGGTCTTAAATGACATATTAGACCAAATGGACTATGTATACACACATACATATGTATGTACCTACATATACACACACTCACACAAACCATTCCATCCAAAAGCAACAAAATACAAATTCTTCTCAAATACACAAAGAACATTTCTCAGGATAAAGAATATGCTGGGTCACAAAACAAAAAAAATTTTTTTTAAGGTTTTATTTATTTGACACACACAGAGAGAAAGAGCACTAGCAGGGGGAGCAGCAGAGGGAAAGGGAGAAACAGTTACATAATAAACATTACATTAAAAAAATTACATAATAATTCCCTGCACTGAGCAGGGAGCCTGATGCGGGGCTTGATCCCAGGACCCTGGGATCATGACCTGAGCAGAAGGCAGTTGTTTAACCAAGTGAGCAACGCAGGCACCCCCACAAAACAAGTCTTAATAAATTTAAGAAGACTGAAATCATCCTGTCCACAATGATATAAATTAGAAATCACTTACAAGATGAAAATGAAAATTCACAAATATGTAGGGATTAAACTACATGCTTCTGAACAACCATGAATCAAATAAGAAACCAAAAGAGGATGCCAAAAACAACTTGAGACAAAGAAAGTGGAAATACAACATACCAAAACTTATGGGATGTAGAAAAAAAAGCTCTAAAAAGGCAAGTTCATACAGCTAACTGCCTACCTACACCAAGAAATAAGAAAGATCTCAAAAAACCAACCTCTGTACCTCAAGAAACTAGAAAAAGAACAAATGACACCCAAAGTTAGTAAAATGAACAAATTAACAAAGATCAGAGCAGAAATAAATGAAATAGAGACCTAAAAGTCAATAAGTCAATCAAAGTAAGTGTTCTTTTTTTGAAAGATAAACAAAATTGACAAACATTTAGCTAGATTCACCAAGAAAAACAAAAAGAGGATTAAATATCAGAATTGAAAGAGACATCATAACTGATACAATAGAAATACAAAGGATCATAAGAGACTACTATGAACAACTATATACTGAAACAAGATGGACTTGGATAAATTCCTAGAAAAGAAATATATAACCTACAAAGACTGACTCATGACAAAATAGAAAATCTGAATAGAACAATTACTAGTAATAAAATTGATTAAGTAATCAAAAGTTCCCCAAACAGGAGGAGGAGTCAAGATGGCGGAGAAGTAGCAAGCTGAGACTGCTTCAGCTAGCCGGAGATCAGCTAGATAGCTTATCTAAAGATTGCAAACACCTGAAAATCCATCGGCAGATCGAAGAGAAGAAGAACAGCAATTCTGGAAACAGAAAAACAACCACTTTCTGAAAGGTAGGACCGGCGGAGAAGTGAATCCAAAGCGACGGGAAGATAGACCCCGGGGGGAGGGGCCGGCTCCCGGCAAGCGGCGGAGCAACCGCGCACAAAATCAGGACTTTTAAAAGTCTGTTCCGCGGAGGGACATCGCTCCAGAGGCTAAACCGGAGCGAAGCCCACGCGGGGTCAGCGTGGCCTCAGGTCCCGCAGGGTCACAGAAGGATCGGGGGTGTCTGAGTGTCGCAGAGCTTGCGGGTATTGGAACGGGAAAGCCGGCTACAGAGACAGAGCCGACAGTAAGCTCGCAGCTCCGTGTTACCTTGAACCGGTCGCAGGCTCGGTGAGCTCGGAGCGCGGCCGGTGGTCAGGCAGACGGGAGTAACTGGGCGCTGTTCTCTGAGGGCGCACTGAGGAGTGGGGCCCTGGGCTCTCGGCTCCTCCGGGCCGGAGACCAGGAGGCCGCCATTTGTATTCCCGTCCTCTGGAACTCTACGGAAAGCGCTCAGGGAACAAAAGCTCCTGAAAGCAAACCCGAGCGGATTACTCACCCCGGCCCCGGGTAAGGGCGGTGTAATTCCGCCTGGGGCAAAGACACTTGAAAATCACTACAACAGGCCCCTCCCCCAGAAGATCAACAAGAAATCCAGCCGAGACCAAGCTCACCTACCAAGGAGTGCGGTTTCAATACCAAGGAGAGCAGCAGAATTCCAGAGGAGGAGAAAGCCAAGCACGGAACTCATGGCTTTTTTCCTGTGATTTTTTTTAGTCTTGCAGTTAATTTAATTTTTTCTTTTTCATTTTTTTTTTTTTTCTCGCCTTCGGGTAAAATTTTTTTTTTTTTTAACTGTTACCTTTTTCTTTTTTAACGATTTTTTACTAGTTTATCTAATATATATATATTTTTTTTTACATTTTTCTTAGGTGTTTTCTTTTTTAAAAAAAAAAAATTCTTTTCTTTTTTTTTTTTTTTTCTTTTTTCTTTCTTCCTTTTTGAACCTCTTTTTATCCCCTTTCTCCCCACTCACGATTTTGGATCTCTTCTAATTTGGCTAAAGCATATTTTCCTGGGGTTGTTGCCACCCTTTTAGTATTTTACTTGCCCCTTCATTTACTCTTATCTGGACAAAATGACAAGACGTAAAAATTCACCACAAAAAAAAGAACAAGAGGCAGTACCGAAGGCTAGGGACCTAATCAATACAGACATCGGTAATATGTCAGATCTAGAGTTCAGAATGACAATTCTCAAGGTTCTAGCCGGGCTCGAAAAAGGCATGGAAGATATTAGAGAAACCCTCTCGAGAGATATAAAAGCCCTTTCTGGAGAAATAAAAGAACTAAAATCTAACCAAGTTGAAATCAAAAAAGCTATTAATGAGGTGCAATCAAAAATGGAGGCTCTCACTGCTAGGATAAATGAGGCAGAAGAAAGAATTAGTGATATAGAAGACCAAATGACAGAGAATAAAGAAGCTGATCAAAAGAGGGACAAACAGCTACTGGACCACGAGGGGAGAATTCGAGAAATAAGTGACACCATAAGACGAAACAACATTAGAATAATTGGGATTCCAGAAGAAGAAGAAAGTGAGAGGGGAGCAGAAGGTATACTGGAGAGAATTATTGGGGAGAATTTCCCCAATATGGCAAAGGGAACGAGCATCAAAATTCAGGAGGTTCAGAGAATGCCCCTCAAAATAAATAAGAATAGGCCCACACCCCGTCACATAATAGTAAAATTTACAAGTCTCAATGACAAAGAGAAAATCCTGAAAGCAGCCCGGGAAAAGAAGTCTGTAACATACAATGGTAAAAATATTAGATTGGCAGCTGACTTATCCACAGAGACCTGGCAGGCCAGAAAGAGCTGGCATGATATTTTCAGAGCACTAAACGAGAAAAACATGCAGCCAAGAATACTATATCCAGCTAGGCTATCATTGAAAATAGAAGGAGAGATTAAAAGCTTCCAGGACAAACAACAACTGAAAGAATTTGCAAATACCAAACCAGCTCTACAGGAAATATTGAAAGGGGTCCTCTAAGCAAAGAGAGAGCCTACAAGTGGTAGATCAGAAAGGAACAGAGACCATATACAGTAACAGTCACCTTACAGGCAATACAATGGCACTAAATTCATATCTCTCAATAGTTACCCTGAATGTGAATGGGCTAAATGCCCCTGTCAAAAGACACAGGGTATCAGAATGGATAAAAAAACAAAACCCATCTATATGTTGCCTCCAAGAAACACATTTTAAGCCCGAAGACACCTCCAGATTTAAAGTGAGGGGGTGGAAAAGAATTTACCATGCTAATGGACATCAGAAGAAAGCAGGAGTGGCAATCCTTATATCAGATCAATTAGATTTTAAGCCAAAGACTGTAATAAGAGATGAGGAAGGACACTATATCATACTCAAAGGGTCTGTCCAACAAGAAGATTTAACAATTTTAAATATCTATGCCCCCAACGTGGGAGCAGCCAACTATATAAACCAATTAATAACAAAATCAAAGAAACACATAAACAACAATACAATAATAGTAGGGGACTTTAATATTCCCCTCACTGAAATGGACAGGTCATCCAAGCAAAAGATCAGCAAGGAAATAAAGGCCTTAAATGACACACTGGACCAGATGGACATCACAGATATATTCAGAATATTTCATCCCAAAGCAACAGAATACACATTCTTCTCTAGTGCACATGGTACATTCTCCAGAATAGATCACATCCTCGGTCCTAAATCAGGACTCAACCGGTATCAAAAGATTGGGATCATTCCCTGCATATTTTCAGACCACAATGCTCTAAAGCTAGAACTCAACCACAAAAGGAAGTTTGGAAAGAACCCAAATACATGGAGACTAAACAGTATCCTTCTAAAGAATGAATGGGTCAACCGGGAAATTAAAGAAGAATTGAAAAAAATCATGGAAACAAATGATAATGAAAATACAACGGTTCAAAATCTGTGGGACACAACAAAGGCAGTCCTGAGAGGAAAATACATAGCGGTACAAGCCTTTCTCAAGAAACAAGAAAGGTCTCAGGTACACAACCTAACCCTACACCTAAAGGAGCTGGAGAAGGAACAAGAAAGAAACCCTAAGCCCAGCAGGAGAAGAGAAATCATAAAGATCAGAGCAGAAATCAATGAAATAGAAACCAAAAAAACAATAGAACAAATCAACGAAACTAGGAGCTGGTTCTTTGAAAGAATTAATAAAATTGATAAACCCCTGGCCCGACTTATCAAAAAGAAAAGAGAAAGGACCCAAATAAATAAAATCATGAATGAAAGAGGAGAGATCACAACTAACACCAAGGAAATACAAACTATTATAAGAACATACTATGAGCAACTCTACGCCAATAAATTTGACAATCTGGAAGAAATGGATGCATTCCTAGAAACATATAAACTACCACAACTGAACCATGAAGAAATAGAAAGCCTGAACAGACCCATAACCAGTAAGGAGATTGAAACAGTCATTAAAAATCTCCAAACAAACAAAAGCCCAGGGCCAGACGGCTTCCCGGGGGAATTCTACCAAACATTTAAAGAAGAACTAATTCCTATTCTCCTGAAACTGTTCCAAAAAATAGAAATGGAAGGAAAACTTCCAAACTCATTTTATGAGGCCAGCATCACCTTGATCCCAAAACCAGACAAGGATCCCACCAAAAAAGAGAGCTATAGACCGATATCCTTGATGAACACAGATGCGAAAATACTCAACAAAATACTAGCCAATCGGATTCAACAGTACATTAAAAAGATTATTCACCACGACCAAGTGGGATTTATTCCAGGGCTGCAAGGTTGGTTCAACATCCGCAAATCAGTCAATGTGATACAACACATCAATAAAAGTAAGAACAAGAACCATATGATACTCTCAATAGATGCTGAAAAAGCATTTGACAAAGTACAACATCCCTTCCTGATCAAAACTCTTCAAAGTGTAGGGATAGAGGGCACATACCTCAATATCATCAAAGCCATCTATGAAAAACCCACCGCAAATATCATTCTCAATGGAGAAAAACTGAAAGCTTTTCCGCTAAGGTCAGGAACACGGCAGGGATGTCCATTATCACCACTGCTATTCAACATCGTACTAGAGGTCCTAGCCTCAGCAATCAGACAACAAAAGGAAATTAAAGGCATCCAAATCGGCAAAGAAGAAGTCAAATTATCACTCTTCGCAGATGATATGATACTATATGTGGAAAACCCAAAAGACTCCACTCCAAAACTGCTAGAACTTATACAGGAATTCAGTAAAGTGTCAGGATATAAAATCAATGCACAGAAATCAGTTGCATTTCTCTACACCAACAGCAAGACAGAAGAAAGAGATATTAAGGAGTCAATCCCATTTACAATTGCATCCAAAACCATAAGATACCTAGGAATAAACCTAACCAAAGAGACACAGAATCTATACTCAGAAAACTATAAAGTACTCATGAAAGAAATTGAGGAAGACACAAAGAAATGGAAAAATGTTCCATGCTCCTGGATTGGAAGAATAAATATTGTGAAAATGTCTATGCTACCTAAAGCAATCTACACATTTAATGCAATTCCTATCAAAGTACCATCCATCTTTTTCAAAGAAATGGAACAAATAATTCTAAAATTTATATGGAACCAGAAAAGACCTCGAATAGCCAAAGGGATATTGAAAAAGAAAGCCAACGTTGGTGGCATCACAATTCCGGACTTCAAGCTCTATTACAAAGCTGTCATCATCAAGACAGCATGGTACTGGCACAAAAACAGACACATAGATCAATGGAACAGAATAGAGAGCCCAGAAATAGACCCTCAACTCTATGGTCAACTAATCTTCGACAAAGCAGGAAAGAATGTCCAATGGAAAAAAGACAGCCTTTTCAATAAATGGTGCTGGGAAAATTGGACAGCCACATGCAGAAAAATGAAATTGGACCATTTCCTTACACCACACACAAAAATAGACTCAAAATGGATGAAGGACCTCAATGTACGAAAGGAATCCATCAAAATCCTTGAGGAGAACACGGGCAGCAACCTCTTCGACCTCTGCCGCAGCAACATCTTCCTAGGAACAACGCAAAAGGCAAGGGAAGCAAGGGAAAAAATGAACTACTGGGATTTCATCAAGATCAAAAGCTTTTGCACAGCAAAGGAAACAGTTAACAAAATCAAAAGACAACTGACAGAATGGGAGAAGATATTTGCAAACGACATATCAGATAAAGGACTAGTGTCCAGAATCTATAAAGAACTTAGCAAACTCAACACCCAAAGAACAAATAATCCAATCAAGAAATGGGCAGAAGACATGAACAGACATTTCTGCAAAGAAGACATCCAGATGGCCAACAGACACATGAAAAAGTGCTCCATATCACTTGGCATCAGGGAAATACAAATCAAAACCACAATGAGATATCACCTCACACCAGTCAGAATGGCTAAAATCAACAAGTCAGGAAATGACAGATGCTGGCGAGGATGCGGAGAAAGGGGAACCCTCCTACACTGTTGGTGGGAATGCAAGCTGGTGCAGCCACTCTGGAAAACAGCATGGAGGTTCCTCAAAATGTTGAAAATAGAACTGCCCTATGACCCAGCAATTGCACTATTGGGTATTTACCCTAAAGATACAAATGTAGTGATCCAAAGGGACACATGCACCCGAATGTTTATAGCAGCAATGTCCACAATAGCCAAACTATGGAAAGAACCTAGATGTCCATCAACAGATGAATGGATCAAGAAGATGTGGTATATATACACAATGGAATACTATGCAGCCATCAAAAGAAATGAAATCTTGCCATTTGCAACAACATGGATGGAACTAGAGCGTATCATGCTTAGCGAAATAAGTCAAGCAGAGAAAGACAACTATCATATGATCTCCCTGATATGAGGAAGTGGTGATGCAACATGGAGGCTTAAGTGGGTAGAAGAATAAATGAAACAAGATGGGATTGGGAGGGAGACAAACCATAAGTGACTCTTAATCTCACAAAACAAACTGAGGGTTGCCGGGGGGAGGGGGTTGGGGAGAAGGGGGTGGGATTATGGACATTGGGGAGGGTATGTGATTTGGTGAGTGCTGTGAAGTGTGTAAACCTGGTGATTCACAGACCTGGGGATAAAAATATATGTATATAAAAAATATATGTTTATAAAAAATAAAAAATTAAAAAAAAAAAAAAAAAAAAAAAAAAAAAGTTCCCCAAACAGAATTCTTCACTGGTGGATGGTGGATTCTACCAAACATTTAAATAACAATACAAATCCTTCTCAAATTCCTCAAAAGAAAAAAAAGTAAGAAAAGGACTATTTCAAAACTCACTTTATAAGGCTCATGTAAGTTTGAAAAGCACTGCCCTAGAGTACTTGTTAGAAAGGAATAGTGAGAAAGTCTCATAACCGAATCAAAATTTGCGTTAAGGCCAAGAAATCACCATGTTTTATAGATATGCCAGGATAGATTAGGAGCTGGAATAAATTTGAGAATTACTAGAGGAAATGAGAAGGCATAGGACAATTTTGAAAAGTAGAGTGACCCCCTCCAATATTCTCATGAGAAAGGTTATCCTGGATATGCTGTGGAATGTTTGAGAAATATTGGTGACACACCATCAGGAGAGACAAGAGTAGAGTGAATTGCCAGGAGTGATTTCACCACAGAACAAGGACCCCAAGCCATGCCAAAGCTATGAGGAGAGGGTAGGCAGGAACTTGAAATTTCCGCAGTATGGCTGCATACCCAAAGATGTGACAGGCAGGGAAAGAAAACCTGTGATGGCTTCACAAGTGGCTGAGCTTAGATGGTTTTCTTCCTGTTACTGTGCTCCCATGCCTCATTTGAATCACAATTCCAATGTGAGCTGGGCAAAGGAGTTTCGTCCTCAAATCATAGCATTAGAGAGAAAGAAAGATCCAGAATATATACTGGTTCATTAAAACTCTGGTTTGTTGATAGCATGACCACTGAGAGATACTCAAGCCATGGGCCAGATGGGAGATCCTGTAAAATTCCAGACAGGAGGTAGGGATTTATGTCAGGGCAGGGATGTGGAGATGATTGGAATAGGAAGTTGTGAGAGCAGCCCTGGATATGAGGGCTGAAGACAGCTATACAGCAGAAATGGTGCCCACCTTTATAGACTCTGGGCATGGAGGGGAGCTCCAACCTGGGGGGCCTCTGTGTGCCAGCCTGAGGGAGCACTAGTGGTTGATAATGCAGAAAAGGAGCTCCAGAGAAGCAGAAATTAGTGATGAAGTGACCCAAACGTGGGAACTGTCCATCATTCTCAAACAACAATGACTGTCCCATGTGGGGCACATTCAGGCCTGCATCTGAAGTGGGTTCCAGCTGTTCAGGTCACACTGAGGCCATTCAGGCAGCCTCTATCCTTCAGCCCTCTGTAATCTGGCTCTATTCTCTTATCTAACAGCCTATGTGTAAGTTCAGGGTCTGAGGCTGACCAGAAGAGCCAGCACAGCTCTGGCCTTCCAGAGAAAGGGCCCAGGACCTCTGAACACACCTCATTCTCAAGATGTACCCTTCATCTGCGGCCTGGGCTCAGAGCTTCACTTCCCATGTGCCCCAATGGGTCAGGAGTGAAGATGCTGACACTCCCTCAGGGTGACATCTATCCTTTCAACTCCGTATCTACAGAGTACAGTTAAAGTGCTGAATATATGTTCTGTCAGGACAGTCCCCAAATAACCCATTATATGTGGAATTCCTTTTACATGTTTTTTCTTGTAGGGAACTTTTTCCTAAAGACTATAATATGATTTGCTATAGTATCAAAAGACAAAATTAAAAGAGCTGCATAGTTCCGTCTGGGGATTAAAAATAAATAAATAAACAGAACCCCAAACTCCCATCCCCCAAGAACTAGAATGATTTCCTGGAGGAATCTACTTTTATTAAAACCTGCGTGTGAGTTCCATAGGCAAGAGCAAAGCAGACTTGTATAGCACATATGGAAATGTGTGGCAAAGTAGTCTCATCGGTTTAAGTTAAGAATCTTTGAAAGGTAAGAGTTTGAACATTGTTTTATAGGAGAATAGAGCACCATTTATAAGCAGACATATTCGACAAGCTGACTGTCAGAAAGCAAAGTATTTCATGGAAATTCAATGCAACATCTTCACTAATAATATGCTCACTAAAGGTTAGTTTCTCCCTTCCTTGCTCTACCTAACTGGTGGCGTTGCATCACCAAGTTTTGTCTTATTTTCTTAGTCTGCATCTTAATCCTCCAGGTGATCGTGTTTTCAGGTTTGGCCTAAGAATTTCAAGTCAGAACCAGAGCCCCATACCCTCCACCAAGGTCACACTGGGAACTGAGCTCACAAAGCAGTCTCATGAGTTCAGAATCCTATAGCATGTACCTTGCTATAGCTTCCCAAGCAGTGTACTAGATCAGGAGGAAAATATGGAAATGAAAGAGAATGGAGAGTTGGGGAGTGTCATGCAAAATGTTTTACAGCTCATTTTTAGTGATTTTTTTTTTTTTTTTTAAAGTATGGTCCACAGCCAGCATGGAGCCCAATACAGGGTTGGAGCTCACAACTCTAAGATTAAGGACCGAGCTGAGATTAAGACTCAGATGTTTAATGGACTGGGCCCTCTTTTTCGTCATTTTATAAATGTTCCAGGAAGCTACAACTATAATAGTATGGAAGAGGAATAGTGACTTCTGATTTTCCAGCATTTGACCTGTCTGGCATGGATACCTCTCAGCACTGCCCAGGGGTCACACTGAGGTCATTCGGGCAGCCTCTATCCTTCAGCCCGGGGTAGGATCAGGAAAGTAATAATTTTACTCCTGATAGATTTTAGATCACAGCTGAAGATGGAATGAACAGAAAACCAAAGACTCAAAGCTAGAGTTCAAACACAAATACCTAGTTGTAATTGAGTTATGTACTGACTGGTAAGGTATGGCCAACAGCTACTATTTGGGCAGGCCTCCCCAATTATGGGAAGAGTGAAGCACATGCAATGGCTCAGCACTGCTGGTGGGCGTGCAGCCTGACGAGTCTTTGACCAAGTCATGACACCTCTAGGCATCTACCATATAGAACTACTCATACAAGAGTACAAAGATAATACAAATGAGGATGTTTACTTCAGTGCACTTTGTCCAAGGGAAACGTTGGAAAAAACCCTGAAAATCCACAAAAGAGGATGTGACTAAAAAACTGAAGGTGCATGCAGCACATTTGCAACCTTTGTAATAAAATGAACAGTGTGCAGTTACACTGATCATATAGCATGACCTCACTGTTGGAAAAATTATCTATCAAGACATATATATCAATGTCAACTTATGAATAAAAATATCTGGAAGGCGATGCTCCAAGCAGCAGAGATTAGGGAAAAAGCAGGGAGGGGAAAAAGGAGACTGACATTCCATCTTAAATGCCCATGTAATTCTGTATTATTAAATCTTAAAAACTAAGTATTATTTTCATAACTAAAACAAACTGATACTTTATAGTTTTTCATTTCTAGGTCTATCATTTAGTAAATGAACAAATTAAGTAAAAGCAACAGAATGAAACTTTTAGATACCTAAACCTTTTTTTTTTTTAATTTTTTATTTTTTATAAACATATATTTTTATCCCCAGGGGAACTAGGAACTGGTTCTTTGAAAGAATTAATAAAATTGATAAACCCCTGGCCCGACTTATCAAAAAGAAAAGAGAAAGGACCCAAATAAATAAAATTATGAATGAAAGAGGAGAGATCACAACTAACACCAAAGAAATACAAACTATTATAAGAACATACTATGAGCAACTCTACGCCAATAAATTTGACAATCTGGAAGAAATGGATGCATTCCTAGAAACATATAAACTACCACAACTGAACCAGGAAGAAATAGAAAGCCTGAACAGACCCATAACCAATAAGGAGATTGAAACAGTCATTAAAAATCTCCAAACAAACAAAAGCCCAGGGCCAGACGGCTTCCCGGGGGAATTCTACCAAACATTTAAAGAAGAACTAATTCCTATTCTCCTGAAACTGTTCCAAAAAATAGAAATGGAAAGAAAACTTCTAAACTCATTTTATGAGGCCAGCATCACCTTGATCCCAAAACCAGACAAGGATCCCACCAAAAAAGAGAGCTATAGACCAATATCCTTGATGAACACAGATGCGAAAATACTCAACAAAATACTAGCCAATAGGATTCAACAGTACATTAAAAGGATTATTCACCACGACCAAGTGGGATTTATTCCAGGGCTGCAAGGTTGGTTCAACATCCGCAAATCAGTCAATATGATACAACACATCAATAAAAGAAAGAACAAGAACCATATGATACTCTCAATAGATGCTGAAAAAGCATTTGACAAAGTACAGCATCCCTTCCTGATCAAAACTCTTCAAAGTGTAGGGATAGAGGGCACATACCTCAATATCATCAAAGCCATCTATGAAAAACCCACCGCAAATATCATTCTCAATAGAGAAAAACTGAAAGCTTTTCCGCTAAGGTCAGGAACACGGCAGGGATGTCCATTATCACCACTGCTATTCAACATAGTACTAGAGGTCCTAATCTCAGCAATCAGACAACAAAAGGAAATTAAAGGCATCCAAATCGGCAAAGAAGAAGTCAAACTATCACTCTTTGCAGATGATATGATACTATATGTGGAAAACCCAAAAGACTCCACTCCAAAACTGCTAGAACTTATACAGGAATTCAGTAAAGTGTCAGGATATAAAAATCAATGCACAGAAATCAGTTGCATTTCTCTACACCACAGCAAGACAGAAGAGAAATTAAGGAGTCCATCCCATTTATAATTGCACCCAAAACCATAAGATACCTAGGAATAAACCTAACCAAAGAGGCATAGATACCTGGACCTTTTAACTGCTTCTTTGAAAAAGCACATGAAGGGGCGCCTGGGTGGCTCAGTGGTTTGGGCTGCTGCCTTCGGCTCGGGTCATGATCTCAGGGTCCTGGGATCGAGCCCTGCACTGGGCTCCCTGCTCCGCAGGAAGCCTGCTTCCCTCTTTCTCTCTCTCTCTCTCTCTGCCTGCCTCTCTGCCTACTTGTGATCTCTGTCTGTCAAATAAATAAATAAAATCTTTAAAAAAAAAAAAAAAAAAGAAAAAGCACATGAAATCTGCTTTCCATACTGATCTAAGTGCCATCCCTCCCATGCACAAGGGGGAATTTGTGCCGGGTGTGAGTAGACAGATTTTACTCACTTGCACTGAAGCATTTGGTTTTCATTAGACTCCAACTTAAATATTTACTTTGTATTTACAAAATAACAAGACACGAAACTATACTCTGGAAATTAAAATGCATGTTCTTGAACAGAGAGGGGGAGGATTATAACACATGATTGGGAGTACAATCACTGGGTTTAAAAATACAGAGAAATTTGGTTGCATTAAAACCCCATATACTATGGGTTGCCTGTATCAGTCGGTTAAGCATCTGACTTTTGATTTCGGCCCAGGTCATGATCTGAGTCTTGAAACCAAGTCCCACATCAGGCTTTGGCTGGGAGTGGATGCTACTGGGGATTCTCTCTCTGTCCCTGTCCCTCTGCCCCACCCCACCCCTCAAACTTGCGTGCATGCTCTCTCTTAAAAAAGAAAAACAAAAACAAAACCCATATCCTACTCTCCTAATTATGGGGAAAGTCACTGTCAAAGCTTTTTCCAGTAAATGCACAGTAGGTTCCTAATCTAGTTCTGTTATTGTAGAAGGCAAATTGAACATTTTTTTTTTTGCAGAGGATTCGGTAAAGATACAGGATCATACTGAGAGAGGATAATGTAATATGCACATCTTAATGACAATACATAAACAACATAGCAAACTTAGTGGCAAAAAGAAGAGTCACTAAATGTTTTATGCTAAAATCCCTTGTTCTCATAAGACATGTCTACGTAGGCAAGTTTGAGTAGAAAACAAAAAGAATGATCTGGATGATTTGAGGAAATCATTACTTTGGCCTGCCCTATCTAGACACTTGAGGCAAATGGATTTCCTAACCTCACAAAATTATCAAGATAATCTTCTCAGTTCTCCACTTCATCTCCCCACTTCCCTTAGGGGGACCATCTACACGTGAATGACAATGGATCACAACTTGTCCTTTACAGTGATTGATATTCTATAGAGAGACTGGTGGCCATGGTTCCCATGGGCCCTTTGGTCCACTTAACACAGTTTAATACCTGTGTGTGGATGGGTCATGGTTGGATTATGTGTAAACCACGTCAGGATTTTCCCTGTTTTTCTTTACTAGTGCTTCATAGTTAACAAAATCATGAACTGCTTTGGTATCAGATACCTTGCTTCTGCATAAACAACTTTTCAGTTGGATTCTTCCAACTGAAGAGAGACACTATGGAGAGAGAGAGAGAGAGAGAGAGAGAGAGACACTATGAAGGAAGAGAAAACTGTTTTAAGACCACTGGAAAATTGGAAAGCTTGTGCTGATTATCATCTGTGTTGTTCAGAGTTATTTTCTTGAAACCTTGTCTTCTCATATTGTAAAAAGGTTGATATCCAGGATCTATAATGAACTCGTCAAACTCAACACATACAAAACAGACAATCATATCATAAAATGGGAAGAAGGGGCACCTGGGTGGCTCAGTGGGTTAAGCCTCTGCCTTCAGCTCAGGTCATGATCCCAGGGTCCTGGGATCAAGCCCCACATCGGGCTCTCTGCGCTGCAGGGAGCCTGCTTCCTCCTCTCTCTCTGCCTGCCTCTCTGCCTACTTGTGATCTCTGTCAGATAAATAAAGAAAAACTCTTTAAAAAAAATAGGCAGAAGATATGGACAGACACTTCTCCAATAAAGACATACAAACGGCTATCAGACACATGAAAAAATGTTCATCATCACTAGCCATCAGGGAGATTCAAATTAAAACCACATTGAGATATCACCTTACACCAGTTAGAATGGCCAAAATTAGCAAGACAGGAAACAACATGTATTGGAGAGGATGTGAAGAAAGGGGAACCCTCTTACACGGTTGGTGGGAATGCAAGTTGGTGCAGCCTCTTTGGAGAACAGTGTGGAGATTCCTCAAGAAATTAAAAATAGAATTTCCCTATGACCCTGCCATTGCACTCCTGGATATTTACCCCAAAGATACAGATGTAGTGAAAAGAAGGGCGATCTGTACCCCAATGTTTATGGCAGCAATGGCCACGGTCGCCAAACTGTGGAAAGAACCAAGATGCCCTTCAACGGATGAATGGATAAGGAAGATGTGGTCCATATACACTATGGAGTATTATGCCTCCATCAGAAAGGACGAATACCCAACTTTTGTAGCAACATGGATGGGACTGGAAGAGATTATGCTGAGTGAAATAAGTCAAGCAGAGAGAGTCAATTATCATATGGTTTCACTTATTAGTGGAGCATAACAAAAAGCATAGAGGACATGGGGAGTTAGAGAGGAGAAGGGAGTTGGGGTAAATTGGAAGGGGAGGTGAATCATGAGAGACTATGGACTCTGAAAAACAATCTGAGGGGTTTGAAGTGTGGGGGGGTGGGAGGTCGGGGTACCAGGTGGTGGGTATTATAGAGGGCACGGATTGCATGGAGCACTGGGTGTGGTGAAAAAATAATGATATTGTTATGCTGAAAATAAATAAATTTTAAAAAATGGGCTTTGTGATGATTTTGCAAACTTAAAATTTGTAAGAATTATATGTTCAGGAGGCTCTCATGACTTCAATTACGAGTTTCAGAGAATCATATCTGTAAAATTATTTTTAAAAAACCTAGACAATAAAATTCAACTTGGACAAGGTGTTATCTTATATAATTACCTTAAAAAACAAAACTTAATGGGGGCTTAAGTGGGTACGAGAAGAATAAATGAAAGAAGATGGGATTGGGAGGGAGACAAACCATAAGTGACTCTTAATCTCACAAAACAAACTGAGGGTTGCTGGGGGGAGGGGGTTTGGGAGAAAGGGGTGGTATTATGGACATTGGGGAGGGTATGTGTTTTGGTGAGTGCTGTGAAGTGTGTAAACCTGGTGATTCACAGACCTGTACCCCTGGGGATAAAAATATATGTTTATAAAAAATAAAAAATTATATTATAAAAAAAAAAAAACTTAAAACCTCCCAGTGTTTGGAGAAAAATAGCTCTTTCACACTGAATAGTCTCACAATGCTTCATAATTTTCTCATAAAAAATAAATCTCAGAAACATTGGCCTTTTCCACATTCCTAGCCATTGACTTTTGTTTTCAATCATGAGGATGAAGAAAATAAATGAAGACGCTATAAGTCAGGAATCTGTAGAAGTTCCTCTCTCCAGCAAAACTTGTTTTGCAAGTAAAATTTAACATTCCGGAACTGTTTATGGAGATATGGAACAAAGTTGTTTTTATATGTCAATGGGGTCAATTTTTTAAAAACAGTAGTAAAGAGTCAATATAACTGAAGAGAATAGTGAAGTTGTATTAAACACCGATGTAAAAATATATTCAAACTAGTGGAGAATTTCCTATTGTTAAACTAATTGTACCAAGTGCAATTTGTACCAAGTTCTTCTCCATGAACAAATTAATGAGCCCCAACTCTTTCTCCAGTGAAATACACGCTTGAGTAAGACTCACAGATGAAGATAAATCCCTTGAGATCTCAATTATCTTTTACTATATTCTAAATCTAGGACATTAATTTCAGGATATGTAGAAATTAAATAAGATGGTATTCTTTTTCATCCTAAAGCAAGTAGTGAGTTTGATTGCCCACTCTCCCCACAAAATACCACAACTTACCACATAGTTCTTCTGTGTCAAGATTGCTGAAAAGAAAAGAAAGAAAATTGTTACTTTGTAATATTTAAGTTTTAATATACTTAAATACAGTCATCCCCCCCAATCTATATAGCTATATTAAAAAATGATATGTAGCTATGGTATTTCTCTTATAAATTCTACATTGCTTAAATAATCATTAACAATGATTACGTCAGGGAACCCGGGTGGCTCAGTGGGCTAAAGCCTCTGCCTTCAGCTCAGGTCATGATCCCAGGGTCTTGGGTCACTGGGCTCTCTGCTCAATGGGGAGGCTGCTCTTCCTCTTTCTCTGCCTGCCTCTCTGCCTACCTGTGATCTCTGTCTGTCAAATAAATAAATAAAATATTTTAAAAAACAAACAATGATTACATCAGATTCTAACTTTGAGCAAATAATTTCTGGGGTTTGTGTCTCCCCCAGTATCATGCTGGGGAATACTGCCTAATTGTGAAGAACAGAGACTCTGGAGCCAGAATGCCTGAGTTCAAATCTTGACTCTACCATTTACCACCCATGTGACCATGACTTCTTTACATCCTAGGGCTCAGTTCCTCGACAACAAGAGGGAATAGTAGGTTCTGTTTCATAGGAATACAATAGGATATAAATGGGCTAATACATTTAAAGCAGTTAAAAGAGTAACTAGCACAAAATAAGCACTTAAAATATGTTAGCTATCTGGATTCCTGACTGGTTAGAACTGCTAGAACTTCCATATCTAAACTCAATCTATGTGGTAAGTTTGACTCCATGCCGTTTGGAATGATTTCTGACACATGACAAAGAGTCACATGTCTTTTTGCATTATATTTACATGTAAATTATATTTCCATGTAAACAATAGTTACCTCTTAGTCTTATGAAGATAAATATATAAATATAGCATAGCAGATGAAATATTAGCAGATATAATTCATTCCTATTAGAACAAGGTCTTGACCATGGCAGGCACGGTATAGGAATTCAAGAATGGTTCAAAATTGACAATAAATCAATCTAAGATACATTGTAACTTAGAGGAGAAAATTCCTACTTAACACCAGATGGGAATTTAATAAAATTCAAATATTCACTCCTAATTATAAAAAGTTTAAATGAAATTGGAATAAAAGTCTCTGAAAGATGATAAAGACTTACTAAAGTCAACTGCAAACATCAATTAACTGAAAATCTCGGACTTTAATTCAGCTTCCACTGGTGAAAGCCCAGTGTAAATGAAGGTCATAATCCAGTCCTCCTCTATGTGGCAGGCAGGGCTGCTGGGCTGGAGGGTTATTCGTGGGATCATTCCAAACCCTGGGTCTTTTAACCAGTTCCATCCCTAGTTGTACTAATTTTAAATTAAGGATTTTATCCTCAGATACTGAATATTTGATCTTGTATAAAGGATATCTCCTCTCTTGAGCAGGTCTTTTTGTAAAGTAGCATTTGCCACCAGGCAGAAAACGTAAAGCCTTCTGCAGCAGTTTCAGTGTGGGTTTCTGTTCAGTCATTCATTCATTTTTCCCCACAGGCATTCACCATTATGTGCCAGGCACTGTTCTAACCACCACAGATCAATGAGGTTGCAACAGATACTGAAAGGAGTATGTCCGATCACTTGTCTCTAGCAGCTGGATTTAGAAGTAGACTTCTACAGTAAATAATAATAATGTGATAAAATAGTTACTATGAGGGAAGTGGCTCATTGCAAGATTATCAGGGGCTATAGAGGATGAAATTTTGAGGCTAAATCTCAAGTGCTAAGTAGGAGTAGAAAAGGCAGGCAAAGGAAGAACATTCCAGTTAGAAGAAACACTATTTGCAATAAAATTTATGAACACGAATAGTTCCTTCGAGTGGAACATAGATCATCAATGAAGAAATGGAACAAAACAATGAAAAGCCTCATGTGATCATCTAAAAAGTTTCTATGTTCTCTTGTCAACTTGGAGTCACAGAGAATTTTAAAAGCGAATGACATCATCTGATTCATACTTTAGGAAGTTCACTAACAGATTGGTTGAGGTTAGACCAAAAGAGGATGAAAAGAGGCTTAGAGAGCAGTTTGGATATTATTTCTATAGTCTGGACCAGTTGATTCCAGATTGAAGTATACAACCCAAAGGGTGTACAAGGCCATCCAATGGGAGCAAGAAGAAGTACCTGCACATCAGACACACACACCTTTAAAACTTTATTTTGAAATAATTCCAACCTACAAAAAAAAAAGGGGGCCCTTCACCTAACCATTCCCCCAGTTGTTGGCATTTTATTTTGCTTACCACATTCTTTCTCTGTATATGTTTCTTTAACTCACTTGATTATACATTGCAGATAATGATATTCTTTACCCCTAAATGCTTCAGGGTGTAGTTTCTACAAATAAATATGTTCTCTTATGTTCAAGTGATGGGATTAATATTGATTCAATGCCATTATTAAATCCAGCAGTTCTTAAATATCTGTATTTATATTTAAGCTTATACTTTTTTGCACATAATTTTACAGTGTATAAGTATTAATACAGTGTGCCTACATAGGATATGATTTTCAAGTCTTTATATATCAAAATTTCAAGCCAAAAAAGCATTGGCTAAAATGGGAGCTTGATCAGAAGTGTAGGACGGATAGGCAGTGATAGAGAGAGGAGCAAAAAGAATACACAGAAGGGAAGGGTTTTAAGGTAAAACCATCAAAGCTTGGAATCTTATTGGATTCAGAATTAGACCACTTAGACATTTTTAGTATCATGTCAAGCATTTTGGTCATTAATACTTACATGTCATTTCCTAACCTCAGTATTTCCATAGAACTTCAGACTTGGAAAAGGACATTAAGGGTCACTCTGTTTTTGTATCTTCCTCAGAATGGTTCACAGATTCATAATGAGATTTTTTTTAATTTCAAAGGAATAAACAGTCAATCCATTATGGAAACTGAATAACATGGAATATATCATCAAACATAGTTCAGAGTAATTTGCATGACATTAGTTCTACTTGTTCCTCAATAAAATGCTATGTTCTTAAAGCATTTTAAGTGATCCCCTCAAACATTCCTTTATTTAGCTGTTTCTGTGCTGTGTTGTTTGTTCTTTTTATAGTAGACTTACATGGGTGAATTCTATAGGACTGATTTCTTTCGAGATAGCTCCATCCTGTAGTAACACAGGGTTGTAAAGAAATATTAAGCCATAGATAAGCCTACAGTGTATCTGAGAGTGTGTGATATTGTTCTGCTTTTTTCCGTGTTTATAGTAAGAAAACCTATAATCTTTCAGCTATGCCATTTTTTAAAAAAATGGAAAGTCACGTTTAAAAAAAAAAATGCTAGTCACATTGTAAACATCTTTACTGAAACAGAAGCAGAGGGGTGTTACTACCAGAATGCATTCTCAGCTAGAAGCCAAGGAGGGGTAAAGAACAAAGACATTCACTGCCGCCTGACTGACAGTTGTGAGGGGGAGAAATGGAAACAAACGAAGTGTTCATTAGCAGAATAACTAAGCAAATTGCATATCATTATATAATCATTAAAATGTATCTAAAGATTTGTCAATTGCTTGAAAAAAGTTTATGTTTAAAAGGTTAAAATGTAAAACCAGATATAAATGGTATATATAAAATTTAAAAAATGCATATGTTAAGTACTTGGCAAAAAATTAAGTAACAATACCAGTAACAGGTCACACTGCTTCTGGATGCTGGGACTTTGGATGAGTTTGCTCTTGCCTTCTTTACAGTTTTCCAAATCTTTGGTTTCTCTTATTATAAGGTTTCATTTATAACGGGAAAAGCAAACTCTGATTATAAATAGAAAATTGGGAAAAGATGAAGCATAAAAGGTAAGGTTCACATGATTTAACTTATGAATCTATTTTGTATAAATTACAATATATCTGTCAGTTTGGACCTGCCTCTCAACTTTACAAGAAAACACCATTCAGACACTGTAAGTGTAACACAGACACAACATATACTGAACACCATTCATTTACAAGTCTCGGGGGCATCTGAAGTTGTTTTGACTGGACTCTTCTATTGTTGGGCACTGTATGTTCTGAAGAACTGAACTGCTCTCCTGAGAAGTATGTTTATTGTCAAGAAAATAGATTTGGGAGTGCAGACGGATTGCTACTTCAGAATTCAGAATCTTTCTAATATAACCTTTCATATGCCAGCCCTCAATTCCAGAGTCCACCTCTAAACAATTTTACATTCATGTGAACATTCTTAGTTATCTCTGAAGTATTTTTCAAAGGATTTAGCTGCGTTTGCTGTATAAATAACAGCAAAGGATTAGGACTTTCACACTGAAAAACCACCATTCTCAACCCCTTTGCTTCTGATTATATTTGAGATTTTTAGTTTCTTCTTCAAAATTAATACACTGTGGATCTAAGCAGAAACCTTAACAGTCTAAGTCCTACTTCATATTTTACTGTCTTCTCGTTTATCACTGGTTAGTCTGAATATTACCAGTGCAAATAGGTTTTTTTCGTCAGTTGGCAAAACAGATTGCAACACACCACAAGCTCCCTAATAACCTGAAGGAGTTAATTTTGGCTTACAAAGATGTTTACTTCTAGACAGTATCTGAGGCAAGGAGAATGTGACTCAGTGAGCAACACGCTTAGTTATTCCCTGATGGGAACCCCGTAGCAATGCCTACATTGGTTTATTGGCAGACGAGCAGGCTAGTTAAGAAACAAATATGCTCAGCCACTGTAGTGTTCATTTTAAAAAAGATTATTATGATCTTCCAATTCACTAAGAATCATTTGAGCAGAATGTCTTTCCATCATCGTCAGAGCAAATGTATTCAGCTAGTTCTGACGCACCAAACAAAACAACACTAATGAAAATCAACAGAAGCAATACCGGGAGATCAGAAGAATGATAAAGGCTCTGACCTTAAAGATATGTTGGAATAGTTTTTAATTCCATGAAGTAAATCTGTAACTGGTCATAAAGAGTCTGGTCCCCTCTGCTGGAGGTGGGATAAGGCCTATACCTCTAGAATGGTAGGGGTCCCTTCTGATGGAGCAGAAGCTCTGGATACAAACTAAGCTGAAGTGAGCTCTCTCAGCTGAGAGCCCTCATATAAAGGACTACAGTGACAGAATGATGGCCAGAGGGATTTCAGAAACAGGTTCTATTCAGTTGTCCCCACGGGCAGGGGCAAGTTACTTTAGTACCAGACCCCTGACCCAAGAGGCAGCATGAATGCAGATCCCTGCTTGTAGAGGAATGGCAATACCACACAGGTTATCAAACAGGGACTTAGACTGTGCAATGAGCCAAGAAAACCAGAACCGGGATAGAAATGGAGATTGCTCCTTTTAAACATTAACATTTTTTCCCCAGTATAAAATGATTACCATCATCAAGTTAACCAATGCATCCATTGCCTCACATGATTACAGTTTCTTTTTAGGATGGTTCTTATAATTAAGACAAATACTCAGTCATTAGAATCAAAGCAATATGTACGGCCAAGCAATCAACATGGTGTGATAGGACTTTGAGTAAACACTGGTAAGACCTCCGTAAATCCCTTCTGTTGAAGGCCAAAATCGTTCCTAGAACCTAGAGTGGGTCAGAGCCTGTAATTACAGGTGAAATGGTTGTAAGTATATGGGAGATGAGGGCTGTGGAGTGTTGTAGGAGGCAGCATTTGGCAAGCAGCTGGCTTTAAGTGCAGGCTCAGAGTCTATCGTGATCAGAACACACTGCATTTGGGTGGCCTATATAGGAGGAATTTATAGGAGATACCACAATCAATAATCTGAACCTCACTAATACTGGGACCGATTAAAGTCAGACTCTTCTGGAAACTCTGAAAAAGCATGGCATGCCAACAGCTTGCTGTTAGACTACTAGCCTCCAGAAGATTTCTGTTTTTTAAGGATACCCAGTCTGTGGTTTGTCACAGCAGTCCTAGGAAACTAATACACGCTTTACCATGTGCTGTGGTAGATTCCAAAGTCATACATGCAAAATAACACCACCTTTTCATTTCTGTGTCATTTTCATAGCCCTTGAGCATTTAGTGAACTGTAGAGCTGGTTCAAAAGTTGGCAGTTACAATATTGAATTAGATGAACTAAAGTTTGGGAATTCGAAATGAAAGCTTATGGTACCCTAAAGAGTCAAATATGGAGAAGAATAAAAATAATGAATTTTTTAAAATGAGGAATTCAAAGTTAATAGCAGCAACATATCTGGAGTACTTGGCATATTCAGGTACAATGTTGAGAGCTTTACCTGGGGTAGCTCACTTTCTGCAGCTCTGATTTCATGATTCCCCATTGTACAAGTAGGAGACTTGGCCTCATGTGAGGTTCAGTAACTTATCTGAGGTCACACATCTAATGAGTGGCAGGACCAAGATTCACACCCAGGTGCATTTAACTCAAGAATGTTCTTAACCACTAGATATAGGAATCCTGGACTCAATAATAAATATTTGGAGTCATCAACACATGGGGGCCCTCAAAGCCATAAGAATAGGCAACCTACATAGTGTTTGTAGTTTGAAGGAGGAGCCATGGACAAACCTTCATTTGGACTCTTCAGTCTAAAGCACCATGTCATCGCACCTACCAAAGCAGAAGATAGTGATCTCTCCCGCTGGCTTTTCCTCTACTCAACTCTCAAGTCACATGAGGGTAGGTACTTATTCCCACTTACTATATAACAAATATTAAAAATAAGAACAGACACAAGGCAGGGACCTGATTAATACTTTTTGAACTGAATCCTAAAGATGACCATCTTCTAAGAGCCCAGTAGAGAGCAATCTCAATTTGTGATGGGAATATATTTAACCCACTGATGAAAGGAACTGAAGACACAAATAAGAGCAAGATAGTCTGTGCTCATGAATTGAAAGAACATTATTGTGTCCATACTATCCAAAGCAATCTACAGATTCAAGGCAATCCTTATCAAAATCCCAGTGGCATTTTTTAGAAATAGGAAGAATTCTAAAATGTGTATAGAACTACAAAAGACCCCAAATAGCCAAAGCCATCTTGAGAAGAACAAAGCTGGAAGAATCATGATCTCTGATCTCAAACTATATATATTACAAATCTATAATAAAATAGTGTTATTAGCATAAAAACATGTACCAATAGAACAGATCAAAGAGTCCAGAAATAAACCCATGAATATACATAATTTATGTCAAAGGTGCCAAAGATACACAATGGGGAAAAGAGAGTCTCTTTTTTTTTTTTTTTAAAGATTTTATTTATTAATTTGACAGAGAGAAATCACAAGTAGACGGAAGGGCAGCCAGAGAGAGAGAGAGAGGGAAGCAGGCTCTCCGCTGAGCAGAGAGCCTGATGCGGGACTCGATTCCAGGACTCTGAGATAATGACCTGAGCCGAAGGCAGCGGCTTAACCCACTGAGCCACCCAGGCGCCCCAGAGAGAGTCTCTTTAATAAATGGTGAGCAGAAAACTGGACAGCCACATGCAAAGAATGAAACCGGGCCCCTGCCTTATATTGCATACAAAAATGAACTCCAACTGATGAGACGTAAATTTAAGACTTAAATTTAAAATGGAAATTAAAGACCTAAATTTAATAGCTTCAACAATAAGACGTCTTGAAAAAAACAAAGCTCCTGGTCACTGGTCTTGACTTTATTTGGATTTGACACTAAAAGTAAAGGCAACAAAAGCAAAAATAAACAAGTGGAACTTATCAAACTAAAAAGCTTTTTCACAGAAAACAAACAAACAAACAAAAAACCATTAACAAAATGAAAAGACACGCTATGGAAGGAGAGAAAATATTTGTTAGTTGCATATCTGATAAGCAGTTAATACAAAAATATATAAAAAACTGACACAACTCAAGCCAAAAAACAACCTAATTGAAAAACTGTCAGAGACTTTTATAGACATTCTTCAGAAGACAAATGGCCAACAGGTGCATGACAACGTGCTCAACATCACTAGTCATCAAGGAAATGCAAATCGAATCCACACTGAGCTATCCCCTCACACCTGTCAGAATGGCTATCATCAAAAAGATAATAAATAACTAGTGTTAGTGAGGTACAGAGAAGAGAGAAGGTTCATGCACTCTTCTGGGAATGCAAACTGGCAGAGCCCTATGGAAAACAGTATGGAGGGACCTCAGAAAACTAGTAATCCCACTTCTGGGTATTTATATGAAGAAAACAAAAACACTAACTCAAGAAGACATCCGTGCATTGCAGCATTGCAGCATTATTTACAATAGCCAAGACATGGGAACAATCTAAGTGCCTATAGATGAATGAATGGATAAAGAAGTTGTGAGACATACTTATGAATATTATTCAAATACGAAAAAGGGAATCCCGACATTTGGAAACACACAGATGGACCTTGAAGGCATTACAGTATGCAAAATACATAAGGCAGAGAAAGATATACCATATACCATAAAATACCATATACCACATAAAAATATATACCACATAAAAAAATACCATATACCACATACTGAAAAAGAGACGAAATAGAGTGAGCAGGGGATAAAAAATCTGGGGTCTCAGAAATCAAGAAGAGAGTTGTAAGAGCTCCCTAGACTGAAGAAAGACAAAATAAGGAATGAAGAAGAACCAGTATAGTTCACATTTAATGTCTTTGGCCACTTTTGAGCAATAGTTTCAGTCCTTCCTGAAATATGGGGGCCTAGGAAATGCAGGCAGAACATAAACCTGACTCTGAAAAAATGGGACATGAAAGCAAGAAATAAGGCAGAACTAAGAAGACATAGTGAGAGGAGTTCAAATGAAAAGAGAATGTTATGTTCCCCAGGCTGGAACCAATAGGCAGAGAAGAAAGAGGTGGTAACAGGTGGAGAGATGCCAAGCAGAGACAGGGAGGAGGAATCTGAAATACAGGTGTAATCCTGACAAGGGGGAAGCATATTTCTTTGTCCAAGCCTAAAATTAAAACAAACAAAAAAAGACATCTAATTGGTTCATACCTGTGACTGTTTTCTAGTTTTTTAGAGGTTTCTAAATCTGGCTGAGCATCTGAACCACCTGGAGAATTTTTTTAATGGAGATTTTCAGGCATAACGCTTAGAGATTATGCTTTAAAAATTCAAGATGGGGGCGCCTGGGTGGCTCAGTGGGTTAAAGCTTCTGCCTTTGGCTCAGGTAGTGATCCCGGGGTCCTGAGATTGAGCCCTTCGTCAGGCTCTTTGCTCAGCGGGGAGCCTGCTACCTCCTCTCTCTCTCTCTCTCTCTCTCTCTCTCTGCCTGCCTCTGCCTACTTGTGATCTCTGTCAAATAAATAAATAAAAATCTTAAAAAAAAAAAATCAGATGTGGCTCAAGAAGCTCTTCTTTAGAAAGTTGCCAAGGTGGTTTCAGAAAGCAGCCTTTACCGTTAGCACTGGGTCTTAAACCAAAGTATTTCTTAGAAAGGAAACAATTTGCAAACAGTATCTGCTGCAGGGTGAAATGTCGCTTAAATGTATTACAGTTATACACACCATGTTAATAGCATATATGCAACAATTCTGTCAACATAATATCCTCTGTTACTTACTTCTCTGTCCCTCCAGAGGTCTAAGTTCCATTTAGCAGCACACAGAACCCGCTTATACAAAAAGTCAGACTCCAAACAAAAATTGTATATTTGACCTTGCTCTATTGTAAGCCATACACAAAGCCTCGTGGAGAAGGCGGACTTGAGTAAAAATTCTCTGGAGTCATGTTCCTGTCCCTTTGCCTCTCTTCTCTCAGAACAAACTATCCACACAGCTTCAGTGTCTCAGTGGCTGACATGAAGGCTTACTTACTTACTTACGAGTCCTCTCCTCCCCCACACATGAGTCCGGCTTGTGTGGCCACCTTTGTGGCTCTTCCGGTGGGCCCGGTCGCCGGTGTTGATGGAGCTGCGTGTGCGCAGGGATCCCGTGGTGCACCCGGGAAACACAGGCTTCCGAGCCCCGGGCCCAGAGATTCTCTGTTATGAGGAGGGGCCCAAGAGTTTGCATTTCTCTCATGCTTCCAGGTGATGGTTCCAGGACTACAGCTAATGGAACCGGCATGCAGCATCTTTCCCTTGATCTGCTTTTGACCGAAGAGCCTACCATCAGGAGCCACAAGCAACACCTGTTCTCTGACGCCAGCCCTGCCTCATTCACCCTAACCTGTTCAGGGCACATGCACCTGAGCCTTCCCCTAATTAACTTCAGGCATTTGTGAATAGGGGGGCTCCCCCGCCTACCATTCGCAGCTTCCAACATGATGTTAAGTTTTCTCCAAGGCTCTGATTTTGAACAGCTTTCGGCACACAAATAATGTTAAAAATGGCATCTTGAGTGTTAGGTCAGGTATAAAAGTTGAACACGGGGAAGAGTATAATGGATCTATGTTTTACAGACATTCTTTTGCCAAGGTATAGCACATATAGGGAAAAAAAACTTCACTCTCTTTCCGGTTGTATCCCTGGAAGGAAATACTGGAGCAGAGGCTCAGGGAAACGTAACACAAATTTACCAGACACTGTTTTCATCAGCCCGAGATTTATAACTGCTGAAGCGTGACATAACCACAAGCAGCGGCTGTGGTTTATGACACTCTTAACTGTTAGGGGATGTTGAGCTCAAACTGGCTGACTGCCGTCCATATCTTCCAGAACTAAAAAGCCGTCCCACCACAGCTCGTGTCCTCAGGGGACAATGAATATGTGACTCCCTGCCCTCCCAGTTCCCTTTTCTGTTTTGTCTCACTGCTTCCTCTCTGTTGCTTAATGTCAGGCGCCCTCCCATGCTGCCCCCTTCAGAGCTCCCAGAATCTGCTGGGGAGTTCTTCCTTTTTCTTTTTCTCTCTGTTATTTCTTTCCCCTCCTGCTATTTCTGAGACCAATTAGTTCTGACACTGAAAAGATTCGTTTTTCTAATGCAGTAGACACCTCTTGCTTGTTCTGCTCCTCCCTTCCATTCTTCTGTACCACCATCCCCTATCTCTGCGGAACCTGCCCTCAGCCGTATGTTTCTGAGGGAGCTGTTGATCGTAGTATCCCAGTTCCCCCCCCACTTCAACCCAATCCACTTGGCCATATGCATGTGCATGAAAATACTCTCCTCTCCCCTTGGCTGTGATGAATGGCCCCAAAGTGTAAGTGGGGCCATTTAGAGCACTGCTTTGGAATCTTACATATGGTCTCTTAAGAGAACAGCTCCCTCTTACCTCCAGAGGGACTAAGAGAATATGATAGAGCCTCACACTACGTAAAGCCACTCACCCTACTCTCCACGTGGCAGAATCTTATCTGTTGTGGAATGGACTAGGGGCAATCCTGACAGAGAAACAACTGGAGAGTGGGGTAGGAGAAGGCATGGGACAGCATGAATGAATAAGAATAATGCCCCCAAGTCCCTATAATTTCTGGGACAATCTTTACACCAAGAGTCTCCACTCCCTAGTCATGGAATCCATGAATTCTCTTTCTCTTTCTCCCTCTTCCTCTTTCTTAATCTACTTTGAGTTTAGTTTCTGTCACATGTGGCTGAAAAAAGACTGAGAATTCATAAGTAATGACAGCACCTCTTTTCTACAAAGAGAAAATTAATCTTCTCCTCACAAGGGACGTTAAAATTTGGGACTTTTGCTGGCTCAGCTGCATCTGCTCCTGAGTGGTGGGAAGCCCTTCCTTTCCTCCTTCCACCTCAGCATTGTTTCTTATCCAGCTCCTTTTCCACCTGGAATTCCTTCAGGAGCCTCACAAACATTCTCCAGAGTAGTGTTTCTCAAACTCTCTGTGGGGAAGGGTGAGATTTTTAAATTTTCATTTTCTGCCAGAGTGATAGTTATATAAAAAAACCTATAAAAATGAATAACTAGATCATGCACTTGGATATTGTAGCAAATATTGAGCTGCAACAAAAGTTTCTAGATACTGTGAGGTTTTCCCCTTATCTCAGGTAGACAAGCAACAATTTGTGAGCCACTGTCAGTCTGGGGACGACACTTTGAAAAGTGCCAATACAGACAGATGTAATTGTGTGACTATTTTTAATGTCTGTTTTAGTTTTCAGAATTTTTTTCTTTTTTTTTTTTTTTTTAAGATTTATTTGTTTATTTGAGAGAGAGAGAGAGCACAGGAGCAAGAAGAGGGGCAGAAGGAAAAGGAATCCTCAGGCAGACTCCTGAGTGTGGAGCCCGATGTGGGACTTGGTCCCAGGACTCTGAGACCATGACCTGAGAGGAAACCAAGAATCAGCCACTTAGCCAACTGAGACACCCAGGGGAACCCAGAATTTATTTATTTTTAAAGATTTTATTTATTTATTTGACAGACAGAGATCACAAGTAGGCAGAGAGGCAGGCAGAGAGAGAGGAGGAAGCAGGCTCCCTGCTGAGCAGAGAGCCCGATGCCAGACTCGATCCCAGGACCCTGAGATCATGACCTGAGCCAAAGGCAGAGGCTTTAACCCACTGAGCCACCCAGGCGCCCCCCCCCCCCCCCAGAATTTATTTTTAAGAAACATGTGTTACATGGGAAACATCGGTACAATGTGGAATAAAAACTGGAATCTGATCTGGTTCTGTCACGAATAAATTAGGTCTCTATTGTTTAATCTCTTAAAATAACTGATTTTTAGAAAAGCCCGATTTTAACTTAAAATAGTTTATGATTATACATTTTAAAGGGTATCCAAATAATGTCAATCAAGTATTAAACATTAATACTCCCCAATCTCCTTATGTATTATTTAATAAAATGTCTAGATAAAGAATTCTGTTTTGCATCATATATAATGGTTTCATGAATAAGGGGGTTTTACAAGATGGAAATATTGAAGAATTAAGTTTCAGAAAACACCTACAGATTTTTGTAAGTATACAAAAAGCATCAGAAAACTGTCTTAATTTAAGAAAGTTTGATATGACTAGGAATGTCTAAATCTTTTCAAAAGATGAAAAAAACTAAGAAACATAAAGGCTACTTTGAAGAGTAGAAAAAATGATGCGTTTGGAGCATGTTTACGCCTTTCTTTTTATATGATAAAAAATTGTTATGCATAACTCTGAATCTGGTGTGCCTCCGAAAATGCTTGATCCTTCTTCCTAGTTTCTAAAATTCAATCTTGTTGGCTTATTTTAAACATCACTTTGCCTCTCAGAATTCAATCTTTGCCATCAGGCAAGCAATATAAGAAAGACCAGTAGAAGCATTCAGAAAATTGTTCAATCTAGCAGAGAAAAATAGATTTAGGCGTAAGAAATGAATTCTTACTTTTTTCTTCTTAAATTCAGTATTGTGTTTTCACAAAATTCATTTAAGTGCCTTGTATGTACACGAGGGGAAAATATATTCTTCTGGGATTTATATATGTTTTTGGAAAAGACAGAAGTTGCAAAAAGCAAGCACTATATTAAGTTAAAAAATGCAAAATGTTCATTGTAAGTGAAAGAGGAAATAAATTATTGGGTGACATCAAGATACATGGTATCTATTCCAACTTTCTTATGTACTGTCATCAAGTTTCTGATGTTCTAAATTTTTTTTAAAGATTTATGTATTTTAGAGAGAAAGAGAGTGAGAGCAAGCTGGGGGATGGCAGGGAAAGAAGGAGAGAATCCCAAGCAGACTCCCTGATGAACACAGAGACTGACACTGGGCTTGACCCCAAGACCCTGAGATCATGACCTGAACCCAAATAAAGAGACAAATGTTTAGCAGACTGAGCCACCCAGACACCTCAACTGATGGTCTAAATTTTATACACGAGTTGCGGGAGGAAAAGTAAGGAGAATACTTTGTAACAACATTTTGGGTTTTGCATACATTTTCTATCTCCAATATTCAATGGGATCCATTCTATTCAACTTATCAATTTATCCAGGCAAAACATTCCCAAAGGAAAACCATTTAAATTCAAACATAAACAAATAAAAAAGTGTACATATATATGTATGTACACTTAGCAATATATTCCTTCAATGGCCTGTCTATCTCCCTTCAGGACCAATATATGAAACTACCTTATTGTTTTGCCTCACAAAATGCCTAATTTTACTAAGATTTCCAAAACTCATTTTTGCAAGCTTATTTCAAACATTGTACCATCGAAAGCTTCATCTTTATCATCATGTATACAGCATATTGGTCTGAGTGAATAATAATATATGACACGGCATAGTATTCAAAAGGCAAAATAGCACCTCCAGGGACAATACTGTTTCCCTCCTATCTCATCCCCTACCCACACGGTTCATTTCTAATAGACGCATCTATTATTTCCTCATGTGTATCCCAGTGATATTCTTATATAGCCTAATTCCTGCATATATATTTTCTTTTTTTAATCATGCTGCACAGGCCATTTTATATGTTGCTCAATTTACCTGGCAATATATTTTAGACATCCTTTCTTATCCATATATGGTGGTATCTCAATCTTTAGTAGCCACATACTTTTCTACCAAATGAAAGTGCCATCATTTACGTATAGAGCGCCCATTCAATGAGTACAACTGTTGAAACACGCTACCTCCAAACTGAAAGGTCATTTATTGAGAAAGAAGTGCCAAGTCAGTGTGTTCATCTCTGACTACAGCTCTGCAATTCATTGCTATCAGGTGATGTCCTGTTCACAACATACCAGTCTCATGCTTCACACCTGGATTTGAATCTTACTGTGAGGTTAGTGGGTGAGAATCAGGAGAGCCGAGTTGGTGTTTGACTCCACCATTTACTGGATGTATGACCTTAGACAAGTTACTTACATTTCCAGGCTAGAATTCCTTCTTGCATAATTAGGAATAATAATTATTATTCCTTTCTTGAAGAATTAGTTGTGAAGACTGGATAACCTAATATATGCAATGTTTAGCTCAGAGCCTGGCACATAATTAGTGCCCCCAAAGTTGTAGTTCTCATTCCAAAGGACATTTAGATAATTATGCTTCAGCAGACCAAAGGAATAAGAGGTTTAGTCCTTTGCCATGTGACAGCATTTCCTTTAGCATTAACCATAGGACACTGATTACCTTTTATTAGGAGAAGATGGTACACGACAAGGCCTAGGCAATCCTATTTCCAAATTATGATGTATCTTATAGCAAGAGAAAGAGAATAAATGCATAAGATGCTCTTTAGTCTTTTATTTTTCCCTATGTCAAGGAAATTTTGCACGCTTGCTTCTTTGCCAGGAGCTCAAATGAGGGAGGGAGAGTGGAACGGTATGTTCTCACTGCCAGTCACACTGGATTACTTTGAGGGAGAGAAGTTCCAGTTAACACAGCCTGCCTTGTGGATGAACTTCTCTTTGACTGTCCCTCCTAAGATCAGAGATGAGGACATGGAGAGGAATGTCTTCAGTTCTCCTTGGACATGAACCAGTTCCCACAGAGACCTTATCATCACAGACTCTGAGGAGCCAGCGGGGGTAATATCTGATTGTTACTGAATGTTATTAAAGGAATTTATAGAAGTCCCTTTGGACTGAGTACTCAGATTACTTGGGCTTTCCATCATAGTCTTATAGAAGAAATCTATTAATCAGTGTGAGACCTAGAGGGAGAAAAGAAGATTATCTCTAACATTTAATAAAAAATTCTCCCATAAAGCCCAAGGCTTAACTTCTCTCACACCACCCTTATGCCAGTAAGCAAGTTCCTACCTCCAGAACTCCGTTCTTTCTCTCCCCTAGACCTGGACAGACCCCTTCCTTCCTTCCTCTCAGACTGTCAGGTTGAGCCCCTTCAGTGCAATGTGTGTCCCATTTTCTTCATGATGCTGTTTCTGACCATGTCAGCACTTCTTTATTTCTACTCTCCTGAACCCTCAGCTGTGATGTCTAGCCTTTTCTGCAACACTGACCCCAATGCTGATCTGATTAAAGCCACGAGTCTTCTCTATCCATTTACCCAACTGAAAACTGCATATATACACAAACATAAAGACCAAAGTGGTGGTTTCAGGACCTCCTAACCATCCTTGAAATCCTAGGTTCCACAGCATTTCTCTCCATATCAACCAATTTGGTACCGCCTTGTATTGTTATTTAGCTGACAAACATAATACATATGTTATCTCCCCTCTATACTGGTAAACTCCTGGGCTCTTAATTAGTGTCATTCTTGGTGTTCTAGAAATAGCTCTTAAATTGAGGGGCCTCCCACGAGTTAAGGGTGCACTAGTAAAAGTAACAGTTCATCATGCAGATTCCCAACATCTCCTGCTCATTAGAATCACCTAGAAAGATTTTTAAAATACTAATGTCAAGCCCTAGCCCCTAGAGTTCTTACTTAACTGGTCTTAGGTATAGTCTTGGCCTAGTGTTCTTTCAAAAAGCTCTCAAGAAACTCCAATAAGCAGGCAAAATTGAGAGCTACTCGTGTTTAGTAATAGTGAAATTTCTTCAGTCAGACTTACGGAGTTTAAACTGAATGCTCATACTTTCATTACTAGTGACCTAGCTATTATTTCCAGGTTGTTTTCTTCATGTTTTTGTGCTATAGCTCAGCTGTGTCAGAGGATCCTGTTTCTGGGTGTGGCACTAGAAGCAACAAGGAAAGTCTCAATGGAAATATTCAGTGGAAGAAAGTTGGCTGGGTTTTCCTACTACATATGCAGTAATGCGGTCTCTCTGATTTAGCATCCTTGACTTGATGCTACCATCAAATGCACCTGACCAAGTGTAATCACATAGCACTCTGCCACATTCCCTTTTTAAGCATTTTCTTGTGGGAGATGGGTTTCCGAGAGGGCAATTTTCTTGGGAACACTTTGTGAAATAATCATCCATGTATAACTATATTTTTCTCAGGTTCAAATAGTACCATCTGTATTTTAGGATTATTGCAAATTTGAAAAGGTAAGAAATAATCTATTAAACATATGCTTATCATTTGAAAAAACTGTGAGCTTTAATCGGATGAATACTAGTTTCCTTTTTTTTAAATCAACGGTTTTAAATTTTTATTGTATTTTTTTTAAGTAGACTCCATGCACAAAATGGGGTTTAAACTCACAATCCAGAGGTCAAGAGACCCATGTTCTACCAACTGAGCCAGACAGGCACCTTGAATACTAGTTTCCTAATGTCTTTCTACAAGGATGAAACTCAGAAGATAAAATGGAGTACGGATTTAAATTTGTATCCCTTCCCCAAAAAAGCTAAAAAACAAATACTCTAAGAAGTACCAGTGAGGTGGTGCCTGGGTGGCTCAGTGGGTTAAAGCCTCTGCCTTTGGCTAAGGTCATGATCCTGGGGTCCTGGGACTGAGACCAGCATAGGGCTCTCTGCTCAGCAGGGAGCCTGCCTCCTCCTACCCCTGCCTGCCTCTCTGCCTACTTGTGATCTTTGTCTGTCAAATAAATAAATAAAACCTTAAAAAAAAAAAAGTACCAATGAGTTTCTATAGGCAAATTAACCAACCTGTAGTCTAGTTGGGGATGGGTGGGGAAACACTTTATGATAAGAAAATTCAAACTTAAAAACAGAAAAGAAAATTAAAACTGTGAAGACACAAAGTTCTGGTTTGATTCCCCTATCCACACATTACAAGTTGTGTGGCCTCAGGTAAGTTACCAATTTTCACTGCCATGATAGATGATGATAACTTAAAAGAAGGTAACAGCATAAAATGTTTAGAACAGGGGTGCCTGGGTGGCTCAGTGGGTTAAAGCTTCTCCCTTTGGCTCAGGTCATGATCCCAGGGGGGCTCTCTGCTCAGTGGGGAGCCTGCTTCCCTTCTCTCTCTGCCTGCCTCTCTGCCTACTTGTGATCTCTGTCAAATAAATAAATAAAATCTTAAAAAAAATGTTTAGAACAGTGCTTGTACGAAGTAGGTACGAAGTGGCAGATGTTAGCTTGCACTCTTCCTGACATACTTTCATATGATAAAATCAAATATTTGCCCACAATGAGGGAGCAGGTAGGGTATCAGGCAGGCAGGGTATCAGATCTTTACTGATGCATTTCTCCACAAACATCCCCTCCTCCTGCAAGGAAACTAGGAACAACAGAAGTATATTAATTCATTTTAACTTATTTTAGTGAAAGTGACACTGAATCCTGTGTACTGGGGAGGTAAAGGAATAAAAACAATTAAAAACCAAATGGGAATTTAATGATTTCAATGAAAATAAAGAGTTCTGAACCTCACTAACAACATATACAAAGAGTACTCAAATCCTAGAGCTGGGTAAGCCTGGTTGTGGGTATTAAGGAGGGCACGTATTGCATGGAGCACTGGGTGTGGTGCATATACAATGAATTCTGGAATACCAGAAAAAAAAATTTTTTTTTTTAAAAGAAAATGGCTCTGCTCACAATGCAGCATATTTCACCAAAGCATGTCATGTGAAGAATCAGTAAAATTAGTAGAGAAAGATTAAGGCTTAAAGTGATCCAGTGTAATGTCACGGAGGACTGGTTGCTGGTGGAACAGATAGTGAGCCGTGGAGAGAAGAGGAAGAATGATGTAAAGATTGTTTGTCATGTATACGGAGAGCTGATAGGTATGTAACACCATAAAAATCACAATTTTTATGGTTCTGTTGACAGCTCTGAGGAAAGACCCCTGCCATGAGGCAACAGGAGCTCTAGGATTTGAGTACTCTTTGTATATGTTGTTAGTGAGGTTCAGAACTCTGGCTTTGGAGAATTCAAGTACAAAAGAAAATAATTTTATTACAAAAATGTGTATTATACCTCCATACAATGATCAACTGTGGTTGTTTTGTTAATAGTTTTATTTAAAATACCATAAAAATTTTAAATAAAATCTGGTTTTTAATCCTCTGTCATAAAAATAACTTCAAGAAATAGTCTAAATTATTCTATGATTTTAAACTATAGAAGGTACCTGGGTAGCTCAATTGATTAAGTGCCCAGCTCTCGATTTTGGCTTAGGTCATGATCTCAGGGTCGTGAGAACAAGCCCTGCATTGAGCTCTGTGCTGAGCGTGGAGCCTACTTGAGATTCTCTTTCCCTCTCCTTTTGCCCCTCTCCCTCCACCCCCAAAATAAATAAACTATAGTCATTTCTAGTCTGGACAGTTTGACATAAAGTAAGCTCTCAATAAATAACTGTAGAATAACAGGTAAGTAGAAAATAGCATCAACAGAAAAAAAATCTTGATTTTTTTGATTGAGGCAGGTACTTAAAGTACTTGATCAATGGTACTTAAAGCTAAATTTTCTGTCTTAAATCTTTTGCTATAAGAGTGAAGACCAGCCATAGCTTGTTTCTTTCAATAAACAAACTATACAACATTTATTAAAGTATTCTTTGAAGCTCCTAGAACACAGTTCTATCTAAACAGAAATTAAGCAACATTCCTAGGTTAAATTTATTACGACATGATTACTGCAGTTTCCATTTTGATGACAAAAACATGTCTGTTTTCTCTTTGTGAAGCATCAAGAAGTAAAATAGGGGCGCCTGGGTGGCTCAGTGGGTTAAAGCCTCTGCTTTCAGCTCAGGTCGTGATCCCAGGGTCCTGGGATGGAACTCCCCATCTGGTTCTCTGCTCGTTGGGGATCCTGTTTCCCCTTCTCTTTCTGTCTGCCTCTCTGCCTACTTGTGATCTTTCTCTGTCAAATAAATAAATAAAATTTAAAAAAAAGAATAAGTAAAATAATGACTCCTGCAATTTCAGTGTTAACCCAAAAGTTATTTTATTATAATAACAAATACTCTAGGAAAGCATTAGATATTAGTGGCCAAAATGTGGTCAGCCGTAACGACAACATGAGTACCCAAAAGATACCTATTAAAATCTCAGTTGGCAACACTGGTGGAGTCCTTCTAGTTCTGAAAGGTTACCTTACGTAAGTGGCATTAAAATCAAACAAAATCTTAGCTATGTTCAGTGTTACATTAGAGCTGGCACGAAAGTAACTAGCTATCGTTTTGTGATAATTAAGGATATGTCACTTTTTGTTCAGTTAGCTCAGCTTTATCTCTGCTTCAGAGAATTTAGGATGCACCAGGTGGCACTTCATTCTAGAAAACCCTGTGGTCTCCCAGCAACTCAAAGGAAGACAGAAGCATTACTTTGTTGGCTTTTAAAAATCAATCAGGGAAAGTCTACTTCAAAAATTAAGAACATAGATAACACTCAAATAAGAAAAACCACCATGCTATTTGGAGCAAGAAAAGATTGCTCACTTTGGAAACTGTATTCTCGAACTTTTACCAGACCAGTATCTTTTGATTTTGCATAAAGACAAAAAAAAAAAAATTGCAAGTCTTAAAATAATCCAAAAAAAATCAAGTTAAGTGAAAGCAGTTATACTTCAAATGTTTTCTTAGTAACAAATGTCACTTGAAAATCGCATTAAGTTTTTACTCAAATAAATATACTTAAATATAAAAATATGTATGTAGCTTGTGGCTCATAAACAATTTTTTTTCAATTAATGGAATTTATCATCTATTTGTACAAAGTACTACAGTCAATGGGAAATGAACCAGTGCCTGCTTTTAAGATTTTTTTTTTTGGAAGACCAAAGATAAATACCTGCAAAACTGAAAATATACTAATAAAATTAACATACTGGAAAGTACTAATTAATAACAGTCAAAATAAATATAAAAACACTATAATTATGCATTGTAGGTATTTTAAAAATATGAACCAAAGTCTCCTCATCTGCTTTTATGCCTACAATATCTGCTGTTATTTCCTTCCACTGACTAGGTCACTATTGTCTAAGAGAAGCAAAGACAGGCCTGGCCACAAACAAGAGAGGGGTGTGATTGTTAATTTAATGTGTCAACTTGGTTGGGTGACAGTGCTCAAAAATGAGGTCAAACATTTTTCTGGATGTTTCTGTGAGAGTAACATAGATTGTCCTTCATAATGTAGGTGGGCCTCACATAATCAGTTAAAGGCCTGGGTAGAAAAAAGACTGATCTCTCTCCAGCAAGACAAAATTCTCTAGCAGATGGTTTTTGAACTTGAACTGCAATATCGGCCCTTCCAGGTTCTCTAGGCTGCCAGCCCACCTGCAGATTTTGGATGCTCTGGTCTCCAAAATTACATGAGCCAATTCCTTAAAATAAACCTCTTTCCACATAATTATAGGTCTTATTGACTATCTGGAGAACCCTGACAAATACAAAGGGCCGGATTCTTGACTTTTGATTCAAGGAAGAAAAAAGATTTAGAAGAATACAATTCAGCAACAGCGAAGCCTCCCCATCCCCCAACTAGAAACAAATTCCCTAGACTAGAAGAGGAAAATAGGGAAAGGGAAAGTGAAGAGAACCAACATTCATGTGTCATCTTCCCTGAGAAGGTCATCTATCCTGTCTTCCCTCAAGGCCAAGTCTGTGGGGTGGAAATGGTAGTTATAGTAGTGTTTTGGTGTTAGAACCTTAAAGAACCTTGAAATCTGACAAACGGAGGCTCGATGACTAATCTCCAGATAGAAAGACTGTGTTCCTCTCCTTTGGCATGACGGGAGATGCAGATCTACCTGCGTGGGATCTGGGCAGGACCCAAGACAACGTGGCAAAACTGCCTGTGTAGAGACCAGTTTGGGAGCAATCCAGGGATCATCAGGATAAGTGAGCAGGGGAGAGATGGACGAGAGAGCTGGGAGACACGAATAGGGCTGGGGACCAAGAATAGAATCTGGTTAGAGAGATTCTGAACAGAACTCCTGACCAAAGATCAGGTGGGAAGGAAGACACCACAGCAGATTGATCATGGAAAGCTGAACACAGAGACAAACACATGCCTCTCTTCTCTCACAGTTTTGCACCAGGTAAGGCCCCATCCTCCTATACCACTCCCAGGAATGGAGGAGAATGACCTCCCACTGACTGTGATTACATTTCCACCCCTCTCCCGCAGAATGGAGGCTGGAAATAGAAATTACGTTAACTTGGGGGGGCGGGGGGAAAGGTTACATATTCCATTTCCCACCCACCCAAGTTTCTGGTCTGTTAGGCTTGTAAGCCAGGAGACAGCACCGAAGAGAAAAAAGAGGTAGGCATGGATTCTGAAGCCCTGTGTTCTAGCCCAGGCTGACACAGGCATAATTTAGAGAAATGGCTTATCTTTTTTGAACTCCGTTTCCTCAAATGTAAGATGGAAGAGTTAGACCAGGATTTCCCTGAAGAAGCCAGATTTTCCTTTTCCTTGACATACACTGTCAGTGATTTAAGATTATAAATGGAAACATCTTGCTTAAAAGGAAGTACTTCTGTCTGAAAATTATGCTAGATTTTGTTAACTGCATAGTTTCTAGTGCATAGCCAGAGCTTGAAACAGATCTGTTCGAGTGAAATGAGACAAATCTGAGTTCGGGGTTACAACTATCCTTGGGGTCCTGCCACCTAGTATACCTCACTGTTCTGGTGGATGAGCAAGGAAGAACAGTCAACCGGGCCAATGAAAAAAAAAATCATCAAATTCATGTCTCTGCTCCAGGCTAAAACAATATCAAAGATTTTCCACTTGTGACCCTGTAAATCATAGCTGTGTCTGAAATTAAAGGGGGAAAAAAAAACCAAGAAACAGAAAAAGATTCTTCCCTCCTTCTTCACTAGGGCAAGTGTTACTTAAAACTCTCTTGGATATGCAGAGGAAGAGAAAACCAGTAGTAATCCATCCATTCAACCTAAGGAATGATTCTGGAAGGGACACAAAACAGTAAACTTCACATGTTTCTCTCTATCCTCATCTGCCATGTTGCAGGGCAACTTTTCTAGCACTTAAACAATCATGTCTCATTTGCCTTGCCCTGAAAGTCCTTGGTAATTTTAGTAAAGCTCTTAAACACACACTATGAAAATCATGTGTAATGTACTGAGATTCACTGAGAAAAACAATAAAGGAAAAATCCCCAGGACATCTAATGTCAGCATTGTCTTGACACGGTAGCATTATAGAAAATGTCCTATACTGAAAAAGCCTCTAAGTGTGGTTACAAGCTCTAGTCATGCACAGTACAGAGCTAGACAACCCAGGACTCATTTGAAGAGCAAAGAGCTCTAGCAGACAAGATGTTCCAGCCCACATAAAACAAACAGCAAACAGCAACCAGGAAGCCCACCCACACAGCCAGGCCCTTGAGAGCCCGCTGACGATTTTGGTCTGCAGACAGCTTCGACACTGTGAGATGCAGCTTCGCCAGTCCTCCCTCTCTCTCCCCCCAGCACTTGTCCTTAAGGGATGAAAAACAATGGAAAAATTCAGAAAGCAGTGACTTGGCATCTGTTTGTTCAGCATATGGATTTGTACTAAATACAACTTTAAGCCCAAGGACAAAAGGTAATCTTTAAGATCACCTTTTTAGGGGGCTCCCTGTGACCCACCTGGTGGAATTTTCCATCTACCTTTGCACTGCACTGCATGGGGTCTGGACGATGAAGTGTCCCACATAATCTCTCAGGCCTGAACTATCTCTGTGTCCCCTCTTCTCCGATAATTCCTTCGAGGATCCAGATTGCTTTCCTTTCATTCCAAGCTGCCACCACCCTATTCTCCATCAGGAGGTTCTTCTCTCTTAAGACAAACCCAATATATTCAGTTCCCCCTTTCCCTCATGTTCTCAGCAACAAGTCTCCAAGTCTCTTTCACGGCTGTGAAACTTAACCACGAGGAGAGAGGGGAAGTGGAGTCCCTAACGGGGATGGCATTGTTTTCCTTTTTTTAAAAAAAAATTATTTTATTTAAATTCAACTAATTAACATATACTCTATTGTTAGTTTCAGAGGTAGAGTTCAGTGATTCATCAGATACACACAGCACACAGTGCTCACTACGTCACGTGCCCTCACTGATGCCCATGACCCAGTTACACCATCCCCCCACTACTCTCCACTCCAGCAGCCCTCAGTTTGTTTCCTAAAGGTAAGAGGTTCTTAGAGTTTGTCTACCTCTCTGATTTCATCTTATTTTATTTTCCCTCCCTTCTCCTAGGAGCCTCTGTTTTGTTTCTTAATTCCACATACTCATGAAATCATACGATAATTGTCTTTTTCTGATTGACGTATTTTGCTTAGCTTAATACCCTCTAGGTGGGGATGGCATTTCTCAACTCACTTTCCTAGATGATACCCAGAGACTCAAGCAGCCTCCAGTATTCTCCCGTTATTATTAAAGTCCTTTCAACCCTCATCTACCTCTGGACTGTGCTCATCTCTTTTTCAGAGGAAGTCCATTTTCCAAGTTACTGTTGCCTGCCAAAGACACGATAAGGAAAAAAGCAATTTCTGTCAACTGGACTTCGCATTTCTAAAGCTCTCCAGAAAGGGAGAGGTTAATCTGCAAGGCTCTCTGACCAAGACACCCTGCCACAAACACCAGCAACATCCCTCACAGAAGAGTTGGAATAGCGTGCAGAGAATTAAATGAATGGACAGCTGCCCGGCCATCATCATCTTCCCCTGTCTGAACCCAGGAGGCAGCAATGAGCAAGGATTTTGTGATTCATGTAGTTCTGCACTCACAAGTACTACTAACCCAAGTTAAACAAACTTCCCATATTTATGTGGCACCTTCTGTGGTTGCCAGACTAAACTGATTCTTAACATTTGTCTCATGAGTTTTCACAACTTCCTGCCAGAAAATATTATTAGCGCCACTTAATATTCAAAGATAGTAAAACATTGAAAAGTTTGCTTGGCCAAGGCCTTCAGAAACAAAGTGACGATTACCATTCTACCAGACACCAAAGTAGTGTATAAATACCTATTTAGGGGCACCTGGTGGCTCAGTTGGTAAAGTGTCTGCCTTTGGCTCAGGTCATGATCCTGGGGTCCTAGGATCGAGCCCTGCATCAGGCTCTGCACCCAGTGAGGAGTCTGCTTGTCCTTCTGCCCCTTGCTCACACACACTCTCTCTTTCTCTCTCAAATAAATAAATAAAATATTTTCTCTTTTTTCTTTTTTTAAAGATTGATTTAACAGGATGCTGTATAGAATAATGGTTAAGAGCTGGACTGCCCAGGCTTACCTCTCACTCTCTGTGTGACTTTAGGAAAATTACTAAATCTGTTTCAGCCTCCTCATAGGTATTTTTGGTAAATATTAAATAAGCTAACAATGGACAGTACCTACAACAGGATCTGGCACATAGGAATTAACCATTATTATTACTCTCCATTATCAGAGTACTGATCATCCAACATCTTTTGAGATCAGAAAGATTTAAACTTACTCAGAAAGACTAGTTTTTTAAAAAATTTCATTTAATTTTATTTTCTTCGGTGTTCCAAAATTCATTGTTTATGCACCAAACCCAGAAAGACTAGTTTTTAAAATGATGATTCAGATAAACATTTTTTTTTCAAGGACAGCTGAAGCAGCCTCTTAATTGGCCTTTCTATCTCCAGACCTGTCACCTCTCATCATTTTGGGGAGATTCATCTTTCTAAAACAGAAACCTAGTGTCACCACTTCCTTGTTTAAAACCCTTTGGTGGCTCCACCGGGACTGAAGCGTAGAAATCCGAATGCCCCATTGGCTGACAAGCCTTTCACAAGTGACTCTCTCTGTCTCTCTCCCCAGCACCCTCTTGAATTCAATGATTTTGGGTAGACTGCTTGTCTTTTAAGATCTCCAACATGCCATACTCTCTCTCACCTAAATCTTCCCCACATGCCATTCTCTTTGGCTGGAAACTTCTCTCATCTCCATCCCTACTCATATCCATACCTCTTCTTGATAAGTAGATGTACAAGTCATTTTCAAGAGGTCTTGATTGACACTTTAGACTAGGTTAGCCCATACCCCTAACTCCAAAAGTTTACACTTTTCTACATCCTAGCTAAACTACAAATCTCTTGTTCACCACTATACCCTGAGTACCTAGCACAATATCTGGCACACCACAAAGACTAACACTTTACTGAAAGAATGCTAAGTTTAGTTTGTGTGGGCAAGACAAAATCTTAGACACAGGTTGACCTCAGAGTTCAATTTGTTAGCCTCCTTCTCTCCCTAATCTCTAGGATCCTCTTCCTTAGAATTCCAAGGAACTTTCAGTAAGTTTTTGTGGTAGTCTCTTAGAACATTCAAGCTCTTTGTTTGCCATATCAGAGTTGACATAAAGTTATTCAGGGGCACCTGGGTGGCTCTGTTGGTTGAGCATCCGACTCTTGATTTCAGCTGAGGTCATGATCTCAGGGTTGTGCGATTGAGCCCCACAACAGTCTCCACGCTCAGCATTGCATCTGCTTGTCCCTCTCCCTCCGTCCCTCCCACTGCTTGAACTCTCTCAAATAAATAAAATAAATAAATAAAATCTTTAAAAAATTAATCATGAAAGGTTGGGGGCTAATTTAAAAGTTAAGAGGAAAAATGAGTTTTGTATGGTGGTTCTTTGTTGTTCTGGCACACAGCACTTAGTGTCTGACACAGAGTATCGGCCATATTTCCTCTCTTCCCACTAAAATTAAAATATGTAATATCTATAATATTTTACATTAAATTTCTAGGGATTCATGTTACTGGTAAAAAAAACCTTGTGTCAAAGACTTTAAATGATCAACCAAGGACAGATTTCCTGTATAATCTATGACTGTGAGAGGGGGATTTCTGTCATGGGCTTTGAAGTCTATATTACCTTCTTCATCCTGAAGAATGGTTCCCATCAAATTCAATGAGGGTAACAATTTTTCACACATTCTTTTCATTGGACTATGTCTCTCTGAATATCCTCTATATTAAAGAAAAATCCCTATGAGCTTTTGTGAACCAGCCAGGACATAAACACAGTTAGCTCCATGGACAATAAAGAGATCTTGAAATGCAAAATATAAAGGGCAAGAATTTAGGATTAGGAATTCAAAATATAAGCAGAAATGCAGATCCAATCTGAATACATAGTAAAACAAAAATTTTAAATGTGGAGACCTCTTCCAACTCATTCTGATTTAATTGACTCTGGAGACATAATCTTTGAACACTAAGTTTAGAGCTGGATCAGACTGAGAGAGACAGAGAATGAGAGAGAGATTGGGAAAGAGAGTGAAAGAAACTAGATGGAGACAGTAACTCAGAGTTAGTACACACAAATCTATTAAATCAATAAGTAAGGATAAGTGACTAATTTCTTGCAAACTCAACAGGAATAACAGTTGTCAAGTTCAAAACTGAATTTTCACTTGGAAGCTATTCACAGTTCAGAAGAAAAAAAGACAAAAAGATAGAGAAACTCTTTGTGCCAATCTCATCTGTATTTATTAATTTCAACCTGATGGCAGTGAGGATGGGAAGATAGAGGGGAAAATGATTTGTGCAAATGATTAAAATCCTATTGTTTTCTGTATGTAGATTTCTAATTACTTCGAATCATTGTTTTTAATCTAAAGTTCATTAAAAACAGGTTCCCAGAAAAACTTAAAAATAAAAAAACCATTAAACCCATTAGTGAATGAGTCAAGAAAAATATTCAGCTGATACCCATGCTCAGCTTTCTTCCTATTATACTCTGAGTTCACTACTAAAACCTCTTGCTAGTCTATTTTCTCCCCCACTGTGAAACCTTTTAAGAACGGAAAAGAGAATATAATATTCTATATAGGAGGAGCTTCTTTTAAAGCAGGGAAACTGTTTTACATATAAGTGCCAATCTACTAAATATACTGAGACAAAGAAAGTACTTAATTTAAACATTCTTGTCTGTTAAAATAAAGAGAATTGACATTTACACTTTAAAATTAAATTTCATAACTTTTAATTCATGGGAGTAGAGAACTGTTTTAAAAGATAACTTTTTAAAAGTTTGAGGATCCAGAGCCAAACTCATTATTTATTCTATCTCCCACAAAAAAAATCAGTGCTTCTTTTTATTTGACAGGATCTGTTAGTAGCATCATACTTTCTATGGTCAGTTAGCCAGGATTTAAATTCTATAAATCACCAATAATGTGCCATTGTATGCTCTTCTTACATCAAATCAATATCTCCCATTCCTCAAGCCATCAATCAACTAAGTATTTATTGAAAGTAGTATAGCAATTACTGGAAATAATAGAAAACCGTATTTTTGCCTCAAAGGGTTGCATGATTTAGATTTAGAGACAAGATTAATATGCTCATGAAACAATTAGCAGAAAATAACAGAAGATATATAATTAAATGGTACTGTGTGAAAGTATACACTGCAATTATGGAAATTTGGAGAAAGAGGACAATCAGGAAAGAAGAAAAGATTAGTGAATACATCTTAATAATAATAATAATCATGATTACTATTTTGTGGCAGATATTTCCATATTATCACTAAACTTTGCAAAACGAGTCTTTACCTGGGCCCTATTTCACAGCCAATGAAATTAAGGTTTAATTACGAGCAATGACCACCTAGAGTTCTCAATGCTAGAAAGTAGAGGGATTTAAGCCCAACCTCAACCAGTTGCTGAGTTCCTTCCACATTGCAATATTGCTTTTATGGAATTGGGTGGACCTGGATAGCTGGAAAGATTTATGAGGCAGAAGAAAGGAGCAGGATCATTCAGGCAAAATGCAGAGCATGAGATATGGGGAAGCAGGAAATCATCCCTTCTCCCTGAGCCCACTATATGTACCAGAGACTGCTAGATCTGGGAATCACTAGAAAGCAAAGCTGTCATGATCTCTGTCTTCATGTAGTTTATACCAGGGAGGTGAGCATGAATAAAAAAAACACAGAACAAATATAAAATTGTAACTTATATAAGTGTTTTATATAAGGAGAAAGCGGCCTCAGAAATCTAACCTAATAAGAAAGGTCAAGGAAAACTTTCATGAGATGTTTAGATGTGTACATGATTACTTAAATATGGGAAAAGATACAGAATATCACAGCTTAGGTGGTAGAGAGTGGTTATGTGGGGTGAGATAGGCATGGATAGTGGGAAAGGAGAAGAAATCCAAGAAAATAGCTTTCTGTGATTAAAACAGAATGTACACAATAGAGGTATGGCAACCAAATGCCATTGGTAAAATCGAGGTTGTAAAATTTCAGGTATTTTTATGCTCTTTCTTAAGATTTCTGTACTGTTTGAATCTTTTCTACGGTAAGTATATGTTATTTATATAATTCTTTTTTGTAGAGTGAAATAACTTCCTTAAGAGAGTGCCCTTGAAAAAAATACATTTCAAAGGGAAGCAATCACTTTCAGACTATTTGTAATCTATATTTATTTTTTAAAAATCCTGAAACCTAGCGGTAACATAGAGAAAAAAAATCTGTAAATACTCCACCAAACTGACATTTTGAGAAAAATGTAAAAGAGAAAAAGCTTGTCTTTAGGTAGTGATAGTGACCATGAAGAGAATTAGATGGATTTGTAAGATAAATGAGCGAGGGGGGCGGTGGAGGGAGACAGAATTGGTTGGTGCATTGGGGGATGAAGAGGAAGAAAATATCCAAAGAAGTTAAGCACTGTGTTTTTGAAAAATACTGGGGTTAACATTTTGCTGACTTGATTTCATCCATTCAGTGAATATTGGTGAGGTAAGAAAGAAGGCTGCATCTATGTGAATAAATAATTCACCTAGTTTTCTCAGTAGACAATTTTTGTTTCGAGCAGTAATCGATTTTACTTTACCACCAGCAATTGTATTATGGCTGATGGGAAGTGAGTTCAGTAAAAATTAAAAGAAAACTCATGTTCTTTATTGGCAAGAAGGGATGACAACCAGAAAAGAATTCTCTAGATAAGGTTAAAAATATAAGATGATCTGAAACAGCATGAATGCAAAAGTCTTCAACACAAATGATTAAAGGAAACAGTACAATTCTGTGAGTGCTCTGAAGAACAATGGAGAAAATGAGGCAAGTGCACAGTGACAGAATGGAAGGCGGTAGGGAACCAAGTCCAAAAGTAAGAGATGAATCCCAGATACAAAGGTAGGATGAGGGCGGGGACATGTGCAAAGAATGGAAATAATGTACATAGAGAAAAAGAATAACATCTCTACATTGTGGCAACTCCCACACTGTAAAAATCCTACATAATGATTTAAAAAAGGGAAGAGATTAAGGCAGCAATTAAGGCAATTACCTCTATACTGTACATCCAAATATATTCTATTGCTGGAGAGAATGAACCACCTTTTCATCAAAAAGAAAATACCTGAAAGTGGTTTTTAAAACTGGCTGCGGAATATTTTGACTTCTGAGAGACAAAATAAATAGCTGAACATCTGAAAATTTACAGAAGTGGCCTGACAGTAAGCTTGACTTTGGTTTTTATGTAGCCCTAAGAGAATCCCGGGCCCTTACATATGGTATCTGTGAAACCCTGGATGATTCACTGAACGTTATCAGATTTCTTAACTGAATGTTGTGAAGAAGAATAATATTTTTTATTTCATTTCTGTGAAGATTATATAAGATGAGGCAAGTAAGTGCCCGGCACATGACCATTCAATAAATTTACTTTTCTACTTAATTAAAAAATTAAACATTTCCTCAACACTTTTTTTTAGAAATCAGACATGAACTGCCTCAACACAAATTTGGCTTGTCTACCATCAGAGACAATTGAGGCCGATTTTTTTTTTCTTCAGAAATTGTAACTAAAGGGAATCCACTTCCCCATCATATGAAAAAGAAAATCTCTTTAAAATTCTCTCCTTTATAAATCCCCCAAACTATGCTAATCTTCTTAATTATAAAGTAGATTTGTCGAGTCCTCACTTTTCCTCCAGGAAAGAATCCTCAGCTCAATCAACACTGCAGATTGTAGAGTGGCCTGATTTAGGAGGAAGTGGTAATGGTGTCAAGGAAAAGCCGTCACGGAAAGTGAAGAATTTTAAAAGGAACTCTCAGGAAACAGCCTGTGTTTTTCTCTCCCTCTCTTTAGGAGCTAGAAATGCTCAAAGAAAGTAGGTGCGTTTCAGAGTTGATTGAAATGAAAGGCACATCTGAAAAATAGCTGAATATTAAGTAAATTCGTTGGCCACGGATTAGTGCTAATGGCCAGATGCAATCACTACCTGGAGACCCGGTTATGGGTTAGAGTGAGGTCGAGTAAGACTGTAAAACTTCTGTTTCCAGTCTCTAAAGTATACCCATATAGAATATAATCAGAGTGTCTCTCTTAGCCATGTTCATAGTGCTAATTTTTAAATTCTTAAGAAATAAGAAGAACACCATAAGTGAGAACTGCCCAGAGTGTCCAGACTAGATGGGTAACTATGTTGAAAGACTCAGGGAATAAAGAACAGGTGTTATGCATTAAGTCTGCCTAAATTTTGGCAGTCCCTGAAGATACAGAGGCTTGGCAGGACCACAAGGAGCAAAGACATGGCACTGCAGACATGATTCTAGTAGTTGGAGCATGGGAACACAGGAACACTGGGAAGTGACCCAATCAGATGGTCAGGAAGGGAGCAGGTGTAGGGAACTAGAACCCTGGACAGCTCAGGGCCACCAGGAGGCCTGTTTAAACAAAAATTTCTCCCAGGCTTCAATCTTTCCATTAAAAAGAGCCCCAGGGGTGCCCAGGTGGCTCCGTGGGTTGAGCCTCTCTGCCTTTGGCTGAGGTCATCATCTCAGGGTCCAGGGATGGAGCCCCGCATTAAGCTCTCTGCTTGGTGGGGAGCCTGCTTCCCCTGCCCCCTCTGCTTGCCTCTCTGCCTACTTGTGATCTCTCTCTCTCTCTCTCTCTCTCTCTCTCTCTGTGTGTGTGTCAAATAAATAAATAAATTTTTAGAAAAATAATAAAAATAAATTTAAAAATATAAAAAGAGCTCCTGATTTTCCTAAATGACCCCACACTCAGTAAAGACTGTCTGGAATTCAAACTCCACCAAGCCTCTTGTCCTTTTAGGGAAATGGATTATATTCCTTTTCTCTTTCACATTGTATTTTCCTGAAAATGGTGATTTTTCAGGGATGTGAATGTAACCCAAGCCAAGCTAACATAATTCAAGATCAGAATTTTGCTAGGACTCTTGGGAAAGGAAGGTAATCTCTGGGAGTTTGCCAAGCTGGTGGCAATATGAACCCAGAGCTTCTAGTGACTATCCTGTATTCTCAAGAAGAGGATGTGCTAGAGAGAACAGCCCCCATGGAGAAAAGAAGAGATGAGAGATGAGGGCAGACAGATTCCTAGCACTGTTGTTGCAGTACTTGGTTCCAGCACACATGAAGCCAATCTCTGGACTTTTTAGATACATAATTTTCTAGGTCAGCTTAATTTATGCTTCTGTCGCTCACGACCAGTGAAGTCCTGCCCACTCTATTGTCTTCTGCCCTACTGTCAAGCAAAGCTTGGGGGAAGTTGAGGAATCTGTACAGAATGTTATTCTCTCCCTCCTTAGTATCAGGCTCCTTTGACTCCGTGCCTCACTTGGCATATAAACATTCTGAACTAAAATCATTGGCCACAGTTGATAGATAATTGCTTCTCCCTCTGGAAAGCAGCATACATTGGCCAGCCTTTCTCTGTTTATGCCAAGGAGTTTACTTAATGTCTGGATAGGGGTCAGCTCACAGCCTAGTTCTTACAGCTAAGTCTTTGTAAAACATTTTTCATTTTAAATTCAATTTAGTTAACATATAGTGTATTACTAGCTTCAGGGGTAGAATTCAGTGATTTATCAGTTGCATAGAACACCCAATGCTCCTAACTTCAGGTACCTTCCTTAATGCCCATCACCCAGTTACCCCATTCCCCCACTCACTCCCCTCCAGCAACCCTCGGTTTGTGTCCTATGGTTAAGAGTCTTTTATGGTTTGCCTCCTCTTTTTTTTTTTTTTTTTTTTTTACTTATTTCTTCTTTCCTTCCTCTATGTTCATCTGTTTTGTTTCTTAAATTCCACATGAGTGAAATCATATGGTATTTCTTTCTCTGACTGACATATTTCACTCAGCATAATATCCTCTAATTCCATCCACATCGTTGCAAATGGCAGATTTCGTTCGTTTTGGTGGCTGAGTAATATTTCCTTATATATCTATACCACATCTTTATCCATTCATCCACTGATGGACTTCTGGGTTCTTTCCATATTTTGGCTATCGTGGACTTTGCTGCTATAAACACTGGACTGCATGTGCTCCTTCTTGTCACTATTTTTGTATCCTTTGTATAAATGCATACTAGTGCAATTGCTCAGTCATAAGGTAGCTCTATTAACTTTTTGAGGAACCTCCATACTGTTTTCCAGAGTGGCTGCACCAATTTCTATTCCCACCAAGAGTGCAGCAGGGTTCCCCATTCTCCATATCCTCGCCAACATCTATTTCCTGACTTGTTAATTAAAGCCATTCTGACCAGCGTGATGTGGTATCTCATTGTGCTACAGCTAAGCCTTGATCGTGGAGCTGAAAGAAATGCTCCATCTGTGTTCTCTGCTCATTTGCTCATGGCCAGTTTGGGCCTTGCTAGAATACTTGGAGCACTCTTCAGCCAAAGCTCCTTTGGCCAATCAATATTGCTAAACCTCAACTCTGGACACCTGGTCTGTCCACTCCATTTTGCCCTATTATAGTATGGTACTTTTCGCTTTACTCTCTTGACATCTTGACATATAGCTACACAACCTCTTCCTCTTTTCCAGCTTCTTTACTGTGTACCTCTCAGTCATGGCATCCTTGCTTGGCCTAGCACCTGGGACTGTGACCTGCCCTATTCTCCAGGCACTTAAGTCTTGGTGCTGCTTTTTGAGCCTCCAGTTCCAGTTGAAGATGCGACTGGTTATGTTAATAGGAAGCTCTCTCATGCCCACTATGGAATTGCAATAAAGTTTCCAGTTGCAACGCAGTGCAAGCTGTGTCACATACTTTTCAGACCAACCTACTGTTTCTCCCTTGGGTACTGGTACTGCCTTCTTTTCTTACTGCCCACAAAATGTGTCTACTTAAGCATGTGATGAGTAACTCAAGGAGAAAGTGGTTGCATCAACCAACTCATCAAGCCTTAGCATTTCACTGTCGTGCACAAATAAAAGATGAACAACCTTCTGTTTCAGAAGGAACCAAATTCTGCCATCTGGAATAAATCCTTGGATATCCTTACTCTCCAATTATTATGGGATTTAATCTCATCATTGGTGCATAAAACTGTCTTCAAATATTAGAAAGACTTGTCATAAAATATTTGTCTTCTGCATGCCCCTAAGGAGCAGAACTAAGAAAAATAAGTGGAAGTTGAGAGAGAAACTTTCTGTTTAAGAAAGAGATTTTTGAGCTTTTAGAGCTAGCTCAAGATGGACTATGCTCTTTTAGTAGGTGGTGATATTTCTGTCACTTTGGTGTGCTTCAGTGATTTAACAAGTATTGGGTGAAATCCCAGTAATCGGCACTGAAAAAATTATTTTAGCCTAGAATGAGGAATACTCGACCTGAAGACAACAGTTGCCCATCTCTAGTTAAACCCTCCCCCCAACTTCCATCTGCAGGCCCTGGGAAGCTCTTCTGTGTGTTCACTCTCTGACCTACGAGCAACACTCCCATCTGTTTTACCATTTGGTTTATCTTAACAATCTGGAACTCCAAAGTGCAGTACACTGGAAGAATCATTTTTGGTCTCTAGGGGATCTTTCCCCCGCCTGTGCTATGGTTAACACCAAGGGAATTATGTTAATTTATTCATGTGTTCCTCTGACTGAAAAATGTAGACAAGCTGGCATTCTGATGAGTAAGAGCTCTTCTGATCAACTGTGGAAGTTTCCTCTTGACCTAATGATCTTCCTTCTATCTATTCCTGCTCTCTGATGTGGTGGCTTCAATGTTAAGCTATTGAAGCTCTAGATTTAGTTTGTGCTAAACTTCGCTAAACTTAAATGTTAAGGGCTTTGTTTATTCTTTTTTAGACAGTAACTTATACAAAATTTGAGAAAAACGTGTGCCCAAAACCCTTTAATGGAGATGGAAAAGCTGTAACAAGGCTAATTAAAATGACTGAGAAATTAATAATTCTTTTTTTTTAAGAAGAGAAAAGACTAGGCATATTTGATCCAGACAGCAGGCAGTTAAAATGAGGCTTGACAAAAGTCTGTGAAATCACGAAAGGCTTAGTAACGTCAACATGGCATTTTCAGAATGTTGTGGACTATTAGGTTATGTACACTTCCTTTAAAGTTTGAGAAAGTTAAAAATTTCAACAATATTTTGCCCTGTTGACAGAAACTTATATTTTGACGTTCTTTTTCTTTGTTATGCTGTATAACCCAAGTATCCTCCACAGGAAAAAGTTGGCTTTTTGTCCCACACTCAACCAACTACACCACTGAAGAAAAAAACTCCTGAAAAATCCTGAATGTACAAACATAATGGAAAAGATCTACCAAATTTAAAATAAATTTTTGAATATAAGGGATGAAAATTTAGACTTCTGATGCCTTCAGATATCTCCTATTTTCATTCAGTTTGTTTATTATTTCTAGTCCTTGCTCCGAGTGCAATCTGCAGGCCATCTACATTAGGCCTGAATATAATTTCTGACAAAACATTATCTTAAAATTCTAGTCAAGAATTAAGATGATTCACGGAATTCTCATTAGAAGGATATTATACCAAATGTTGAGATTAAGTTTGCAACTCTGCAGGCTGGAAAGGTGACCACAACTCCCTCGACACCTCCCTTAATATGGAGGGACATGTGGTTGATGGCTTCATTTTGAAATACACTAGAAAAAATTCTCTATGATTCAGACCTATAAATACTTCCTATCTTGGTAGTATTCATGTATAGAAATCTTTGCAGTGTCTCAAATGTGTAAGTTCTTATGAAGATGCATGTCTTCGGGTCTGTTCTTGTATTTGTTGGTGATAGTTTACTTGCATCCAGGAAAGGAAATCTGACTGAAAAGATTCAAGTGGTTCCAGGGCATACTAAAAGCTGCAGTCAAATCTTCTAAACATAATTTCTTAAATGAACATGTTGATTTTTTAAATTAAAATAAAGAGCGCCTGGGTGGCTCAGCGGGTTGAAGCCTCTGCCTTCGGCTCCAGTCATGATCCTGGGGTCCTGGGATAGAGACCCGCACCGGGCTCTCTGCTCAGCGGGGAGCCTGCTCCCCCCCCCCCCCTGTTCTACTTGTGCTCTCTGTCTGGCAAATAAATAAATAAAATCTTAATAAATAAATAAATAAATGAAATAAAAGAGAAAAGAAATGAACGAACAAAAGGAAAGGAAAAAAACCTGGAGAATTGGATTTGGAAATTAAAACTGCTACCTAGGGGTGCCTGGGTATAGCTCAGTGGGTTAAAGCCTCTGCCTTCAGCTCAGGTCATGATCCCAGTGTCCTGGGATCAAGCCCTGAGTTGGGCTCTCTGCTCAGCTGGGAGCCTGCTTCCCACCCCCCCACCGCCTCCCGCTCTGCCTACTTGTGATCTCTGTCTGGCAAATAAATAAATAAAATCTTTAAAAAAACTAAAAATAAAATAAAACTTCTACATAAATGTGTGTGGACAGGGCAATATATATTTTTTTAACTTAAAACTTTAATTATTGCACCACTCTATGTTAAAGTTTGTTCATTTAAAAGCTTCCTATAAAAACATGGTTTCTGAAAATCTGTAGATTTACCTGATGGCTTTTTTAATATCCTTTTATAAGGAATAATTTACTTAATTTTGGTATTTAAAATAACTTTAATTATTTATACTTCTAAATAACATTTGCTTTCCATGATTGAGCAGAATATTCTTCATGGGAAAAAAGGGCAGAATTTAGCTAGCAAGATAGGTTCTCAATATTTTCCTTATTTCTAAATATTTTCAGAGTGGATATGTCACTTTTCAAACACAGCAAATCTAATATTTATAGCAAAAATACAGATTTCTATAGATGACAGAAATGAGCTGAGATAATACTTAGAATACACTTTTGCATAGAATGGAATCTTACTCAAATAAGCTTAAGAAAATGCAGTGCATTAAGTGAATAGTGATTTAATGGACGCCAAGAGGAAGTTAAACCACCAGATATCAGGAGGGGCAGGAACCAGGCATCCCCAAGGGCCTCAGCAGCAGACATTCGTGGAATTTAAATCTCGTGGGTCACCATAAATGTGAGACAATGAGTCTGCAGGACGAGCTCTAGCCTATGTATAACTTGGCTCCTTCAGGCCAGGATGTACCCTTGAGCAAATTTGAAAGGTTGGCAATGCTCAGCCCATGAGAACATATTTTCTTAGAAGTTATGTGGAAGGGGAAAAATTATATGGCATGTATAGTACAATCACTAAAATAATTAAAACTTGGATCATGCAAAGACAAAAGTTACCATTTGCTTGAAGTATAGCTCTGAAATTTCTACGTCAGTGTTTGAATTAATCTCCCTAAATGATCAAAGCTGACACTGACATACTTTCTTTAAAAAAAAAAATACAATTCAGAAATGTCTACATTAGCTCCAAATTAAGTTGAATACAAGTATCAGAAAAGTTACCATAAAACATTTAAGTGCTTTATTAATGCATATGTGAGAGTAACTGGTAGAAATCATCACTCTTAAAAAATAAGAAAAGAAAAGAAAAGAAATCATCACTCTTTTGGACTTACTGTATAAATCATTGCATAGACTTCTTTAGCACTTAATGTAATCTTAATGCTATGCCAAGTAATTTCAACTAATAAATGTATAAATAAAATAGCAAAACCAGTCCAACAAGGTCTATTGAAAACTTTGTTTTTCACTAATAGGAGCAAATATGTGTTTTTTTGTTTTGTTTTGTTTTTTTAAGATTTTATTTATTTGACAGAGAGAGATACAGCGGGAGAGGGAACACAAGCAGTGGGAGTGGGAGAGGGAGAAGCAGGCTCCCCGCTGAGCAGGGAGCCTGATGCGGGGCTCCATCCCAAGACCCTGCGATCATGATCTGAGCCAAAGGCAGGCGCTTAACAACTAAGCCACCCAGGCACCCCAGGAGTCAATGTGTTTTGAAAAATCTCTGTGACACCGAATTTTGCAACTATGACTTTCAATGATTGTTCCAAACCTGGATATTGTTAAAACTCTAGTAATAAATGTAATGTAGAAGAAATAATCAGCATACATAATGAAGTATTAGCATCTCAACTTCCAACATCTGAGCCACAAAGGGAGCCTCTGCTCTTTCACTTAGATATCATTTCTCGGAATGGTTCACATGGCTTCCTTTCTTCCATGCATAAACATTATTCCCCAGCAGTCATTTAAGAATTCAGCTAGCATCTGTGGTCCTTCTCCACATTTACCCCATTAGCACTGCCCCTTAGTGGCGCCACAATGACCTACAAAGATATTTCTCCCGCGTTTAAGAGCTTTAAGAGCGTCTCCTGGCCTGCAGTTTAAATTTGAGACACTTTTGCTTCTCAGAATGCCAGTTCCTTCTTGTCTGGCCCATTCTTCCCTTCCCAGATTTTTCTCCTCCTGCACTCAGCCTTACAAAGTGACATTTTGGTGACGCAAAAATACTTGTCACTCCCATCCAGCTTCTACTTCCAGGTCTTTCCTTATGCATTTTTCCTCTAGTTGGAATATATATCCTCTCATCCCCTTCTTTATCTAATCAGTTTCTGCTCTCCCATAAAGACTCAGCTCCTGGCTTCCTAATCCTCAGAACATTCCTGGAGCCTGCCAAAGTAGGCTAAAATTCCCTGCCCCACTGTGTTATCCCAAAGTGTTCTACATACCTCAGTCACAATACCTCTACATACTATACCTCTACGTACTATCCCAAAGTCCTATATACCTCAGTCACAGTACCTATGATATTATATAGAAGTGATCAGTGAGGGGGTCTGCTGTTCCATAAATTATAAGCTGATTCCATGCTGTACCACCAATACCCAGGAGGGACTTAGATTTGTTGAACAGCTCACACTTTCTGACAACAAAAAAAAGGAAGGGGTTTCATGGGGAATTTGAAATTCCAACAGAAGTCAAGAAATTTACAAACTGATTATTTAACAATTTGCAGCTGCTTGAGTTAAGTGAATTTAATCTTTTAATTTTTCTTACTAGTTTGTTGCAAAAAGAGTCTATGCTTAGAGGTAGCCCAAGAGCATTTTTCTTGGCAAGCTGGCCCACTGCCTGGAACCATGTCAACACTTGGCCTAAAGCAAAACAGTGATTGTTCAAGTAGCAGACACGCTGATGGATCTCACGGCAAGACTGAATGATGCATTTTCCACATTAGAATTCTGTAATCATGACTGTCACAAATGTGATTTGATTCAATTACCCAAATCGAACAGCGCATTTCTCTTGTTCTCTATCCTAAATTCCTCATTATTTTATATTTTTAAGTATAGTAAGAATAGAAATAGAAACTTTATCAATACTCAACTGATGCAAAGGAAAGAACTATATATGTAAAATAAATAAAATAGATCACTGTACTCATTCATTGTTCAGAAAAGAATTCTGTATTCCAAATTACCTGCTTACCCCAGGGAACAGTGATTTGTCCAGATAATCATTGCAGCTCTGCATTTCACTGCACTAATATAAGAATGGCCTAAGGACAATTTTTAGATGAAGCAAACAGAGATGAAAGCTAAGAAACAAGTTAAAATTCTATTTTCTTAATATTGATAAAATTAGAATTATTTATAATCTTTGCTTTTGTTTTACATTTTGCACACTCTAAAGTTACCCTAAGAGGGCTCCCTACAGGGCGCCTGGGTGGCTCAGTTGGTTAAGCGACTGCCTTCAGCTCAGGTCATGATCCCAGAGTCCTGGGATCGAGTCTCACATCGAGTCCCGCAATGGGCTCCCAGCTCCATGGGAAGTCTGCTTCTCCCTCTGACCTTCTCCTCCCTCATGCTCTCTCTTAAATAAATAAATAAAATATTTTTTTTTAAAAAGAGGGCTCCCTACAGAAGATTGCTGTTTCACCGTTCAGTGCTCAGTTTTTCAGACCATTTCAATTACTAAAGAGGGGGTATCTCAAAACTAACCACAAGGAATTAAACATTGCAAAATGTACCCTCTGCATATTTCCTCCTTCTCCCCTTCATCAGTATGTGCTTGGTCACACCTTCTCTACATCATTTGCAGAATCCAATGATAAAAAAGTTCCTTACTTGGTATTATGTGTGTCGATGGTATGGAAGAGCTCATGTAATTCTTCTCCACTCAGAACTCCATCTGCAAAATATGCTTTGAATTCTTCAAAGGACAATTTTCCATCATCTGAAATGGTAGGAACAGACAGAAGAGAAGCAAATCATTTCACCTCTGTATACTGTTATATCTTTTAATTTTAAAAACTTTGCCCAAATGCTTATGCAGGTTTATTTGTGTCTGTAAACACATTTATTTTAAAAGAACAAATAATTCAAAGTGCAAAAAAGAAAAATAATTTAATATCTCTCTACAGTACATAGGCTTCAGATGTATACTCCCTGATGAAATAGGTCTAATGGTTTTAAGTATGTTTGGGATCATTTATTTCTAGGGCAAACATTTAACAAACAATTTAACATGTCAAAAGGTTATCCACCCAACCAAATAATAGCCTAAGACAGAGTCACTTATTTAGACATTTTGTCTTGATATACAGGACCTAGCAGATTACAGAATAAATACTGGATGTTTAATAATGCATATTGATTAAACGAATACTAACATTTAGATTTTAGAATCGTTATTATAATCCAACAAACGGTATTCATTCCCTACTATTTAAACAAAAGAACAGTTTCTAAAGACAAGCACATTCTACTTATTGTGGAATACAAAAGTGAATGACAATTAAATTAGGGAGTCTAATAAAAAGAGATAAGATGTGTAGATGTTAGTGTAAGTGCATTACACAGTAACACACAGTAAAGGCAATAAGAGATATATTTTGGAATATATGGGAGTTAGGGCGATCAAAGATCCTTTCATTTGGGGGCATGAGGAGTTTTAGTAACTTTTGCGTCTGACATTCTGCAACAGGTAAATGTGGATAAGTAGAGACTGAAGAAACACAGTAACAAATTAAAGTAAAAGATCTCTACTAGATACAGAAGCAGAAAATTTAATAGAATAGATGTGAAGGAAAAAGAAAACATACTTCTTTCTATGCAGGAAACTGGTTTACCAGTTATCTCAGGTAAGTTGCCAAATTATTTAAGTGGTGGAATGTTCCTCTCCATTTACAAAGAGGAGGAAAGAATTTAGGGTCACAAAACTCCTAAGTGTGGTCTTACCAACACCATACTCAACAAAGTAGAATGTGTCTTTGAGAAAAAGGTGATAAGATTTAATAGGATTGGATCTTCAAGACCCATTTGGGTCTTCCCCCCCCCCCTCAAAAGATGGCCCACAGACCCCCTGGAGTTCAGTTAAAATACAAATTCCTGCGCCCTGCCAGAGCATCTTAATCTCCTAGAGGGCATGGAAGAGGGGGGGCAGTCAAGAAATCAAGATTTTTAATGACCTGTGAGAGTCCTCCTCACACTAACACTTACCATAAAGGACACAATAGGCCTAATCACTGAAAGAGCTGCTTTTTCGGATAGGGATTTAAAGGCTGTAACATTTTCAGAAATCCTTATTTGCAAAATATAAATATAAAGACCTTTGAGAGTTTTTAAATTCCATATAATTATACTTTTAACTTAATAGGTGTATTAAAGCAATCTTCCAGTTAATTCTTGCCAATAGCTAACTGAGCAGACTTAGCATTAGAGGTCACAACAAACCTGATCTAGATTGTGCACTGAATGAGATCCTCACTCCCCAGAGGTCCCCTGGATAGACCTACCCCAGTCTAGCTCAGCCATTCAAAGACCACAGCAACCCACTGCAAAATGAAACTGAATCCACCAGGCTCATCAATTGTCTAATTTTGTATTTCTGCTTTTGGATGGGATATTTTAGTCTCATATCTCAAATAACTATGTTTAACTTTGGCTCAGTGTAACCTGAGGTTTATTCCAGACTGGACATATTATAGTTATTGCTACTGTGTATCTCCTTACTTTGGCAAAATAATATATCACAAGGTTGGGGAACCGGGCACAAATCACATCTAGGTATAGAGGAAAGAAGGAAGGAAAAGGGAGGAAGAAGAGCGGGAGAGAGGGAGGAAGAGAAGAGAGAGGGGAGGGGGCAGGAGAGACGGAGGGAGAAGAAAGGAAAAAGGAAAGGAAGGGAGGAAGGAAAGAGAGGGAGAAAGGAAGAGGGAGAGAGAAAGGAAAGAAGATAGCAAGAAGATAGAAGATAGAAATCAACTCATAATGGACAGGAGGAAACTCTATTATGGAAATTTGTAACAGATACATTACATACATATCCATGGTGGAACAGGTTTCCTTTGGTGAATATTTAATGGTTCTCAGCTAAACTGAGCTGGGCTATTCTAGAACTTAACCTGCCTATGCACCCTATGGACAGCAGGAGCCTCTGCATACGGCTTTATAATCCCCATAAGTAAGTAAGCTTAAATGGTAATGTAAATACTGTCAAATAAAAGCACCGAACAACAAATGCTCTGATCATTCTATGGGTCTAAAAGCCTTTTTACTTTGTAATTCTTATTAGAAATAATATAAAAAGATAAAGGAGGCATTCAATTTTAGTCCTGACTTGAAGGATGGAAGCTACATTTTGAAAGTCTGTTTTTACCACATCCAAGACTCCTAGGAGTCTTAAATTCAGGATACCACACTTTTAAATAAGCAGTTCTAATGAGTTACTTTGGAATATTTCTAGACTAATTCCTTAATGTTAAACAAAAGTATTACAGTTTTTTGTTTTTAAGGAAAAGGAGACAAAATACTCCTTTCTAGTGTGGTTCTACATTAACAAATCAATCTCAATTTTTTTTATTAAAATATTTTTTTCAATTTCAATTTTTCAACTGATCTTTTCTTTTGAAATGGAACATAATTAAACCTTGATTTATACTGGCTTACAGATTAGCCAAATCTTGTGAGACCTGATATACTATGACAATAAATCTTTTTTTCTTTCAAGATTTTACTTAAATTTTATTTAAATTTAAATTTAAACTCAATTTAGTTAACATACAGTGTAGTATTAGTTTCAGGTGGAGAATTTGGTGATTCACCCCTTGCATATAACACCCAGTGCTCATTACAAGTGCCCTCCTCAATGCCTATCACCCATTGACCCCATCCCCCACCCACAGGCCCTCCTATAATAAATCTTAATCTTTACCAACAAATGATACAGGTTTTCCAGCTTTTCATATCTGAATTACATACTTTGCCTGAGTTTGTCCTGAGCATAGCTGGCCCCTCCTTTGCTTTATTTTTAAAGTATTCTGATCTTATACTCTACATTCCATTAATTTTTGAGATGGAGGTAGCAGATTGCAGTTGCTTAGAACAGTATTTATCTTTTTTTTTTTTAAAGATTTTATTTTTTTATTTCTCAGAGTGAGCACAAGCAGATAGAGTGGCAGGCAGAGGCAGAGGGAGAAGCAGGCTCCCTGCTGAGCAAGGAGCCAGATGCACTCAATTCCAGGACGCTGGGATCATGACTTGAGCCAAAGGCAGCCACTTAAACAACTGAGCCACCCAGGCGTCCCACTTAGAACAGTGTTAGAACAAAGAAAACTTGAGTTTTTCACATGGATTTGCAAATTATTAGTATAGCACTTTCACTCACTGTCTCATCAAATTTTTACTCAGATCCTACTATGATCCAACACTGTTTTGTGCTAAGAACATAGGCAAGCCCTTAAGGATTTTGTACTTATGATGGAGGATATAGCAAATGAATAGGCAAAGACTGTTTGATAAGAGTAATTCTAGGAGACCCAGGATGACGTGAAACCATGCAGAAAAGAAACAAACCCTGATGTAGGTATATAGCGAAGGCTTTCCAGAATAAGTGGTATTTCAGCTGAAATACAAATGAAAAACAAAGGTTAATGGGGAAAGATCTGTAAAGGGGAAGAGTATTCCCAGTAGAAGAAATGCTAACCACAAAGCTAGGAGGCAAGAAATGATACGGTTTGGGAATTGAAAAGAAAATTCAGTAAACTTGGTCGAAGAATACATACCAGAGTAGAGCAAATCATAGTTACTTAGGTGCTGGGGGGAGCGGGAACTGGGAGATGTGGGTCAAGGGATACAAAATTTCAGTTATGCAAGACTATTAAGTTCTGGAGAGCTAATGCACAACGATGTGACCTACAGCTAACAATATTGTATTGTATACTTGAAATTTCCTAGAAGGGTAGCTATTAAGTATTTTTACCATAAGGAAAGAGTAATTGTGTGAGGAGATGAATATGTTAAGTAGCTTTATTGTATCAAATATTGCAGAATACATATGTCTGTCAAGTTGTACACCTTAAATATATACAATCTTAAAGTGTCAACTATGCACCAACAAAGCTGGGACAAAAGGCTACATGCTGGGTGGGAGGAAGAACAAGCCAGAAAGTTAGACACAGAGAGTCTGGTTTTTCAATATCATGAAAAACCATACAAATCATGGTAAAGGCTTCTGAATTTACCCCAAGAGGAGCCACTGCCCTATTAGGAAGCTTATGTGGCTGCAGTGTGTAGAGTGGAGTGGACAGGTGTGGCACCCGAAGAGAAGACAGATTAGAGGTCATTGCCCTAATTAGGGTGAGAATAAATGGCGGTTTAAACCTCGGTGGTAACAGTAAGAACACAAAGTAAGTGACCAGATTTATAATCTATTTAGGAAACAGAATCAATAAGAACTGGTGATCAGTTAGAGGTGACGAATGAGAAGGAACAATAAGGCAAACATGACACCCATCCAAAATTGAGTAATCAGATGGATAATATCGTTATTCTCGCAAGAGAGAACATAAGGCAAAAAGCATACGGTTGAGTACTAGGCTCTTTAGCCTGCAAAAATTAGATGTACCTGTGGAATAAGTAGATGCATCTAGCAAGCAGGGGATATGGGGTATAGAATATAGGATAGATATCATAGGGATAGAGGAGAGAGAGAGGGAGAGATGAGGGGGACAAAAAGAGGGAGAGGTACTTAGAATTACCAATACATACTAATTGAGGTCCTAGAAGTGAGTTCATTCTCCCAAGGAGAATGCCTACATTCTGAAAAAGGGCATAGAACAGACTTTGGAAATACCAACTAATTCTTTAAGTTTCAGATTTTATAAATGCTTGGTTGTTGCAAAGATTTAGAGGTTGTACAGAAAACACTTGGCAAAGTACGTAACACACAGTACGAGTTCAATGAAAGTAGGTGTGATTTTTGGGTGGCTTTACATGTTCAGTCTTGCTAAGTCAAGATGGTTATGTATTATTAATTCCCATATTGTTCTCCTTCTTGAAAAGTACTTATTTAGTACACACAGAATAATGGGTATTTGATATGCTTATTTAAAAGTAGAAATTTGGGGGAGCACCTGGGTGGCTCAGTGGGTTAAGCCTCTGCCTTCAGCTCAGGCCATGATCTCAGGGTTTGGGGATCAAGCCCTGCATTGGGCTCTCTGCTCAGCGGGGAGTCTGCTTCCCCCTCTCTCTCTGCCTGCCTCTCTGCCTACTTGTGATCTCAATCTCTCTCTCTGCCAAGTAAATAAAAATCTTTAATTAAAAAAAATAGAAATTTTTAATTTATTTTCTTAGGTAATAACTTTTTTCACATTCTAAAACTGGTGCTTCTTTGAAAAAAAAGAGTCTTTAAAAATACTCATTTAAGGGGCGCCTGGGTGGCTCAGTGGGTTAAGCCGCTGCCTTCGGCTCAGGTCATGATCCCAGGGTCCTGGATCGAGCCCCGCATCGGGCTCTCTGCTCAGCAGGGAGCCTGCTTCCTCCTCTCTCTCTGCCTGTCTCTCTGCCTGCTTGTGATCTCTGTCAAATAAATAAATAAATAAAATCTTTAAAAAAAAAAAAAATACTCATTTAATTTTTCTTTCAAGTTTTGTTTTTACAAATATGCCAACAACTAGAGCACTGATCTCAGAATTTCCTTTCCTACGGTCATGATTTTAATCTAGTTTTTGTGATCATTTAAGTGATTATTCTTTTGGGGTACCAAGATGGCTCAGTAGGTTAAGCATCTGACTCTTGATTTGGGCTCAGGTTGTGTATCTCAAGGTCCTGAGATAGTCCCACACTGGGTTCCACTGGGTGTGGAGCTTAAGATTCTCTCACTCCCTCTCTCCCTACCCACTTACTGGTGCTTGCTCTCTAAAAAAAGATTATTCTTTCAAAACACTGGATTTTCCTTCACGTATTTCTTTACCATTTTTGAACACTTTAAATATTGTAGTTTATTAAGATTAAAATTCCAAAACATGATGATCTTCGAAAATAACAACATCCTTGTACAAAATGAACACCTGGAAAGCATTACTCAGTTTAACACACAAAGAATAGCATATACTTTGCATAATATGCAAATTTTTAGAGGCAGAAATAAAAAATAGCAACCTTGTTTCTAAAATGAAGTACTTAAATTGTAAATTAAGAAAAATAATCATTAATATATTAACATTTAACTACATGTAAATAAACACTTACTATCAAATGTACATACCATTTAACATAAGCCATTTAATATTATTGTGCATTAACTTCCTTATCTCTTCACAGCCTCTACCTTTCAAATGTCTAATGTTTTATATTTGTTTTAAAACAAGTTACTGACATTATATAAATGCAAGTAAAATACAAGTTCTTCTGATTTCAGTTCTGATATGTAAAGACCTTACACATTATCACTCCTATTCTTAGAAGAATAAAAAGCTGAACAAACTGAAAATCAGTAACTTTTCTTGGACTCATCAGAAAACTGAGGTTGCAGGGCAAACCACTACTAAAAGTCTGAGAAAAAGTAGAAAACCAAAGAATCCGAACCAAGATCTGCTTACACAGAGCAGAAGCTACTGGAGCCATAAACTGATAGAAAAAGTTACATGATAATTTTGATGAATTGCTGGAGGCTGGGTACAGACTAGCACGAGAGGGGCTAATCCTGGGGCTTCAGGATTTAGGGAGCTTCCACACTTTCTGGGTTTTACCTCTAGGAACCCCACCAGATTCTCATAGTGAGGAGACAAAAAAGATCGCCTTGTAGCTCAGGCATAGGGAAGAACAAGAGTAATCATGAAATATACCCGGAGTGCTCTTCAGAACAAAAGTCTATTCTTCAGAGGCACAGATTGTATCAGAATTCTATCCTGGGCACCTGGGTGGCTCAGTGGGTTAAGCCTCTGCCTTTGGCTCAGGTCATGATCCCAGGGTCCTGGGATGGAGCCTCGCATCGGGTTCTTTGCTTAGTGGGGAGCCTGCTTTCCTTCCTCTCTCTCTGCCTGCCTCTTTGCCTACTTGTGATCTCTGTCTGTCAAATAAATAAATAAAATCTTAAAAAAAAAAAAATTCTATCCTAATGGAGGGGGAGATGAACCATGAGAGACTGTGGACCCTGAGAAACAAACTGAGGGTATTGGAAGGGAGAGGGGTGGGAAGATGGGTGAGCCTGGTGGTGCATATTAAGGAGGGCATGTATTGCATGGAGTACTGGGTGTGGTACATAAACAATGAAAAAAAATAAAATTAAGACATTAAAAAAAAAGAGTCCTATCCTATTTGAAGGGAAGACATTTCTTTGACTGCAGTACTTTCTACCCTTCATATCAAATAAGTTGAAGGGAAGCTAAGAAACACTTGGGAAGGTCAGAGCCCAGAAACACAGGCCCACTGAAAGACTGAGATTTAATCAGATGATTATTGAATACATTGCTCCTCCAATCCTTATCATTGCACTAACAGGGCTCCCATATAAACACAGTGGATTACAGCTGAAAGAGTTGTAAGACTCAGATTCTCTCTCAGGAGGGGTACTTAGGGAAGCCCACATCAACAGAGGAGACAAAAAGACAAGAGGAATTTGAAGGTTTTAATACCTACAGCTACATTAGACACTGCCCAACTCCTAAAAGATTAGCATAATTTCTCAAGCTAGAAACCTATTAATCTCATATCCTATTACCTGATACATCATGATCACCTTTCACAAAAATATTTTAAGGAATGCTAAAATGCAAGAAAAAGCACAGTCTGAAGAAACCAAGCAAGCATCAGAACCAGACTCAGATCTGACAGAGATACTGGAATTATCAAACAAGAAATTGTAACTAACTATGATTAGCAGGTTAAAGGGTCTAATGGAAAAAAAGAGAAAAGATGGGTAATGTAAACAGAGATGGGAGCTCTAGGAAAAAAAAAAATTGAAAGAAAATGTTAAAAATCAAAAACACAGAAATAAAGAATATCTTTGATGGGCTCATCAGCGGACTCAATACAGCTGAGAAAAGAATCAGTGAGCCTGAAAAAAAACAACAAAAAAATTAAACCTAAATAGAACATCTAAGAACCCTAAGAGATTTGAAAAGGTGTTACACAAATACAACTGGTGGAGAAGATAATACAGAGCAGAAGAAATATCCGAAACAATAATGGCTAAGAAATTTCCAAAGTTAATTACAGAAACCAAAACACATATCCAGGAAGATCAGAGAGGGCAAAACAGGATAAATTCCTCCTTGATATCCCTCCACTTTGACCCAAGCAACCCTATACCTAGACATATCATATTGAAACTGCAGAATATCAAAGATAAAGAGAAAATTTAGAAAGAGGTAGAAAAAAATTTAATCTATAGTCTATATAGGACTAAAAGTACAAATTGCAAATTACAGTGGACTTCCCATCAGAAACCAAACAAGCAAAAAGACTATGGGGTAAAATATCTAAAAGTGTTGAACGAAAAGTCCTATAATCTAGAGTTTTATATGCAGTGAAACTATTGTTCAAAAATGAAGGTGAATAAAGACCTTTTCAGATGAACAAGACTGAAGAGATTCATTGTCAGCATAACTTCTCGGAAAGAAATGTTAAAAAATAAAAAGTTCTTAGGGAGAAAGAAAGTGATACAGGTTGGAAACTTGGATTTATATAATGAATAGTGTCAAAGAAGAAATAAATGAAAATAAAATATTTTGTTTTTCTCATCCTGAATTAACCTAAGAGATAAATGTATGAAGAATTAATACTAACAACATATTGGTAATTATAGTATATAGGTAAGTGAAATAAATCACATCAGTTCATAAGGAACAGAAGGAGGCAGGGGAAATATTCTGTTATAAGGTAACTATATTACCCATCAAGTGGTATAGTGTTATTTGAAAATAGATTTAGATTAGTATAAAAATAAACACTGCAACTTAAATTAGTGAAAAATATATACGCCGACAACTAAAACATTTTTTAAATTAACATATAATGTATTATTTCTTTCAGGGGTACAGATCTGTGAATCATCAATCTTACACAATTCACAGCACTCACCATAGCATATACCCTCCCCAATGTCCATCACTCAGCCACCCCAACCCTTCCATGCCCCTCCCCTCCAGCAACCCTCAGTTTGAGTCCCGAGTTTAAGAGTCTCTTAAGGTTTGTCTCCCTCTCTGGTTTCATCTTGTTTCATTTTTCCCTTCCCTTCCCCTATGATTCTCTGTCTTGTTTCTAAAATTCCTCATATCAGTGAGATCATATGATAATTGTCTTTCTCTGATTGACCTACTTTGCTTAGCATAATACCCTTTAGTTCCATCCACATCATTGCAAATGGCAAAATTTCATGTTTTTTTAAATGGCTGCCTAGTATTCCATTGTATATATATATATACACCACATCTTCTTTATCTATTCTTCTGTTGATGGACATCTAGGCTCTTTCCATAGTTTGGCTATTGTGGACATTACTGCTATAAACATTCAGGTGCATGTGCCCCTTAAGATCACTATATTTGTATCCTCAGGGTACTTAGTAGTGCAATTGCTAGGCAGTAGGGTAGCTTCAATGAAAATATTTTTGAGAAATATAATTGATTTGGTAAGAGAGGAGATAAAATAGAATATATAAAATGCTGTTTAAAACTGGATAAGGCAGATAAAGAGGGAGAAAAAAGAGACAAAGAATGAGTAGAATTAATAGAAAATAACCACAAATATGGTAGATATTAATCAAAAAATACCAATAACCAATTTAAATGTGAATGATCTAAATATACCAGTTAAAAGACAGAGATGTCAGGGTGGGGGGAAAAAAAAGAGCCAACTATATGCTGTCTGCAAGAAATCCACTTTAGATATAAAGACTCATATAAACTAAATCTAAACAAATGGAGAAAGGCATACCATAAGAGTGTTGAACAGAAGAAAGCTGAAGTAGCTATATGAATTTCAGTCAAAGTACACTTCAAAACAAAATTATCAAGGATAAAAAGGGCATTTACTTAATTATAAATGGGGTCAATTCTCCCAGAAGACAACAATTCTCAGTGTGTATATGCCTTAAACAGAACATCAAAATACATCTGGCTAATACTGATAGAACTGAAGAGAAAAAGAGACAAACCCACAATTACAGAGATTTCAACACCCCCATTTTAGTAACTGATAGATCAAACATGCAGAAAACCAGTAGGGATTCACTTTACCTAAACACCACTACTGATTATTTTATCTATAGTCATTCATATAATACTCCTTTCAACAAAAGCAGAATATGAAATCTTCTCAAGCTCACATGGATTATTCACCAAGATATGTCACCTATCTATTTAGTTTTGGCCATAAAACACACTTTAACATATTTAAAGTAAAGAAGTGACATAAAGTATGTTCTCAGACCACAGTGGAAGTAAACTAGAAATCAGTAACAGAAAGGTAGCTGGAAAATCCCCAAATATTTAGAAATTAAGGATCACTTTTCTAATTAACACAGGAGTCAAAGAAGAAGTGTCAAGAGAAAGCAAAAAAATATTTTAAACTAGATGAATATGACAGTACAACAAATTAAAATTTATAAGATGCAGTGAGAACAGTTCTTAGAGGAAAATTTACATCATTAAATAAATACACTATAAAAAATTATCTAAAATCACTATCTAGGCTTCCACATTAGGAAATTAGAGAGAAGTAAATTGAGCCTAAAGCAAGCAGAAGAAAATAAATAATAAAAATTAGAGCACAAACCAATGAAATTGAATCCAGAAAAACAATAGAGCAAATCAGCACAACTAAAAGCTGATTCCGTGAAAAAACTCAATAAAATAGATAAAGCTCTAGTTAGGCTAAGCAATTAAAAATAAAAGAAGACAATATCATCAGTATCAAAAATGAAAGAAAAGTTATTGCTCTTCATAAAAGAGTACTATGAACAACTCTATGTCCACAAATTTGATAATTTACCTGAAATGGAATAATTCATTGAAAGACAAAAACTACCAAAAGTCACACATAAAGAAACAATCTTAACAGGTCTATATCTACTAAAGTAATGGAATCAATAATTAAACCTCACAAAAAATAAGGCACCAGGCCCAGATGGATTTACTGGTAAATTCTATCATATTTAAGCAACAAATGAAACCAATTCTCTGCAATCTCTTCCAGAAAACAGAAGCAGAAATAATATTACTCATTCTATGAATCCAGCATTAGCCTAATACCAAACCTAGATTAAACCATTATAAAAAAGGAAAACTCTAGACCAATATTGTTCAGGAACATAGATGCAAAGATCTTCAACAAATAGTAGCAAATTGAATCCAACAATGTTTTAAAAAATTATACATAAAGACCAAGTGAAATTTAGTTTAGTTATGCAAGGCTGAACCAATATTAAAAAGCCAGTCACTGTAACCTGTAACATCAACAGGCTAAGTAAGAAGAAATCTACGATCATATCAATTGAAGAAAAAGCATTTGATGAAATTGAACACCCATTAATAATAAGAACTCAGTGAACTAAGAATAGAAGAGAATTTCCTGAACCTGATTAAGAACACCTACAAAAGCCCCAAAGCTATAATCATACTAAATGGTGGGGAAGTAGAAGTTTCCTCTTAAAATCAAAAATAGATCTTATAAGGTGTCTTTTTCACAACACTTATTTAACAATATTCTGGATTTCCTAGCTATTGCAACATGACAAGAAGCAGGAATAAAAGGGTATAAAAAGTGGGAAGGCAGAAACAAAACTGTTACTGCTTCACAGATGGCATAATTGTTTATGTTGAAAATCCCAAAGAGTCAGCAAACAAAACAAAACCCAACCAAAAACAAACTCTCTGAAAAGGAAATATAGCAAAGTCACAGGGTATAAGGTTAATATATAAAAGTCAATTGCTTTATTATAGATCTGTAGCAAGCAACTGGAACTTAAATAACAATGCCATTTACAAAAGTACACCCAGAATGATGTGCTTAGGTATACATCCAATAAAATATACAAAGGATCTAAATGCAGAAAACTACAAAACTCTGGTGAAAGAAATTAGGTAAGATCCAAATAAATAAATAAATAAATAAACAAATAAAGAGATATTCCAAAAGAAGATTCAACATTGTAAGGCCCCAGTTCTTCTTGGGCTCCTCGATGGCTCAATTGGCTCAGCATCCAGCTCTTGATTTTGGCTCAAGTCACAATCTCAGGGTCTTGGGATGGAGCCTGGAGGTGGGTTCCATGTTCAGCAGGGTGTCTGAGGATTTTCTGCCTCTCCCTCTGCCCCTCCCCTGCTTGCATGAGCGGGGGTCTCACTCTCAATAAATAAATAAATGAATCTTTGAAAAAATATATCAATTCTTCCCATCCTTGTTTTTTGATCAATGTGACTGATAATTGCAATTAAATCCCACCAAGCTACTTGATAGTACTGACACATTGATTCTACTATTTATAGGGAGAGACAAAAGACCTAGAATAAACACAATCCTGAAGAGGAAAAAACAAAGAAGACTTAATAGTACCCAATTTCAGGAGTTAGTATAAACTCAGTCATCTCACCAGTGTTGTATTGGCAAAAGAGAAGATGCATAAAATCAATGGAACAGAATCAAGAAACCAGAAATATAACCACACTAATATAGTCAACTGATCTTTGACAAAGGAGCAAAGGCAATTAGAGAAAGGACAGTCTTTTCAAGCAATGGTGCAGAAACAAATGGATGTCCATATGGAAGAAAATGAACCTAGAAATAGATTTTACACCTTTTGAGATAATAAAATTAACTCAAAATGGATCACAGACCTAAATGTAAAATCCCAAAATAAGAGAAACCTTGGATTGGGTGACAAGTTTTTAGATACAACACCGAAAATATAATCATGAAAGAAAAAAATGATAAATTGGACTTTACTAGAATTTTAAGTTTGCTCTGTGAAAAAAATACTCTTAAAAGAATGAAAGACAAGCCATAGGCTAAGAAATATTTGTAAAACACATCTGAATAAGGACTTTATTTATAATATACAAGAACTCTTAAAATAGCAATAAAAAGGCAAAAGCCAATTAAAAAGTGGCCAAACATCTGGATAGGATAAACACAAAACCAAAGAAAATATACATATGGCAAACAAGCATTTGAAATATTTTCAATACTGATTGTCATAGGGAATTAATAATTTAAATAGTAATGAGATACTCCTACATCCCCATTAGAATGGCTTCTCTACAAAAAAACCACACACACACACACACACAAAAGCCAGCAACACCAATTTCTGGCTCATATTTGGGGCAACAGGAATATTAATTCATTGTTAGTGAGAGAGCAAAATGTTTCAGCCAGCTTGGAAGATGTTTTAGCATTTTCTTTTTCTTTTTTTTTTTTTTTTTAAAAGATTTTATTTATTTATTTGACAGACAGAGATCACAAGTAGGCAGAGAGGCAGGCAGAGAGAGAGAAGGAAGCAAGATTCCTGCTGAGCAGAGAGACCGATGCGGGACTCGATCCCAGGACCCTGAGATCATGACCTGAGCCGAAGGGAGCGGCCTAACCCACTGAGCCACCCAGGCGCCCCTAGCATTTTCTTATATAGCAACAATGCTCCTAGGTATATACCCAGCTATTCAAAAACTTATGTCCATACAAAAACTGCATGTGAATGTTTCTAACAGTTTTATTCATAATCACTAATATTTGTAGGTAATTAAATGTCTTTCAATAAGTGCATGGATAAAATAATTTTAGAACATACACAGAATGGAATATTATTTAGTGATTCTTAAAAAGTGAGCTATCAAGCCAAAGAAAGTCATGGATGAATCCTGTCAGTGTGAAAAGGCTCTGTATTTTATGATTCCAATTTTATGACATTCTGGAAAAGACAAACGTATAAAGATAGTAACAAGATCAGTAGTTGCCAGGAGTTCAGGGCAATGAGGGTTGAAAGGACAAAACCAGGGGAGATTTTAGGGTGGGCTGACTATTTTGAATGACATGGTACAATTGTAATATGCCATTATACATTTGTTGAAACCCATAGAACTTTAAGCACAAAGAACAAATTTCAATATGTGTAAATTCCTAAAAAATCATTTAGTAGTTCAGGGGATTCCAGGATGGAATGGAGAATGTGACAAAATAATTTAAATGTATTAGAAACATATATGAAACAATCTCACTGAAGATAGTGAGGGAAAACAGTGTTGACCTAAGTAACTTTGGAAATGAATGGCATCTATATAAAGGCAAGATAAGCCGTACAGAAGCATTATACTGTAGTTGATAGAGTTGATAAAGTTGTTTTCCATGGGCACATAAGTAAAACAGCCGAAATACTACACATGCACACTGAGACTGAACAGTTACGTAAATCAGTAACTGACTTGGGGAGCAAGTGTCTCACTGTTGGGAGTGATAGGTTACTGATAGAGCAAAGGGAGGAGACTAGAATAATCCATGTAGTGATGGTTTAAAGTTGGAGATATGACCATGACCTCATGTTTAACTTAATATAGATACATACGAGTACATGCAGAAACATTAGCAGAAATATGCATATACTTGGGTTACTATACACATGTATATTTCCTTATTCCTCCAGCCAAAGAGCTTAGAAGCAACAATGACACACTAATAACAACAAGCACATCCACCACCCCCATCTTTGTTTCTCATATCATTCTCTAGTAACAAAAGATATCTAGGATCCTTGGACAAAATGACTGATTCTCATACTGGGACAGGATTATAAAAGATGAGCCTCCAGCATCTGAAGGACCAGAGAGTAAGGGAATTACTAAAAAACTCACAATTATGAGAGTAAGTCAAAGGCACACAGGTCTACTGAAAGAGCTCCAAGTGGCCAAAGTGGGACCATTTGAATAATAAAATATAGTGAGTAGTACTGGATTAATCATAGAATAAATATCCATGTGTCCATAGTGTTATAAATAAATACACCCATAAATGAGAAAACAGACAAATCTCCCCTGCAGAGGAATTATAAGTAATTCATGCACATACTCAGTCCTCAAGGAGGTGGAATGTAACTTCCCACTCCTTCAGGGCGGACTGCCCAGAGTAACTTCTTTCCAGAGTCCAGTTACAGAAAGGGGAAGAATGAGTAAACTTTGCAGTGGAGAAACCTGACAGACACTACCTGATCCAGGAGATGGAGGCCAACACCAATAGTCATAAATCACGTTGACAGTATAAATCTTTGATATAATATAACGGTACTTTACCTCTGTGATCTTCCTCCCCCAAACACATAACCTCAGCCTACTCATGAGAAAAAACATCAACAAATTCCAACTGAGGGACATTCTATAAAACAACAGACTAATACTCCTTAAAACAGTCAAGATCATCAAAAACAAAGAAAGTCTGAGAAACCGAGCCTAAGGAGATAGGATTACTAAATGTAATGTGCTATCCTGGCTGGGATCCAGAAACCGAAAAGGGACATTTGGTAAAAACTAAAAAAATCTAATGAAGTATGGACTTAGGTTAAAAATGTATCAATATTGGCTCATTAATCGTAACCCAAGTACTACACTAATGTAAAATGTTAATAATAAGGGAAACTGGATGTTAGGTATATGGGAATTTTCTACAGTAGCTTCAGTTTTTCCATAATAGAAAAATGTTCTAAAATAAAAATTTAAAAATATATACAATAGAATATAAACGTTATATGTAATTCCATACACACATAAACAATATATGAAAAACTGCTTTGCCATGTTATCAACATGGTAAAGTCAATTATGTTTATTCATATTAAATTTTGAAATCTAACATATTAAACTCAACAATCAACTCAATTAATTCATTTTCTCAACCCCAGACAAGCTACCCTGTCTCTCATGTTTATCTACAGACTATCTGAGAGAATGAAATGTTTTATGTACTGGTGCTCATACAAGTAAAAAATATGTTGACCTATTATTTTTCCAAGCATTTCTACTCTGAATTTTATTGACTACACTCATCACAATAACATCATGAAATAGTTATATATTCTTACTTTTCTTTCCAGGAGCAGAAGAAAACTGAATTACAATAAGATTAAGTAATTCTGATGTGGTCCCTGAAAGCACATCTCTTGGGACATATTTTTGGAACCAGGTCATTAAAACTGACATCAGTTTAAAATTTACCAAGTGCCCAAAACTCAGGTAGAAAACTGAATAATTCAGTCAAACCTTTGGCTCCTCACTGACTTGATACCAAATATTTAGGTTCCTTACCAGGAAAGCTTATTTCTTATATCAGAATAATTTTGTCATTTGGAATTCTGTTGGAAATATGAAAACACTGTCTTCATCTTGTAGTAATGAGTATATATTAATTTTTCATGGCTAGGAAGTGTGCTTTTAATTTAGTTAAAAAAAAAAAAAGGTACCTGTTTAGAATGGATAAAGAAGATGTGATACACACACACACACACACACACACACACAAAGATTATCAGCCATCAAAAAAAAAAGGCGATCTTGCCATCTGCACTAATGTGGATGGAACTAGAGAGTATTATGCTAAGCTAAATAAGTCAATCAGAGAAAAACAAGTATCATATGATTTAACTCTTACATGGAATTTTAGAAACAAAACTGAGGAGCATAAAGGAATGAAGGGAAAAATAAAGCAAGACAAAACCAGAGACAGAGACAAACCACAAGAAACTCTTAACCATAGGAAACAAACTGAGGGTTGCCTGGGGTGGGGCTGGGGGCATAAAGTACCTGAGTGATGGGCATTAAGGAGGGCACATGATGTAATGAGTACTGGGTGTTACATAAGACTGATAATCACTGAACTCTTCCTCTGAAACTAGTAATACACTATATGTTAATTAATTAAATTTAAATTAAATTAAATTTTAAAAAGATATCTGTTTAATCTCACTTTCTTAAAGGATTAACAATAATATTTTAGGTAAGACTGGGAGAAAGACAACAAACCACTACCCCCACCCATGACCATATACTAAGCCTTTTGTAGAATGATAGATGAACGAAACATTGTAGGAGGAACATTTAGTCATTGAAAGTGTATTCAAAATCAGCAATGTAAGGAATACCCCATTTGTAGGAAAATTTTACTGCAAAATGTTTTTATACAGATATATCTCTGTACAGATGTACAGGTACATCTCTCTCTCTCTCTCTCTTAGTTGGGGCTTTATGGAGCTCACACTATGCTGGGGGTGTGTGTATGTAATCCAAGCCTGGAAAAATCAGCTCATTTCATCTCTTAGTTATTGCTTCAAGATTGGGTATGTGACTCTAGTTGATCAATCAGAGTAAATCTTGAGATTTTTGCTACAATTATTCAAAAGAGGTATTCTCTCTTTATTCTGATTTGTTGAACTGGTAGGATGCATTCCAGGAGTTGTCTTATCTCTCCTGGTGAGAAAGCTAACCTGAAAGTAAAACCAGCCAGAGGAAAACCCAAATCAAGATGGAGAGAGGGGGAAGGAGACAGGGAAAGAGAATGATCCCTGAACACCTACAAGCAACTGTGCCTCTATACCACTGGGCATTTCAGTTACAAGAGCCAACAAACACTCTATTTTATTATCTGAATTGGGCTTTGGGCTTTGAACTGAATTGGTCCCGATGATAACCATCTTCCTTTTTTTCTAGCTGTCTTAATTTTTACTCACTTTAGAGATTTATTTGAGAACAATTACTCTGTAAGCTTACCTAGGTGAACCAAGGCCCAATGAACTCTTCCTCTGAACTCATACATTAGTATATTTAGCATTCATTTGGCTTAGTGATAGTTCTTGCATTGTTGATGACATTGTTATTCAATTTTCTCTGTTTATGACTTTTTTAAAAAGATTGTATTTATTTGACAGAGAGAGAGTGAGTGACCACAAACAAGGAAGCTGCAAAGGGAGAGGGAGAAAAAGGCTTCCCACTGAGTAGGAAGCCCAGTTTGGGCTCTATCCCAGGATCCCGGGATCATGATCTGAGCCAAAGGGAGACCCTTAATTGACTGAGCCCTCCAGGTGCCCCCGTTCATGAGTTTTTTTTTTTTTTTTTTTTTTTTTTTTTTTTTTTTTTTAAGATTTTATTTATTTATTTGACAGAGAGAAATCACAAGTAGATGGAGAGGCAGGCAGAGAGAGAGAGAGAGAGGGAAGCAGGCTCCCCGCTGAGCAGAGAGCCCGATGCGGGACTCGATCCCAGGACCCCGAGATCATGACCTGAGCCGAAGGCAGCGGCTTAACCCACTGAGCCACCCAGGCGCCCCATGAGTTTTTTTTTAATCAATAAGTTGCTAAGTTCCCAAAGGACAGCATTATTCAATATCTCTTCCCTACCTCAGTCTCAAATTATTTAAAGGCGATTGACCAAGTATTCTCCAAATCTACATGCAAACATCAAAAAGAAGTTATTTTCATTACACAGATAGATAATTTGTCCTAGTACCATAAAGCTTTTGTCCTTATAAAAGTTCACAGCTTTTGGGGTGCCTGGGTGGCTCAGTGGATTAAGCCTCTGCCTTTGGCTCAGGTCATGATCTCAGGGTCCTGGGATCGAGCCCCACATCAGGCTCTCTGCTCAGGAAGCCTGCTCCCCCATCCCCCGCCTACTTGTGATCTCTCTCTCTCTGTCAAATAAATAAATAAAATTTAAAAAAAAGTTCACAGCTTTTGATCTGCTTTCATAATTAATTCACAAGTAAAGAAATCATATCTTCAGGACCTATATGAAATTAGTAAAGGTAGAAGGGAACTGACAGGTTTTGAATATTTACTACATACTAAACAAAATCCTTGGGACTTCACATATATTTACCCTGTACATTCATAATAATGCTGCTCATTAAATTTTGTTATTATTATTATTATTATTATTATTATTAATTTACTTTAAAAATGAGGAAAGAGGGTGCCTGGGTGGCTCAGTTGGTTAAGCGACTGCCTTCGGCTCAGAACATGATCCTGGAGTCCCAGGATGGAGTCCCACATTGGGCTTTCTGCTCGCTGGGGAGTCTGTTTCTCCCGCTGACCTCTCTCTCTCTCTCTCTCTCAAATAAATAAAATCTTTAAAAAAAAAATGAGGAAACAGGTTGAGAGAGGCTCATTAATTTGTCCAAGTGCACACCCTGGTGAACACATACTAAAGTTTATGGTTTTTTTTAATCTCTGCATAGCCACTGCCTAGCAGTGTCCAGCATGTAAAGAGCACTCGTAAAATATTAGGCAAATGAATGAATGAGTAGATGAAACAACACAGGGTAGAGCCAAGATGAAAGGTCATCCTTTTTGGTTCCAAATCTCTGTTAAACTCAGTCACCAACAAACAGGATCATCACCATAGTAATTCCATCTTTTTTTTTTTTTTTTTGTCTTTTATATTTAAAGAACATTGAATCATTCAGCATTATGCATGTGGAAAGACTGATATTTCTGCACTTCCACAGCATAAACACACTACGGAGGTGAACCACAATACCTGAAACATCCTGAGCTACATACTAGGGCTTTTATGTTAGAAGGGAAGCTGGATATAAATTGTATTTACTTGTTCCATGACCTTAAACAAATTATCTATGTCTCAGGTTACTTATTGATAAAATTGGGATAATGGTATTATTTTCTTCATAAGACTGTTACAGGGATTAAATAAAATTATGCCCAGCAGAGCATCTGTCATAGAGTAATCCTTGGGTCAGGAGATTTACAGTAATTACTGTAATATTTTCTTTTGAGACTGGACCTATTTTCTCATGGTCATAGAAGCTTCAGTGATGTACAAGCTAGCCTATTTTTTAAAAGATTTTTATTTATTTATTTATTTGACAGACAGAGATCACAAGTAGGCAGAGGGGCAGACAGAAAGAGAGTGGGGAAGCAGGCTCCCCGCTGAGCAGAAAGCCTGATGCAGGGCTCGATCCCAGGACCCTGGGATCATGACCTGAAGGCAGAGGCTTTAACCCACTGAGCCACCCAGGTGTCCCCAAGCTATCCAATTTTTAATAATTTAGGCGTGATTTTAGAATATTAAGGAAAAGGACAATGCTTCTTGTTAACAGCAATAGATATTTGTAAGTAAGCTCTCCTAACAAAAAGTGGCCCCAATGTTATAAAAAATAACCTTTAATATGTAAGATATTCTCACCATAAGTAATAATCTCATTGCCCACCCAGTTTACCCAAGCCAATAACTAGGAATCTGACCCAACCCGTAAGTACAGGATACCATTAAATACCTTCCTTTCTCTTAAACATTTTCAATTAATTACCAAGTCTTTGCTGATAATACATTCAAAAATATAAACGTCAGTTTCTTATCTCTATTACCTTTGCCATGGATTTACTGAAGCTTTCCATAGCTCTAATCTGGAGGGTTTTGCAGTCCAGGTACCAGAGTATGGAGGCTTTAACTTGGGTAGAGATTTGGAAGTAGTGAGAAGTGATTTGATTTTGAAGACATTTTAACAAGGGAGCCAACAGGGGCTACTAATGGATTAGACATGGAATTATTAGAGAGGGAGCAGAATCATGGAGGTCTCTGAAGCTTTTGGTCGGAACCCCTGCTGAACAGTGGTACCATTTCCTGACTTGGGAAACACTACTGAACAAGGAGGCAGCTGGGTTAAGAGTGTGGCTTCAGATATGAGCACAATAGGTATTCAATATACATTTTTATAAATCAAGAAACTGTGTTCAGAAACTAATTCCTGTAATTGTTCAAGTTGTGTGGCGTTGTTCTTGCCTTTTCTTTTACCTGCAATTACCTGTCCCCCATCTAACCTATACCTACTCAGATGAATTATAGCTCAAGAGAGGCTTGCTCAGCAGCCCGGGCCGAATTAGACTCCCTTCCTCTGTGGTCCCATAGCAATCAGTAACGTTTACGAAATACTAACAATAAATCAAAGATCATACTGATCACTAGGTATACAAAGGTATATAGTTCCTGGCTTTCAAAAGGCTTACAGTCTAATAGGGGGTAGGGAAACATACCCACAAACTATTCAGTACACTCTGATAAATGGTATTATACACAAAATGCAATGAAACTTTAGAAACTATAGGTGGATAGTCAGGCAAAGACATTAATGTTTACCAAATGTGTATTTGTCGTGTGTATGGTACTTTGTGCTATTTCACTGAATCATCACAACAGCCCTATAAGCCAAACATGGATCTTTAAGAACCTACCCAAAGTTATACAGTTTGCACATGGCATTGCTAGTTTGCATATCAACCCCTGACTCTTAAGCCATTCTTGGCCAAACCAAACTCAGAAGGGGCTTCCTAGGAGAGATACACTTGGGCTGAAAGCAGAAGGATGAAGGTCATTCCCAGCAGAGAAAGTTGTGCATGTCTAGACACTGAGGGCTGGGGGGAGTCAGAGGCTTTAGAGATAATGGAGGGAGAGGAGGCTGGGCAGGGGACACCTTGCTCAGGAGTTTCTGAATTTTATCCTGCAACAAATTGGTAACAAATGAAGAATTGTGAATAGAGTAGGGACAGTATCAGATTGACACTACAGAAAGATTACTCTAATATAGAATCTAGTAGTGATTTATATCACAGCATTTATTAAGCTATAATTATTTTGTAATTCATGTTTATCTCCCCTCTAGAATTTGAACATAAATTTAACTGAAGTTCATTCCATTCCTTGTAGTGTGTGTGTGTGTGTGTGTGTGTGTGTGTGTGTGTGTGTGGTGTGCTGTACTGACTTTAATTTAGCCTTATTTAGTTAGTATCTTTAGTGCCTAACAAAGTGTCTGGCAAATAGGTGCATTGCCTGGTCATAAACGAATGAATGGAAGAGAGAGAGATGGAAGAAGAGTAGGAGAGCAGAGACTAGAATTTAAGATTTCTTTTTTTTTTTTTAAGATTTTATTTATTTATCAGAGAGAGAGAGAGGGGAGAGAGCGAGCACAGGCAGACAGAATGGCAAGCAGAGGCAGAGGGAGAAGCAGGCTCCCCGCCAAGCAAGGAGCCTGACGTAGGACTCAAACCCAGGACGCTGGGATCATGACCTGAGCTGAAGGCTCAGGTGACTGAGCCACCCAGGCGTCCCTAGAATTTAAGATTTCTAATTCCAAACCTTATACTATCATTTCTGTGCATAGTTCTCATTAGCCCTAATAAAACATTTTAAAAACAGTACAAATAATGACCAGTTGGAATAAAAAAGTCAAAATATTTCTACTTTTAAAGGAATATACTGACCCACTGGTCATTTTGATATCATGAAGACACAGCCAACAAAATCCGGCATTGCAACAGGTTTGATATTAAGGAGAACCTTAGATAATGAAAGTATGACATACATTTCAGTTTTTCCGATTTCTCTAATTATTTTATTTAAAAGCCATGAATAAAAATGAATTTAATTTCCTTAGTTTCAGGGTTGGAGTAAAAAACCCAAAGGGTGACTTAGGCATATAGGGCCAAGTCCAAGCACATCAGAGAAATTATATTAGGGTTACTGGTTTGCAAACAATAGGAAAAGCCGAATGACCACAGCAAAGATTGGGCAAGCACTAGGGCAGCTCTGAGGGTTCAGCAAGTTCCTTATGGGCAGAACATCTGGGCACTGCCAGGGGAACAGCAGTGGGTGTGATGATGTGATCAATGGTCCCACCAAATAAGAATAAGCATCAGGATAAAAAATGAGAAAGGTGGGGGCATGTGGGTGGTGTAGTCAGTTAAGTGTCCGACTCTTGGTTTTGGCGTGGGGCGTGATCTTAGGTTTCTGAGCTCAAGCTCCATGTTGGGAGGAGGCTCAGCTTGAGATTCTCTCCCCTCTCTCTGCCCCTCCTGCACACATACACTCTCTCACTCTCTCTCCCTCCAATAAATAAATAAATCTTTTTAAAAAATGAAAACAGGTAATGCTGGGGGTACCTGGGTGGCCCAGTCATTAAACGTCTGCCTTCAGCTCAGGTCAGGATCCCAGGACCCACATGGGGCTCCCTGCTCAGCGGGAGGCCTGCTTCTCCCTCTCCCACGCCCCCTGCTGGTGTTCCCTCTCTCGCTTTGTCTTTCTTAAAATCTTAAAAAAAAAAAAAAAATAGAAAATAGGAAAAGCTGATGTAGCTTCTTTAGGACCAGACACCTTTCCAAGAAAATCTGTGTTATATCTTTTAATCATTCAACAAGCCTGGGAGAGATGCATTGCTTTCATTTTGCTTTGTTTTATTTTTGAGAGGCATTGTTTTTATTCCCATTTCACAGATGAGGAAGTCAAGTCACTCGCTCAGATCATGGAGAAAGAAAGGAACTTGGATCTGAACTCAGGACATCTGACTGCAAAGCCTAGCTCAACCACAGTGCCACATGCCTCCCACATCTCGATGGAGAAGAGGAGATGACTCACTGTAGAACAGAAAGGGAAAGAACGCTGGGCTGCTAACCTATAAATCCAGATCACAGACGGCACTTACAGTAAAGGCCGCATTTCAGGTAGACAGTTTGCTCTATAAACAGCAGGATCTGCTATCAGAGGGCTCGGACTTCTGAGCCTTCGGCTGCTGCCCATAGCATTCGTGTCACTGGCTCAGTAACTCGGACAGAAATTCTCTGTTTGTTTCTAGGACAGCTGATTAGCCCAGTTATGTAAAGATAAGAATTTTCACAGTTTTCTGCTTTTGGCAGAAAAGCAACACATTTATGAGAGTGAAACTGCTTTATATTTTAGAAAAAAAAAAAAAAACATTCTGTGGAAATAGAAAATTTGTTTGTCCTTAGTTTGTTAAAAAAAATTATTCCAGTCAGAACTTGCACTCACGGGTTCCCACGCACCCTAATGCTTGATGAGCCACTTCTTCCAGGGTCATTGTTAGGGCATGAGATTTTTTTTCAACAAATAGCTCTTACTAGACTTCGCATTGACTTTCAAGCTGGTAGGTGTGTATGTAGCTAAAGTGTGTGCATGCTTGCATACTCCCGAGAATAAACATGAGTACAGTGCTGCATCGGACCCCTACCACTCGGAAACCAGTTACTTGATGCTCAGTTACACAAATGTTCCCAAAACATTTTGAGAAAGTAGTGAGGAATTATGAAATAAAAAGCAGCCTTATGCCAATAATCCTGATTTCCAGAGCCCAGTTTTTAATCTTTTAATCCTCATCTCGGGCTAGGATCCCTGAATAAAAGACCGACAAGGCTATGGCATCCCACGTGGGGCTGGTGATGTTGGACCAAGTAGCTCACGTCAAAGGACGGCCTTGTGACCAAGATGAAGGAAATACAGACCTCTGGGGGGTACTCTGAAAGTTTTCCTGTCTTCAGGGAAAATACTCCCACCTACCGAACCTATGTTTCATGCCTCTACCTGAGGTCATATTTATACATGTTCATCGAATAAACCAAACCTTGGGAAACCACAGAGTCAGAATTGGCTCTGACCAATTCTCACTTCATCTAGTAGCACAGGTTATATAATGATCCAATGCAGTCTTCAAAATATTCCCAAACACAGATTCAATATCAGCCATTCTTACATTCGTGTTTTTTTTTTAAATTTTATTTTTTAAAGATTTTATTTATTTATTTGAGAGAGGGAGAGAGTTGGGGGAGAGGCAGAGGGAGAGGAAAGAGAAAAACCCAAGAGGACTCTGTGCTGAGTGCAGAGCCCAACACAGGGCTCGATCTCACAGCCCTGAAGTCATGACCTGAGCCCAAATCAAGAGTCAGACGTTTAACCAACTGAGCCACCCAGGAGCCCCTGTATTAGTATTTTTAATGCCAGATGTAGTTTGTTCCAATTTTAAGATTATTTTTTCTATTTCTGAAAAATGCCACCAAAATTCTGAAAATGGAATACATTGAATATCTAGATTGCTTTGGGTAATATAAACATTTTAACAGTATTAAGTCTTCTAATCCACTAGCAACAGAATCTCTTGCCATTTATTTCTTTTTTCAATATTTCTCATTAATGTCTTTCATTAATGTCTGTACAAGTTTTTCATCATGTTGGTGAAATTTATTTCTAGTATTTCATTCTTTTTTGATGCAACTGTAAATAGGATTGTTTTCCCAATTTCTTTTTCTGATAGTTCATTGTCAGTATAGAAAAATACAGCAGATTTCTGTATACTGCTTTTGTACACTGAAACTTTACTGAATTTATTCATTAGTTCTAACACGGTTTTCAATGGAAACTTTAGGTTTTTAGCTAATACTATTAATTAATAAACAACAAATCAATTACAACAAGGCTTAGTTTGATTAACTGACCTGTGACATTGTGTTTCTTCTTCAGTTTTCAGTATCAGACAGTTGGTCATGCACCTCTTACAAGTGGATTTCCAAGTATTTATTGAACACCAATGTTGTGATAGGCATTTTTAAAATTTAAATTCAATTAGCCAATTTATAGTATATCATTAGTTTCAGATATAGTGTTCAATAATTCATCAGTTACCTATAACACTCAGGGCTCATCATATCACGTGCCCTCCCTAACATCCATCAGCCTGTTACCCTATACCCCACCCATCACCCCTCCAGCAACCCTTAATTTGTTTTCTAGAGTTAAGAGTCTCTCATAGTGGGGCACCTGGGGTGGCTCAGTGGGTTAAAGCCTCTGCCTTCGGCTCAGGTCCTGGTCCCAGGGTCCTGGGATCGAGCCCCGCATCGGGCTCTCTGCTTAGCAGGGAGCCTGCTTCCTCTTCCCTCTCTTTCTGCCTGCCTCTCTGCCTACTTGTGATCTCTGTCTGCAAATAAAATAAATAAAATCTTAAAAAAAAAAAAAAGAGTCTCTCATAGTTTTTCTCCCTCTCTGATGACTTCCCATTCAGTTTTCCCTGCCTTCCCCTATGGTCCCCTGCCCTGTTTCTTATATTCCTCAAATGAGTAAAAACATGATAATTGTCTTTCCCGACAGGCATGTTGATCACCATGGTGGGCCTGGTGTTATGTGAAATGAGCACATTCTCTGTCCTCATAGGTTTATAATGTACAGGCTTCTGGAATAGATTAAAAAGCCACTGAGAAAAACTATGATCAGTTCTTACAGAGATCAGTCTTAATTGGGATTAAAAGAGCCACCCATACAGCCTATCTATTTGCTGGTCAAGAATGACAGCAGAGTGGGGCGCCTGAGTGGTTTAGTTGGTTAAGTGTCTGCCTTCAGTTCAGGTCATGATCTCGGGATCCTGGGATCCAACCCCTCATTTCATCAGGATCCTGCTCAGCGAGGAGTCTGCTTCTCCCTCTCCTTCTGCCCCTGCTCTCTCTCATGCCTTCTCTCTCTCTAATAAATAAATAAAATCTTAAAAAAAAAAAAAAAGAATGACAGCAGATCTTAGCAAGGCCACATTGGCAAAAGCAATCCATGGTGTTATTAATTACTATGAGCCTTTTCATTTCGCCTTGTTGTAAAATCAATTTTTTTTTGCAAATTTTACAAATTCCCATGTATCATTTCCATTTTCATTCTACCTGCATGTATATAAGCTTTCTCAGGAGTTTTGCAATTTTAGGCTTACTTCTGGGCTCTTTAGATCAAAGCACTCACATCTCTTCTAATCTATCCTGTTCTGAGGTCTGTCTTTGTGTCTAGAATCCTAGCCTATGATTTTAGAAAAACAACCAAAACCAAATGAATCTAAGACCTATTATTGTAGCTGATTGCTATCATGCATTTTTTTCCCCATGCATGTCTCCCGCAGCTCCTCTCATGTCAGATCCCAGAGGCTAAATCTACACTCTGGTAAGCTAAATACCATACTGCTTATGACCCCTTATTCCCGCTGTTACTCCATCACCAATTATGCCATCCATAAGGGATTCTGTCATGCAAGGGTCTGTTATCCAGGGACACGTAAATGTAACAGCTGTTTATTTGCAAATATAGAATGGAGTGAACACATGGTTCAGAAAGATTTTTTTTAATGCTGTTATCTTCTCATTTACATTAGATTATCCACTATACTTTTTCCTTTTTTCAATTCTGCATGTATGGTAAATAGTCTTTTTCCCACTAAACACTGAAACAGAAATGACTGGAATGTCACCAAGTGTTTCCAATAGCCAAGGCATCACAACACCACAACAAGCAGGTATAAGTTGCTACTATGTACCATGCACTTCCCTGAGGACTTTACATCTGTTATGTCATTGATTATTCATAATAACCCCATGACATACATAGATGCTATGATCTCTATTCTGCAGATGAGAGAGTTGAGGGAGAAGAGTTTGCTACTTACCCAAAGTCACAGAGCTACTAGGTGCAAAGCTGGGATTTAAACCCAGAGCTGCCTATCTCTGCCCTCCCCCCACTTTACACTGAGAATGAGGGAGAAGAGTAAAGCAGGATGAAAGGCAGGGGAAAGACTAGATGGATGGAAGGGAGATGGATCATGGAGGAAAATGTCCTTAACCATTGTTAATTCATTAAGGGAGCATCCATTGAGCTCTATACTGGCTGGGCATAGTATCCATTCCTACGACAAGTTTCTTGCCAAGTATGATAAGTTCCTTGCCCTTGGCTTTAGGAAGTAGAATTGCCAGTAAACCACTGTGGTCCTCACAAAAGGGAATAATCAGTACCATTCCGAGTGCAGAGAACCCAGACAGAGGGCGGGGCCCTACAAGGGGAGCTGGGAAGACTTTTCAGACATGGTATATTTTGAGCAGGATACAAGCAGTACACAGGAGTTCTCAAGCTGGCTAACAGTGGAAAGGTAGAGCAGGTGGCAGTCCAAGCAAGGACACCACAGAGCTGTGACAGATGGAGTGACGCTCTGAGAATCCCTAGTGCTTCAGAGAGATGCAGAAGAGGATGTGCCGTGAAGATGAGGGCAGAAAGGCAGGTGGCTTTGACGGCACATTAGGAACAGGCATTAGGACACGGAATGAGGAGACAAGAGGTATCAGATGCAGGAAGGAGGCAGGTTAAAAAACCTAGGGATGGAATAGGCCCACACAGGGCTCCCAGTCCAAGGGACCATTCTTCATAACATCTGAGGTTATCATAAACTGCAGTAAATCATGAATTTGGTTTTTCAGGTGCTTTTTATTAGGACTATGGATTATGATAGTAGGTCACCAAAATAAGCAAGTTTTGATGGAGAGAAGAGTAAGATAATATACAAAGATAATAACGACCCTCAATCACACTTTGGGGTTCCAGGAAAGGAAGGCATAGCCTGAGGAAACTAGGAGCTCAGGTAGAGAGAGAAAAGGCATCCCTGAACTAGAAACGGCTGCTGAAATCCGAGGCAGGTAGCATGGAGCCAAATGGACTATTCAGTCATGTTTTGGGCATCATTGAGTTTGGATGTCAGGCACAAGGTCAACAAGTAGGACAAGGAGACAAAATGATAGCATCATTACTTCTGTCTTAAAAATTGGTCAAGTGATTTCGGTGAAAAAAAGAAAAACCTCTTGAATTGATAATATATTAACTCCTGCAACATGGTTTGAGAAAACATTCTGAAGGACAGGCACAGTTAAATATTACCAGAATTTGGCCCAGTGTTTTTTGCTCCTTGGAGTAATATATTTTCTGTTGTGGGAAAAGCTATATAGTGCCAATCAAGATTTTCTTGATCTGGCTGCTTAAGGGCTCACTAGACCACAAAAAATGTTTTTAAGAGTGTCAGGTCTGGACTCTGCCTGTAATCCTTCCCCACAGATAAGCAATCTGATTTCAAGAAAAGGAAAGAATTCTTTGTCTCCTAAATTTGTCGAGAAAGTCCTGTCAAGACTATTGCTCTATGATGTACTTGTACTATAGCAGCAAAATATACTCTCTGACTCAGTATCTATGGAACACAATTTGTACTGGGTAAGAGTCAAAAGATATTGCTTATGACAGCTTATAATTGGACTTTGTGCAGGCATCTTTGAAATTGTAGTGCCTCTGACAGAATAATTTTTTTCTCCTAGTTTCTCTTACTTCTCTGTCTCTATAGATTATCGGTCCTGCGATAATACACTTCAAATGTGAGAGCAATGGCTGAGAGCCATGGAGTGAAGGTAAGTGTGACAACACAGGCTTCCAGGTAGCTACCTTTAAGTGCAACAGCAGCCCCCAAGGCCACTGTGAAGTTCAGCGTGAACAGCCCAAACTTTGGTGCCACACAGACCCAGGGTTCCAGCCTCGGATCTCTATCTTATTAACTCTAAGAAATAACCCAAAGCACTTGGCCCAGTGCCTGGCACACAGTAGACACTCAATAATAGAAGCTGTTATTACTTTAAAATTAAAGCATAAAAGGGAAAAGCTGGAGCTATGACAGCTGCTCACTTCAAAGGCATAAATTCCATCTTCCTGTCAAACCTAAGTACCTCTTTCAACTTCTCATGAATATCTGGAGCCATAAACATGCCTAAAACCCTTATTAGTACCAGCGGCTGATATTTTATGTATCAATTTCTGGGGTTGTCCTCTCTCTTCCACAGTATTCTTTAGAAGGTGATGTAAAAGGTAAGAGATCAATAAATAGAAACTGCAGATGTTTGGTCTTACCGTTTTTATCTGCTCTCCTCAGTATCTGAAAGAGAAAAGAGAAAACCTTTATTACCATTTTTTGCATTTGCAGTGAACATTATACTCACACATAATTTGCCCATAAGTAAATAAAAGAAATTCCAATATTTATTTATCTATCTATCAGAGAGAAAGAGAGAGAGGGAGAGCTAGAGACAGAGAGATAGAGTACACACAGGCTGAGGAAGCAGCAGGCACAGGGAGAAGAAGGCTCTCGGCTGAGCAAAGCCTATGCGAGACTTGATCCCAGGACCCTGGGGTCATGACCTGAGCTGAAGGAAAATGCTCAAAGGACTGAGCCACCTAGGCGTCCCATGGAAATTCCAATTTTAAATAAAGGTTTCCAAATTGAGATGTTTCCTGATAATAGTGAGAAACTGAAAACAACGCAAATGTCTTTGAACAAGTGAATGGACAAAAAACCTGTGGCACACCCATACAGTGAATACTACTGAGCAATAAAGAGGAATGAGCTCTTGATACACACAATAACTTGGATAGATTGCTAAGTAATGATGTCAAGTAAAAATCTAGATACAAAAAAAGTACCTGCTACAGATTCCATTTATATGAAATTCTAGAAAATGCAAACAAATCTACAGTGACAGAAAGATTAAGGGGTTGCATACAGATGAGCAGGGAGGCATTATAAAAGGACACAAGAAAACTTTCTAGAGTGGTAGATAGATTTATTATCTTGATTATGGTAACGGTCTCACAGGCATATATATATGTAAAACTGATCAACTTTTCACTTTAAGTGTGTGCAATTCAATGTAAGTCAGTCATAGCCCAATAAACTGGGAATAAATAGGAACAAAAAATAAGAAATTATGGATAGAGCTCATGCACCTACATTAAATCTTACTTTACTTCTCTGCATTAATTGTAATATCTGGTGACTAAGACCTAGGCCATCAGCTATCTTGGATAATGAGTTCAAAATGTTTTTCTGGGCAATGAGTCTTTTCTCTCCTCTTTGCCCACGAGCTCAAGGACTGGACAGAGCACTCGGACCTGGCAAACACAGTATCATATCGCTCTGGCCACAGTGACTACTCAGGCAGAAGCACAGGAAGGCCATGGCTTTCCTTTAGTTATCAAGACAGACATATTTTCATGGGGCTGACTCTGAACCTGAGAAGATATGGGTAAGAAGCTGCTGTCCTCCCTTCTATTATTATATCCATTATGAGTTGAACCGCATTGCCTCAAAACAAACGTGGAAGTCCTAACCCCTAGTAACAGTGAAAGTGACCTTGCTGAAAAATAGTCTTTGCTGATGTAATCAAATAAAGATAGGATCTTACCAGATTGGGGTGGTCCCTACATCCAAAGACTGGTGACTTGATAAGGAAAGTGAGATTCAGAGAAGAAAAGAAAGAGAAGACCATATGATAATGGAGCCAGATATCAGTGTGATGCTGCTACAAGCCAAGGAACATAAAGGACTGGCCACTATGAGAAGCTAGGAGACAGGCATCAAGCAGATTCTCCCCAGCAGCCTTTCAAGGGAGTGAGGCCCTACCTACACCTTGATGGCACCCATCTAGCCTCCTGAACTGACAGATCACATCTGGTTGTGGAAGGCACACCCTGCAGAGGACACTTACAGCAGCCATAGGAAACCAATACAACATACAACCTGAACAGAGCCAGCCCTCAAGAAACCAGTGTCCATCAGGAGACTGAAGGAAGTGGATCCCGGTGACACTCTCTGAGCTTCAGATCAAGCCATCCTGACAAGAGGATCTCCATTTTTTATTAAGGAGTCAATAAATTATTGTTTTAAATCTTAAGATAGTCTGGGTTATTTTTCTTTCTGTTAACAACAATTAAATTAGCCCCAGCTGACACTATAGATGGACAGAAAAAAAAATCTGGAAAATACAACACACAGCTATGTTATATATAGTACCAAAGAAAATGTCCCTTTATCATATTGGAAAGATAACCTTGAATCACATGAAAGGGGTATTTGAGCATCATTTTTCTGAGCAACATACAGTTATGTTAAGTAACCAGAGCTACTCTTAAATTTAGATCATCACTTCTTGGTGGGCAGCTTGAAACATGAGCAATAGTTTTTACTTCCAAAGTTTTATGACTTTCTACTAAACAAACATTATTCTCTTTCCTTCTGTTGACTTTATAAAGATTAAGTATGGCTAAATCTAATCATTATTATAAGATACAAATATGATTAATAAAAATCTCACCAATGAGAAATTTCCAACAAAAGATATGTATCATCCTGACTTATGTGCATAAGTTGGTGCCCCTTTATCAACTAAATTTATTTAATTACTGTAAGAAAACTACTTTTAGTCATAAGAGCTTCTATGCTTAGAGCAGAATGAGACACAAATTCTTTCTTAGTCCACAGAGGTAATATCCAGTGGGGGTTTTGGAAATTCATCTACCATTCCCAGTTTCCCCCTCTCCTTTGAAACTATGAAGCCTCAGCTGAGACGGAGACAAAAACACAGCCTAATTCTTACCGTTAATATGCCCTAAGATTCTATTTCAAGGTCTTTTGGGTCCTTATGAGTAACAAGAAGAGGAATAACCATATACCAGAGACTCGGACCCCTGACTTCCAACTGCCTTAAATAGTATTCAGACTCCTAGCAATGAAATTAAGACAGTAACTTTCTTTATTAAGACAGTTCTTTGTAGTTAAATATAACAGGACTGTCTCTGCTGCAAATTTTGCCTCTGAGCCCACAGACTAATAAAAAATGTACTGCAGATGAAAACTGAGCTCATTACATTACGCCTTCATAGTCATCTTACCAGTTAGCACCACAGGATAGATCGTAAATAGACATAAATATTATAGTCACCATTAAAACTCAAATGCACAGGTTTTGCTGAGTTTTTGCAACAATTTAAGATTTATCAAATGGCATCCTTTACCCCAAAAGCAATTCTTCGATGGTCTTCATTGGAATTCCTCATTTCTCATCTGAAGTTATTGAAGGGAGGTGTTAAAAGGCAAATGTTATCTCGGGAGGCCTAAAAAACGGACAGTCACTATTTACTGAACTAATATTTGCTAAGTGCTCCCTACTCTGTACCAGGTTAAAATTAAGTAATGAGATGTGCTAGTCAGCCTCCTGAGAAATTGGGATAGAGGGCGGGGTAGTTGGCACTCATCCAGAATGCCAGTGGCTTCCAGAAGGGAAGACCTGCTAGGCAAACCATAGAGAGCAGACCTTGACCTCCAGGAGGCAGTGTTGCTACCACTCTGCTAGTTGCCATGAAAAGGATGCAGGAGAGTGGGCACTGAATGAGGAATGGAGAAAAGGTATGCACATACATTTTTATCTTCTTAATCTTGCCTAGAATAGGCCTTGTGTGAGCAGTTCTACATGTATTTTAACATTAAAAACAAGTTTCTCGGGCGCCTGGGTGGCTCAGTGGGTTAAAGCCTCTGCCTTGGGCTCAGGTCATGATCCCAGGGTCCAGGGTCCTCCCCACTGAGCAGGGACCCGATGCAGGACTCGATCCCGGGACTCCAGGATCATGACCTGAGCTAACGGTAGTTGCTGAACCAACTGAGCCACCCAAGTGCCCCTGGAAAATGGTTTCTGCCCTGACAGAGCCCGTCCATCTGGTGACTTCTACAGATGAGTATACATGCCTATGTACAGAGCTTCAGAATTCAGTATCTTTGCCAAGCAAAGCTTTCTCTTGTCTTCACCAAGTCCCTGACCATCTGGGCACTGTGCCTTTTGTTCAGGGTTCATGGGCGTGCATGCTTGGTTGGGGGAAGGAAGAGAAGACAAACAGTAAAATCATCTCTTGCCTTCAGAACCTCCCAGGCCCCACTTCTGCCTGTAGTCAAATGAGGAAGGGCCACTGCCCTTCCAGCTAAAAACCAAAATTGTTTGAGAGAAGACAGTGGCATCAAGTGGTGAAGTTGTAACCAACTTCACATTTTTCGTGCTTGGTTTTTCTCCCGTCGCATAGGAGCAGCGTTGATGAATGTAAAGATTCAGAAGAGGGGCCACATGTTCTACAGACTAGGATTCTGAAGTTTATTCTCTGTTATCTGAAATGAACTAACCTGGGAAAGGAGAAGGTGCAGGTATTAAGACGGAAAAAAGCCGTCTTGGTCCTGGACTTTCCACATTCCTGCAAAGGAAACCCAGCGCAATCCCTCTCCTGCCGGTGGCAGGTGGGCTGCAGTGCATGCCCTTGCTTTGCTACTGACACTGGGTGTTCTAAGTCCCCCAGGAGGCATTCAAGAGTATTGATGAACAACGGAGATATCATTCTGTCATTTTTTAGACAGAAAATAATATACACCAGATTCATAATGGGACAGTGTCTGTATTAATTTGTGGATTTGGCTACTGCTACCTAGGCATTCAAGAGGGAACACTAATGTAGCAATAATAGTTCAAACTTATATAGCACATTTCCCTTTTCTTCTCAGTTTTCTTATCCTATGAACTCTCACTTAATACAGCAACCTCTAGAATTAAGTACCATAGTCATCACTGTTGCTTATTTGGACATAAGGAAAATGAAGCAAAAGCCAATAGTTACGGTAAGTCTCTCCCTGATTTTTTATCTATGGCTTCTTTCTTACCAGCTGGACATGCCTAGTCATGTCATCAACAGTATCCTCAAAAGCAGTTCAGATCATTTCTCAGAGGACTGATTATTATAGCAGCATTGGAATACAAACACTGGAAATCAAAGTTTTCCTCAAATTTGGAAATTAGTCTGTGTGACGCAGAAAGCCCTAATGGGTTTCATTCCTTTTCCTCTTTGGAATAGGGGATATCTATTTTCTTATTATAATCTGAATGGAATTCAAAAAGCAATCTTTTTTAGCAGTGCTACTAGAATATATTAAAACAAATCAAATAAATTATGTATTTATATTTCACATTTTATTTTTGCTAAAAGCAGTATGATCCAGAAATGAATAATTCAAAAATCCCCAAGTAAATCCTTTTTCATGTCATATATTTCACCAGAGTGGTAGATTTTTCACAAAATATCAAGAAAAGTGTAAACAAAATCTTTCCTATTCAACATAAAATCCAGTGGCAGTTTTTTTTCTTTTATAGACACTAACATTTTACTGGCAAACAAGCAGGTCAACACCTCTCCTGTGAAATCAGTTTTATATTTTTATTTTTAAATTCTAGAAATAGAAGAGGGTAAAGGTATCCTATTCATAGAGTACGTGTTTCTTCAGGATGGGGACCTGATGCTATTTATTTCAAGAGCTTGAAAGCAATCACGTAGATACAATAATAAATAAGATTTTAATTTCCTTGTTTTTCTTTTTTTTCCTTTTTGAATAGCAGCTTGAACAGTTGGGCCAAGATTAGTGTGTATGTCAAAGAGGATGACCTTCATTTATACAGTTCAATCCTTCCATCTCCACAGTATCACCAGGATTTGTTCACTGCTTTAAGAAAGTCACAGAGGAGCACTTGATATCCTTGGGGGACGAGTGAAGATCAGGCCGGAATGAATGGAGGGCTCTCTTGCCTTCTCTGAATCAACTTTCCGGGAGCTTAGCCATTGACCTTATAACAGATATGCGTTTCTGGGACCCTGAGGAGTCCTTTCTCAGGGGAGCTGTGTGTCCCCTTCTCCCAGCAAGGTTTCCTCAAGGGCTTTTTGGCCCTGAATGGCAGGATTGAAAAGGTAGGTTATCAGCCATTAGTACCCAAACATCACCTGCTAGACCAGAACAGGAAGAATAAGGTCCTTAATCCTATTGAGAAAGGAATGGGAATCAGATTGTTTCAGTGGGAAGATGGTCTGCCAGGAAAGCCTGGATCTCCAACTAGAACTGCATGGTAATGAGGGGAGAAAGCTGCCAGGAGACACAGCTGAGCCTTACCTACAACATTTGCCTTAGACCAGACATAACTATTAATACGGTTTTCTCTCCCAATTAAAAAATCCTAGCTAATCCATTCAAAATAAACTTGGGAGGGCTCCTCACCCCATCCCCCTTATCTTCATGACATCTGCTTCACCATTATGATGCTGCTAAACTGATTTCCTCACATTTTCATCTCTCCACAAATAAATGTACTTTAATTTTATATATAGCTGGATTTTCATAAGAAATGATCTCAGGGAAGGGTAGAGGAAAGAACACACAAGCACTCCTCAATGTCTTTTGCCAATTTTCTCTCGTGCTTAAATGAGGGGCCAGAATTGTCCCCACTGAGCCAGCAACTACCTCCAGGGGACAGCATAAATGTGACAACGGAGGGGCAGAGGGAGCAGGAGCTGAGGGACAGGAAAACCCGTGAGTCCTAACAGCAGAGAAAAGAGCTGGGCAACAAGGTGAAATAAATAAATAAATGACCAGAAACTGCAGAAAGGGACAGTAAAGCAAAATTGAGAAATAAATAAGAAACAAAACTGCTGTGAAAGTAAAAACCCCAGCGTGAGGGCAGAAGAATGGAAAAAAGAAAACCAAGAATGAGGAGAAACCATCACCATCTCAGAAAATAAAAAAGGGACTCAATCCCGAAAGGAGGGGTGGAGGAGAGGCCCAAAGGAAGAACAGTCAAAAGGTAGAACTGATGAATGGTGATTGAAACTTGGAGAGGTATACGGAAGGAGAGTAACAGGAGAGAAAAAGGGGGAAACAGGAGGTGGCAATGAAAAAAGTATCATCATGAAGGAGTGTAAAACAGGAAAACAAGTGTGTTTGCAAAGTAATTGTTCTCTGTGGGGTTGGGGAGGGTGGCGTAGCATCACAATCTCTGTTTCCCCCATCGCCTTTGAGCTTCAGGGAGACGGGGACTGCAAACTAGGCACATCAGAAAGGAATTGAATTAATGTTCCCTCCTGCTATTAGTCCCCTTTAAAATGCTCTCTTCAGCTGAATGGAGACTGTTGTAGTTACACATCGAGTCCCCAATGAAACTCACGTCGTTGGAAAATTTAACTTCTGCGGTTCATTCAGGGTTGTTAAGCCCCGAGCTGCAGGTGCGGTGCAACCCTTTCTACAAGTTGAATGCGAGTCATTCCTCCCGCATTTGCTCGGTGCATTTACAGGGGGTTGGGGGAGCAAGGTAGGTGGTAGCTCTCGCAGGCGTTCTGGGGACAAAACAGCTGACCAGCTGCTGAGCAGCGCCTGGACCCACCGCCCTCCCCCCCGGGGAAGAGGAAGGATGCAGGGGGACCAACGACCCAACTCCTGCGCCCTGGACTTACGTCGAGGAAGATCGACATGCCCTTGGACAGCTGCAGGGCAGAGCTGAGCTCTTCCGAGGAGTTGTTGGAGGACGGCGACGTCTCCCGGGAGTCCTCCATCCTTCGGAGCCCTGGCTGCGGCGGGCGGAGCGGGACTGGGCGGCCGCACGGTCTCGGGCAAGGGCGCGGCCGCAGTGCTGCGGGGCTCAGGCTCCCAGGCGGGCGTTCGCTGCCGCGCGCCTCCCCGGCGTCTCTCTCCGCTCGCTCCCTCTCCGGGCTCGGGCCTCCGCGCTCCCACGCGCTCACGCTCGCGCCTCCCCCTTCCCCGGGCTGCTGGCGCGGGATCCGTCTCCTCCCTGCACTTAGCAACCGCTGCGCCCCTCGCGGGGAGCGGAGTTTGACCTCCGCATTGCCATTGGCCGCCGGCCGAGACGACCCCGGAGCCCCCGCCCAACCCTCACGCCCCCAGCCGGGAGGTGGCAGACCCAGACGAGTGCCGACGCGAGGGCGTGTGTCCTGAGAGCCAAAGCGCGAAGTCAAGGCGCCCCCGACCCTAACCCCAAGGAGGAAACCATTGGAGTTAAGAGAGATTCGAACTGATTTTGCCAACTTTGCTTTTCGTCCAAGCGGACCTGTCTGCCCCACCCTCCACAAAGTGGGTGGGTCTAATAGCCACCACAATTAGTAGGGGTCTGGATTGGCTTAGGCATTAAATCATTAAGTTTTGGAATCTTGGAGGCCTGGGTTTCAAACCTGCCTCAGTTCCTCTGTTATCTTCTGACCTAGGAGGTTGTTAAATCTTTAAGCCCCAGTTTTCTTTCAGTATAATGGTCACAAAGATGGTGCTTACCTAAAAGTCTTCCGAGGCTTAAATGTGGACTAACCACCTACAAAAGTAGTGAGTGCTATGGACTCTGCATAGAGTGAGGAAAACAAACAAACAAACCTTTAGTATATGGAAATGATTATCAGGTAAAGTTCAAGCAGAAATTTTCCAAAATAGAAGTCACAGTAAAGAATGCAATTCCTGTCTATGCTTAAGCATTTAAACTAGGGTAATTATTCAATATTTGGAGGCTTCTATAAACCCTGCAAAAATGGGAATCTCTCCTTTCATCAGAAGAGGATAATATGCACTCTTTATTGGACATCTAAAATGGGGAAGGCGTAGGCCAGTTGCTGTGTGGGTTACCAAGTTGAACAATCTGGGAGCAAGATGAGTCAAAGACAATCGCATCTTGTCTTAACAGGACCCTACCTATGAGAATTGATGGGGTGGATCCAGATCTCCATTTTGTGGCCTCCTAAGAAACAGCATATGTTCTTTCTAGAAGATACGTCCACAAACAATATGGGACAAAATGTGTCTTAAGTCATATAAAAAGGGCTATGGGTTTCTTAGTAGGTATGGTTTTGTACTTTAACTGTTGGTTCCTTTGCTTGATAAAAGGGGTAGTATTTGAAATGGATCGTAAACATTGGTAGATACTCCATAGGTGATAGAAATAGAAGAAGACATTCAAGGTAGAGGGAACAGCCTGACCAAAGGCCTGGTACCAGGAAAACACATGGAATCTGTAATCAGTCCACTGGGATTCTTTAAGAAGATACAGAATCTCAGTCTCTACTCCAGGCTTTTTGAATCAGAATATCAAAGTAGGAGACTCAGGAATCTAAATCCTGCTCCCACTCATGATTCCTATGCAGGTGCTCTGTATCAGGACCATGCCCAGGATGAGGCCAGGAAAGCGCCTGGGACACCAAACGTAATGAGATATTCCCCTGCATTTGCATGATTCTGAGAGTACCTTCTTCAATTTTGCACCCTAGCTGCCTCGTTCCTTTCATGTGCATCCCAGTCCTGCTCTGCAGGTCAGTGTTTGCAGGACACCAGTCCAGTTGTTCTCAACTCTGGCTCTGAATGGACTTATCAAGGATGTATGGCAACTTTAAAATGTGGCCACAAGGGGCGCCTGGGTGGCTCAGGGGGTGAAAGCCTCTGCCTTTGGCTCAGATCCTGATCTCAGGGTCCTGGGATGGAGCCCCACATGGGCTCTCTTCTTAGCAGGGGGGCCTGCTCCTTCCTCTCTCCCTGCCTGCCTCTCTGCCTACTTGTGATCTCTGTCAAATAAAAAAAAAAATAAAATCTTTTTTAAAAATGTGGCCACAAATTCATTGACATGCTTCCTTCCTATAGAGAAGTGGGTCCCCTCCCCTGAAGGATCTTGACTGTTTGATGAATAAAATGCAACAGAAGTGATGCTATGTGCCTCCTGAGGCTAGGTATGTAAAAGGCCCCACAATTCTGCCTTTTTCAAGGGAATATTTGCTCCTGGGCTTCCTGGGGGCAATTTGACTACGTTGAGCCACCCTGTGCTTTGAGGAGGCTATATGGGGAAGAACATGTAGACAGGCTGGTTAACAACACCAGCTGAGCTTAGCCTCTGAGGCATCCCAGTCTAAGCCATAAAAAAGTGAATAAAGAAACCTCTAGATGATTCCAGCACCTAGCTATTTGAGACATCCCTAGCCATTGTGGTTTTTTGAGCCAAGACCCCAACATCATAGAGCAGAAACACACCATCATTGCTGTGTTCCTCCTGAATTTGTGACCCACAGAATTGGGGAGCATTCAGAAATGCTCTCTATTTTATACAAATAAGTCTTGAGTGTTTTGTTTTGCAACAATAGATGACCAGAATAAGGAGCTTTTAAAAACTCCAAAAACCTAGAAAAAACAAATTGATGCCTGTGTGTCACCCCAGATTCATATTCAACTAGCATGTAGTGGGGCCCTGGGCATCAGCATTTAAAAAAAAAAATCTCCCCATGTGATTTTGATGTGCAGCCTGGATTGAAAACCACTGAGCTGGTCTATACTGTTCATTTAGGGAAATAGTAGAATGAAACATCAGAAGATCGGCAGAGGCCATTAAGTGAAGACTCTTGAAGTCCAGGGGTAGAACTCTGGACTTAATTAGAACATTAAATTCATCAGCACATATGTTAATTGGAGCAGTGCTTGAGAAATAGTAATCTGGCATCGTTGTCTGCTTTTACCTTATTAACCATAAATCTTATTATGTGCATTGCTGGAATAGTGCCTTCCCTTGGCCAAGGGCTCGTCAAAGGAAAAAACAAAATCATTAAAAACAGACTGTCCAACTCAACAAATGGGTACTGGTCTTCAAATTACTGAACAGGGAAAGCTAGAAAGAGAAGGAGAAGGGATGCCACGCACAGACATCCAGCTTGCAAGTTAAGGAAAATATGATATTCTTTGTTCCTGCCATGCATAGAGCAATGAACAAATACTTCTGCACCAAGTGAGGTTTATTTTTTTTTAACATTTTATTTTATTTATTTGACAGACAGAGATCCCAAGTAGAAAGAGAGGCAGGCAGAGAGAGGGGAGAAGCAGGCTCCCCGCTGAGCAGAGAGCCCGATGCGGGGCTCAATCCCAGGACCCTGAGATCATGACCTGAGCCGAAGGCAGAGGCTTAACCCACTGAGCCACCCAGGCAAGCTCAAGTGAGGTTTAAATCTGGCCCCTCTAACCCAGACTGTGGATCCCTCAGCCCTTAAATTCAGCCCTGCAAGTGGTAATGCTGTGATGACTGTCCCTCAGTAACAAGAACAAGTGACAAAGAAGGTCTCCAGTTATAGATGAAAAATGGGAGAATAATCAGTAGTCATCATTCAAACCCAGGAAACTATTTGTAACACTTCAGTTTGAATGTTCCTCCTACCTTCGCCAACACAAATGGCATTTTCTGTACCTGTCGTGTTGCTTATTTCCTCTAATGGGCCATAAAGAAGAAATATAAATTATTAAACAACCAACTAGTCCTTAATTTTTTTTTATGATTTCAGCATAAACCATAAAGCTATAGCTGACTTCTCTTTTTAATGGAAATGTCATGTTCATAGAAGGCTCCAATGGAAACGGATGGCAATTAGATTCCCATTCACAGCCAAATTCAATAGGCTCTACAAAGTGGTAACCAAACATATTTTTAGTTTTTTTTTTTTTAATGTAGAAAACGTGCATTTTTTGAAAACTGTTTTCACACATCATTTTTCTGAAACACAGATGCTACCCTGCTGTATGTAGTATCAGTTACAAATAGAGACAGCCGACTTGGGGGAGGAAATGCATCTCCTTACCAAATTCTTTGTAGCAAGATCCTGGGGGAAAAAAAAGAATTGTAATTCTAGATTCCAGCTCTCGGGCTTCTTATGATAAGACATTGACACAAAGGTATTTCTAGCATTTCAGGAGATGATAGCTGTGCGGGAACATATTATATTTCAATCCATCTCTGGTTCACAGAGGAACTGTTATCTAAACCACTTCAGACAGCCAAGAATCGATCTTAGTTATATTTTAAAAATTCTACAGAAGGTTATTCTCTGGAGCAATGATTCAGAACCCTTTCAGTCAGTTTAGTGGACATTTTCATTGCTTTGGCAGCCTAAGATCCAAATCTTCCTTATTTAGGGACATGTTCCCATTGTGGGGATCCCGACGGGGGGCAGGCTGCTCTTCGAAGTAGGGAAGATGGTCCTGGGAAAAGGCACGGATCACAGATCTGTCAGAGAGCAGAGACAGACGTAGGCTCAGTTGACAGGATGCTTTGCTTGGGACTTTAAATCTGATCAAGGGACAGGAAAGGAAGTTTATTAATGGCGGTGGACAAAAGCTACGTATTGTTGAAGGGCCACAATGTCATCCGAGCCACTGAAGACAACTTTACCGTATGATAAGGAAACTCTGGCTGTGGTTTTAGTAGCCTTGTCCTCTAAGCTTGATCTCTACCTTTCCTATTTACTTCCTGAAAGACTAAGCATCCTTCAAAGTTTGTTTTGTTTTGTTTTGTTTCTGTTTTATATTGGTCAGTTAGTATGTATATGTGGACATTTAAGTTCTAGCCTTTTAGAAAATTTCAATTATATAATACAGTGTTATCAACTATAGTCACTTTGTTTTGCATTAGATCTCCATGTATTCATCTTGTAGCTGAAAGTTTGTACACCAGCCTCTCGCTTGCCCACACACCCATGCAGCCTTTGGTGCCCACTCTTCTACTGTTCTTGTGAGTTCAACATTTTTCTTTCTAAGACTCCAGTATAAGCGATACTGAGCAGGATTGCGTTTCTCTGCCTGGTTTATTCTGTTTGGCATAATGCCCTCAAGGCCCAGCCATGTTGTCACAAAGGGCAGGATTTCCTTCTTTCTCATGGTGACTCTATCACATCTTCTTTATCCGTTCATCCACCAGTGGATACTTTCAGTGGTTTCCACATCTTGACTACTGTGACTAATGCTGCAATGAACATAGGAGGGCAGATACCTCTTCAAGATCCCATTTTCATTTCTTTGGATATATACCCAGAAACAGGATGACTGGATCTTTTGATCGTTCTATTTTTATTTTATTTTTTATTTATTTATTTTTAAAAAAGATTTTATTTATTTATTTGACAGAGGGAGAGAGATCACAAGTAGGCAGAGAGGCAGGCAGAGAGAGAGGAGGAAGCAGGCTCCCTGCAGAGCAGAGAGCTCTACGTGGGGCTCGATCCCAGGACCCTGGGATCATGACCTGAGCTGAAGGCAGAGGCTTAACCCACTGAGCCACCCAGGTGCCCCTGATCGTTCTATTTTTAATTGTTTGAGAAAGCTCCATCCTATTTTCCATATGGAAAAGTTTACCAGAAAACTCTGAAAAGCTAGTAAGAGTTAGTTTTTGATACTTGAACTCTGATAAACTAAGTCTAAAATTACTCTGTTAAAGAGAGCCATTTGTTAAGTCCTTGGGAAAAAATGGTTAGAAAAAAAATAGTTCTATTCAGACATTTGTTTAGTGTCTGCTTCATGCTAAGCAACTGACAGGCACAGCTGGGAAAATGTTGGGAAAGACTGGCCCTTGCCCTTGCAAAACATATGCAACTTACAGAGACACTATTTTAATAGATAATTTTAATGCAGTGAGACAAAAGTTAACACCAGAGGTTTTCAATGAGTGCAGACAGAGGACAGAGGAGGGCACAATTCCCCATTAGTATCTATTCTGCATGGCCATTTACGTAACTGTATATCAACTTAGGGCTCAGAAATAGTAAGTGCCATGGGCCAAAATGGTTAACAAATAATGGCTATTTTCCTTTGAGCCATTTTACCCTGGGGATAATTTTTTTTTTTTCTAGAATACCACTGTGTAAGTAAAATAAAGTTGCTGTCTGGCAGTTTACTTGACATACAGCTCTAGCATCTTGTAATATCAAACAAACCTCAAATACCCAGTATCATTCACCACCTCTATGCATTCCTATAGACAGCGTGCCCTGAGGGGGTGGGGGGATTGGTGAGCCTGGTGGTGGGTATTATGGAGGGCACATATTGCATGGAGCACTGGGTGCAGTGTATAAACAAACAATGAATTCTGGAACACTGAAAAGAAATTTTGAAAAGCCAAGGTTGAGTTATTGCGTGCAAAGAGCTTACTAAACACTAGGCACAGAGAGACTGTTCAACAAAGATAATTATTTTTATCCCCACCAGCACCATTACTTTGCACCCGTACTAGAAGGACCAGAGACATTTCACATAAAATGCATGGTAGGGTGTCTGGCCCATAAGGGTGTTTGTTTGTTTGTTTGTTTGTTTTAAGATTTCATCTATTTATTTGAGAGAGAGCACAAGAGGAGGGAGAGTCAGCAGGAGAAGAAGACTCTCCACTGAGCAGGAAGGCTGACGCAAGAGCTCAATCCCAGGACTCCAACACCATGACCCCCAAGCTGAAGGCTCTTGCCTTAGCCACACAAGCACTCCCAAAGGGTGTCTTTTGTTTTTTTGTTTTGTTTTGTTTTTAAGATTTTATTTATTTGCTACACAGAGAGAGAAATCACAAGTAGAGAGGCAGGCAGAGAGAGAGGGGGAAGCAGGCTCTCCATTGAGCAGAGAGACTGATGCGGGACTCAATCCCAAGACCCTGGGATCATGACCTGAGCCAATGGCAGAGGCTTAACCCACTGAGCCACCCAGGCGTCCCAAAAGGGTGTTTAAAAACAAAATTCAACTGAGTATATCTGAAGATCTGATTGGCTTTATTTAACAATTCATGAATTGGGATCCCATCTAGCAAATAGATGGGTGCTCCACCGAGCTAAACAAGAGAAAGGGTTTTAAAGGCAGAGAGAAGGCATTAAAAAAAGAAGAGGAAAGGAATTTATCAGCAAAGAATAAATTGTTTAGGCAAGTTTGCTATCCTAAGGGGAATAGAAGGCATCTATCAGAAATTTCCTAGTATTGATCAGGAAATTCCATGTTGACTGTTAAAGGTCACATTCTCTGGGGGGTTCCCTGCAGTTACATCAGGTTTTCAATCTTGCTTTACTGACCATTTGGGGCCTGAGGTTTTGTTTTTTTCTTTTCAACAGGGTTCTGGTAACCAGTGATGGTGACTGTTATTTATTAGATTGTTATCTATAGCCTCGGACACCACTGACTCCTCCCTCCTTGAAATTCTTATCCGGGTTTCTGATCCTGTTCTTTTATAAATATTTTTTTTAAGAATTTTATTTATTTATTTGACAGAGATCACAAGTAGGCAGAGAGGCAGGCAGAGAGAGAGGGAGAAGCAGGCTCCGCACTGAGCAGAGAGCCCTGTGCGGGGCTTGATCTCAGAACCCTGGGATCATGACTTGAGCAGAAAGCAGAGGCCTAACCCACTGAGCCATGCAGGCGCCCTCTGATCCTGTTCTAACTCATCTGCTTAGTCCTGTTCATGGATCTTTTAATTCTTCCAAATGTTAATTTTTTTAAGTAGTTCTATTTTTTTAAAGATTTTGTTTATTTATTTGAGAGAGAGAGAAAGAATGAGAGAGAGAGAGCAAGAGAAGGGAGAGGGTCAGAGGGAGAAGCAGACTCCCCACTGAGCAGGGAGCCTGATGCAGGACTCCATCCTGGGACTCCAGGATCAAGACCTGAAGGAAGACAGTTACTTAACCAACTGAGCCACCCAGGCGCCCTAAATGTTAATGTTTTCTAAACAGTGTCCCTGATTCACCTTTTCCTTCTTGCTTGTTCCCATCCTCACTCTCCTTCTCTCCTCTACTCCCTGATATTACCCAGTCCCATTGTTTCCACTGGTCTTCAGACTGATGACTTTGTAACCAGCAGAGCTGTCCCCTCCTGCAGATTCTTATTTCAGTCTGCCTGATGCATATCTCCCTTGTTAATGTTTCTTGGGCATTTTTAATTGAACATGCCTAAAAATGAATTCACCATTTTCTCATCATTATCCTAGCTTCCATATCTTGTTGAAGAACGTCATCCTTCATCAATTTATCCAAACCAGAAACCTGGGAGTAACTTCAGACTCCTTCCAACACTGCCTCCATCTTATCCTCCCCCCTATCCAATCAGTTGCAAAGATTATCTTGGAATCCATCCTCTCCCTCCATCCTCACTGCCATCACCTGAGACCAGGTAACTGTCATCTCTCACCTGGAGCAGTGCCCCAGCCACCAGGTTTCCCTGCCTCCAGCCTGTCCTACATGCTTTCTACCTTTTACAGAGCCAGACTTCTAAAATGCACATCTTCAGAATGGCATACACCTGCTTAAGATCCTTCAGAGGTTCACTGGAGCCTTCAAGATAACATCACTTTTGCCTCGGTCACCTCTTACCATTCTCCCCCTGCCTCCTTCCCAGCCTCTACATTCTAAGCATGCAGATTTACTGGAGTGAAATGGAGTGGTTAAGCAGACAAGGTGGTGTCTCATTGTGGTTTTGATTTTTATTTCCCTGATGATGAGTAACGTTGAGCATTCTTATCTAAAAGACCTGGGCTCAAATGCCAGCCTACCTTCTTATTACCATTGGATAATAATACTAAGGCACTTGACCAAGCCTCTCTTTTTCTCAACTCATAAATAGAAATAAGAATGCTACCTACTGAGCACAGTTTAGGTGAAGATTCAGTTAAATAATGCATGTAAAACCCTTAGCATGGTACCTTGCACAAAAATAATGGCACTAGGAGGTGGTTATTTATCATTACTTGCAGATCCTTGGATATGCATAGTTCTCCCATGCTCCTGGGCTTTTGCCCTTGGCATTCTCTGCCTAGAATAAACACTTTCCTTAATTGGCCTGCACACCATTTAGTTGGGTTTTAAGATTCAGCTTAGGCATCTTTTCCTCTCTCATCCCTCTTCCCCCCCAGCAATCCCCAGAACTGGGGGTTTCCCTCCTTCTTGTTTCAATAGCACTCTCTACATGCCCCCTTAACACATTTTTAAAAAATATATCTTTAGTATTCTTTTTGCTTACCTTTCTGCATAAATTCTGAGAGGCTAGAAAGTAAAAACTGCATTTTTCATCTGTATCTTGTACCTGGTAATTGCTAGACACATAGCGGGCACAGTAAATGTGGAAGAATAAATAAGAAAGAAAGATTAAATAAATCTTCTACTCAACATAGGAATTAGAGTAAAAGAATGAAGGATGTTACCTGCTTCCTTGTCATGATATCCAATTATATGAATTAATGATAAGAAGATACAGAGACAAAGCAGAGGGACTTCAAGATCTGGAGAAGAAGTTACAAGCATGGACTGCTGAGCTTGCTGAAGCTGTGCTGGGTCATTAAGCGGCAGAGAAGGGAAACATAACAGAGATTCCCCCCACTCTTCACACCATTAGGTGTTGAACTTAGCTACCATTTCACAAAGAGAAAATATAGGAAATTACTATTAAAGATTTATTTATGTATTTATATTTAAATTTTAGTTAACATGCAGTGCAATATTGGTGTCTCGAGTAGAATTCAATGATTCTTCCCATATATACAACACTCAGTGCTCATCACGATAAATGTCCTCTTTAATACCCATCACTCATCTAGCTCATCCCATATCTGCCTCCCCCCTTTAACCCTCAGTTTGTTCTCTATAGTTAAGAGTCTTTTATGGTTTAACTCCCTTTTTCTCCCTCATTCCCTTGTGTTCGTCCATTTTCTTCCTTAAATTACACATATGAGTAAGATCTTATGGTATTTGTCTTTATCTGACTGACTGACTTCACTTAGCATAATACACTTTAGCTCCACCCACGTCACTGCAAATGTCAAGATTTTGCTTTTTGATGGCTGAGTAATATTCCATTGTAGGTATCTATACCACATCTTTATCCATTCATCAGTCAGTGGACATTTGAGCTGTCTACATAGTTTGGCTATTGTTGATAATGGTACTGTGAACATCAGGGTACAGGTATTGCTTCAAATCTGTATTTTTGTATCCTTTGGGTAAATACCAAGCATGCAATTGCTGGGTCATAGGGTAGTTCTATTTTTAACTTTTTGAGGACCCTCCAGACTGTTCTCCAGGGTGACTGCATTAGTTTGCATTCCCACCAACAGTGCAAGAGGATTCCCCTTCCTCCACATCCTTGCCAACACATGTTGTTTCTTGGGTTTATCTTAGCCATTCTGACACATACAAGGTGGTGTCTCATTGTGGTTTTGATTTTTATTTCCCTGATGATGAGTGATGTTGAGCATCTTTTCATGTGTCTGTTAGCTATCTGGATGTCTTCTTTGGGAAATTGTCTATTCATGTCTTCTGCCCATCTCTTAGCTGGGTTATTTGTTTTTTGGATGTTGAGTTTGGTAAGTTCTTTATAGATTTTGAGTACTAACTTCTCCTATTCTGTAGGCTGCCTTTTAGTTTTGTTGATTGCTGCCTTTCCTATGTAGAAGATTCTCATCTTGATGAAGTCCCAATAGTTCATTTTTGCTTTTGTTTCCCTTGCCTCCCACAACATGCTGAGTAAGATGTTGCTACAACCAAGGTCAATAAAGTTGTTGCCTGTGTTCTCCTCTAGGATTTTGATGGTCCCATGTCTCACATTTACGCCTTTCATCTACTTTGAATTTATTTTTGAGTATGGTGTAAGAAAGGGGTCCAGTTTCATTCTTCTGCATGTTGTTGTCCAGTTTCCCCAAGACAATTTGTTGAAAAGACTGTTTTCCATTGGATGTTCTTTCCTGCTTTGTCAAAGAGTAGTTGACCATATGGTTGTAGCTATTATAATTTTAATAAGCATCTACATTTAAAAACATCCAGGCTTTTCGAGAGGTGGGAGAGGGGACCTGACAACACTGTGTTGATGCCCCAGGAGTTTTATCCAGACCCTAGAAACAGTCTTCATTTCTTTCTAAGGCTCTTCATATAAATGTGGATATTTGGGGATCTCACAATGAGTTCCTGGGGATGTGTCACTGATTCCTGAGGACCCAGAATGCAGGAGGGTGAGATTAGGGGAGCCAGATCTAGCTCTGGAGTTGTAAGCAAGTTACTTATCTATCTGAAGCTTAATAGCCACTCTGTTAGATTTTGGGGAGGTTATGAGGATGGACATAAATTTGATGGTGAGTTCTTTGTGTGGGCAGACTCTGAATATTCTGTTCATCACTGTGCCCTCAGCACTTAGTGCAGAGGAAGCTTTCACGGATAACATCTGAGTAAGTTAGAAACAGTGCACCGTAGGATTATCATTACATGTGCAATACTATGGACTACCCCAAACTTAAAGAGGTGTTAAGAGATAATGTGAATGTGCCCACATCCTATCCTGGCAAGCATGTTCTAGAAATGACTTTTTCATGAACTTGAAATTATGGAGAGTCTGCCCACTTTCACCTGCTTAGCCTTTCCCCCTCTTGGCTGCTCCTTCATGGAAGAAAAGTTGCAACATTACCTTTAAAAGTTCAGATTAACCTCTAATTAGGGAAATGTGTAAAAACAGACTGACTGCTTGTTTTCTCTAAAACAGAATTCCCCAAAGCTGAAATGTTTCCTGGTTTGTGACTCAGTCAAGGTTATTTGAAACAATTTTTCAAAAGTGATTTTCTACTAAATTTATGAATCTACTTTTCACTGTAGAACAGTTGGAAACTATTTTCCAATCACATTGTTGTTCTAGTGGATGTTTCAGAACCCGTAACATACACTTAACCATATTTTGTTATGAAAAAACTAGTCCTTTTGGACTATAGCACATTCTTGAGGTGAGCAGACTCAAAGTATTAAGAACCATATAAAACTCAACATTTTATTTATATCTGAGAGAAAGTTTTTGAAAATATCTAATTTACTAAAGTAATTTACAAACTGAATTATATTTGGGAAAATTTTCAGAATTAACAACAGCAATGACATCCACTTGCCAATTTCCTTCCCAGCTTCAAATCTGTCTGTTAGCAAAAATAGAAGGGAGAGGTTTGGGGTTAAAGAGATAATACTTTTTAAAATGGGAAATATCATTTATATTTTAAGAAAGGAAAACAAAAACAGAAACTGGTAAGTGATTGTGCCATTCTGCCCACTAGCCTTTGATTGACACCTACTTCCTAAGAAATTGGGCTTTAAGAAAATCTTTCAAATGAACTGTGGGTATTCCAATGGGCAAAATTGCTATAGGTTCAAAAGAATTTCCTAACTTCACTAGGTTCTCTTTCATTTTTGCTAATGGAAGTCATTGTAATAATACTGAGAGAGAGAGAGAGAGAGAAACAGTCTGCACACTGGGTCATGTACAGGCTCTTTCACTTTTGACCTGTGTATTCTTAGGCAAATCATTTAACTTACCTGTGCCTCAGTTTCTTCATCTAAAAACGGGAATCCTAACAGCATTTACCTCCTGGAGGGTTGTGAGGATTAAATAAACTATTCCTTGCCTGGCTCAAAGTAGTTTCTTGATAAATCTAGCCATCATTGATCTAGATAACAAGCAGTTATATAAATCTCCTCATAGCTCCTTGTGAATATGAGCAAAAGAACAGGACATGATTTGATGGGAATTTTTTTTCAAAGATTTTATTTATTTATTTGAGAAAGAGACAGTGAAAGAGAGCATGAGCAAGGAGAAGGTCAGAGGGAGAAACAGACTCCCCATGGAGCTGGGAGCCTGATGCGGGACTCGATCCTGGGACTCCGGGACCATGACCTGAGCTGAAGGCAGTCGTCCAACCAACTGAGCCACCCAGGCATCCCTTGATGGGAATTTTTAATTTTCTTCTTCTTCTTTTTTTTTTTTTTTTTTTTTTAAGGAGGGAGGGAACCATCTCGACTCCTTTCACCCCTCACAAATCCAGTCATTCTCTAAGTATTATGAATTCTGACATTAATAGTTCTGGAATCCATATGTCTGTATTTGTCCATTTGTCTGTATTTCTGCCTCAACTTACTTCTAGAGCATCTCACCCCTGAAGCTAGAGCTTCTTCCTGAAACTCTTGTCCCTCACACATCCTTCCTGTCTTAGTTCTGCAACCCACAGAACAATGATCTTAGAAACCTATGATTCCGGTTTTCTCCCTGCTCATTCTCCCTCCATGGCTCAGGCCACCACTGACCTTGGGACTGAGTGCAAATGAACCTTTATGTCTCTTGCGTTGCTCTCAAGACCCTGCAAAATCCAATTTCATCTCTGCCCATGAGCACACCAAGAACTCCCTGTGCCCATATCCTTGCATTTAATGCACTCTATTGGGTACATGCACACACAGGCACACATACACTTCCTTCAGTTTCTGACCTTCATGCTTTTGCCTCCCCAAACTCTATTCATTCTTTAGGTTTCATTTAGAGTTCACTTCCCCTTCCATGACTCCATACTTTTTCTACCAAAACACTCAAACTGTGCAAGCTGTCCATTGTAATATCTGTGGGCTGTAAACTCAAAAAGGCAGAGGCCAAGGTATCTTGCTTTCTTTCCACTGTGTATTAAGCACCTAATGCATTGCAGTGGATTAGTAAGTATTGTTGAATAAAAATCTGTTACATGATAAATTGCCATGTTTGTTCTGCTTTCTTAAAATTTTAAATTCAGCAAATCAGGACCACATATAAAAAGAATATTTAAACTAGATGAGTTTTATATTAGTTTCTTTCATGGGAGCAATGCATGAGAACAAATGGTAAACAAGAAAAAAAAATGTTAAATTGTACCATTAAACACTTTTCCCCAGGCTGAACTGCTTTGAGCTATTGAATTTTTCTTTCAGAAACAGCATGAATTTAATGTTCATTTTAGCAAAAGACAAAAAAGATTAAAGGTGAGAAAAAGAAGTTATTTCACAGTCCATCATTTTCAGCCTCAAAAAGAAATTAACATTCAGTTGATGGGAGGGAGGAAAACTAATTTGGTCTCTGTGGAGGGTAGTTAGGCAACTCTTATTCTGGTTAAAATCATTTATGCCCTTCAACCAAGTAGTTTACTTCCAGGCATTCTTCTCTAAGTGGATAAACAGACAACATCACAAAGAAGACAGCTTCACCCAGACTGCCTAGAAAAGAGAGTCTGAAGCAAAACTTACATGGTCAAGCTTTGTGGAGAGGTTCAATCCTATGGCAAAAAGTGATGGGAAAAAGTCATGGAAAAGGAAAGCCAGGCAAGAAAAGAAAGAGAAAATTTAAAAAGTGGTACTTAGTGAGGTGGCCACAATTTCACAAGAAAAGAAAGTCAGTCACTGGCTTGGGCCACATTTCTCTGAAGTGGGCTGTGTAGACCTACTGCACCTGGGAACCCTCTTGGGGTGGAGGAAGGAAGGGAGAAATCCACCTGACATCTTTCCATCTTCTGTCTCTCCCTGGTCATGTAACCTCACCTCCTACTCTCCTGCTCCCTCGGGATATTAGGTATGCCTGCACTTCTGGCTTGTGCTACTTGGTTCATCCAGGCAGTCCTGGGAAGTCAGTCTCTCTGTGTGAGTTGGAAAGTGGTGGGAGGAGTCAATACTGTGAGTCTTGTTGGGGTGGGGCCAAAGCTCTCCCATAGGACACTCTCATCTTTGTGGGAGCATGAGACATCCCCAAGAGCTGGGAGACTGGGCCTGAGCAAAGCCAGTACCGTTCTTCATTGAACTTTACTGAGAAAGCAGCTGCCGGCCTGGCAGGCCAGGAACATTTTGAGAAGAATATATATTGGATCAATATAGATAGACTGTACGTTCATTGTAACATGATTTATGATCTCCAAGTTTTATACAACTCTAAAATTCATGAGTAGAGGATTAGTCCAATAAATTTTAATATATTCAGAATTGTATTAAATCTAGTTAAAAACATTATTTAACATATGATAGAATGATTGCAATTATGTAAAGAGAATGTGACTGAGTGTGTGTGTATGTGTGTATAAACCTAGAGATAGTAGGAGGAAAGATTTCTAAAATATAAAATATCAGTGGCCATTTTACTATTGTAATATTTGAAATGGCTTTAGTTTTTACCTTAATATTGTCCTGGACTTAAAAAAGTTATAATGATTACATACTATTTTATAATCAGAAATATTTCAAAGCTATATATTGTGTTTTAACATTTCACATCAAGAGCAATGTTTAAATAATGATATCATGGCACTCATGGCACTTCTAGTAAGAGCAGAGGACTTTCCATTCTGGGTCTGTCATGATCTCTGGTCAGTCCACTGTGACTCTAATCTGGAAAGGATTAGTGTGTATATCAATAATCCATAATATTACTTAGGGCATTATTACCATGTATGATAAATTCGCTTAATGAAGATTTAGCTCTCGAGCAACAACACTGAAGCAAAGATGCATTGAAAGCCCACCATTCAAGGGCTTCTATAGATGTCCGTCTTTACTCTCTTGAGAGCCACTTATTTGGCCCATATTTCAAATGGGACAGTAGGTTCTCACACTAACCCTGCCTTTCCCTTTTCTGTCATTTGCTTGTGCCACATCCCTGTCCTCACCCCAGCACGTGCAGCTCTGCTCTCCCTCATCCCTCATCTCCACTGGGAGGGATGTGACCTTCAGGTCCCAGGGCATGTGCTTCCTCTTCTTGGATACCTCCTCAGAGCAACAGGCAAATTACTGTGATTCTTAAAAATTCTTCTTCAACATCTCAAGAGAATTCATAATATTAGATATTGCCAATAATCCCAAGAAAAAAATTTAATTTGCTTACATAAAGCATGAATAACCTGATTTGCAGTTCTAAATGTACAAATTTATCATTTCATGTGACAGGAACAAATCCTGCTTGAAGATGATACTCAGTTGCAAAATGAGACACCGATGTAATAAAAGCATATTTCAAAGCATTGAAGTTGAATAAATGAAATGACAGTGCTTTTGAAGGTTCTTACAATCTCAGGCTGGCTCTGGCTTCATAAATCTATTAGTTCCAAACCACAGAAAGCCAGTAACCTCCATTGCACTCCCTCCAGAAGCAGATCCACTGCCTGCCAGTGCAGGGTGAGTGGAAGTGAGAGGCAGACGGAGACTGGACTCCGGGAATGGAGGCCAGTGGGTGGGTCCTGGCATCTAGGAAGTTTAACAAGCAGCTCGTGTCAAAGAAGACCCATATAAAGGAGGTTTGTAGGGGGGAACATTGGTTTTCAACATACAGATTGAGAAAAGCTGTGGGGAATTTCATGTTAAAAAGAGACAACAGGCTCAAAATTGTGTTGCTTAGGTTAGGGCCCCAAGCCAGTAAACCAAGACTTAATACCTAAGCTAACTGCAGTTTTAACTTATCCCCTGCCCTGCCCCCCCACACCTCAGAAATCTAGCATTTAACTAGCCAACAGGGGATCTCCTGGTCAGCACTAGGAAATTTACTAACAGGCCCCTTCTCTTCCCCTAAGGAGGGCAATCTTGCCTACAATGGATTTTTTCCTAAAAATTTCCCTTTTTCCACTCTCTGTATTTTACAAAACCTTTCCTTTTCTGTAGCCTTTTGGAGCTCCCCTCTACTTGCTAGTCATTTAATTAAGCCGATTAGATCTTTAAAATTTACTTCAAATATCTACAAAGATGATTCATAAAAACAATGTTCTTTTAAACAGGCAAAATATATGGATAACTTGTATATGTGTGTGTACACACACATACGTACATATATACATATGCAAACACACAAACTTCCCAATAGACAGGCATCATCCTGTCTATTGGATAGATAGAAGGCATCATCCTTTGTACAATTTTCATTTAGACTTGAATCCCTTCTCAGAACTCTTCAATAAGAGAGAGGCTGCATGAAGACCTCTGCAGTACCATAGCAGGTTGTAATTCCTCAGTCCCTTCTCAAATGGACCCACAGATATTTCCTGGTTAATTGTGCACCAGGATGTTTCTGGATACAAAGTCTGAGTTGACACTACACTTGGACACTAAGTGCCACCACAAGCTCCTCCCCTTATGAAAGCAGCAGTGAATGGAAGTCAGGTAATGAGTACAGAACTGTCTTGTGCATATTACACCGTTGGTTCACTGGGTCCACAGACCCATCCAGTGGTCGTGTCCCTACTTCTCAAATGTAAAATAAGAATGAACTTATTTGGTGAGAGGCAGAATCTTCACATTAGTCTCTTGACTTGTGGAAGAAGAGCTACCAGAGTAGGAAAGGCCAAGTGAAATACCCTGAAGCTTCCCTTTCCAAGCCAAAATGATAAACTAAAACCAATATCAGAACTTGAGTGGAGTTGAGATTAGTAGAGATTAGTGGCACTTTCAAAAACAAAGGAGAGAGGAGTGGTGGACTCTTATCACATCCCCACTTAATTCATCAGGCTAGCCCCTGCAAGAGCTGAATAGATTATGGTGGGTAACAGTAGACAGTACAAATTTAACCCAACAGCCATCTGTGGTTTGTGGCTACAGATCTAGTAAATGCATCCTTCTCCAGCTGTCAAAAAGAAGGGACAAAAACTGTTCACACTCACATGTGATATGTGTGGTATGCAGGGTGCATGGAGGAATGTATTCATAGTTTTGCTACAGTGCCAATTAACTGTTCTGATATCTGAGACAATATTGTGCAAGGGAGCCTGTGTCATTTGGATATCCCATGGAACATAACATTGGTCTGTTATATTGTTGCTCTCACTTTATTTGAACCTAATGAGCAGCAAGTGGCCAGTGTTCCAGATGCCCTGGTAAAACACATGTTCTCCAGAGGGTAAGAGCAAAACTCTGAAATATATCAGAAGGCTCTTATATTGGAAAACTTTGAGGAGTCAATGATATGGGGGGATATCAGTCATCTTTTTCATGGTAAAAACAAGTTATCTTACCCTGTCCCTCCTGCAGCTAAGAAGCATGACACTAAATTGGCTTTTGGGGGCTGGGTGCTAAGCAGCATATATTGCTTTTGTAAATGCTGCTTCAACTCATTCATCAAGTTATATGAAGGCTGTCAGTTTTGAGTGGGATTCAGAGCAAGGAAGGATTTTATAGCAGATCTAGGCTGCAGTCCAAGCAACCCTACCAACTGGGCCATTGGGCTCAGCAGATTCCATGGTACCATAGCTATTGGTGTGGAATTTCTAGCAAGGTCCAATAGGAGAATTTTAATATAGACATCTAGGCTAATGGAAAAAGGCCATGTTATCTGGAGCAGATAAGTGTATGAAAAATTAAAAAGCAACTTTTGGCATGTATCATGGGCCCTAGTAAATATTGAGCTTCTGATCATGGGACATTACGTGACCATCCAGCCAGAATTGTCTATCATGAGCTGAGGCCTGTCAGACTCACTGTGTCATACGATTAGCAGAAATCCATCATAAAGTGAAGGTGGAATATCTGAGATTGGACTTAATCATGCCCAGGAGGCAAGAGTAATATACAAAAACAGGTGATCCTTATCCCATACACTCAGAGCTATGGCCTTATGAGGCTCCCTGGGATCAGCTGATGGAGAAGGAAAAAACCTAGATTGGTTCACAGAGAGTTTAGCTCGTATGTTCTACAAACTGAAAATGAGCTGATGAGGCAGGGGTGCTCTGAAAGACAGTGGTGAGATAAGATCTTCCCAATGGATAGAGCTTTTATGCAGAGAACCTCATACTCTATTTGTGTGGAAAGAAAAAATGGCCCAAATTAAGAATGTACATAAAATCATAGGCAGCAGTGAATGGCTTGGCTGATTGATCACAATCCTAGAAGAAGCAGGATGAGAAGATTGAGGACAGGAGGCCTAGGAAAGAGGTGTGTGAATGTACCTAGGGGAAGGGGCACAAAGTGTGAGTATCCTTATATTCTACATTAATGCCCACTGGAAAACATCCAGTGCAGAAGTACCAAGTGGACAGGATTACTTGCCTACCAACTTCTGTCCTTGTCTACTTCTGTGCTTATGCAATGGGTCTATCACTTGATCTTAGCCAAAAGGCTGAGAAGTGATGCAATGGGTCTATCAATGGAGTAGTCATTGTTGTAAAAATAGAGGCTATGCATGGCTCAGAAAGCACAAATACCCTCTCACCAGCTTGATCTAGTTAATGTCATTGCTGACTATCTGACTTCCCAAGAAGAAAAATCAATCCTGAGCATCAATATGACATAATCTCTCAAGGAGACTGATCAGACAGGTGTACCGAGTTCATTACATAGAGCCTGTCAACCCTGACAAGGATAGCAGTTCATCCTGAGGTAGCCATAGGGGTTTACTTTTCCTTCCCACAGTGGCTCAACTGTATCATAACCAAAGAATGGGATTTTTCTTTATGGGATCCTATATAACACTGATTTGAGACAAGAGACTCACTTTACAGCAAAGGAGGCACATGATGTTAGTATCCACTGCTCCTACATTACGTGTCAGCTTATAAAAAAAAATCCTGTGAGTGTGGGACACGCTCCTTTAAGATACCATATGTACCCTGTGTCAGCAGCTATTACATGGTATTATATCTCCAATGGTTAGAATACATGAGTCTTGGAACTAAGGTGCAGAAGTAGAAATGATCCAGTCACCATTATTCCGAGTCATCCTTTTGGGAAACTTGTGTTTCCCGCCTCTGTAACTTTAGGCCCCATAGAATAGAGATCCTGGTTCCCAGAAAGGGAATACTCCACCCAAGGACACAGTAAAAGTCTCACTAAACAAAAAGCTATGGCCACCACCTGGGTGGCTCAGTTCGTTAAGCAACTGCCTTTATTTTGGGATCATTGTCCCAATAGACCAGCAGACAAAGAAATGAGATACCATACAAATCATTTTGAGGAGGTATTGTATGAGAGGCAAAGAGAAATATGTTTGGCACATATGTTATCCACTGAGCATCTCTGGGTATGCACCCATGCCTGATTTTAATTGAAATGGGCAAATGCCACTATGATCTGATAAGGGCATGGTAATCAGAGCCTCAGAGCTTTTGGGACTGTGAGTCTCGGTCAGTCACCAGGCAAGCCATCTAGACCATCAAAAGTATGAACTGAGGGGCGCCTGGGTGGCTCAGTGGGTTAAGCCGCTGCCTTCGGCTCAGGTCATGATCTCAGGGTGCTGGGATCGAGTCCCGCATCGGGCTCTCTGCTCAGCGGGGAGCCTGCTTCCCTCTCTCTCTCTGCCTGCCTCTCTGTCTACTTGTGATCTCTCTCTGTCAAATAAATAAATAAAATCTTAAAAAAAAAAAAAAGTATGAGCTGAGGGTGAGAGAAACACTGAATAGTGATAAAGGAGGGTGATAATGAGGACACCTGGGTGGCTCAGATGGTTCAGTGTCTACCTTTGGCTTGGGTCGTGATTCCGGGGTCCTGAGATCATGTCCTGTCTAAGCGGAGATCCTGCTTCTCCCTCTGCCTCTCTCTCTCTCTCTGTCCCTCATGAATAAATAAATAAAATCTTAAAAAAAAAAAAAAAGGACGGTGATCATGAGTTTCAGTTTCTTCATTGGGACAAAAAGCAGTAGGGCTATGGTTTGCTGTACTAAGACTCCTTTTGTAGGTTTACCCAGAAATTATGACTAAATAGAAGCCAGAAAAAGCTGTCATGTATCATGAAAACTTAATGTAAGGAATAAGTGGATCAGAGTGGTGCAAGGAGAGCTATGGCAGATGTTGGTGGTGCTCGGGCCAGATGCCTTTCACCATGCCTATCTCCCAGTAGATGCAGTACCTATCTCCCAGGTACTGTAGCTGTGGACTGCTGACAAACTTTTTGCAAGGCTGTTGAGGGCCACTCTACCTAGAGATGTCCCAATCATGAAGCTGGTCCCTTTTCAGGGTGGTTCTTATCCAATGGCTGACTTCTATGGCCCTATACTAGCCTAGCTCCCTTGCCTCTGGAAAGAGAATTGCACTCCAGTGATAGATCAGGCTGAAACCAGACCTGTTAAACCATATCTCCCACTCATGCTGTCCTGATATTCTCATTCCCTGTCTGGTTTCTCCTGAAAACATTTCCTCTCGAAATCATTTGCACCTGGGATCCCTTTCAGAGTCTGTTTCTTAGGAGCCTCATCTAAGACACAAACCTACTCTTCAAAAAGTGTTACTAGACTCATATTCAGTGCTATACACAGAAGACTGAATATTGAACCTCAGATTTCTGGGCTAGGGATGCTGAATTATTTCCAGACTGTGTTTGAGAGTAGTTCTAGAGAACAGAACAGGCCTGGAAAGGAAGCAGTGAGCAGGGTCACCAACTAGGATGACTAAGACATGCAAACACTGGAGGCTGCATGGCAAGTTCAAGGCAATCCATTGTCTGCAGCCAAACCAAAATCAACTCTAGAGGGCAAAAATGTGAACAGAAGGAAGAGGAAGCTTCTGCACTTGGAGAACTCCCCTCATGAGACCACTTCTGTATCTGGGACAAAGAGGTCAAGAGGGGATGGTTGTCTTTTTGAAGAAAACATCACACCCTCCTAATGTCTACTGCATTCCGCCTGCCACCTGTATCTTACCTCCTGGGGATATTGGTCCCACAGTTACGGATTTCTAGTAATGACACTAAATAAACATTTGCTTAGTGAATGAGTGAATCCCAATATCCTCAATGTCAGCTTGTGTGTCTCTGAAATGCCTGGAGCCTGCTTATTATGGTATATAATATTCATAAAGCATTTTCAGTCCCTTGACAGAGGTTCTTTGCAGACAGAGTACAGTTATATCTCTCTGAAGGATATGGTGAAGATTAATTAGTTAATTTCATAAAATGCTCCAGGGATGAAAATTGCTTTATAAGAACTAATTATGAATATCATACTCTGTGCATGTCATACATTTTATACCTCTGAAGTTGAATGAAACTTGGGGTTTTTTTTTATTGCTATAAGGAAGTTATTGAAATTCATATACCATTGCTTTCTTATACTAAAGCTATTTTGTAAGGTTATTTTGCAGTTCAAAATGTAGGTTGGGGCGCCTGGGTGGCTCAGTTGGTTAAGCAACTGCCTTCTGCTCAGGTCATGATCTCGGAACCCCAGGATAAAGTTCCAAATCTGACTTCCAGCTCCACGGGGAATCTGCTTCTCCTTCTGACCTTTTCCCCACTCATGCTCTCTCTTACTGTTTTCTCTCAAAAAAATAAATAAAAATATTTTTTAAAATGTAGGCTTTGTGTATTATACTGCAGAGATAGCTGAGTCGTCTTGTGTAGTCGGGGAATTAACACTATCTACTTCTTGTTTTGGGCTCATTTAAAATTGCAGACAAAGCCCATTATAATTTAAAATACATAAAATGTAGTAGAGTTCATATTCTTCCTTTACTGTATCCAGCTAGGAGACTTTGGGGAAGCCATTAAAACTCTCTGTGCCACAGTTAATCTGTCAACTGATAGGACATATCCCATGGAACTAAATGATACAGTTCAGGTATAGACTTAGCAGTGCAGGTATAGACTGATTTAGTACTCAGTAATTGCTGGTGCAAATACTAAGTTGAATAGTTATGACTATTAAGTATATAACCAAAATATTTGATTTGTGTGTCTTATGGTCCCTTCAAATAAATTTATTCAGTAGATGCATTTTCTTAAACTGTGCTACTGCATAAAAACTCTTGGCAAGCCTCATAATTTTTCTGCTTATTGTTGGGTTATGTCAAAAGACAGTCTTAACTTGGCAATTAGAATGATCATTGCTGGAATGATAAATTTGAAGGTAAATCCTCTTTCCCAGCTAGAGCACAGTTAGTGTTGGACTGCCTATTTTTGGCACATGGATCTGGCCTCATGCAACCAGACCACCTAGGCTTTGGACTGTCCCTTAGGCTTGGAAAAACATGGCTCTTCCACTTATAGGAAACTGGCTCTTAAATCATGGAATCTGGCCCTGCAGGCATGGAATGGGTCTTTTCTTCCTTTTACCCTCAGGAATGAAACTTGTCCCTGTGCATGTGTCCCTCAGTGTACAAGTGAAGCTTCTAGGCATGGGAAGTTGCATGGACTTTACAAACATGGACTCAGCCCTTCCAGGCATGAATTCCATCCCACCATGTATGAAATCTGGTCTTTCAGACATGGCCTGCAGCCATGTAACCTGCTTTTGTACTATGGAACTAAATAGTATGTGTGGGGAGGTTGGCATACCAGACATGGGGTCTGGACTTTCAGGCACATAATCCAGCCTTCCTGGCATGAACCATGGTCACCCAGTTGTGAAATATTGCCCTAAACAAAGATATTGACCCTACAAATAAGGAGCTTTGATCTCTCTGTACAGTACTTGAGCCTAGGGGAATGGCATCTAACTAACCAAATGGAATCTGATCTTTTAGATATTGATTTAAAACTTCTAGCTTGCCTCATAAAATCTGGTTTTTCACATGACCCACAGCCTTACAGGTATGTAATTAGAATTCTGGGAGTGGATACTAGCCCTCTTATCATGAAACCTGGCCTTCCAGGTATAGGACATGTCTCTTCAGTCATTGGACTTGGATCTCTAAATATGGAATTAGACTTTCCGGTTACAGAAATTAGTACAAAATGTGAATCCTACTTCTCTAGGCATAGAATTTGGTCCTCTAGATGTGGACTCTGGACTTCTACATGTGGTTGCTAGACATCTAGGCATGGAATAGATGTTGACTATACTAGGAACCTGTTCACCCTATCATGGAACTTTGTACTACATATACATATCTCAATCTTCAAACATGGAACTTGACAGTACAAGCATGAAAAATGATACTCCATTTATGGAATCTCAATCTCAGAGTTTGAAACCTGGCTCTGCAAGCATGGATCTGCCTTTCATATTTAGAATTACAACCAGTCATGGTACCAGGGTCTACAAACATGCAACTTAACATTCTATGTGTGGACTCTGAATCTCCATGGACTTCTGTGGTGAATGTGGTATCCCAGACTTAGAATATGAGAGTTATAGAAGTTGTCCTTGCAAAACATGTTTCCCAGGTGTGGAATTTCACTCTCCATGCATGCATGCTCAATACCCAAACATGAAAACTGAGCCAACAAGCATAGAATCTAGTCTTCCATGTATAGACCTTTGAATTTCATACATAAAACTAGGATCTATAGGCTTGAAACTTAGCACTTCATGTGTGGAATGTTGATCTCAAAGCATGGAACTTGGTTCCTCAAGCATGGAATGTGACACTACAAATATATAAAGTTGCATTTCAGTCACTCACATGGGTTTTCCAAAAGATGGAAAGTGATTTCCCAGTCTTGGATTCTGGAGCTCCACATATGTAATCTTAATGTCCAAGCAGGAGTCAAAGCTTTACAAGCATGGAGAATGGCATCACACATGTAGATTCTCAATCTCCAAACATGGACCACCTCAGAGTGTGGATCTTGGTGCCCAACCTGTATTTCATAAGATTTTGGCTCTCCACATAAGGAATTTGATCTTCCTGGCAAGGAATCTCAAAATCCATGTATAGAATGTCAATATCCATGGTGGAATATGGTCCTAAAGTACAGAAACTGGCATTCCAGGTATGGAATCTTGATTTCCATGTATGGAGCCTTGACTTACAATGATGGATGCTGGCACTCTGGTATGGATTATAGGAATGAAACATGATCGGACATGTTTGAAAATTCACATACTAGACATGTAAATGGGCATTTCAGTCATAGGCATCAGCCCTCCCAAACTTGGAAATTGTTCTCTGTGGCATGGTATCTACCACACTATGTGTTATGGACTAAATTGTAACCCCTCAAATTCATGTTGAAATTTTACCCCTCAATATGACTTATTTAGAAATACCACTTTTAAGGAGGTATTTACAGTTAAATGAAGTCATGAAGCAGAGGTGCTAATCCTGTAGGGATGATGTTCTTATATAAAGAAGACACACCAAGGAGCTCATTCTCCTTGTGTGTGCACAGAGGGAATAAAGGCCATGTGGAGATACAGTAATAAGGTGAGTATTTGTAAGTCAGGAAGAGAGAACTCACCAGAAAAATACATTTTTTGCATTTTGATTTTGGACATCTAGAATCTAGATAATAAGAAAATAGCCCTCCAATTGGATTTAAGCCATCCAATCTATGGTACTTTGTTATGGCAGTCGGAACAGACTAATATACCTAGGGAATTAATTATTTTATTCATTCATTCATTCATTCATTCATTTATTTTTACCATAAGAAATTTAAATCTCCACACTGTAAGCATAGAATCCAGTATACTATTTGTATAATTTGAATTTCTTAACATGAAACCTTGCACTACAAAGGATCTTGCACTCCATGGAAGAAATATTAATTTCTGAGCTTAGAACTTGGCACTCCAATACATCATCTCGAATGTGGTGATGGAAGATGTATCTACAAGCACAGATCCGTTGTTCTATGTGTAGAATCCTAATCCCCATGCATGAGACACAGCATTGCCTTACATGTAGTGAACCTGACCCTCAAGACATGAAACCTAGCACTTTAGTCATAGAGGTTAACACTACTATACATGAAACTATGCATAATATTTTTCAGTACATATTTAATACTGCAATTTCTAAGCATTTAAATTGGCTCTACAAGCTTGGTATCTCCCATTATATGTGGAATCTCAATCTCCACGCATGGAATTTGGCCCAACAAGACTTTAACTTGTTCCATGTGTAAAATTTCAATCTTTAACCTAGCTTTAAAATCATGCAACCTAGTACTCCGTGTCTGGAATCTCAATCATTAAACATGGCATCAGACTCTATATACATGGTACTGACACCCTATGCATAGAATCTCAGCCTCCAAGCAAGAATTATATTCCATATACATGGCACTTGGCAGTTCATGTCTGAAACCTCAAATTCCATGCATGGAAATTTTTTCAATTACATGTAGAAACTAGCATTTCATATGTGGAGATTTTATCAACAAGAAATTTACGTGGTCTTGGGGCACCTGGGCTCACTTGGTTAAGTGTCCAACTCTAGATTTCAGCTCAGATCATGATCTTGGTCATGAGATTGAGTCCTGTGTCAGGCTCTGTGCTGGGCAAGAAGCCTCCTTAAGAGTCTCTCTCTCTTCCTCTGCTCCCCCACCCCACACTTCCTCTCTCTCTCAAGAAAGAAAAAGAATGAAAGAAAGAAAGAAACAAACAAACAAAAAAACTCATTCACCTGGTCTTTTTTTTTTCTTTTTTAGATTTTATTTATTTATCTGACAGAGAGAGAAAGAGAGATTACAAGCAGGGGGAGCAGCAGGCAAAGGGAGAGGAAGAAGCAGGCTCCCTGATGAGCAGGGAGCCCAATGTGGGGCTCTATCCCAGGTCTCTGGGACCATGACCTGAGTGGGAGGCAGACACTTAACTGAATGAGCCACTCAGGTGCCCTTCACCCAGCCTTAAATGTGTGAACCAAAAACTCCATATATATAATTTCAAACTGTAAGCACAGAACAGTTTTACATGGGTGAAACTTGGCATTTCAGACATTGGTCATGGGTGTGAGTTATAGCTGTTGTCTTTCTAAGACAAGAAATGTTTACCCCCAGGCATGGAACATTAAATATACATTAGGTATTCCCAATACCCAAACAAATAGTTGGCCCTAAAAACATGGAAAATAACATTTTGTATATGGAATTTCTATCTCCAAACATGGAACCAGGCCTTACAAGCATGGAAGCTGGAAGCTGGAATCTTGCATGTAGATTATCAATCTACATGGAATCTAGTCCCCAGAAGAATGGGACTAGATGTTCCATCTATGAAATCTCAATCTTGAAGCTGGACCTGTCTCTAAAAGCTTTCAACATGTCATTCAATGTTTGGAGTCTTAATCTCCAACTATTTAACTTAGCTTCATATATTTGAAATCTCTAATTCCATATAAGGAACATGGGCTTTTGCTATTAGAATTTGTATGTCTGAGACATGCAAACTTGTCTCCCAGTTTGAAACTTACTGCTCAAATGGATTTTAAAGCTCTATGTCTTTAGATGGAATATGGACCTAAAGCATGAAATCTTTCTCATTATGTATGGAATATAACATTCATGTATAGAACACAGACTAACAATGATGGAATGTGGCACTCCATGTGTATATTTTTAATCTCCAAATATACAGCTTGGTCACAGAAGTATGGATTATAGTATCTAAAGTTGCTTGTCACTCAATGACATACACTCTGTAAATCATGGAACCTGGTTTTCCAGACATGAAATCTGGAACTCCATGTATGTCATGTCAGTCTCCAAGCATGGAACCTGACACATCAAGTATGGAATCTTCATGCTGTTTGTATTAAATAAAGTGGACTCTGACAAAAACAAACAAACAAAAACCAAAAAATACATAACCCTTTAAACAGAAAATCCAAATTTCAATGTGAGGAATCTACAAACTACAAAGCATAGAACATGACTTGATATGTTTGTAGTCCAGAACTCTAGTCATGGAAACTGGTGTTTCAGTCACAGATCTTGGCTCTGTAAAAGATGGGACACATATTCCCAGGCATCATACCTGGCATATCACATATAGATCTCAATTTCCAAACATGAAATCTGACATTCCATTGTGGAATTTCAATCTCTGTGCATGCAACCTGGCTCTAAAAGCATGTAATCTGGAGTACCACATTTGAAATATCTATCTTTAAGTATGAACATAAACCTATAACCATGGAAACTCAACACATCTGTGTGGTATCTTAATCTCCACCAATGGAATTTGGAACTAGTAGCAGAAAACCTGGTTCTATATGTGTGGAATCTCAGTCTCCATAAATGGAAAGTGGTTGAACAGTCATGGACACTGTCACCCCTTGTAAAGAGACACAATATCCTTAATGGAACATGGTGTTCCATGTTAAAATGTCAGTCTACTGGTAGGGAACTTGACCTGTCACTTGAGGAGCCTTATACTTCAGACATGGAGCCTCATATTTTAATTACAGACTTCAGCTTGCTAAGATATGAAGCCTAATTTCTTAGATTACCCATCCATCATGTATGGAATCTTGTTCTCTAGACACAGAACCCAACTCTATGAGTATGGAAATTGACATTATGTATGGAATTTCAATCCCTGAGCATAGAAATTAGCCTTACAAGCAACGGACATGACATTGCATGTCATGACAATTCTGTCCTCAAGCATAGAACCTGACCCTATAAACATGGAATATGACACTTCATATGTGGGATCTCAATCTCTAAAGAGGGGAACTCAGCCTTACTAGCATTGATTCTGATATTCCACGTGTGCAATTCCAATCTTTAAGCATGAAACACTGCCTTATTGTGAGAAATCTGGTATTCTAGACACAGAGATTGGCTCCTCAAGATATGGAACCTGGTTTTCTAGGCACCAAACGTGGCATTTCAGCTTTGAAATTTCAATCTTTAAGCATGAAGCTTGGCTTTATAGGAAAGGAACTTGGTACTCCATCTATGGAATCTCATTCTCCAAGCATGAAACGTAGTCTTACAAGTGTGAAACATGGTCATCCAGACTTCATACCTGGCATTTAAGTCATACAAGTTGATAGTCTGAGGACCTACATCTCCTGGGCTTGGAACCTAGCACTTCTTTTTTTTTTTTTTTTTAAGATTTTATTTATTTATTTGAGGGAGAGAGAGAGAGAATGAGAAAGGAGAGGGTCCAGGGGAGAAGCAGACTCTCTGCTGAGCAGGGAGTCCAATGCAGGACTCGATCCTGGGACTCCAGGAACATGACCTGAGCTGAAGGCAGTCGCTTAACCAACTGAGCCACCCAGGCACCCTGGAACCTAGTACTTCTTATGTGAAAGCTCTACTTCTGGTCATTGATATAGTTCTAGGTGTGAATTATGCCTTTCCAGACATAAAAGTTGATTCTCCATGTGAGACTTAAGCCTTCTGTCTTGACATCTAAACTTCTTGTGGAACCTAGCCCTCTGAGGATAAACTTTGGTCCTCTAAGTGTTGAATGTAGCTATTCAAACATGGATCCTGACCCTCTAAGAAAGGAATCTAATTTTATAGGCATGGGAAGTCTATCCAAATGTGAGTCGCTAGAATCACTCCCTCTCTGTGTGGAATCTGGGCTTCTATATATGGAGCAGGGCCTTCTGGCCCTGGAATTAGACCTCCCAGGAAAACCATGGCTTCCTATCTGTTTAATATCTCCTTTCTTAGGTTTGGAACATAACCTTTTAGGAGTGAGACCTGAACCTAAAGAAACAGTATCTAATCCATCAAGTAAGAAGTTTGCTTAGCTAGGCCTGAAATTCTGAATCTAGACATATTAGCATGAAACACAGCCTTTGAGTCTGTGTAGGAATTTGATTATCTGTGTCTGAAAGTGGCCAACTATTAATAAAATCTGGATTTCCGAGTATGGAAAGATAGTTCCTCAGGCATTAAATCTAGTCTTTCTTTATAAAACTGTGCCTCCAGGCACAGAACATGACATTCCATGGGTAGAATCTCAAACCCCAAATATGGAACCCTATAAGCATGAAACTTGGCACTTTCAGAGTAGAATTTCAAGTTCCATGCATGTTTCTTGACCCTACATACATGGAACATGGCAAACTATATGTGAAAGCTCAATATCCAAGCATGTAACCTGACCCTATAATTGGGGAACTTGGCACTCCACATAGAATACTGGGCATTTCAGTCTCAGAAAACTCTACAAGATATGGATCCTGGCATTACAAGCAAGGAATCCAGTATTCTTTGTCTAGAAGGCCTTTCTTCAAACATGGAACATCGTCTCACAAGTGTAGTAACTGGCAATCCAGACACAGTACCGGATTTCAGTTATAGATGCTATGTTATGTAAGTAGGCCAAAGATGGCTTCTGTGCATTTGCCCCTAAATTGTCTATTTCTTCACTGCAGTCTAAGAACTGTCAACTCAGAAGCCCACAGGCATCATACTTAAATTTTTACATATCCATTGGTTTTTTTTTTTTTTTCCAAGGTTTTATTTGTTTGACACAGACAGAGTACAAGTAGGTAGAGCAGCAGGCAGAGGGAGAGGGAGAAGCAAGCTCTCCGCAGAGCAGGAAGCCTGATGTGGGGCTGGATCCCAGGACCCTGGGATCACAACCTGAGTTGAAGGCAGAGGCTTAACTGACTGAGCCACCCAGGCGCCCCCATTGGGTTGTTTTTAAAATAACCCAAATAAGTAGGTTTTTAGCCATTTAGAGCATGCTTGCTTTATATACCTTATGAAACTACACTAAATATCTGCTGGTCACTGATAGGATAGAGCCTTATGGTTATAAGACTCCAAGCTACCCCTGCCTTTAGAAGCTCTGTGACTTAGAGATTCTCTGTCATGCTGTTGAGTAATATCCCCTTAGCCTTATCTCCATCGCCTTCTGGATGGTGACCTAGTCACTATAAGTCTTTGGAAGGACTTATGCTATGAAGGATATTCCCCCTCACGGTTCTGCCCAAGCATTGCACAATAAGCTTGTTATGTGTTACTACCTTTCATAGTTATATCTGTTTCCTTGATCAGATCCAAATCCGTTAAATGAACTCCATACAGAGTACCCTTTAAAACTTGGAACTTGGTCTCCCAACCCTGGAAACTGACACTTCATATTTGGAATCCTGATGTATAAATAAGGAAACTGGCCATATAACCATAGACTTTTCACTCTATCCCTGGAATATCATTCACCAAGAATGGAATCTGGTTTCTTTGACATGAAAATGGGAACTCCATATGTAGAATATCAATCTCCAAACATGGAACCTAATGCAAGGAACCAGCATTTTGTATGCAAAATCTATACTATCAGCATTGATTTAAGTCTCCTGGATCTGAATCTTGTCTTTCCAGGCATAAACTCTGATCCTCCAAAGGAGAACGGGTCCTAAAGGCATAGAACTTGGACCCCAGGCATTAAAAACCTAGCCCTCAGGGTGCCTGGGTGGCTCAGTGGGTGAAAGCCTCTGCCTTTGGCTCAGGTCATGATCCCAAGGTCCTGGGATCGAGTCCCACATCAGGCTCTCTGCTCAGGGGGGAGCCTGCTTCCCCCTCTTTCTCTCTGCCTGCCTCTCTGCCTACTTGTGATCTCTCTGTCAAATAAATAAATAACATCTAAAAAAAAACCCCAAAACCTAGCCCTCTAAAATATGTACATTGCTCCTATCCTCCAGGTGTTTAATGTTTTAGTGATAGTTGTTTGTGCATTGTGAGGGCTGAGTGGTTTAACTTTTGATTTGTGTGTGTGTATATTTGTGTTAAAAATAAGGAAGTATATAAATTTTCACAAGACAAGGAATGCTTCCTTTTATCAAAAAAATGATAATTACATAACATTTATACTGGTTTACAATGCAATCCCTTAAGAAAGTCCACAATCTGTTGTGTGTAATTTTCCATTGCTATAGCTCTTATGCCATCTTCTGGTCTAAATATAATTCAACTATTTGGGAATTTCTAGCATCAGTGGTTAGTAACTTAATGCTGTTTCAGAAACTTTACTCATCCTGTTTACTCATCCTGCAAATATCTATTTACACATCAAGTATAAAAATTTAAGTCAGTAACTTAAAAATGTATGATCTCATAAAGAAAGTTTAATATGGTAGGGAGAAAACTTTGGAAAATCTTGTCAAAGCTAACTTCAGAGATAGACTGAAATAAATACGTTCTTGAATACACCTACATAAGCCTAACACAATACAAGTGTATTCCTAAACATTGATTTAGTTACGCTATAGAAAAAGCACAACATTTTGGAGTAAAAAAAAAATTGCCACTAATTTATTATACAATCTTTATAAACTCACTTCTCACTTACCTTATTTCATCCCTATTAAATAAAGACAATAATATCTGCCTTTCTCTACTGCCTCTATCCAGCTCTTTTCCCTGCTTATTCTGGAACTTCTAAATTACTATAAATCAGGATGTATTGCTATCTGCACATAAAGACATTAGAGATTTTAATTCAGAAAAAAAGATAAACCAGCATCTTCCCAGGATAGGAAAAAATTAAAAAAAGCTGTGCAGAGTTATTTGACATTCTAGTTTATATTCTGGAATTTTGAAAAACATGCTGAGTGTGTCCCAAGATTAAAGGGATGAGAGGTAGTAAAATAACACCTTCATATCTCATACACATTGAGGGATTTTCACAGTTCCAGAAAGAATAAAACTGAGTGCCAAAATTGATTGAAAAAGGCGATGTGGAGATATAAGAAGGTATAATATTGAAGGTTAGGCCAACTAATCAGAATAAAAGATCACTCATCTCCTGATGGTGGCTTTAAGTCAAATCCTTCAAGTGCAAAAGCTGGCAGCTCCCAGCAGTTCTGTATCTGGTCCTAAAAGAGAAGCCTAGAATATCTATCTGCTCAGTAATTCTTACCTCCTGCTCTAACTAAACCCCCAGTTTCTGTTATGGACCACAGTTCTGCTTGCTTGTTCCCAGCATCCCCTGTTCCCTCAGATGAGATCACAGATGTCATCCTACATTTATTTTGGAATATCTGTGATAATTGATTAACATCTATACATTAGCCCAAACACAATCACCACTGGTTGGTATCAGGAGAATGGGGCCCTATGTTGTGATTCACCATTAAAATCCAAGAACTTAGAAATACTAAAGATAGTAGATGCTCAGCAAATACTTTTGGATCAATGATTAAATGAATGCAAAGAAGAAAAAAGGTAAAAATACAAAACATAGGAAAGAGGTAAAAGTTTTTGCATTTGGTTCATAATATGTCTTTCTTATGGCTGTAGTACAGTAAATGTCTCATGGAAACTTTGTTTTTAGAAAGACAGTTTTGAAAACACAGTAGCTGACACTCTATGTATTTTTTTTTAAGATGTTATTTATTTATGTGACAGAGGGAGAGAGAGAGATAGATTGTAAGTAGGCAGAGAGGCAGGCAGAGAGAGGTGGGGGTCAGGGAAGCAGGCTCCCTGCTGAGCGTAGAACCCAAAGTGGGGCTCAATCCCAGGACCCTGAGCCGAAGGCAGAGGCTTAACCCACTGAGCCACCCAGGTGCCCCACTCTATGTATGTTTATAACACAACATGTATACCCACGTTTTCAATAGCATGTGTCTTTTTATATTATAATTCTCTTTTAAAAACATTATCTTACATAGGTAAGAGATGATACCCTTCAGTCATTGCTGAATACCCCGTCTTTTTTTTTTTTTAAGGGATGCATTTCCATTTATTTATTTATTTATTTGACACAGAGAGAGAGATCACAAGTAGGCAGAGAGGCAGGGGGAGAGAGAGAGAGGAGGAGGCAGGCTCCCTGCTGAGCGGAGAGCTCATGACCTGAGCCTAAGGCAGCGGCTTAACCCACTGAGCCACCCAGGCGCTCCTAAATCCCCTTTCTATAAGAACACTACAGTAGTTTATCAAAAAACATTTTTCTTTTGGTCAAAATATGTGAGGGAAGATGGCTTAAAATTATAATTATTTTGTTTTATCCCCTCTAGGTTAAAGGATATATAAACAATTTTCTTAAAATATATTTTCTGTTGATATCAATGCAGTCTCATTCCTTTCATTCAGAGAAATAAAGAGCATTTGTGTGTCTATTAAAAAAAATCATGTCACCAAAGTGTGGAGATGTAAAATAAGATCATAAAGTAAGGAGCACTGAATAGAGAAGGGAGTTAGTCCTGATTGCCCTAGGTATAAAGATAAGAGAGAGTGACAGAAATTGTGTGAGGTATTTTATTAACTTCTTTTAGATCAGCTTGGCCTAAACCCCCAATTCTCAAAAACTCATCTCCATACCTAAATCTTCGAATCAATCATCACACCTGTGCTGATTTATTTCTCTGCTCTGACATTTTCCATGGCATCAGAGTGACAGAAAACAGTCCCTGGTCTGTGAGGAAGACCTACAACAGCAGTTCCTTCATGAGGAAGCAACATAGACTTTTATCTGACTAACGGTTTTGAACTGAAAAAACCAGATTGAGCAGCACCGTCATTTGAAACAAAGTGTACTGGATGGCACATTACTAAGCCCGCTGAAAACCACATGGCTCTTGACTGGACTCTACCTCAGATTCTGCAGGACTGGGTCTGTGGACTGAGCCTTCCTCTCTCTCAGAGCAGTGAAGCTTCCCGAGCAGGGTCAGCGGCCCACAGCAATGGCCCACAGACGGAATGCTTGTCACGCCACCACAAGCTTCTTTTGCATTTGGGAAACAAAACACAAAAAATGAAGCTGTCATCACTGTTTTCGTTTTCACAAATCCTTAAGGGTGATACCAACTTCCATTATCCAGAAGTGGGGTAAAATCATAAACCATACAGTAAATGTGGTTAAAATCTTTGTAGCGCCCATAGCGCAGAACTCAGGCTGGTCAAGTAGGCTCAGACAGGCCTAGCGATTTTTCCCACGCATTGGCTATCCTTTCTCTGAGAAGCTAGTCTTGTTCTACAGTTCAGCCAGTTGCTGGCTGAGATTCTGTTCTAGGCTGAAGGACTTCCTGAAACATCTTTATCTTGAGTCTCCGAGGCCTGCCACGGCTCACAGGCCCTCCTGTTTTGTCCCACCGATGAAGTCAGTTTTCCTGAATATTGGAAAATAGCACTGGACAAAGCTGAATCTGTCTTTCTTCTCCTCTGCCAACCATGGCAGGGCAATTGCTTTTCTTGCCACTCATGCTTGAATTCTGCCTTTCAACTCCCAACATCCTCAACTAGAGGCTTGGCCAAAAGGGCCAATCCCCATTGGCTTAAGCAAGCAGGTGCATCCTGCTTCTGTTCCTGCCATTCTCGGCTTCTTCTCCATGGGTCCTGCATGTGGAGTTTTTCCTAGCACTTAACAGAACTGTAGGAAATGGTAAGACTACCCAATAAGGGACTGAACATCCTTCCCTCCATAAAGCACTCACATTATAATGAGAGGATTTCCGACAAACAGGAAGAGATACATCCAACAGCAAACAAGTAACTTACTTAAAAAAAAAAAAAATTAGAAGCAAGAAAGCCAAGAGACAATGATAATTGATTGGAGAGTTCAAAGAAAGCTGAAACCCAAGCTCATGTTGGAAGAAGTCAGGATTCAAGCTGAATCAAGGATCTAACTGCAGAGGGTCTTGAGGAATTAAGTCCATGGTAACACTGGGAAGGGGGAGATGCAGATGCAGCTGAGACAGTGATTAAGAACTCTTTGGGTTCCCAGATCTCCCTTCCCTGCCCTATGCAGAAGGCTGACTGCAGGGTAATGACACCACCTTCCTTCAATTTAGGAGAAGCTGGAAGCTTTCTTCTTTGTGAAGAGGCTGAACCGGGTAGGTTCTGAACTCAGGGACACAGGACATAGATGTGGGGAGTGCTGTATTATAAACTGGAAGATTAAGTGAATGACTATTCTGAATTATAAAACTCCTCTCTCCGTTTCCCCATTTGGGTCCTAGAATGCTATTCACCAGGCTTTTATCTTCCAAGCAGGAGAATGGAGCTTTCTTCCCTCAGGACAAAGTTCTTCAGATGAGGAATTTTCCCTCCTGAAATGTCCCAGCCACTCACCCTTCAAAGAAGCCAGCTAGACCAGAAACACCCACACAAATGTCTCATCAGCTGCATATGCCTCATTCATAATTATGATCAGTACCCAAAGGTCAGCAGATAATAGAGGAAAGCTACAAGCATGAAATCCCAAAGTAAAAAGGTGGAAAAAAAAAAAACCCGAAAAACCAAAACAACAAATACCTTTATTTTTTTAAAGATTTTATTTATTTATTTATTTGACAGAGAGAGAGATGGCAAGTAGGCAGAGAGGCAGGCAGAGAGATGAGGGAAGCAGGCTTCCCATTGAGCAGAGAGCCCAGTGCAGGGCTTGATCCCAGGACCCTGAGATCATGACCTGAGCAGAAGGCAGAGGCTTAACCCACTGAGCCACCCAGGCACCCAACAAAAACTTCTAGAAAATAATGTCCCCCGCCCCCCAAATCTAAAAAAGCCATAAAGCTCTCTGGTCTGATCTCTCTCGGTGTCTGCTCAGTCAGTCCCACACCACGGGGAAGCAGAACAATCAAGTAATCTATATGAACCCAATAGCAATGCCCAGATCAAGGGGTCCAAACCAGTGTTCACAGCCAATGATCCAAGATTATCTGAAGTGACCAAGGCCTACCTGGGAAGAAGTGAAAGAACAACTAGAAAAGAAAAAGGCTCCAAGGCATTGGCTGAATTTGAAGAAAAAAATAAATGAAAACTGGAAGAAAGAACTAGAAAGATGCAGGGACACAGGGTGAAATTATTAAGGGGGAAATGAGAGCTCATAAAAAAAAAAAGACAGAAAAGAAAAGAGAAAAGGAGATATCTGGTAGGTATCTTCTTCATCAGGCTCTCATTCTTCTGGGCTCTCTATTCTGTTCCATTGATCTATGTGTCTGTTTTTGTGCCAGTACCATGCTGTCATTCTTCTGGAAATTCTTCTGATTATAAAGGTGAGGATAAAAAGCAAAGAAAAACAAAAAGGACCATTCACAAAAGCTTCTGAAAGTTCCATGTCAGAAACTGAACCGGATAGTAAGGATAGTTTAAAAAAGAAAAAGAAGTCAAAGGACGCAACTGACAAATAAAAGGATATGAACAGATTCAGCAATATATATATATATATATATATATATATTGAAAATATATATATATATATATTGAAAATATATATATATATATATATTGAAAATAAATCTTTATCATCTATCATCTGAGTCCTTATTAGAATTAGATTATATTAAGAAGGTACAAGCAAAAAAGAAGAAAAGCAGTGAAGAACAAGAAAAAGTAACAGAAAAAAAAAAGAAGCAGAAGAAACACAGAAGAAGAAAAAGAGAGCTTCTCGTTCAAGTTTGGACTCATGGTTGCAGTAAGAATAATAAGGATTCCCTTACAAAGAAAGTGCAATGTTTAAGGAAATTTCAACTGTGAAAATTATAACATAATTACTAAAATGCATGCATTTCCTTATTTTTAGAATTACTCCTGGACTATTCGGTAGCCACTTGGATGCTGATGTGTGAAAGGGCCATCATTGTTGCCTGCTTTTGGAATATCTAGTTTTTTCTCTTCTGGTGCTTAACAACTCTGAGAGATAATACACTGTAGTTGTGCTAGTGGTTAAGATACACGGGGATAAAGTTAATGCTTTTGACTAGAAGTATTAATGCTAAATCTACAGAAATAGAATTTTGATACATCATTAAGATGTAATTAGAAATGACCAGACGACTCTAGTTAACATTTTTGAAATAACATTTTGAAATAAGCTTACATTGGTATCTCAGAATCTTTACTCTGTAGGTAAGTGTATTTTCCCCCACACTTATCTACTTTTATTTACCTGATGAGGGAGCTTTCGGGGTGGGGGGGTGGCTTGCTATCTCTTTAACTAGGAGAATAGCGGAATAGCGTGTTTTTTATCCTCACATTCTATTAAAAAAATGATTTTATTTATTTATTTGACAGAGAGAGATAGTGAGAGAGGGAACACCAGCAGGGGGGGTGGGAGAGAAAGAAGCAGGTTTCCCACTGAGCAGGGAGCCCAATGTGGGACTCTATCCCAGGGCCCTGGGATCATAACCTGAGCCCAAGGCAGATGCTTAACAACTGAGCCACCCAGGTGCCCCTCACATCCTACTTTGTGGACACAACAGCCATGCTTCAGGGGAGGTCAGAGCTGGGTATAGCAGTCCTGTCCTTTGATATCCTTGGACTCTTGTTATTTGCTGTTTTCAGTGAACCAGAGAAATAGTCCTTTGCAGCATGACAGAGCCTCAGAAGCTCTGAGATTTTCCTCCACTTCAACAATACTGCATGTTTTCTAGCATTAGAATATGTTATAACATTTAAATTAATTTTGACCGCATGTTGGTTTTAGAGAGGAATCTTTTCAAATAGACACTGGTACTTTTTGAACTTGTCAGCTAAACATTCTAAAATGCATGTTTTATACTGCTAGGTTTTAACCAGTCAGGAAAATTTTATGTAACCTGTGATAGTTATTTTATTTTTGTATGAATTTTGGTTTGGCTGCAATATTTGGCTTTTATTAACTCTTTATTCTTGCTATCTTAAATTCCTTACTATCTCAAATGGCATACATGCCAAGATACTTAGCTTGTTAAAAAAGCAAACTTTTGATTTTTTTGGAAACAGCTTATATTGAAGCTGAGACCTGCCATAAACAAGTTGAGTGGCAGGCCTGGTGTGCCGTGTCTTGTTACATGAAGCTATTGCCAGAATCTTAGTTAATATAATATTTTAAAAGTTTGTCTTTTTATATTCATAACGAATTATGACAAGTGAGAATTACATTATTATACTTCCTGTGTCATATTTTACTTAGACTTTGTGCTTTATATCTACTGCTGAATTTACTAGTACTTTTAAAAGGAATTGATAAATCATTTTCACTTTATATTTTAATATAGTTATAACATGAAATATAATTTAAAGTACAATTTTGTCTGCTATAGAGGGTATGCTAATTATAATGGTATATGCACAACACATTTTGGCATAAGAGGCTGGATAACTATTTTACTTAAAAAAAAAACCCACATTGGGGCACCTGGGTGGCTCAGTGGTTAAGCCTCTGCCTTCGGCTCAGGTCATGATCTCAGGGTCTTGGGATCGAGCCCCGCATCGGGCTCTCTGCTCAGCGGGGAGCCTGCTTCCCCCTCTCTCTCTCTGCCTGCCTCTCTGACTACTTGTGATCTCTGTAAAATAAATAAATAAAATCTTTAAAAAAAAACACATTAAAAAAATGTAAAAAACCCTACTGCTATAACTGTTATCTTTAGAGAGATAAGGTGGTGAAGCCATGAACAGTATGCAATAAAAAAGGAGTATTACTTTCGGATCAATAAAGATATTCTAGAAATTAAAAATGCAATACAAAAAGAGGATGTCTGATAAAAAGATCGATGATAAAGTAGAGAAGGTTCCCAAAAACTCGTAATAAAAGAAATGGATTCTAGAAGAAAAAAGTTAAAAAAAAGAAAGATTAGTTCAAGAGATTCAACATCCAAAATATAAGAATTCCCTCATACCAAAACAAACAAACAAACAACATAAAAAGACAAAACCAGGATGGGAAGAATAGAAAAAAATCATCTGAAGAAAATTGCTCAAAAATGAAGAATCTAAGCATTTAGATTTGAAAGGGTCCAATGATGCTCAGCAGAGAGAGTGAAGGAGGCCCAGATCAAGGCCAAACATAATGAAATCATGAGTAAAGAGAAGAGACGACCTCAAAAACTTACAATATTTAAATTAAAAAAAAGAGAGAGAGAGAGAGAGAATCAAAATGGCATTAGATTTCTCAAGAGAAACACTGCAAGCCAAAGGCATCATGGCAATGTCTCTAATATTGCATGGAAAATGAATTTGCAGCTTAGAATTCTATGCTTTCTTGTTAAACAAGGTACAAGTAGAATAAAAACAAATTTTAGGTATGTGTGATGGCTAATTTTGTATGTCAACTTGGTTAGGCCACAGTGCCTAGATATGTGGTCAAACATTATTCTAAATGTTTCCATGAGGATGTTTTTGGCTGAGATTAAAATTTAAATCAGTGCACTGTGAGGAAAGCAGGTAGCTTTGCATCACGTGGATGGGCCTCATCCAAATAGCTGAGAATCTGAATAGAACAAAAGACTGACATCCCTGGAGCAAGAGGGAATCCTACAGCAGATGACTGCCTTTTAGACTTGAACTGCAACATTGGCAGGAAGTTCTGGGTCTCCAGCCTGACAAAACTTGAACCTTAACTGCAGCATTAGCTCTTCTCTGGGTCTCTATTTTACCAGCTCATAGAGCTTGAACTTGCCAGGTTCCATAATCACATGATCCAATTTCTTAAAATAAATCTATCTACACACACACACACACACACACACACACACACACACACCCTATTGATTTGGTTTCACTAGAGAATCCTAATAAAGAATTTATCATAATTTCACTTTCCATGCATTGGAAGAATGCATTGCACCCAATCATAAGAGTAAACAAAGAGAGAAAGACACTGCATCCAGGACACAAGGGACTCAACAGAACTGAGCACATAAGGGAATTCCCAGGCTAAAGGGGAAGGAAGAGCCTGTGATAAGACAGCTGTACCACAAGCCAGAAAACAACTAGGTTCATCAGGAGCAGAGGTGAGGGCTCCAGAGAGATGTATGTCTAAGTCAGAGAGAGAGCGAGAAAGACAGGAAAGGAGAAAGAAACTCATAGACAATGGAAGAGTTGACTGGAGAGGTGGAGAATTTGGGGAAAAATTAGTGATAGATACACATAAAGTAAGCAACTGAGAAAAAGGATAATGACCTCATCAGAAAATAAAAAGCAATGTAAGAAAGGATAAGTTTTCTTTGTATACTACATAGTTGGGTCAGTACTTATACAGTATACATCAAATTGTAATCTTACCAAAAACTATGACTGAGGAATTGGAAAAAATGGGAAAATGAGAAAGGGGGAAAATGATCTTTCAAAGTAGAAGGTCAATAGATATTATCTACAGTTTAGAAAATCAAATATTGGTATACAGTTTATTTTATTTTATTTATTTATTTTTTTTTGAGAAATGAGGGCAAGTACTAGAAAAAAACCACCTAAGAAAAATAGCTAAAGGAATTGAAAGTGGCTGCCTCCTAGGAATAACAAATGAGTATATGTAGGGATGAGACAGAAAGAAACCTTTTTAAAATTATAAGTCTTATAGAATTATTTTAATATTTTAATAAAGATAGTATTTATGTATAGCTTTCATTAAAACAAAGTTAACTTATAAAACTAAAATTAATTGGAAAAATAGGAAAAAAAGAACTACTATTACATATGTTTTTATGGCATCATCTTATATAGAGAGGAAGAGTCTGTTTTTCTCTTGCTTGCTGGCCCAATTTTGTAGCTTCTTTAGTGTTAAAATAGAATGTTTGGGTTCAATGACAAGATAATAAATTTTAAAATATTTTTAGGAAAGAAGATCGTTAGGAAACTGTCCACATTCAGGTAGGGTGGATATTACACATGTGCTTCTTCATCTATTGACTCTACAAATTTAACAATGCAGAAAAATTTCAAAAGTAGACAGTAGCTCACTGGCCAAATCTGACTTGCAGATATAATTTATGTGGCTTGTATAGTTTTCTAGAAAAAAAAATAAAAATTGTACCTGTATTTAACATGTGGAAGATTTAGCATAAAAATTTTAAAGATTGGCTTCTCCTAGGGAATTGTAAGATTTGACTACTTTGGGTCCACATCCCCTCATGGCCACACTGGCAGAAGCTGAATGAGGGACAAGGTAAATTAAGATTCACCCACATGCCATCATATAGGAGCAACGATGCTCTTTATGCAATGAAAAATTAACACAAATGTATATTAATATGTTAGAAAACCCATGAAGGTAGAGAATATTGCATGTAGTATGCTACCATTGGATAAAAAGAAAATATTTAAGTTTATGTATCTGCTGGAACATGTACAGAATAGCTCGGCAAGCACGCACAAGCAATAGGTAACATCTGAAGATAGGATGTGGTATCTGGGACACAGGATGAAGGGAGATCTTTTTACCTTCTGTAACTGTTGAATACTGAATTATGTGAATACACCTTAAAAAAAAAAGTACTTAAAAAATTCAGGATTTCTTAGCTCCAGAAATATAAATAAGTATATACATGAATATGAGTATATAACTTAGAAATATGAATATATTTTTATATATAATATATTCTTTATAGTATATATTCATATGAATATATAAATATTTCCCTCTTCTGATTGAATGTTTTATTCTCATTTCACCATTAGAAGACAGAAGATATATAAAATCAATTCTGTCTTGCACTTAAAAACATAATCCTGAAAACCTCCAACTCTTTCAAGATTTTCCCTGTTCTTTTTTGGATCTTTATATGCACTGCTGAAGAGATTCCTTCCATGCCTATATGATTAAAGCAGCCAAAGAAATGTTAGAGACACCAAATTATTGAATCTGCACAGTGTTAGATTAACTAAGAGTTAAAAATACCTATTTTTCAAAGGCAAATACAAAAGTCTAATAATCTAATGAAAGAATTTTTAGTGTTCCCACTAAATTGCATTTAAGTGTATCTTTGCTATACCAGATTATCAAATATTTTTTTTCCACTTGTATGTACCACGTTGGTCATCAGAAAGCCTCTCCTTCGGATTAAGATGCTCAAAGATGTCATACAGAATGCTGATCTCCATTTCCTTCTGTTGATGTTTGACCTTTTCCTAGTCCTTTTAATTCTTTGATTTCAATTCCAGTTAAATGGAACTCTTATGTAGCTCAATTGTAAGTGAGTGGCTGGATCTTCTGTACCTACTGACTCAGTCTTGTTTTACGTTAAGTCCAGAAGTTGGGCAGACATGGGAGCCATGCACACAAGTACTTTCCAGGGAGTGATGCTAAGGTGGCTGAACAACACAGCCATCAGCTCAGTGAACTGGAAAACCATTGAAGTATTAGACAAGATCCCAGTGCAAGGATCAAGGACAGTGATAGACTTGGGGAGAGTCCATTTTGGCAGAAGATCAGAAGGACTCCATACAGAAAAGTAGATAAAGAGTAAATGAAGTTAAAGAGTTTCATCTTCACCTAATTCTTTGATTTTTCTCCTCTAGCAAGGTTAAGGTCTCTGTTTTTAATTTTTATTTCTTTCATGTCAGAGTTTAATTTCTGTTTAAAAGACATCAGAGAATAAAGAGGCAGAGCAATATTTATCTGAATGGGGTGATGACTTTTAAAACTGAAATGACAGGAATATTAGCTATACTACTTTTCTGAAACTTTTAGATTTGCAACATTTTTCTTGATTAAGACAGTAATAGTATCATAATAGTATTTTTACAAGTAAATAACTATTATAAAGAATGACCCTAATATTTTAACACTTGATATGATCAGTAAAAAGGAACAGCAAAGTAATACCAGAGACAGATGCTCAGGACAATTAAATGTGTTTACAGTGTCTTTTAAAATCAGAGTTGTAAAGGAGATAGATGAGCATACAGAAGCCATTAAAGTATGCTGGGTTATTAAAAATAATTAAAACCAGTATCTTTCCCCTACCTCTTACCTAACTATTTTGAGCTTCTAAACTGCTATACAATAAACTGTTGCTTTTGACTAGAACACTTTCTGTCCTAGATGGAAAGGAGCATAGCATAGTGGTTATTTAACAATATGGGTTCAAGATAAAGATTGCCCAGGTTCTAATTCTAGCAGCACCATTAGCAAGATCCATGACTTTGGGAAATATTCTCATTCATCCCTGCAGGGGCTCTTTCCTCATGGGTGAAGTAGGGATGAAAACAGTAATTACCTAATAGATTTATTAGAAGTATTAAGTGTAATAACAACTAAAAAAATTAAAATGGTATATTGTAATTACTTAATAAATATTAGACATTATTATTCCAGCTGCACTCAAAGAGTTCTTTAATTTTTGTGGTGTACTTTATAGCAAAGATGTGCCCAACTTTCCACCGTTTGGAGGGCATAACAAAGGTGATTAAGCTGTAAAAAAAAAAAAAAGATTAATCTGCTACTTTATAATAATACTGATGGGAGAACAACTGGTCCCTGCAGATAACTTCTGTGGCTGATAAAACTCTAGTGTCGAGTTTTTATGGCAAAGATCCCTTTTGCAGAAGTGATTTTGATTTTTGCTTCTTTCACAAAGGTTGCTTCTGTATACCCCAGGGAATTTTGGTTATATTGAGCTTGCAACAACATTAACAGTTCAAAGCTAAAGTTGTTGGCAAGCAAGAAAAGTTGTGATTTTGTAGACAATCTAGTTTTACTCATTTTTTGGGTCGGAGCCATATTCTTTTGTGACTTTCTACATCCTAAACAGAAGCAGAACTAACTTGGACATTATTTTGTTGAGTAATTTTTATTTTCCAGTGTCTCTCTCCTTTAATCCTAGAAGTCCTATTATTCTGTCACATGTGTTGGTTCACATGTGTTCGTTCAATTTTTTTCAATCTTTTGATCTTTGTTCTTCTGTTTGGATAATTTTCTAGTAGTTTATGGATCCTTTCTTCTGTAATCAGCTATTAAAGCCTGCCAGTAATTTTTTCATATTATATAATATACTTTTTAGTTCTAAAATTTCCATTTGGTTCTTTTTCAATAGATTCTATTTCTCTGCTTACATTTTAAATGTGTTTATCTATTATAAATGTGTTTTCCTTAGTGTTCCTCAGCATAGTTAAAATAACTGCTTTAAAATCCTTGTCTGCCAATTTCAGTATCTGGGTCAATTTAAGTCAGAATTGATTGAAAGTATTTTCTCTTGAGTATGATCACACTTGCCTCTTTCTTCATATGTCTAATAATGATAATATTCTAGACATTGTGAATTGAAAAGACTCTGGATTGTGTTTTATTCCTCCGAAAAGTATTCATTTTGTTGTTTCAACAAACAGTTAGTTTGGCCAAACTATATCTTCAAATGTAATTCCTGCATGGGCAACAAGTGAATACCAATGAAGCATACGTAGTTCAGGGAATCAGCCATAATTTTGGACAAAATTTTAGACACAGAATTTAGAATTCCTTCCTGTATCTCTCCCATTTTCTGAACATCATTGCTCATTTTCCAGTTACCAAGGTCACACCAAATTCTGTCTTCTGGATTTCTGTTGTTTTTCTGAAGATTTAGTCACCTTTCTTGGGGTTTATTGGAGCCTGTCCTCAGGCAAAAATAGTATGTAAGTTAATTTTTTAAAATCAAACAAGTATAAAAATGAAAAACTGGAGTTCTGGTTCAAGACAGTGATGCAGAAGGATCCTGAATTCACCTCCTCTCACAAACACACTGAATTTACAGGTATGTGTGGACCATTTTCTTATGAAAAAAATCCCCAAACTAGCTGATTGACACATACATATAGGGTGAATGAGAAAAAAACCCTCATCAAAGTGGGTAGGAGAAGCCGAGATACAACTTTTGTTTCTTTTTTTTAAATGAAGTATAGTTGACACATAGTGTAGTTTCAGATGTACAACATAGTGATTTGACAAGTTTATATGTTATGTTATTATGCTATACTCACCACAAGCGTAGCTACTGTTTGTCACCATATAACACTATTACAATTCCAATGACTATAATCCCTCCATTGTACCTTTTATCCCTGTGATGCACTTTTTCCATATCCAGAAGCCTATAGTTGAGACACAAGTGCTATAAAGCCCATCCCCAGAGCATCAACCCACAACTGGGAACAAACTCACAACACCAAATCTCCCTGAAGGATGAAGGGTTGGAATCTTACATTTGGCACTTTTAAGACCTGGAGCTGAGAGAAAACCCCCCCAAACATCTAGCTTTGCAAACCAGTGGGACTTGGGTCCATAAGACCCACAAGGCTATAGCAAACTGAAAAACAGTTCTTAAAATTTCCCAAGGTCTTGCCCATCTCAGGGCCCAGCACAGAGGCAAGCAAACAGAAAGTGCCCCGACTTTGTGTGAAAAGTCTTATTTTCTAATCTTAAAGCATTGAGCTGGGAGGCAGGCATCTAATTTAACATACATGTAGAGGTACTTTCTGGGTACAGAGGCCATTGGGTACCATTTTTGCACTCTCTTTCTGCTTTGCTCCAGCTTGAGAATATCTCTAAGAACTTGTATACTCCTAGAAGAAAACACAGGGGTAAGCTATTAACATTGTTCTTGGTGATAATGTTTTATATTTGACAATAAAAGTAAAGGTAACAACAGCAAAAATAAACAAGTGTGACTACAACAAATAAAAGAATTCTCAACAGCAAAAGTAATGATAAACAGAATGAAAAGACAACCTACAGAATGGGAAAGTATATATACAAACCATATATCTGGTATGGGGCTAATATAAAAAATACATAAAGAACTCATAGAACTCAATAGAAAAAAAACCAATTTGATTAAAAAATAAACAGAGGATCTGAATAGACATTTTTCCAAAGAAGACATATAAATGGAATGTACATGGTATATACATGGAATGTACAGGTACATGGAATAGTGCTTAGTATCATTAATGGTCAGGAAAATGCAAATCAAATCCACAGTGAAATACCACTTCATACCACTTAGAATAGCTTTTATCAAAAAAGATAAGAAATAACAAGTGTTAGGAAAGAGATGGGAAAAGATTTACAGGCATGCCTTGGAGACATGATGGCTTAAGTTAAGACATTATGGCTTTATTGCAGACGACTGCAATAAAGCAAATATTAGAATAAAGCAATGAAGTCTGGGTTTCCCAGCATACACAAAAGTTATGTTTACACTGTACTATAGTCTACTAAGTGTGCAATAGCATTGTGTTAAAGATTTTATTTACATATATATAAATATATATATATATATATATATATATATATAAAAACACACACACACACATATATATATATACCTTAATTAAAAATAGTTTATTCCTAAAAAATGCTAACCATCATCAGAGTTTTCAGAAGATCATAATCTTTTTGCTGGTGGAGGATTTTGCCTCCATGTTAATGACTTCTGACTCATTAGTTTGCTGGTTGCAGAAGGCTGGGGTGGCTCTGACAATTTCTTAAGATAAAGCAACAATGCAAAAGAAAATCTACTGAGTCTTTTCATAAACCGTAAACCATAAATCATAAATCATAAACTTTTCTCTGTAGCAATCTGATAACATTTTACCCACAGTAGAACTTCTTTCCAATGTAGAGTCAGTCCTCTCAAAAACACAGCCCCTGTTTCATCAATTGAGTTTATGCAATATTCTAAATCCTTTGTTGTCATTTCAATAATTTTCATAGGCTCTTTACCATGAGCAGATTCCATCTTAAGAAACCACTTTTTTATAGGTGATTAATAGTACACTTATCTTGATGAGCACCAAGTAATTTGTAGAACTGTTCAAACATTATATTGTATACCTGAAACTAATATAACACTATATGTTAATTATATTTCAATTTAAAAAAGAAATGACTTTCTTCATTTATCCATAAGAAGAAATTCTTCATCTGTTCGAGGATTTATCAGGGGTTGCAGCAATTCAGTCACATCTTCAGACTCCAGTTATAATTCAAGTTCTCTTGCTATTTCCAAACCATCTGCTGTTACTTCCTCTACTGAAGCCTTGAACCCCTCAAAGTCATCCATAGAGCTTGGAATCAACTTCTTCCAAACTCTTGTTAATGTTGATATTTGAACCTCTTCCTATGAATTTCAAATGTTCTTAGCCATCTAGAATGGTGAATCATTTTCCAGAAGGTATTCAATTTACTTTGCCCAGATCCATCAGAGGAATTGCTCACTATGGTAGCTATTGCCTTAAAAATGTATTTCTTAAATAATAAGACTTGAAAGATGTAATTACTCCTTGATCCATGGGCTGCAGAATGGTTGTTGTATTAGCAGGTATGAAAACATGATCTTTTTTTATCTCCATCAGAGCTCTTAGATGACCAGGTACATTGTCGGTGAGCAGCCATATTTTGAAAAGAATTTTTTTTTTCCCCCTGAGCAGCAGGTTTCAATAGTGGGCTTAAACTATTAAATAAACCATATTGTAGACAGATGTGCTGTCATCCAGACTCTGTTTGTCATTTGCAGAGTACATCCAGAGTAGATCTAGCATAATTCTCAAGAGCCCTAGATTTTCAGAATGGCCATTGAGCATTGGCTTCAACTTAATCACCAGCTGCGTTTGTCCCTAACCAGAGAGTCGGTCTGTCCTTTCAAGTTTTGAAGCCAGACATTGATTTACTCCCTTAGCTGTAAAAACCCAAGATGGCATCTTCTTCTAATAGAAGATTGTTTCATCTCCATTGAAAATGTGTTGTTTAGTGCAGCCACCCTTGTTAATCATTTTAGCTAGATCTTTTGGAGAACTTGCTCTAGCTTCCACATCAACACTTGCTGTTCCCCTTGCACTTTGATGCTATGGAGATAGGCTTTTTCCTATCTCCTATTCCTATCTCCTAGGAAATATTTCCTATTTAAACCTCATAAACCAACCTCTGTTAGCCCCAGACTTTTCTTCTGCAGCTTCCTCATGTCTTTCAGTCTTCAAATAATTGAAGTTATGACTTTGCTCTGGATTAAGCTTTGGGTTAAGGAAATGTGTTTGGTTTGATCTTCTATCCAGACCAAACTCTCTCCATATCAGCAAGTAAGAAAGACAGTTTTGCTTTCTTATCATCCATGTGTTCACTAGAGTATGACTCTTAATTTCCTTTAAGAACTTTTCCTTTGCATTCACAACCTGGCTAACTGGTGCAAGAAGCCTAGCTTTTGAACTCTCTTGGCTTTTGACATGCCTTCCTCACTGAGCTTAATCATTTCTAGCTTTTGACTTAACAGTCAAAAGCTAGAAATGACTCTCCCTTTCACTTGAAAATGTAGAGGCCATTGCAGGGTTATTAAGTGGCCTAATTTTGATGTTGTTGTGTCTCAGGAAACAGGGAGGTTAGAGGAGCAGAAGAGAGATGGGGAAACCACCAGTTGGTGGAGCAGTCAGAACATATGTCCCATTTCTTAACATCACTGTCTTATATGGGTGCAATTCATGGTGCCCTAAAACAATTACAATAGTAACATCAAAGACCACTGATCACAGATCACCGTAACAAGTAGTAATGAAAAGTTTTGAAATATTATGAGAATTACCAAAATGTGACACAGAGACATAAAGTGAGCAAATGCTGTTTGAAAAATAGCTGCAATAGACTTGTTCAACACAGAGTTGCCATAAAACTTCAATTTGTAAAAAATGCTCTGTGAAGCACTATAAAGCAAAGTGGAATAAAACAAAGCATGCCTAGGGTGCCTGGGTGGCTCAGTGGGTTAAAGCCTCTGCCTTCAGCTCAGGTCATGATCTCAGGGTCCTCGGATCCAGCCCCGCATCAGGTTCTCTGCTCAGCAGGGAGCCTGCTTCTTCTTTCTCTCTCTGTTCCTGCCTCTCTGCCTACTTGTGATCTCTGTCTGTCAAATAAATAAATAAAATCTTTTAAAAAAAGTATGCCTGTTACTCATTCATAGGTATGTATAATGTTAGCATCCTTTTAGCTCAGCTTCAAGAATGCCCTTAGCATTTCTTGTGAGGCCAGTGTAGTGGAGTTGAACCTCCACAGCTCTTTTTGTTTGGGAAAGTCTGTCTCTTTCATTTCTCAAGAACAGTTAAGCTGGGTCTAGCATTTCGTTAATAGTTTTTTTTCAATAGTTTGAATATATCTTCCTACCCTCTCCTGACTTGGAAAGTTTCTATTGAGAAATACACTTACAGTCTTACAGGAACAAACTTGAATTGTTCTTTCATAGTTCTGTCTGTCTTTGACTTTTGACAATTTAATTATAATGGGTCTCTATGTAACCCTTATTGGGTTCAACCTACTTGAAATCCTTTGGGCCTCAAGAATCTGGATGTCCATTTCTCTCCTCAAGTTTGGGAAGTTTTCAGCTATTATTAAACTTTCTACTCCTTTATCTTTCTCTTCTTCTTCTGGGATTCTAATAATGAATAGATTGTTTCTATTAATGGTATGTCATAATTCATATACACTTCTTCATTTTTTTCATTCTTTTTTTTTTTCCTTTTTTGCTTCTCTGACTGGACACTTTCAATGATCTACTTTTTAGCTCACTGATTATTTTGCTTGGCCAAGTCTATTGTTGAAAATCTTTTTGGAATTATTCAGTTCAGTCACTGTTTTCTTTGGCTCTAGGATTTTTGGTTTTGTTTTGATAATGCTATTTCTTTATTGATTATATTTTTCTTAGTTTTCCTAAGTTTGTTTAGTTGTCTGTGTGTTCTTGTAGTTGTAAGAGAATCATTCTGAATTCTTTATCAGTTCATAAATTTCCATTTCTTTATGGTAGGTTATTGGAGCTTTATTAATTTCCTTCGGTGGTACATTTTCTTGATTATTCACTTTCCCTCTGGCCTTACATTGGTGCCTACACATTTGAGGAAGTAAGCACCTCTTCCAGTCTTTACAGATTGGCTTCAACAGGGAAACCCCTCCAACAATCTGTTTTTCCAGAGACTCTGGGTGGGCTGCCTGGGGGTGCCTATGGTCAGGTTTGATGCTGCATTGCTTGAGCTCTCGTCTTTTATCTCAGTGAGAAGGTGGGCATGCCTGGTACATGGAGACATAGGGACTAGCCTGGTGGCAAGGGCAGTGGTGATGGGCCTAGGAGTTCAGTCTGTGTGGGCAGACTGCAACTTGGCTCTATAGGGGCTAATCAGGAATTAGGGACAACTGGGCTGGGTGCAGTATGTGAGTCCATGGGGACTTTTCTGCTACAGAGAGGGGCTAGCGTAGAGGCTGGGGTCATGGAAGCTGGTCTGGATCTAGGGAAAGCTAGGAGCTTGGGGCTGCAGTAGTAGGCCTATGGTCTGAGGCCTTGGGGACTGACTTGGAGGTTAGTAATTTTGGGGTTGTTCTGTCACTGGGTGGGCTGGGACACTAGATCTCTACGGACTAGCCTGATGCTATGGTGAACCCGAGGTCTGGTGCTATGGGTGCTGGTTTGGTGCTGAGTTTAGCTGAATTCCTGTGTCCATGGTAGTTGGCACTGCGTCTGACTGACAGCCTAAGTTCATGGAGTCTGGGTTCACATGGGTTAATTGAAACGTAGGACAACAGGAGCTACCTAGCTCTGAGATGCACTTAGAGGTTGGTTATTGAGAGCCTGCTGCCATGAGAGCTGCCTGAGGCAATGGGAAGCAGTTGGTCATGATTTGATCTGGGAGCCTGGTTGCATGGAAGCTACTTGGCGCCACTGGTTCTGGTCAGTTCCTGAATTCACTAGACCAGGTGCCTGGGCCACAGGAGCCACCTGGGGCTGCTGTACCCAGCTGGCACTGGGTTTGATGAGGAGCCTGAGTTTGCTAAACCTTCTGGGAGCTTGGTGCCATGGAAGCATCTAGGGTTTCAGGAGCCATTGGGGCTGCTAGATCTTACAGGTACCAGGTGAGCTGACAACCTAGGTTCCTGGGAACCCTCAGGGAGCACCCACAGCCATGGGAGTTGGCCTAGTGCCAGAGTGGGCTGATGGTGAAGAGTGGGTCCATGGTGAAGTCAGAACTCGCTTTATTTTCCTCTCATGGGGAGGGTCTCTCCTTTCGTGATGGCCAATCTGAACTTGTGGAAGGGGTAATAGAGGTAATGTGAATCTATCTTTTCTAATTGCCACAATGCATCTTTTTCTTATTCTGTGTTTCATTCAGGTGCTTGAATCCTTGGTTCTTGTGAAGGTATTTTTTCCTGCAGACAGTTGTTCAAACTGAAGTTGGTGGGGAGGGACATTGCTGCCATTTTGCTGTCTTCACTCTTCTACTTTTTACTTTTATTGTAAAAGTATTTAGTTTTATTTAAGGAGCCATTATGAAAGATTCTAAATAGACAAAACAAAATTGCTGTGCCATAGGGAAAAAATGCAGGAGAAATCTAACTCTAAAAAGAAACCATCACTTCATGTTAAAGGGAAACTTTATTTTTCTGAAACATAAATCCCTCCACACAACAGCTGTGAACTTCTAATTTAAGGACTCTTGGAAAATGTGTTTCTCCAGCTATGAGAGACATGTCCTCCCATTACTTAAAGACCAAGAGAGTAAGACAGAGATAAACAAAAATAGGATAGATTTTGATATAATTTACTCCATCCTTATCTATATAATTGACTCTTACTACTGCCCAAATATTTTATGCCTTTCACCTCTACTAGTTGTTTGCTTCCCATTCTCTGACCATTTCATTCACTTTAAACAGTTTCCTCCTATCTAGAATGCCCTCCAGATACTCAGTATAATTCACTTTCTGTAATACCCATGGTACTTGCATTCAAACCCATTTGGATCAATAATAATTCCATTCTATTAACAGTTTGTGTAATTTAAGCAAATTGTCCAGCATGAACCCTATAAACGCTGGAAATTTCATAGGCTTTACATGATAACAGTTGTACTTCTAGTTTTTCTGACTGGGAAAATAATGATATCCATTGATAATTAAATTAGTAAAAGGACCCCATGAAATACATCTGTGGTTCTTCAGAGTCCTGCATCTATAGGTTGGAAAATTGTTTGCATACTTAGGCCACATATTTCTTTTTCTAGTGTTTTCCTATGAAGATGTAATTTCTCAATTAGATTTTATTTCCATAAAATAATAATTATAGTTTGGACTATTTTATTGCCTATATTCTCAGTATGGTATAGATACTTCTTATTAGCTAAACAAGGGAATAGATGGCAATTCACCTGAATTTCTTATATTGCTATATACGTAGATAGTAATACACTTAACTAGTAATGTTATGTGGGCTAAAAACACATTATAGAAGCTAACATAACATGTAACTCAACAGACTTCAGGTAAAGAAGTCCTTGACAAGGCACCAGAATACACTCCTGCCAGTAATTTTCTAATTTTTAAGAGGCATTCATATCACTTGGAACTTTTGTTGAAATACAGATTCTGATTCAATCAACATGGAGAGAGATTGGAGAATTCTCAGAAGATGATGTTGCTGGTCTGTGGACAAGGCTTTAGTCCACCTGAATTCAGGTGACTTCATTTCCACAGCACCTTCAGAGAGTTCTTTATTGAGACATCAGGGGAAAAACGTTAAGAATCAAATGCCAATCTGGGTTGCTATATAGATTTAGTTAATAGTTAACAGTATTTCAGTTAACTAGCAAGATATTTAAGTAATGTCTCCTGATGATTTAATGACTTTATTTTCTCATTCTTCATCATTCTCTTTTGCACTGTTCTCTTTTGTCCAGAGCTTTCTGTGCCGGCCTTCCCTCCCCCCTCCCTCCGCCTTTCTCTTCCTTCTTATTTCTTTCTTTTCTTCTTCTTCTCCCTCTCCTCCCCCCTCCCTCCTCCCTCTCCCCCTTTTCTCTTCCTCTTCCTCCCCCTCCTTCTTCTTCTTTTGAGTTTCATGTGGCTCTCCCTGGCTACAGGAACCCCAAAATTGCTGGCTTGTTATTCAATGACTAATTATTATAGGACAAATTATTTCTACACTTATCTGTGAAATATACACTTAATTGTGAATAATAACTTTGCTTCTTTATATTTCTTCCTCATTCTCATTGTGTTGGAAGCTTTTGAATTATGGCTTGTTATTGGACGGTGTTTTTAGCAGATGTTAGCTAGAAACATCACTTTTTTTTTTGCCTAAACGAGAAATGACTCCCCTCTGTGTATGAGAGGAGATAATATATTTGCTCTGTGATTTTTGATAAAAAGCCTAGTTTCTGAGATGCATTTAGAAAATCATCACCTCTCAAAACCCAAATATACTGTTCTCATATTGGCTATCCTCATTTCTACTTTAAAATACGCCAGTAAAATCAAACTGTTTCTTACTGACAGCTGTTTATGAGACACTGGCAAAGGAAAGCATTTATCTCATCTTGGTCCTCTAGATGAGATGAATTCTCCTCTGGTTTAAGTCTCTCTTGATTAGATACTTCTTTACCATCCTTCCTGTTCATATTTATAATTAGTATATCATAGAAGACAACATCTGAAAGCTTGGCAAGGAGAGGTGGCATCTGTCCTCTACATTCACATAATAAATTGTGGTTTATACTGTGAACCTTTATGCTTCATGTTGAAATTTTCTGATATTTACACATTTCCTCCAAACATACCATGCCATGCCATGCTATATTATACCATACCATACCAAAGATGGGAACAATTTTTTATTTACCTCTAGATATGTAGTTCAGGGGCACTGCATAATTCTTGGTGAAAGAAACAATATGATCTGCCATGCTCTTGGCCACCTGTATACTTTTGAAATCACTGAAGACCTAATCTGGAACACCAAGAACATGGAATATATATTTGTTTTTTAGTCAGAAAAAGAATGCACAGTTATAATGGGATAAAACTCTCCAGGAATTCACCTTGCACTCTGGCCCCACATCCTAGGCCTTTCCTCCAGACTTTTTTTTTTTTTTTTTCACCATTAGTCAACTCTTTAATATTGATAAACCCAATGCTCTGTCCTTAATTTCAATTTTTCTCTCTCTGTACTTTTTCCCTGCTCAAGTTCATGGTGTCATGATTGAAACTATAGTGATGGCTCCTCTTTCCCTGGCCCAGATCTCCTTTCTGGGCCTCAGGCCTATATATCTTATTGATTACTAGATGGCTCCACTTGAATGTACTGTAAGAGTCACAAAGAAAACACATTCAAAAGTTTACGAAAAAAAAGCCCTCTTTTTTTTTTTTTTTTTTTTGAGTGTTTTTATTTTAGAGTTGACACACAACTTTACATTCGTTTCAGGTATATGGCTTAGTGATTTGACAAGTTTATACATTATGCTGCATTCACCAAAAGGGTAGCTACCATCTGTTCTGTTATATAGCTATTAAAATATCATTGACTATATTCCTTATGGTGTGCCTTTTGTTCCCGTGACTTATTCATTCCATACCTGGAGGCTCTATCTCCGCGCCCCTTTGCCCATTTTACCCAAACCCTCCCATCCCCTCCTTCCTCTCTGGCAACCATCAGTCTGTTCTCTGAATTTATAGGCCTGATTCTACCTTTTTGTTCATTCATTCATTTTTATTTTTTAGATTCCACTTATGAGTGAAATCATTTGGTATGTGTCTTTCTCAGTCTGACTTATTTAACTTAGCAGTATACCCTCTAGGTCCATCCATGTTGTCTCGGATGGCATGATCTCATTCTATCTTTATGGCTGTGTAACATTCCACTGTGTGTGTGTGTGTGTGTGTGTGTGTGTGTGTGTACCACATTTTCTTTATCCATTTTTCTACTGATGGACACTTAGGTTGTGAAACAAGCTTTTTAAAAATTTATTTATTTATTTATTTTTAATTTAATTTTAATTTTTTATTTTTTATAAACATATATTTTTATCCCCAGGGGTACAGGTCTGTGAATCGCCAGGTTTACACACTTCACAGCACTCACCAAAGCACATACCCTCCCCAATGTCCATAACCCCACCCCCCTTCTCCCAACCCCCTCCCCCCAGCAACCCTCAGTTTGTTTTGTGAGATTAAGAGTCACTTATGGTTTGTCTCCCTCCCAATCCCATCTTGTGAAACAAGCTTTCTTATGGCCTCCAAGGTGACTAGTGAAATCAAATCCATCCTGACTGTATTCTAGGAGATATTCTAAACTCCTATTTCCATCACTTCTAATATATAATCAGTCATCAAGTCATATTGATTAGATTCCTAAATATTAAAATATGTATCACTTTTCTTTATATCCACTCAAACCATTTTAATCCAGACATGCATAATCTCTTTCCTTGGCCTTTGCAATATACTTTTTACTGTTCTCATTATCTTCAGGGTTAACATTCTAATTCATCTTCCACACTGCTGTAAATCACTGAATGGCTCACTAGCTATTAAGTGGCATCCAAATGGCTTTGTCTTCTTTAGCTTTATATCTCATTTCTTTCCAATTTGCATTTCTTTCTCTAATTATTTTTTTTGAAGACTTTATTTACTTGACAGAGAGAGAGATTACAAGTAGGCAGAGAGGCAGGCAGAGAGAGAGGGGGGAAGCAGCAGGCTCCCTGCTGAGCAGAGAGCCCAATGCAGGGCTCGATCCCAGGACACTGAGATCATGATCCAAGCCGAAGGCAGAGGCTTTAACCCACTGAGCCACCCAGGCGCCCTCCTTCTCTAATTATTTATAGATCTCTATTTGTTTTGGCCTCCATTCCTATTATGGACTCTTCTACCTTCAATCTGCCCCTAGCCACTTGAGAAATATTACTCATACATCAGGATTCTGTTTAATTATCATCTTTCTGTGGAGGAATAACTGAATCTCCTCCTGTTCTCATCTCCTTTTACATGCAGTTCTATTATAACCTCAGTGCTATAAATTTACTTGTCTGTTTCTCACATAGGACCATGAGCACTTGGTCTCACAGGCTGCCTGGCACAGAACATTTGCTTAATAAATATCTCAAAATTATTTATGTGATTGTTTGCCTAGTCTATTTTAGCACCTTACTTTCTGCATCATGCTTAATGTATCTTGTCTACTTTTGGTCAAAAATAAATCCGTCTCATTCTACTTTATATATTAATCAAACAAGCTTCTGAGTAAGAACCCCTAGTACAATTTTTTTTTTTCTGATATAAATACCAAGAACAGCTGTGCATCTCCTAAACAATTGGTTTGTGAGTGTTTAATTATTTGTAGTACTGTGAATCTTGAAACTGATGGTATTTTTCTCTTTGCTCTTGCTCTTGTACTAAGAGAAATTCAGAGTCAAATGGGTGGCTCACCTCTAAAAGAGGTATGGAAACTTAAGGGGGTTTTTGTATACTAATCTTTGCTCTTTTTTTCATTTTCTACCACAATTTTCTCTTTTTACCACATGTTCTTTTCATTTTATCTTTTCCACATTTATGTATTTTTGAAAGAGATAGTGACTCTTAAAATGTGTAAAGTTAATAAGTGATATTAAATTATTTTTCCCAAATTGAAACCTTCCTCCTTTTTTGATATTCAAACTTCTTTATCCCAATTCTAATTGAAAAAATATTAGAAACAATATAACCAATTTCTTACTTCTCTTAATTACCTGTGATGTGTGCTGACTTTAAGCCCTGATCAGTAAACTATCTTCAGAATATTATTTTGCCCAGATAAGAAAAATTTACACTCTTAGAATAAGTTTCTTGAGATAAATTTATCATTTCTATGTAAATATCGCTGGTTTAGTTTCTATGTGCCTATCATTATCATTAAGATTATTATATTTTATAGGGTTATAATAATCATTACTGTGAAATAGCAATAAACTTTCCTAGCGTCAGATAATTTTGCTTAAAATTAAAAGACACAACCTTAGTGGTAGTTACACTCAAAATACACTTTACAATAATTAGTTAAGTTGTACCTATATTTTATATGAGTTTTTCTAAATGTATTATATTTCATAATTTTAAATATTTTTCAGAACTAGTATTACTGAAAGGCTAGGAAGGTATTAAATAATTATTGCTCTAACCCTAGGGAGGTATATAAACAAAGGCTGGAAAATTCTGTTTTCAAAAATATGAAGGCGTTGGAAAGCTACAAAGGCATAGGCAAACCCAAAAGCCAAGAGACGAGAATTGAGAAAGGCAAGCCTAGTATTTGGACCACTTTCCTTCGGGGACATAATTCTACACGAGATGGTTAAGAAGCTGAGATGCTAAGCGGGGCTTTCCTTGTAAATTTAGGACAAAAACTGAAAGGTAGAGCCTGCCAAGGAGAAGGCATTCCTGGCAAATCCATAGAATTTAGGTTGGGAGCCCTGAGAACCACATCTAAGGAGTAAGGGTAACTGATACAGCCCAGCTCTCACAAAGACGGAAGATCAGTTTGAACCTTTCCATCCCTGATAGGATTAAGGTGATCTGTGCTGTTTTTGTCCCAAGTCATCTGCTAGAAACAGCTGTAAATCTTATTTGGGATGGTACCTATCTTGAGCATCAAATTGTCTCTATAATTTTTCAAATACATTTGGCACTGAATTTAAAAGATCAGGCACACAGAGACAAAACTATGGGATTGAAACCAAGGAAAACAATAGACAATACAACAGATGCACAGATCATCCAGATGGTGAAATTTCAGATACAGACACAGACTGCTTAAAGTGCAAATAATAACAACGTATTTTAGGGTTCATATCACATATAAAAGTAAAATATATGACATAATAGAGCAAAGTACAGGAGGGTTATAAATCAAATTATTTTTGAGAAGGTTCCTATAATGCAGGGAAATGCTATAATATTAATTTTAAAAAGATTGTCACAAATCAAGAATATACATTATAATAACTGGAAGAGCTACTAAAAATAAGAACCATAGATAACTCAGAGGAGGAGAAAAAATGGAATACCAGAAAAGTTCATTAGTTGAAGAGAAGAAAGGAATAATAGAATCTCAAAACAGAATAGAAAATAAGCAAGATTTTCTTAAACCCAATACTGATAATCATATTAAAGGGAAGTGAATAGATGTCCCAATTAAAATGCAGGAATAAGTTAGGGTAGGGATAAAAGGCATCCAGGAGATGCTTTATGAATGACAGAATTTTGGTTTCACATGTAGTAAATTAGATAGTGTGTTGGGGGGGTAAAAGTTCAAGAATTATTTATCACTAAAAAACTGATTGTTGTGCTATTTTAATATTTTCTGAGAGATAAGCTGAACAGAGATTCAGTATGTTCTATACATATAACTTTAGTTTTCAGGCTTTAAAAATGGGAGTTCTCAATATGAACAGTGTCTGTTTTTGAAATACAATTTGAAATTGTTTAGCATATATAAAGGGAAGTTGCAGAATTTGTTCCATTTTTATTTTCCAACTCTGTTCACTGTCTAATTTTAATCAGGTGGCAGAAAGTTGGCTTTGTACATAGAAAACCCCACTTTCAGAAGCAGATTCTGGGAATGACAAAGCCCTAGGATGTTGCAGAATGGCTATATCCTAAGGGTTAAAAGTGATGCCATTTCCAGGCAGCCTTAGATCCCTGAGATGAGCCTGTCCTGTCTACCGGAATCCTGAATCTACTAGGCTTAAGCTTTTTTGAAAAGCGTGGAGCCATAAAAGAAGGGTAGGATGTCAGACAAAAAGTAACAGAAATTCAGCCTACTTAATGGATCAGGAAATTTGCTGTCCTCTTAAGGAGGATGATGGAGATATGAATCTCAATTTATTGGCAATGGCATATGTTCAGTGTCACTCTGAATTTTTAAAAAAGAGGTCTATTGATTATTGCTGTACTAAACTGTGTTTCATTGTAATACAAAAACTAAAAATTTGATCTTTGGTATTAGATACCTGAGTTCAGCCACTGATTAGATATATGTGACATTATATTTCCCAAAGATAGCTTATAATAGTAACTCCCATCCTGTGTTTCTTTTGTGATAAGAACTTGTTACAGCCCTAGAGAAAGACAGAGTCCACTTCTCCAGCTCCCAAATCTGGACTGGTTCTGTGACTGTTCTGATCAATAGAATATGGTGGGAGTGATGCTCTACCAGTTTCAGGCATTTCCCTTAACTGGCCTGGCATCGGTGCTTCCTGTCTTTTGGACGCTAGCTGCCATTTAAGTAATGCAAATGCTGTGAGACCACAAAGCTGTGAGAAGCCTAAGCCATGGATAGGCTGTGGAGGATAAGAGACCCTGTGGAGAATGAGAGTGGTCAAGGAGAGACATGCCAGACATGTATGAAGAAACCATCTTGAAAGTGAGTGCTTTCTCTGGTCAGTTGCCCAGCTGATGCTGCATGAATCAGAAACAAAACATCTAGCCAGGCTCTTCCTGAATTCTTGACTCCAAGAAGTTTGGGCAAAATAAAACAGTGTTTCAGGTCATAAACTTAAGAGTTCGCTTGTTAAGCAGCAATGATTATCAAAACAATGTCTTAGCTTGGACACTCTATTTAGCTCTTCTGAGCCTCAATACTTAGCAAGTCACCATGACTTCTAAATTTACAATCATCATCAACCAACATTGTCATTAGCTTAGCTATTAAAGGATGGAAAACAAATTATTAGAGTACAGTATATATATGTACTTTTGCAGTTATAGGTTGTCAGCTTTTAGAATTTTGTGTTTAAATCCTTATTCTGTCACTTAACATTTGTGTGACATTGGGCAGATCACATAATTTCTCTAATATTCAATGTACTTATTTGTAAAATAGGGAGGATGTGGTGCCTATTTACTGAGTTGTGATGAGTTTTTTTAATTTTTCTTTTTTTGTGTGTGTGGTAAGAACAGAACACATCAAGAGATTAGCTAACAAATTTTTTTTTTTAAGATTTTATTTATTTATTTGACAGAGATCACAAGTAAACAGAGAGGCAGGCAGAGAGAGAGGAGGAAGCAGGCTCCTCGCTAAGCAGAGAGCCTGATGTGGGGCTCGATTCCAGGACCCTGAGATCATGACCTGAGCCGAAGGCAGAGGCTCTAACCCACTGAGCCACCCAGGCACCCCTAGCTAACAAATTTTTAAGTGTTCAATACGTTAGTGTTGAGTACAGGTACCATGTTGTACAGCAGATTTCTAGAACTTATTAGTAATGGAGAGTTTCTAATCAATGAGCATAAGGTTTCAGTTAAGCAAGATGATGATTTAATGAAATACTACATTGTATTATATCATGTTTTCATTTCTTACAAAACATTTCCTGCTGGGAGTAGACTGTGCTTCCCTGGGCATGCCAATTCTCAGAGACAGCAAAGGGCTCAGCCAGGAGCAGGCCTCTACTATACAAACTCACCAATCCAGAGCCATACCTCTCTTCTCAGCCTGTGTTTCGAGAGGCAATATTCTGCCTTAATCATCCCAGAGGCAGGTATCAGACAACTAGGGATCACTCCTAAAACTTAGAGTCTGCCAAAATTATTCAAAGTAGCCAATCGTAAACTCTTTATCCTGCCCTATCTTGCCTTTCCCACAGGAACTCCAGGAAAAGCTCGGACCTAAACCTGTCCCTCTCTCCAGTTTCTCCTTCCTCATTGAAACCTGGTGCTTCTGGGGAACTGTGAATGACATTAAACTTCTCTTTGAATAGCACTGATTTCTCCATGTCGTCATTTAGTCACCTTAAAAATTAAAGCCCAGGCACAAAGCTTACATGTGAAGTACTTAACACAGTATTTGATACATTAATAACTGTTATTGCAATTAGGGATATAATCTATGAAATAAATTTATAAACTCCAAATACTCTAACTTGAAAGTTACTTGCTTTCAAAATAATAGCTGAATTTATACTGAAATCATTTTATATTTTCTTTTTTTTTTCATTTTATATTTTCTTGCGATCTTTCTTTAGATTCATTTGAGGTAGAACCATAAGTTGTGAATTGGTATCTTGACCGCAAACATGCTAACACTGCACTTTTAAAAAAAGATTATATTTATTTATTTGACAGAGAGAGAGATCACAAGTAGGTAGAGAAGCAGGCAGGGGTGTGGGGGGGAGCAGGCTCTCTACTGAGCAGAGAGTCCGATTCAGGGCTCGATCCCAGGACCCTAAGATTGTGACCTGAGCCGATGGCAGAGGCTTTAACCCACTGAGCCACCCAGGCTCCCCACTAACACTGAGTATTTAAATGTCCCTTATGCTCATATATTGCTGTACAGTTTTAAAATACTTTCAGTCACATTAGCTCAGTTTGACCTAACAACTCTCTGGTGAAATGTCAGGGCAGTATTACCCAATCTACCAATGACAAGACTTGCCCAGGAGGACCTACGGTTAGAAAGTGGGAGAGGCAGAATTAGAAGATACTGTCTCACTCTGCCTTCTTCACTAGTACTCATCAGAGGAATAATGAGAACTTTCTTTCCTACTTTACCTATAAAAATTCTGATTCCAGATCAACTTCAAATATTATCTCCTCATCAGAGCATCCGTTGATGTCTCCTAGACTTTCTGTCTGAAACCCTGCCCTTTGTTTATTGTGGATGTCTACACCCTTCATGACATCTGACGTTGTATGGTGGATATATTTGCTGTTGGCACAGTGAGAAAGAAGAAAAGGCCTGAGGGCTTAAAAATGATGTCCAACGTGGTGCAGGTAGGAAACAATCCAAAACCAAGACCATGGTGAGGATTTAGTTTAGAGGCTACAGTATTTAAAGGATCAAACACTCCCTCAAAGGACTCCTATCAATGTTATAATCATGTTCTAATTAATCATATAATCATGACTGGGGTGGAGAGTACTTAAACTCCTTTTTATTTTCAACAATGTCTTATTCTTTTTTTTTTTTTTAAGGATTTATTTATTTATTTGACAGAGAGAGAAATCACAGGTAAGCAGAGAGGCAGGCAGAGAGAGAGGGAGAAGCAGGCTGCCCACTGAACAGAGAGCCTGATGTGGGGCTCAATCCCAGAACACTGAGATCATGACCTGAGCCAGAGGCAGAGGCTTAACTCACTGAGCCACCCAGACACCCCTCAACAATGTCTTATTCTGATTGAGTCTCAACTACATATGAATAAATAAAAAATGAATGATAGATAAAGTTTTATTTTGGGATGCTACAGCTGCAAAAACAAACAAACAAACAAACAAATAAATAAATAAATCTTGGTAGACCTAATTAGAGGCTGGGTGTTATGAAACATCAACAGTAAGAAAAAGAGTTTATGGACTTCATGTCTATAATGCTACCTACTGTGAATTAGCATCTACATAGGTGACTTTTTAGAAGCAAAGAAACAAGCTTTCAGCAGGGAACTCAGATATGAGTTTCCATAGGAAACTCTATGATAGATTTTAAACGTGCCTGGGTTCTACATATAGGAATTTAAACTAAGGAAATAGTTTTATGGAGATGGATACTGACAGAATTTTTATAATAACAAATGTAAATGAATTGCTTACTCAAAGATAGGAATTTGTGACATAAATTATAACTTACACAAACAACTAAGTATGGTGCTATATATGTAATATATAAAAAATAAAATGATAGTTATTATATTATAAAAGTCTACTTGAGAGAGATAATTATCATTTATTTTAGAGTTCCCTAATGGTTGTAATACTTATATATAAATAATGTTTTAAAAAATCCATACCAAATGTTTAAACATTTGATCAGTGGTTATCTCTGATTCATAAATTTATGGATAGTTTTCTTTTAAACACCTATATCTTCTAATCCTTTTATAATGGATCCACAGTACTTACACAGTAGAAAAATCATCAAAGTTTAAAGAAAAACCAATAATGTGCTTGGCTTGTGCTTATGCTGCATGATTCAAGATGAGATAGATATTTTGTTTCCAAGATTCATAAGAAGTACTAAAAACTAACCTTTAAAAGTAATGTAAAAACACAAACTAATTTGGGTTAAGTATTTGATGAACCAAATACAATGTTCAATACATTATAATGTTAGGGTTTGAATTAGAAATGAAATTTTATTTAATGAAATGACTTTTCTTCTCTACCCATACATTTTTTGATACTATGAAAAGATTAGATCAGAAACAAAAGCATGTTGTGAAGGGAAATAATGTAAAAAGGAATAGAGAATACTTAAACACATATAGGAAACCAAAAAGCATATTTATTTTTTAAAAGAAGAAGATTTTATTTATTTGTCAGAAGGAAAGGGAGAGCACATGAGCAGGGAGAGCAGCAGAGGGAGAAGCAGGCTCCCGCTGAGCAAGGAGCTGGATGCAGGACTTGATCCCAGGACTCTGGGATCATGACCTGAGCTGAAGGTAGCCACTTAACTGACTGAGGCACCCAGCCATCCTCGAAAAACACATTTCTGTTCAGAGTTCAAAAATGTTTTCAGTCAAATAGTGTAAAGGGGCTAGAAATGACATTTTCTCAGTGTGCACTGTAAGTTCAGTATTTTATAAAAGCTGCTTAATTAATTCTTATGACAACTTTAAAGAAGTGTTTTTTCCTACTTTACAGAGGAGGAGAATAAAGCTTGGAGAAATTAGTCTGCCTGAGGAAGGACACATAGATGGTGAATGACAAAACCAATAATCAATCTTGTTTCTATTTGATCCTAAGTCACCTGAGTGTTTTGTTATACCTCCATCTGTAACTGATGTTCCTTCTTGGAACACTTTTATAATTTGGGGCGCCTGGTGGCTCAGTCATTAAGTGTCTGCCTTTAGTTCAGGTCATGATCCCAGGGTCCTGGGATGGGGCCCGTGTAGGCTTCCTACTTGGTGGGGAGCCTGCTCCCTCTCCCACTCCCCTTGCTTGTGTTCTCTCTTTTGTCGTCACTCTCTCTGTCAAATAAATAAATAATATCTTTTAAAAAAGGAACAGGTTTATAATTTGACTCTACATTCCCGAGTAAGAGATAAAACTTTTATATATATAGCCTTAAACATCTCTAACTAACAATATGTATATATCAGTATCGTATATCATATAAAGCTCTCTTATTTTTACAAAACCCATTGTTAATTTTGTTTAAATTATATATGACCCCAGGCCACATCCTTTCTTAATACATATGAATTTATTGTATTGCATCCCATTATACAAAGTCTTTGTTTTTGCTCCATTCAAAGGCTACCCTAAAAAAGATGTTAACATTACAAATTAAGAGCTTAAGAAGGGCAAAATTCAGGATTTATTTCTATGCTGTTGGCAAAATTACTTTTAACATAAAATAAAACCTCAGGCAAAAACATGACATTAGCAAAAATTTTTTTTCTCTTGAATTACCCACATGTCCTCCAAAACAACAAAAATATTTGGTTTGGTTGCAGTATAGGAAAAAAATATATCCTATTTATGTTCAGAAACTAAAGTGACATAATTATGTGTTCTGTTACTTGCTTTATACATATAATTAAAAACACATCTCCTGGGGCGCCTGGGTGGTGCAGTCAGTTAAGCCTCCAAGACTCTTTGTTTTCAGCTCAGGTTATGATCTCAGGGTCCTGAGAGGGAGCCCCAAGTGGGGCTCTGCACTCTGCACAGAGTCTGCTTTGGTTTCTCTCTCCATCTCCCTCTGCCCCTCCCCACCTCTCTCTCTCTCTCCCTCTCAAAAAAAAAAAAACACAAATAAATCTTTAAAAACATATCTCCTAAATTAAATGCAAGGCCTCAGGTCAGTGGAGAAAATAAAATCCAGTAAGTTCATGAGAGGTAGATGAACATAGTTGTGGCATTTATAAAACCTGAACTGGAGCTCTGGCTGGTAGACTTTGTCTTGGAGCTAGCAGCAACCGCAGAATTCAGTCAAAAGGAGTCTGTGCTCTGGTGTCCTCACCACTCCATTGGATGACCACCTATAGCAGTGTCATGTGCTGCTCGTTAAACATAATAATAAGGAACCACAACCCAGAACTAAAGGCATCTCTGAAGCCCATAAATCTGTAATTGTAGAAAGCTAAAAGCTACTCAGGGTATCCTTAGGTCTCTAAGTTAAAGAACCCTGCTCTGGTCCTCTCAGAATAGCATCCTTTCTGAATAAGCCAAAGAGACTGTTCTCTCAATGATCACAAACTTAACAAACACACCCAAGAAACCTTTATTTCATTGTTTTGGACTTTGGGGAAAGGATATCAAACATTTAAATTCATTCCTTGTTCACCAAACTAAGAAAAAACCCTGTCTGGGAACATAGAATATGTCTTTTTCCTAGAAAAGTAACAAAAAAAGGCCAAGATATAGCAAATCACTCCTGTTCTAAAGTTCCTTCCTAAATCTACTCAGAATCACTCTCCTGACATGTACTAAGAGCCAGTGTTCTTTCTGACAAACCAAATGCAGAATAAGTGTGCACATTTCAGGGATAAAGGGTGAATAATAAACCCCTATTGACATTTGCTTCTCAACTTCGATACTTTCTATGCTCTCAGAACTTGCATCCCTGGTTGCCACTGTACGTTTCATGCTCTCTCTTTGGTGGTCCTTCCAGATCCCCAAACTTTTTGATACATCTACAGATCACCCTGCCAAGGCATCTGGACTTCTTTTTTTTTAAATTATTTTATTTATTTATTTGACAGACAGAGATCACAAGTAGGCAGAGAGGCAGGCAGAGAGAGAGGAGGAAGCAGGCTCCCCACTGAGCAGAGAGCCCAATGCGGGGCTCGATCCCAGGACCCCGAGATCATGACCGGAGCCAGAGACAGAGGCTTTAACCCACTGAGCCACCCAGGCGCCCCTGGACTTCTCATTGCGTTTGATGATACAGTGTTTGTCATTAAACTTTCCAAATAGCTCCTGAGGGTAAACTTCATGGTTTAATAACTTCTTGGGTGAGCAAGATCCTTTCAAGTTTCTCTGGATGGGGTGTGGACAACAAACTCTCTTTAACTGGCACCAAATTTCTTAGTGTGATACTGGTGGAGCTAAGTTCCATTTTCTTTTCCACTAGATCAAGGGTCAGCAAAGTTTGGCCCAGAGATCAAATCTAGCCAGGCACCCATTTTTGTAAATAGGATTTCATTTGAAACAGAGCCACAAGTATTTATTAGATATCGTTTACATCTGGTTTCACAATATAATGGTAGAGCTGGGTATTTGCAGAAGAGGTGGTATGACTTGCAAAGCCTGAATTATTTATTACCTGGCTCTTTACACATGTCCTTTTATGTATGTCAAAGTTCTACTGGTTTTTCAAATATTATGTCCACTTTCACAAGAGTGAATAATTCCTGGTTGATACTGAGAAGATACCCACAGGCCTGTGAAGCTTGCCAAGGCCCTCAACATTCTGCTTTAAAATATCTACTTCCTCTACAAAGGGTTTATGGAATTCAAATATTTTCTCACAGTGGCTTTGATGACTGCATATCATGGATGGCCAAACATGCTCTGAGCTCCAAGTGTTCATCCATTCAAGCCCAGAGGCCAAAGGCAGACAGTGGTCCCACCTGGAGAGGAGTTGCCCAGGTACCCACTCACTCATTCTTAACCAGGGCATGTCCACCAGGAGCCGACCCCCTACCAGGCCCATGATTCACCCAGTCTGAGGGAGTGAGGATGTTGTCATAGGAATTTATGTTTTACTGCACTCATCTTCTTTCATTTGAAGATTTCCTGCAGCAAGCATGGCTATTCAAGTTGTCACTCTGTATTGGTCAGCTTTCACTAGGTTATATTGCATTAAAAATATAATTCTCAAATCATAGTGTTTACCACCTCAAAGATTTACTTCCTGCTTATGTTACAGATCAGCTAGGGATTGCCTCAGAGACTTCTCTGAATATCGTCTTTATTCCAGAATGCAGAATGGAAGAAGCAGTGTCTCTTTGCCATAGACCATTTTAGGCAGAGAGGGGAATGATGGCACAACTTCTCGACAGCTCTTAAAACTTCTGCTCAGACTTCCCATGTTTATTCCACTCTCATTCCACTGACCAAAACTAGTCACATGTTCAACCCTGATAGAAATGGAATGGAGGGGTGCCTGGGTGGCTCAGTGGGTCAAGCCTCTGCCTTCGGCTCGGGTCATGATCCCAGGGTCCTGGGATTAAGCCCTACATCAGGCTCTCTGTTTATAAAAAATAAAAAATTAAAAAAAAAAAAGAAATGGAATGGAGAAACATATTCCTCTTGTAAAGAAAGCCTACTTCAAGTTCCATGGGGATGTACAGGATTACAACCTTGTTACAGGGAAGACAGAAAAATTTGGAGCCATAATTCAATTTATGGCATATTCTTTACGATTGGAAATATTCTTTATGATTGGCATATTTCTGATTTCATTAAGTGTCATCTCCTTAGGACTAGGAACTTGATTTTGCCTCTGATACATTTAAATGCATGAATCCAGTCTGGACATACACTGTATTTGCCATCCTCAGGGGGGTTTAAGAGCCTTAGAGCCCTCTTGTCTGGTAGCCAAATTGATCCTGAAACCACAACATCAAATATTTGCCTGTCTCAAGTCTTACAAGTTTCTTTAAAACTACAAATCTAAATAGACCACTGTATGCTGTTTTTATAATTTTCAAGGATTTTTATGGACTGCATAAATGGTACATGCTATGATGATGAAGTTAAAATCCCATTCTCATACCCACATCCACCTACTCACTTCTGGGGGGAAAAGATAGAACTTTCTGTATCACCGACAACTTTTAAGCTAATAGCTCTTGCTCCAATCATTCCGGGAATTTGTTTCAGGATGCATTTAGAGCTGATTTATCAGAGGTAGTTGAAAAAATCAATCTCACTGTTGTACAGATGTGGGGCACTTACATTTATATCACTATTTTCTTGGTCTCCCTGCCCCCCCCACCACCTTTTTGCTCTTTTTGGCTTACCCACTCAGAGAGTATTTATTAAACTACTTTTATGCTCTCTTCGCTGGGTAATCCCTTGCTCTTTTCTCATCCAGATTTCTTAAGCCTTAATATGTGGGCCTTGGGGACAGGCACCACAGAGCGGACTTTCTGGGCTAGCCTGGAAGGGGCTACTAGGCCGTTCAGTGAGCAGGCTGACTGGGGCCAATCCTTGGAGCGTTGCTTGCTTCCCAGCTGCGTGCTGATGCAGACTGCAAAGCACCATTTGGAGCAAATCACCTAAAGTCATTATCCTACAAGGAGGACCTCCTGGCACCCCAAACATGAACCTGGGATTCCAGACTATATCAACTGGGAGGTAAGATACATATTACAAGGCTGTTACTTGCTTCAGAAGGATTCATTATAAGGGTTTACCACTTAAATTTTAAAGTTGGTTATGTATTCACCCAGCACAAAAATCAGAAGGCACAAGGGAGGTCTGTAGTGAAGATGAGTCTTACATCCTTGTTCTCAGCTACTTAGATGCTCTCTCAAAAAGCAACCATAGTTATCATTTTTTGGTGTATCCTTCTAGAGATATTCTCTACACATGCACACATCTTTTTTTTTTAAATTAACTTCAATTAGTCAACGTATAGAACATCCTTAGTTTTTGATGTAGCGTTCAATGATCCATGAGTTACATATAACACCCAGTGCTCACCAGATCACATGCCCTCCTTAGTATCCATCCCCCAGTTACCCTATCCCTCCCCCACTCGACCCTCCCCCCCACCTTCTGTAACCCTCAGGTTGTTTCCCAGAGTCAAGTCTTTCATGGTTTGTCTCCCTCTCTGATTTCTTCCCATTCAGTTTTCTCTCCCTCCCCCTACGGTCCTCTGTGCTATTCCTCATGTTCCACATATGAGTGAAACCATATAATTGTTTTTCTCTGCTTGACTTACTTCACTTAGCATAATCCCCTCCAGTTCCATTCATGTCAATGCAAGGTGGGTATTCCTCCTTTCTGATGGCTGAGGAATAGTCATTGGAGTGATCAGAAGGGGCACATGCACCCCAGTGTTCAGAGCTGCAATGTCCACAATAGCCAAACTGTGGAAGGAGCAGAGATGTCCTGCAACAGATGAATGGATAAAGAGGGTGTGTGCGTGTCTCTATTTAGATTTCCTTTCCTTCCTTTCCACCTTCTTTCTCTTTGGGGATAGTACCCCTTCTGCACTGCACAATATGTTTTTGAGAGTTTTTGTTTCCACTACATATAGAGCCACTGAAAAGACTAGTGTTAAGTGTGGAGACTAAGCACCAAACCACCTGGGTCCAAATCCCAAAGCCATCACTCATTAGTTCTGAGGCTTTGGGCAAATTATCTAACCTCTCTGTTCTTCAGTTCCCTCCTAGGGATGCTATAATAATCAAGCAATTTAATGTATAAACAATGAATTTATAGTTACTGCTGGCATCCAGTAAGTTCTGAAAAAGGTTTCTTATTGTCATTTTTTTATTGTTACATATTACTGTGTGTAGAAATACCATCATTTATTTTATTTATAACTTATTTATACAGTTATTTAGATTATTATTTTTTTTTTAAGATTTTATTTATTTATTTGACAGAGAGAGATCACAAGTAGGCAGAGAGGCAGGCAGAGACAGAGAGAGAGGAGGAAGCAGGCTCCCCTTGGAGCAGAGAGCCTGATGTGGGGCTCGATCCCAAGACCCTGAGATCATGACCTGAGCCGAAGGCAAGGCTTAACCCACTAAGCCACCCAGGCGCCCCTATTTAGATTATTTTTAATCTTTAAATATTACAGTGTTCTTTGAAGATTTGTTTTTATAAGGCTCTTCAGATAGATACCTTGGGGGCACTTGAATTACATGGGCTTACAGGGATAGGTTATGAGAAACAAATTTACATGTGTATAGCACTTTATATCTTGAAATAAATGTTACTTGCTTGATCACATTTAAACTTAGAACTGCACAGTTCATCACCTTCTGTCTGTCTTCACCCCGTCATCCCCTTCCAGAGTACTGTCACTGTGTTCTCAGCACATAACACTGAATAGGGCACATTGCAGGTGTAAAAGAAAATGTATTGAATAACTGAGAAAAGAGGATGAAAATGAGATAACATATGTTAAATAAGGGAGCAGAGAGCAGAAAGTGACTAACTTTAGTTACGAAGGTCTAATGGTTGGGAATTACTGAACCCAAACCTCAAGGCTGTACCTTCTCTTCTGGGGTTCTTCTGGCCATACTTCTCTGCCTGTCTGAACAATGACAGCACAGACGCACCACCAGTGGAGATCACCAGAAGAAAAGGCAAGCCTTCCGCCACCCAGTTACTACTGAGACCAACGGCACAATAATATTCTCTTTACACAATCTCTTTTAAAAGAAACTTATCTGTGAATGGGTCTGTAGTTGCATGTGTACTACAAGGGCAACTCTTTCATAACCAGGAAAACTGCCCCAATTTCAAACAACTTGATATTATGTCTTCTTCAGTGTCTTTGGAAGAGAAGTTCTAATATGGGATGATATATTGAGGGAAAAACAGATAATGAAAATAAACTAAACATGGTTGTCAAGGTAATTTCATAAGAGTTGGATTTGCATAATATATTTTTATATATTTATAATATATATTTATACTTGAATATTTAATTTTTTAGAGGGAGAGAGAGCATATTTTTTTCTTTTTAAAGATTTTACTTATTTATTTGACAAACAGAGGTCACAAGTAGGCAGAGAGGCAGGCAGAGAGAGAGGAGCAAGCAGACTCTCCACTGAGCAGAGAGCCTGATGCAGGGCTTGATCCCGGGACCCTGGGATCATGACCTGAGCCAAAGGCAGAGGTTTTAACCCACTGAGCCACCCAGGCGCCCCAAGACAGAGCATCTTAAGCAGGCTCCATGCTCAGCACAGAGCCCAAGGCAGGACTCAATCTCACAACTCTAAGGTGACAACCTGAGCTGAAATCAAGAGTACGACATTTAACTGACTGAGCCACGTAGGTGTCTCTCTTCATATATTTTTTAAAGGCTTATATTTTTTTTTTATTTTATTATTTATTTTATTTTTTTTTAATTTTTTATTTTTTATAAACATATATTTTTATCCCCAGGGGTACAGGTCTGTGAATCACCAGGTTTACACACTTCACAGCACTCACCAAAGCACATACCCTCCCCAATATCCATAAACCCACCCCCTTCTCCCAACCCCCCTCCCCCCAGCAACCCTCAGTTTGTTTTGTGAGATCAAAAGTCACTTATGGTTTGTCTCCCTCCCAATCCCATCTTGTTTCATTTATTCTTCTCCTACCCACTTAAGCCCCCATGTTGCATCACCACTTCCTCATATCAGGGAGATCATATGATAGTTGTCTTTCTCTGCTTGACTTATTTCGCTAAGCATGATACGCTCTAGTTCCATCCATGTTGTCGCAAATGGCAAGATTTCATTTCTTTTGATGGCTGCATAGTATTCCATTGTGTATATATACCACATCTTCGTGATCCATTCATCTGTTGATGGACATCTAGGTTCTTTCCATAGTTTGGTTATTGTGGAGATTGCTGCTATAAACATTCGGGTGCACGTGCCCCTTTGGATCACTACGTTTGTATCTTTAGGGTAAATACCCAATAGTGCAATTGCTGGGTCATAGGGCAGTTCTATTTTCAACATTTTGAGGAACCTCCATGCTGTTTTCCAGAGTGGCTGCACCAGCTTGCATTCCCACCAACAGTGTAGGAGGGTTCCCCTTTCTCCGCATCCTCGCCAGCATCTGTCATTTCCTGACTTGTTGATTTTAGCCATTATGACTGGTGTGAGGTGATATCGCATTGTGGTTTTGATTTGTATTTCCCTGATGCCGAGTGATATGGAGCACTTTCTCATGTGTCTGTTGGCCATCTGGATGTCTTCTTTGCAGAAATGTCTGTTCATGTCCTCTGCCCATTTCTTGATTGGATTATTTGTTCTTTGGGTGTTGAGTTTGCTAAGTTCTTTATAGATCTGGACACTAGTCCTTTATCTGATATGTCGTTTGCAAATATCTTCTCCCATTCTGTCAGTTGTCTTTTGATTTTGTTAACTGTTTCCTTTGCTGTGCAAAAGCTTTTGATCTTGATGAAATCCCAATAGTTCATTTTTGCCCTTGCTTCCCTTGCCTTTTGCGCTGTTCCTAGGAAGATGTTGCTGCGGCTGAGGTCGAAGAGGTTGCTGCCTGTGTACTCCTCACGGATTTTGATGGATTCTTTTCTCACATTGAGGTCCTTCATCCATTTTGAGTCTATTTTTGTGTGTGGTGTAAGGAAATGGCCCAATTTCATTTTTCTGCATGTGGCTGTCCAATTTTCCCAGCACCATTTATTGAAGAGGCTGTCTTTTTTCCATTGGACATTCTTTCCTGCTTTGTCGAAGATTAGTTGACTGTAGAGTTGAGGGTCTATTTCTGGGCTCTCTATTCTGTTCCATTGATCTATGTGTCTGTTTTTGTGCCAGTACCATGCTGTCTTGATGATGACAGCTTTGTAATAGAGCTTGAAGTCCGGAATTGTGATGCCACCAACGTTGGCTTTCTTTTTCAATATCCCTTTGGCTATTCGAGGTCTTTTCTGGTTCCATATAAATTTTAGAATTATTTGTTCCATTTCTTTGAAAAAGATGGATGGTACTTTGATAGGAATTGCATTAAATGTGTAGATTGCTTTAGGTAGCATAGACATTTTCACAATATTTATTCTTCCAATCCAGGAGCATGGAACATTTTTCCATTTCTTTGTGTCTTCCTCAATTTCTTTCATGAGTACTTTATAGTTTTCTGAGTATAGATTCTGTGCCTCTTTGGTTAGGTTTATTCCTAGGTATCTTATGGTTTTGGGAGCAATTGTAAATGGGATTGACTCCTTAATTTCTCTTTCTTCTGTCTTGCTGTTGGTGTAGAGAAATGCAACTGATTTCTGTGCATTGATTTTATATCCTGACACTTTACTGAATTCCTGTTTAAGTTCTAGCAGTTTTGGAGTGGAGTTTTTTGGGTTTTCCACATATAGTATGATATCTTCGGCGAAGAGTGATAGTTTGACTTCTTCTTTGCTGATTTGGATGCCTTTAATTTCCTTTTGTTGTCTGATTGCTGAGGCTAGGACCTCTAGTACTATGTTGAATAGCAGTGGTGATAATGGACATCCCTGCCGTGTTCCTGACCTTAGCGGAAAAGCTTTCAGTTTTTCTCCATTGAGAATGATATTTGCGGTGGGTTTTTCATAGATGGCTTTGATGATATTGAGGTATGTGCCCTCTATCCCTACACTCTGAAGAGTTTTGATCAAGAAGGGATGCTGTACTTTGTCAAATGCTTTTTCAGCATCTATTGAGAGTATCATATGGTTCTTGTTCTTTCTTTTATTGATGTGTTGTATCACATTGACTGATTTGCGGATGTTGAACCAACCTTGCAGCCCTGGAATAAATCCCACTTGGTCGTGGTGAATAATCCTTTTAAAGTACTGTTGAATCCTATTGGCTAGTATTTTGTTGAGTATTTTCGCATCTGTGTTCATCAAGGATATTGGTCTATAGCTCTCTTTTTTGGTGGGATCCTTGTCTGGTTTTGGGATCAAGGTGATGCTGGCCTCATAAAATGAGTTTGGAAGTTTTCCTTCCATTTCTATTTTTTGGAACAGTTTCAGGAGAATAGGAATTAGTTCTTCTTTAAATGTTTGGTAGAATTCCCTGGGAAGCCGTCTGGCCCTGGGCTTTTGTTTGTTTGGAGATTTTTAATGACTGTTTCAATCTCCTTCCTGGTTATGGGTCTGTTCAGGCTTTCTATTTCTTCCTGGTTCAGTTGTGGTAGTTTATATGTTTCTAGGAATGCATCCATTTCTTCCAGATTGTCAAATTTATTGCCGTAGAGTTGCTCATAGTATGTTCTTATAATAGTTTGTATTTATTTGGTGTTAGTTGTGATCTATCCTCTTTCATTCATGATTTTATTTATTTGGGTCCTTTCTCTTTTCTTTTTGATAAGTCGGGCCAGGGGTTTATCAATTTTATTAATTCTTTCAAAGAACCAGCTCCTAGTTTCGTTGATTTGTTCTATTGTTTTTTTGGTTTCTATTTCATTGATTTCTGCTCTGATCTTTATGATTTCTCTTCTCCTGCTGGGCTTAGGGTTTCTTTCTTGTTCTTTCTCCAGCTCCTTTAGGTGTAGGGTTAGGTTGTGTACCTGAGACCTTTCTTGTTTCTTGAGAAAGGCTTGTACCGCTATATATTTTCCTCTCAGGACTGCCTTTGTTGTGTCCCACAGATTTTGAACCGTTGTACTTTCATTATCATTTGTTTCCATGATTTTTTTCAATTCTTCTTTAATTTCCCGGTTGACCCATTCATGCTTTAGAAGGATGCTGTTTAGTCTCCATGTATTTGGGTTCTTTTCAAACTTCCTTTTGTGGTTGAGTTCTAGCTTTAGAGCATTGTGGTCTGAAAATATGCAGGGAATGATCCCAATCTTTTGATACCGGTTGAGTCCTGATTTAGGGCCGAGGATGTGATCTATTCTGGAGAATGTTCCATGTGCACTAGAGAAGAATGTGTATTCTGTTGCTTTGGGATGAAATGTTCTGAATATATCTGTGATGTCCATCTGGTCCAGTGTGTTGTTTAAGGCCTTTATTTCCTTGCTGATCTTTTGCTTGGATGATCTGTCCATTTCAGTGAGGGGAGTGTTAAAGTCCCCTACTATTATTGTATTATTGTTGATGTGTTTCTTTGATTTTGTTATTAATTGGTTTATATTGTTGGTTGCTCCCACGTTGGGGGCATAGATATTTAAAATTGTTAAATCTTCTTGTTGGACAGACCCTTTGAGTATGATATGGTGTCCTTCCTCATCTCTTATTATAGTCTTTGGCTTAAAATCTAATTGATCTGATATAAGGATTGCCACTCCTGCTTTCTTCTGATGTCCATTAGCATGGTAAATTCTTTTCCACCCCCTCACTTTAAATCTGGAGGTGTCTTCGGGCTTAAAATGAGTTTCTTGGAGGCAACATATAGATGGGTTTTGTTTTTTTATCCATTCTCATACCCTGTGTCTTTTGACAGGGGCATTTAGCCCATTAACATTCAGGGTAACTATTGAGAGATATGAATTTAGTGCCATTGTATTGCCTGTAAGGTGACTGTTACTGTATATGGTCTCTGTTCCTTTCTGATCTACCACTTGTAGGCTCTCTCTTTGCTTAGAGGACCCTTTTCAATATTTCCTGTAGAGCTGGTTTGGTGTTTGCAAATTCTTTCAGTTTTTGTTTGTCCTGGAAGCTTTTAATCTCTCCTCTATTTTCAATGAGAGCCTGGCTGGATATAGTATTCTTGGCTGCATGTTTTTCTCGTTTAGTGCTCTGAAAATATCATGCCAGCTCTTTCTGGCCTGCCAGGTCTCTGTGGATAAGTCAGCTGCCAATCTAATATTTTTACCATTGTATGTTACAGACTTCTTTTCCCGGGCTGCTTTCAGGATTTTCTCTTTGTCACTGAGACTTGTAAATTTTACTATTAGGTGATGGGGTGTGGGCCTATTCTTATTGATTTTGAGGGGCATTCTCTGAATCTCCTGAATTTTGATGCTCGTTCCCTTTGCCATATTGGGGAAATTCTCCCCAATAATTCTCTCCAGTATACCTTCTGCTCCCCTCTCTCTTTCTTCTTCTTCTGGAATCCCAATTATTCTAATGTTGTTTCGTCTTATGGTGTCACTTATCTCTCGAATTCTCCCCTCGTGGTCCAGTAGCTGTTTCTCCCTCTTTTGCTCAGCTTCTTTTTCTCTGTCATTTGGTCTTCTATATCACTAATTCTTTCTTCTGCCTCATTTATCCTAGCAGTGAGAGCCTCCATTTTTGATTGCACCTCATTAATAGCTTTTTTGATTTCAACTTGGTTAGATTTTAGTTCTTTTATTTCTCCAGAAAGGGCTTTTATATCTCTCGAGAGGGTTTCTCTAATATCTTCCATGCCTTTTTCGAGCCCGGCTAGAACCTTGAGAATTGTCATTCTGAACTCTAGATCTGACATATTACCGATGTCTGTATTGATTAGGTCCCTAGCCTTCGGTACTGCCTCTTGTTCTTTTTTTTGTGGTGAATTTTTCTGTCTTGTCATTTTGTCCAGATAAGAGTATATGAAGGGGCAAGTAAAATACTAAAAGGGTGGCAACAACCGCAGGAAAATATGCTTTAACCAAATTAGAAGAGATCCCAAATCGTGAGGGGGGAGAAAGGGGATAAAAAGAGTTTCAAAAAGGAAGAAGGAAAAAAAAAAAAAGGAAAAAGAAAAGAAAAGAAAAGAATTAAAAAAAGAAAACACCTAAGAAAAATATTAAAAAGAAAAAATACATATATTAGATAAACTAGTAAAAAATCGTTAAAAAAGAAAAAGGTAACAGTTAAAAAAAAATTACGCGAAGGCGAGAAAAAAAAAATGAAAAAGAAAAAAATTAAATTAACTGCAAGACTAAAAAAAATCACAGGGAAAGAGCCATGAGTTCCGTGCTTGGCTTTCTCCTCCTCTGGAATTCTGCTGCTCTCCTTGGTATTGAAACCACACTCCTTGGTAGGTGAACTTGGTCTCGGCTGGATTTCTTGTTGATCTTCTGGGGGAGGGGCCTGTTGTAGTGATTCTCAAGTGTCTTTGCCCCAGGCGGAATTACACCGCCCTAACCCGGGGCCGGGGTGAGTAATCCGCTCGGGTTTGCTTTCAGGAGCTTTTGTTCCCTGAGCGCTTTCCTTAGAGTTCCGGAGGACGGGAATACAAATGGCGGCCTCCTGGTCTCCGGCCCGGAGGAGCCGAGAGCCCAGGGCCCCACTCCTCAGTGCGCCCTCAGAGAACAGCGCCCAGTTACTCGCGTCTGCCTGACCTCCAACTGCGCTCCGAGCTCACCGAGCCTGCGACCGGTTCAAGGTCACCCCGAGCTGCGAGCTTACTGTCGGCTCCAGCTTTCCGGTTCCAATACCCGCAAGCTCTGCAACACTCAGACACCCCCGATCCTTCTGTGACCCTGCGGGACCTGAGGCCACGCTGACCCCTTGTGGGCTTTGCCCCGGGTAGCCTCTGGAGCGATGTCCCTCAGCGGAACAGACTTTTAAAGTCCTGATTTTGTGCGCGGTTGCTCCGCCGCTTGCCGGGAGCCGCCCCCCCCCACCCCCGGGTCTATCTTCCCTTCGCTTTGGATTCACTTCTACGCCCGTCCTTCCTTTCAGAAAGTGGTTGTTTTTCTGTTTCCAGAATTGCTGTTGTTCTTCTCTTCGATCTGCTGATGGATTTTCAGGTGTTTGCAATCTTTAGATAAGCTATCTAGCTGATCTCCGGCTAACTGAAGTAGTCTCAGCCTGCTACTTCTCCGCCATCTTGACTCCTCCCCCCTATTTTTTAAAGGCTTATACACCCCAAAGATGAGCAAGTGTGAAAATTACTCAAGGTATCATCGGAGGAGCTTGTGGAATCTTCAAAACAGAAATAAGAGTGCTGCTGGAATAACTATGGTAGGACACAATATTGCTGATTATTTACTTCCTCATTTCCATCTTTAAATGGATCACCTACACCTGCTAACCACCCAGCAGTGTCCAGAGACTACCTGGCCACTCTGCACTCACCTAACCACTGGGATGCTGAGTAAAGTGAAAATTCTCCATGGTTTAGCCACTCCCAGGAACCCTATCAAGTGCCTCCCTCCAAAGATTTCTTAAAGGTCAGCTTACTCTGTACTCCAGCATTTCTCAAAGTGTGGCCTGTGGACCACCTGTATCCAAATCCCTTGGAATAGCTCATTAAAAGGCAGGGGCCTACCCCAGATCTACTGAAATCAAAGTACAGAAGGTGGAACCTGGAAATTTGGGGTTTAATTAGCAACCTGAGTGGTTGCTATCCACACAAAAGATTTAAGAATCACAACTCAGTGTTGTAGCCAAATTACTCCCCAAGATGTTGTAAGTTATAAATGGATCCACTTTTCCAGAAAAGCTTTGAATTTTTATATCAACTCTGGAATGTGGTCCTTAAATCTCAGAAAATTATAGGAAGTTGCTATTGCCTAGCAGAATTTTGTGTTCTTCATTAAAGTAATTTGTGGTCTAATTTTAGTTTCCAGAAGACTAGAATATAAAAGCCAGAATCGGTCTTAAAGAGGAAATTAATTGCTTGCATTGTTATCTTTCTCAACAGAGGGCAAAGTGCTTATTAAGCGGAATTTAGAATACTAGTAGCCTGACAGAGGCAAAGTAACAAAGTTAATGTCTATAACAGATACTTAAAAAACATTATCAGGCAAATTCTGGATTTATTTTTAAGGTAGTAGATAAAGGGGACAAAATATAATGGGTCATAAAAGATAAACGCCTATGAACTTCCTGCATGCCTCTCTGTAATCACCTGCCTTCCTTGTATTTCTTTGATTGTATTTCTCTGATATTAATATCACCTTTCTGGTGAACCAAGAATAATAAATATTTTTACTTAAATAATACAAGTATCCACAGTAGTTTCAGGATATGACTGTACTAAATGGAACTCATTTCTGGAATGTTGGGGGATCACAGAAAAGTGGGGATAGGTGACAGCAACACTTCCTTGCATCGACAAGCTGGGACTTTAAACTTTGTCTACTTCAAGCCAAGTCAGTACTGAGCCAATTGCTTTGACAAACCAAAGACCAGGTTTCCCCTATACTTTTAGGCATGCTAGAGTTTACCTTGCTATTTCACAAGACAGAGTGAGTGTCGTTCACCCAGCTATAGCTATCCCACACTGTGAGGTTCAAGTTGAAGCCTCTAGGGAGACGTGTGGGAGCTCAGCTTGCAGAGGCCAAGGG